>NW_027211726.1:6208750-6852500 GCF_022749685.1 Semicossyphus pulcher
TTTATGGTTTGTTTCCTGTATTTGATCCTGCTTTAAGTCAGCTTAGGTTCTCACCAGAATCAAACCGGACCATGGAAACGGACCGAGACCCGTCTTTTCTAGCGGACCATGGTCCGGTTGTTTGGTCGGCTTTTGAGTTTCATTCCGGCGTTCATACAACCTAAACAAACCGCACTGAGGCGCTCCAGGGTTCGGTTCAATCGGACTAAACAAAGCTGGTGTGAACCCGCCTTCATTTTCTCTATCATAATACCTACAGCCACTAGAGGTCACCTCCAACCAATAAACATAAATATGGGTCTCCATCATGTATGTATTTTAATATTATATCTTCTGGTCCAGCATCCAGGTCTTAGGGCCTGTGTCCACTAACAGTGTTTTTTGCGCTGCGCCTATTTTCTACACAAAACCAACACAGTTTAGCGTTTTCAGCACTCTGTGTCCTCAGCGTTAAAACACCCTTGGTGTCCCATGCTCGTCAATGTCCTGTCTTCCTCACCGACCAATCAAAATCAAGAAGGGGCGGGATTTCCAATATCATCTTTGTCAACAACAATGGCGGAGGAGGAGCTAAAATGTGATGATGACTGATGTGCAAAGAGGGTTCTAGTACTTTCCAAAGCATCTTTGGTACCTGCTTCAAACCATCGAATGTTAGCCCGAAATTGTCATTCAGTTTTTTGCAAGTATTCATGTCATATTTTTCCTTTGTTCGTCATTAAGTCAAAGTGTAGAGAGTCAGCGTCTCAGTGTTGTATTCAGTCCACATCTGCAGCTGACACACTCAACCCTGCACCTCATACGTCATTCAGCTGAATTATTTACACACTGTAGAGTAACAGAAGGCATTCATACATTTATAAGTTATTGCAGGTTTAATATCTGTCATGTAAAGATGTTGTTATGGTTTTGCACCACAGTGACAGCAGACATTCTCTTCATTAGCTGTACACAACCCAGCAATCTTGCACCTGTTTGATATTCAAGCACAAAGAGCTGAGAGAACAGTGTTATTCGTCAGCATGATGTGTTTTAAGGTGCCTGCAAAGCCTTCATACAAAAGACTAAAACAGATTATGTAATCCTCGAAAGCAACAGGTTGTTTCATGAGTGTAACAGTCGCGCCTCTTGGTGATTAAGTGTCGAGGTGTTCAGCGGTTCAGCGGATCGTGTTGCATCGTGAGTCACTCTCCTGCTTCCTCCCTCGCCCCTTCCTCACCTCCATCCGTCCCTCCCTCCATCTTGTACTCTGCTGCTCACACTGGGAATTATGCAACACTCCGCAGGGCTGTCAGGAGAGTGAAGGGAGAGCTGTGTGTGTATAAACGTGTGTGTGCGTGATGGGGTGTAGATGGATGGAGAAAGAGAGAGAGATTAGAGTTTATACGAGAGCACAAGAGAGAAAGTCAGGGAGGGACCTCTCCTCGTTTATAAACTTCTCCCTCCTTCATTCATCTTTCCATTCACCCGCTCTTTCACTCCTCTTCCATCAAGGTCGTCGACAAGGACGGTTTAGACTCATTTCCTGCCCTGTGATTGGCTGCTGCAGCAGAGCGGGGCCTTAAAGAGGCAGGAGCGCAGCAGCCATGTTTGCCACAGCTAAAAGAGCAGCAGCTGGAGGAGGCGTGACTGTTTGAGAAGTCCTGACTCACACAGGTTTTCCCAAAATACCTTTTTCCCCTCATCAAATATTTAGTGTGAGGAGTAGAAATAGCTTTCAGAGCTGGCAGTGATGTTGTTTTTGTTGTGTTTGGGCCTTTAGAGAGACAGCAAGGTCGGAGCGGCCTCCTGTGCTCTTGTTATAGATTACTTTTCAGTTACAGTTTATTTATAGAGACAACACTTTGACATACAACTCTGTAGCCCCTCATTGTCTGATATAAGAGACATTATGGTCCTTTGATGTGCAGGCCTTTGTGCAGATTTGTGTTGGGTGTCAAGAAGGGAAAAACATGGCCTAGCTTTATTAAGCTGCAGGTATAATTTCTGCCTCACTCTTTCAGACAGCTTCCATGGAGAGTAATTTTGAAGAACAAAACATTATGCTCTATGCTTTTATTTTCTTATATCAACTGTGTAGAGTGAGAAATATTCAGTAAAGAACATTTCAATGTAGATTTGTGCAAGAATTTGTGTCCATCCATCCATCCAGCCATTATCATCCGCTTATCCGGGGCCGGGTCGCGGTGGCAGGCTAAGTAAGGTGACCCAGGCGTCCCTCTCCCCAGCAACTTTTTCCAGCTCCTCCTGGGGGATTCCGAGGTGTTCTAAGGCCAGACGGGATATATAATCACTCCAGCAAGCTCTGGGTCTCCTCCCAGTTGGACAAGCCCGGAAAACCTCCAAAGGGAGGCGCCCAGGAGGCATCCTAACCAGATGCCCGAACCACCTCAACTGGCTCCTTTGGATGTGAAGGAGAAGCGGCTCTACTCCGAGCTTCCCCCGGATCTCCGAGCTCCTTCCCCTCTCTCTGAGGCTGAGCCTGGACACCCTCCGAAGGAAAGGTTGTCTGTCTCTCTGTCAGCCCTGTGATTGACGGGTGATCAGTCCAGGGTGTACCGCCTCTCGCCCAATGACAGCTGTGATAGGCTCCAGCCCCCCAGCGACCCTGAACAGGATAAGCGGGATAGATAACGGATGTATGGATGACCTAACAGAACACCACTAGTTGAAAGGATTACACTGGGGAAATATACTTTGTATAACTTCTAACATGTATTCTTGGTTGTCTTAAGTGTAGAAAACTGTCTTCAGTATCACATCCAGTCCATCCTCTACACATTTCCTCTCCTCACAGGAAATAAAAACCCTTCCTGGTGTGAATCCAGTCGGAGCTGTAGCTCCAGCTCGCCCAGAGTTTCTATTATAAGATGTGACTGGAGCCGAAAGTGCAGCGAGCGTGGGCGGACGAGAGGGAAGCTGAGATGGTCACACGCACAACTACACACACACGCGCACACACACACACACACACACACACACACACACACACACACACATACATACAAATACAGGACTGTAAAGTGTGTTTAATGGCAGCAGGAAGAGAAAACAGGAAGAGAGTTACATAAACTAGAAATACTTTTTGGATCCAGTTTCTCATCAAGTTTAAATAGCGATAAATCCAAAGTTTAAATGACATGAATAGAAGTGACGTCTCATAAAGATGTTATGTTTGAATCTTGGGATACTTCAAAAAATGTCTCACGATTTATCTGGAACTATTTGAGCTTTTTGTAGCATTATTCCGCCTTCCCATTCGCCCTCAGGCTTTGCTCCATCCAACATGTGGAACTTCCACTGGATGAGTTTAAGGCTGCTGACTCTATGATTGCTTCTCTGACCTCAGGAAAGACGTCCTCCATTTCCCTGGCCGCGAAGGATGCATAGAGTGCATCCTTCGCGGCCCATCGTGTCCTGAGATGCATTGCGCGCCAATTCAAACAAGATGGCGGACTTTTAAACGGCCAAGGTTTTGGTTTCAACTCACTCGAATAGCTAGAGATACACATGTTTAAGAAAACGAAAGGGCCCTTGAAACAAATTATCTTTAAAATAATAGGTTAAGTTACGTTAGTTATGCTAGCTAGTTAGCCTGCTAGCTACCTGTTGCTAGGCAAGAGGAGCAGCGTTTGGTGACGCAAGGGTAGACCAGACCGTCTCATTTCAGTTCGGCTTTAACGGCCTACGCAGGCTGTGAATGGAGCAATCTAAGGGGAACCAAAAAGGCCTTTTATGCTCACATTACAAGTGACCACACACAGTAGAGGATCTGTGAGCAGGTGTGTGTTTGTTCCTCCTGCTGGTACCTGTATGTCTGGACATCATTACACCTGAACTGTGCGAGCACCGGACGTATTAGTATGGCTATGCTCACTTACCTCTCTGCGGCGTGTGTGTGTGTGTGTGTGTGTAACCATGTTTATATCTGCAGGACATGTCTGCGCTCAATGATGCAGTGATAATGTTCATCAGAGCACGCATGGCATCCTGTCTGTCTGCAAGTACTCTCTCTCTCTCTCTCACTCACTCACTCACTCTCTCACACTCTCACACACACACACACACACCATTTCTGTTTGGCCTCATGCCACCATCATGGTACAATGGATGTATATTTTGCGGGGTTTTGTTTTCCTCTGGGTTCTTCTTGTAGCCCTACTAAACTTAAATTTCTGACTGGTGAGCTGACGCGAGGGCAATTAGACGTCACAGTCGGACACTCACACTGTGGCATTTACAGAGTCTGTGCGCTAAAGGTTAGAGCTGGTGACCTGAATCCCCAGACACACACTGAGAAACGTCTTGGCAGGGGAAACGAGCGAGTGACACCCTCTGCTGCATCAGTGAGTACCACAGAGATCCCCTGAACAAGGCACTTAACCCACAGCTGCTCCTGTAGGGTTGCAGAGCACTGGTACTGTATGAAGCCCCATGGCAGGAACACTTAGAGCTGAACATAGTACATACTGGATCATTAAACTGTGATTGAGTTTGAATGATAGACCGTATAAAAAGATGGACGACATGACAGCTTCCCTAAAAGTGAAGCCAAACCCTCTCTGTCGCCCCCTGCTGATTGGCTGCAGTATAGGTCATAAAGCCCGCCTCCTCCATGTTAACAGATGGGACATGAGTCAAACTATAAAATCAAATTACACAAACATGGTTTCTGTCATTATAGTTCTTATCATGCTCATTTATGTCCGAGTGTTCATTTTTCTCACAAGTTTACTTTTAATCAGTTATTTGATGCTATAAAAAGGGGGTGTGGCCTCGTGATTGACAGCTCTGTTGACAAATTCGGCTCCTGCAGTGCTCTGTTCCAGAGTAGCAGAGTAGAGGACGTAACACTAACACTACAGTCATTGAACGTTCCATAACCGTGAACGTCTGCTTCAGACCAACACATGAAGCTGTTCTGCTGCAGACTGAGCCCACCTGAGGGCTCCAACATGGCAAGTCCACAAGTTAAATGTGTGTTTTAGTTAGCTGACTGTGGCTCCACCAGCTGATCTCTACTGCACAGACTCTGGATACAAATGTGCAAGATGGCCGACATGCGTCGGGGGCTGTTTTGGCTTCACTTTTGTACAATGAGAGGAGGTGGAGACGCGTCCTCCATCTTTATATACAGTCTTTGGTTTAAAGTAGTGCCTTTGCCTTTGATGTAATTCCCATATTCCAGCATTTATTTTGTCCAGCAGCACAAAAACTCAGGAAGTCTCTTCAGATGTTCATTCTGGGTTCCTCAGCGCTGTTCCTCTACCAGGTCGTTAAGCAATCACCTGGGAGGAAACAACGGAAGGGGAAAAGGGACACTTTATTTTACAAGATTTGTCCCTATTTGTCCACTTCCATCCACTTATGCTACTTCCAATTTCCTCAATTTATTTTTGAGCGAGCCACGTTTACCTGGCGGTTGTTGCCATGGTAACCAGATCACTGAAATGTTTTTGGTGCTGTTGTTTCCTCTCCCTGCTTCAGTCTATCGCTGCTTTTCCTCTCTGACCTGAAAATACAAGTCTTTGTTGTTGAACCTTTTCGAGAACTTCTGCTGCTTTCTGCTTTCAACTCCCCCCCACTGACACTCGGCCTAGATGTAAAGTGTGGAATACCAATGGTAAATATCTGCACCAGATTTCATAGTTATCCATCGAATAAGTGCGTAACATGATAAAATCTTTCAATAGTTGTTAAGATCTTAGATTCAGAGTGAACCAAAGTGCTGGACTAACCAACATTGCCATTGCTATGACTGAGCACTGCCAGAACATTTCCGGTGCCAGACAGCAGAACACATTTGATTGGTACAGAACTTCTCAGTATCTGAGTGATCCAGCACAGGAGTTCAATATAAAACATCTAGCATTACATTAACTAGCCAGCACTCACCATTTGTTTTTTTAAAGATGATTTTTATGGCTTTCTGCCTTTATTGGACAGGACGGCTGAAGAGAGACACGACGAGTGTGGGAGGACATGCACCACATGATCACAGAGTGATCAGTGCGATCAGTGTGTCCAGGACTGTAGCCTCTGTAACCAACTGAGCCAAACCAGCGCCCCCAGTTTATTTTATTTCTGACACAAAGCGGATTCACATTGTTCCATTTCAGCAGCAGCCGTACTGGTTGTTTAAGAAAATGCCTCAAGACCCTTAAAGTCGCCCTAAGTTAGATAAACGGATGTGATTGGCAAGAGCTACTGCACCAAGCATCTAACTGCAGGGAAAGCAACTTATTTATTTATTTACGTTTTATTTGACAGTGACAGATACAATATAGTGTACATTGACAAACTGAGAACAGCCATCCAATGCAAGTATCCTAGTGTTTATAACGTCTGCTAGTTTGCAACACCTGTCCCTAGAAGGGCTTTTAGGAAACAGAGAGGTTAGTAGCAGAAAAGTAAGAAAGGAAATACATTAAATACAACCGGATACCATTAAAAACATTACATTTAAAAGCTAGACATGAGTGCAGGTTTGTTGTTGAGTAAACCAGGATTTGGTAGCTGATTTAAAAGCAGAGAAGTTTGCAGCAAATTTCAAGTGATCAGGTAGCAAGTTCTCATACCATTGCTATGCGGACGATACCCAGCTCTTCCTGTCATTCCCACCAGACAGGAAGAGCTCGGCACGTAAGATAGTCTCGGCACGTATCGCGTCATGCCTTGCCGATATCTCTAAATGGATGAAAGAACGTCACCTTCAGCTCAACCTATCCAAGACTGAGCTCCTTGTCATCCCAGCCGGTCCCTCTATGCAAACACAGATCAACATCCAGCTTGGACAAACTGAATTCACACCCACTAAGTCTGCCCGGAACCTGGGCGCCATGATGACGACCTGCTAACCTTTAAGGTTCACGTGGCCTCGATTGCTCGGTCATGTCGATTTGCCCTGAACAACATCAGGAAGATCAGATCCCACCTGTCAGAGCATGCAACACAACTGCTGGCACAGATATCACGCATTGATTACTGCAACTTTCCCCTGGCAGGCCTTCCTGCATGCACATTCAAACACAGCAGCGAGACTGGTCTTCAATCAACCCAAAACTTGAAGCTGTTTTTTGGCTTTTACTGACTTCGTTCCCTCCTGTCTCGATCTTTGCTTGTGTTGCATTAACTCTAAGATGTACGTCGCTTTGGACAAAAGCCTCTGCTGAATGAAATTGTAACATTGTAAGACTTCATTCCTTTCACTGAAGAAAGCTGTCTTAGCAGAAAAGATTTGCAGAATGGCACCTTAAAGCTGCGCTGGTGGATCTGCTAAAACTCTCTAAGCTTTTGATGTTTTCACCGAGAGGCTTCGGACCAAGTCCATTTAAACATTCAAACACTTTACGTTCTGGAAATCAATAAAGTTTGCAAAACTTTACCAGGAGGACTTTAAAGAATCATATAACATGAACCTGACCAATGCTTTTATAAGGTAACACTCACCTTAACTTTAACGTAAATTCATATGATTTATTGTGTTAACTTTTATGCCCTTAAACTGCCTCTGGGTATCAAAAGGGATCAGCTCTCTGGCTTGATTTAAATGGGAATTAAAGACCTATTTTTTAAATTTAGAGTAATTTCATAGCCCAGGTCAAAGTTTTTATTATTGTTTGATACAAAGCTTTATCTCTGGTATTTATTTTGTCTTATTTAACTTTTTAAAGTCGAGGTGAAATTAAAAATGTAATTTTAATCCTTTTAGATCACATCCCCGGTAATATTGTGCATCTATTTGACAATATAGGCCAAAAAAAATACAGAAAATCCATTTCTTCGTATTCTTATATCAAAATCTGATCATTTTTTCTTCCAGTAAATCTATATTTTACGCGTGCTTACGTAAGTTAGCACCAAACAGTTTCAACCAATCAATCTGCAACATTTAGCTGCAGAGCACCGCAACGTCTGTCTACGCCCACTTCTCAACGATCAAATCAGATCCCTCTAATGATATGTCCCGCCTGCACGTCCTGTTTCACTCGGAAATACGTCACGATACGGAGGCCAGATACTCTCGAAATGCCGTTTCAGCTCGACTTTAATTGATTGATTTAATCTTTTTGCTGAAGTGATTTTCATTCTTTTTTCTTCTTATTATTACTTTCTTGTTTTAGTCTATTGGTGTCTTTGTGAAGCACTTTGTGTTGCATGTTTGTATGAAAGATGCTTTATAAATAAAGTCAGCAAAATCTTTTCAGCAAATATGTTCGATTGCTATCTTTCAGCAGATGTCAGCATTAACATAACTCATGCTGCAGTGGCAACATGGCAAAGTTATGATGATTGAAAGTACTTTTTCTCCCATCTCACTTTGAGAACTGCCACGAAAAAAAGCCCCAACTTGATTGATGGTGCGTACTCGAGGGATGACGAAGCGGTGCAGAAACCAGGCCACACTTCACATTGTGATGGAGGCGAGTATTGATCCCATCTGTGGCTGCCTCGAATTAGAAGCACACACACATACACACACACAAACACACAAACACATAGAGGCATGCACTCACACTGACAAGCCTGCACACAGTCTCACATACAAACATTTACATAGCAACACATGCATGGCTATGTAGCGACCGCCACACATTTACACACTCTCACTCAATCGCAGTCTCATTAGCTCATGAGCTATGCAATGAAGTGTGCGTTCCCCTTCATCACTTCATCACTCGTGTGCATGCATGTGTGTGTATATGGCAGCTGCACAACATTCATAGCCTCCTGCTGAATTCGAAGGCTCTAAAAACAGCAGTATAATTGTCTAATCTTCCGCAGCAGGTGGTGCACACAGAAATAAAGCATGTGGAGCTGCAGCTTTCCTCTGACCACGAACAGCTCATTGTTTCCATGTGATTCTTGTTTGCAGTTATTCTGTTCGTGTGTGCTTTGGCTGTGGCTTTCAGTCCCCACATTAGCTCAGTGTAAGCCATCGTTATTCCAGTGAAAGAACCGGCTCAGGCCTGATTTCATGTCAGTAAAGTCTCTTTTCTTTTGTGTCTCGCTCTTTCTCTTCCACGTTGTGATTATGTCTCTAATCTCCTCTTCAGCCCTGCTCTCCTCTTTCTTAACTGTCAGAATGATTTTTAAAACAATCCCATGTTTTTGTTTGCTGCACTGATGCTCACATCTGTTTGAAAAGTGACGACATACTTATGCGAGCTAAACCCTGCGTTTGGAGAATAGATTGCGACTGTCCGTTCCCCAGATGCCGCTGATGTTGCAGATGTGCATTTTTTTCCCCACCTCTTTTTCAAAGCAACAGAAAAGCTGTGGTTAGCACAGCTGCTTCTAACTGAACACAAAGGAAGAAGGTTATTCATGTAATCTCATCTCCAAAATTATAATGTGATAAAAATGTGTAATTGTGCCTGAGAATTGGAATGATGGGAGTTTCTAAGCATATGTCAATCGTATCTGATACATGCGTTCATCTTTGGCCACAGGAAGAGCAAGATTACACCATGTCCAGGGTCTCCAGACCCTGCTGGACCCCAAAAGCCCCTAGTTAACTCTGTGAGTGGTGTTGGTATTGGATGAATGCAAATTTGGCCAAGATTTTGCACAATTAAAGAAGTTAACACCAATATTATTGCAGATTTTGAGAATGTGTCTTGTTGAGAGGCCCTCAGTCTAAATGTAGTAATCCCCAAAACTATATACTGGAAGTATTATTCCAGCATAGGAATACTGGTTGCACTGGACCTAATGGGAACTTGCACTACAATTGCAGGTCAGTCGTCAATAGGGTCAAGGGTCCCCTATTATTCTAATTGTATATGCCTTCTACTACAAATTATATTTCTTTTGTTTTTGCCAGTTAGATCAGTGATTAAACCTATAAAACCTTTCAATTTGATAGTTTTTCTCTCTTTTAGCATTCATATATCTGATTTTATCATTAGAAAACTGTCTATAAACAGATGGTATTTTGATTTAATGCCATAGTGTCCAATCAAGTAGAGATAATTGGTTTCTCAAGCTTATTTCATGAGTATTTCCTGTGTAATATAAAAGCAACAGAACCTACATGTTGATTCACGTTTCAATCCGCGGAGTGACAACGAGGAAACCCTGGGTGCTGCGGCAGCCTCAGCGCAGGCGCGGAAGGAGACAGCATCCTAAGAAGAAGCCTGCTCCCCGGGTCTACTTTGCACCGGCATCACTTGCGCCTCACAGGGAGACGGTTGGTGGAGTTTCACCAACGGTTACGATACATCTTGAGCCTGAATAATAAGCCTTTTTTTGATTTTCATCTGCAGCTTTGCCAAGGTGTTTGATGAAATTTGCCTTGCAAAGTGAAATTATCCCCGTTTCTCTTTGAATTTATATTTTAGGATGTTATGTTAGCTAGTTATTTTTTCTCATAAAGCAATATCAACTAAAGGGAGACATTTTTTTCTCTCATTATCAACAGTTTTCTGCCTCGCCCCCCCGCCTTAACACCAGCTCTTCTGGCTGAATCAAGCTTAAACAGATTCATCTTCTGAGGAGAGCCGACTGACTTCGCCAAAATGGGGGTAAGAGCAACATGTTTGTGATTTATTTTAGCTAATATGTGTAAAAAAATATATCGTTTCTGTTACAGTTAGCTGTACACTGTTGATTTGGTGACGTTAACGGTTAGTGAGTGTGTCCGTTAAGGAAAGGGTTAAAGTAAATGGAGGCACAAGTATGATGTTAAAACAACATTGAAGACGTGGGATATGTATGATTTGTTTAAGCTAGGGGCAACTGTTACCGCTATGTGGCAAATTGATTAATCCGCATTGTTGCATGATTTTTTGTCATTGTCCATCAAGCGGATCTACTTTCTCTCCGGAACTCACTGCATTAGATATTAATGTAATTTCCCACACTAAATCAATGCGCTGGAGGATATGTTAATAATGGAGATTGACGGATAAGAGAGGGTGTGTTTGGTGCCTTTTTCGGATGAAAATGCTCCAGATTTATCCGGATTAGACGCATCCATAACCAGTCACACGTTACAGCAACATTACTCACTGTGTATTTTCATCTCCAGCGCCTTTTTTCAGCCCTAAATCACATATCAAATATGTAAATGTTGCTGTCACCCGTAATGAAGTTGATCAATCAAAAAGCCATTTCCCACCTGCATAAACTGATTCATGTTCCTCAGTGGATGAGAAGCAATGGTGTGTGCATTCACAGTCACAGCTTCAATTATAATCACTGAGCAGAAGAAAGGAGCATCATTTACAGCAAGCACACATTGTTTTTTCTCCATTTGTAATCCGTCAGAGAAGCTTTCTGCTGCTGTAATACAAAAGAAATGTTATGAGCCACTGAACCAAACCAGAACACTGGCCCAGTGTACAACCAACCTCATTTTTTAAACTATAAATAAGCTTTCAATATGTTTTCATGGATTTATAACATGCATCTGCAATGGTGTGGCAGAGAGATGTGATGCTTCGTCCTCCGGTTCCAAAAAGCGAGATTACACCGAGTGAACATCTGGCAGCAGGAAGCCCTGGACCTGCTGCAGGCGATTGAGGAAATTCACAGCTCTTAAGCACAAGATTAGTCAGACTACATACTGACACGGCCGGGTCCAGTCAGATATGACATTGATTGTGCAAAATATTCAGGGGACCCACGCAATTACACACGGGAACCTGCTGCTGCTGAAAACCGCAGCTCTGCAGAATATAACACCATTCCTGCAAATCTGACTTCACTGAAATCATTAAATAAATGTCTGTAAATGTGTGTATTATAATGGGGAGCTACTAGAGGGTCGTGAAATTATTATGTGGAATATGAGATGGCAAAGTGAAAAATCAAGCTCAACAGTGGGCGTGGGCTGGGAATGAAAAGCATGCAGGCTCACATTTTTCCTGCTCATTTTCTCTCTCAACAATGACATAATGCGCTGGTGCGACGTGTTACTGTCACTGGCTGTGCTGGGCTTGGTGAGGATGTAGAAGCAGAGGAGGTGTGGGTACCAAATGGGCACAGACAAGTGCGTCAAAATGGTTCCTCAGTGTTGGACAACCCCCCCCTCTTAACAACCACTCCTTTAAATGTCGACGGATGGGTCCCAAAGGAAGGTGATACAGCCAACACCATCACGTCTCGTTTTACCCCAACAGCCTCTAAAAGCTCACTGATGTGTCAGGTCATGAAGGACATCCTGTTCCAAGCACTCAATTTAGAATCTATGATGTCAGTCCTGCTGAACAATCACTGTTACCTCCCTGTAGTGTTATCCAGTGTCTGTACTTAACAGGGGATGACAGCTTTGTATTGCTTTAGGGAATGCTGTACTTTCCCTTTGAGCCTTTACATTACAGTGTCAGGCTCTGCTGAGGTATATGTAGAGGCTGAAAAATGATGTGATCATGTGCTGGAGGATAACTGGCTCCATTCCTTCTTCGCACACGGTGTCATGATCATCACTGCTAATGGAGGCTGATGGGCAGGGGTTTCTTCCTCTGACCCACATCCGGGTTAGGGGGGAGATTGGGTATAGAGCGTTCTGTCATGGTTTGTGATGTGTCCACTCCGTTGCCCGAGGGGGCAATCGCTTACATCTACAGCGTCAAAGAGTGGAGAAGAGTGGTGCGTGCTTGTGTGGGGGGAAGTGGAAACTCCCAACTAATGGCAGGGGCTTGCAGTCAGTCTGGATGGTGTTAGAGGAGATTCGGGTGAAATGGTGCTATAGCGGAAAGGGGGAGGGAGACCACCAGAGGGAAGTTCAGTGAACAAGGCAACAGGCGGAATTTGATCCGGCCCAATCGATTGATGGGGGGTAATGATCGGGTTTGTGGGGGAGATGGACGGAAGAAAGAGAAGAAGCAAAGGTCAGCCACTGTTGGCCTCACAGGGCGGTCCTATTCAGAGAAAACTGACTCATGAGCCAGTGATTTTCTTAATGATGGAAAGAAAGAGAAGAGAGAGAGAGAATGAGTCACCTTGAGAAGGATACTGGGAAAGATGGAGGAGTAAAGGAATGCAGGAAGAGATGCTGGGATGCTGCCCGTGTGCAGTGATGTCACAGAGGAAGGAGCGATGGTGTAGCTTGAGAAGAAAAATGGAGAGATGCGCCCTGAGATGCAGAAGAGATATACAAGGATGAATGCCTCTGCTGATATCCCATAATGCACTGTGGTGCGTAAGCTTCAGAAGGAGAGCCAATCGCTGTGGGGTATGGATGGTGTGTGGTTTGGCTCTGTTTATATGTGTGTATTGGGACTAAACCTACTTTCATTCATGATAAAGATGATGTTTCATTTGTTGCCTCTTTAATGTAGCTCCTACGTTTTAGTCCATATAATAGTCTGTACTACTGCGCAGCAATATTAGTGCATATTATCATA
Organism: Semicossyphus pulcher; assembly: GCF_022749685.1. Classification (NCBI taxonomy): domain Eukaryota; kingdom Metazoa; phylum Chordata; class Actinopteri; order Labriformes; family Labridae; genus Semicossyphus; species Semicossyphus pulcher. The sequence goes on from NW_027211726.1 coordinate 6,222,103, forward strand.
TCCAGTAGGTGTGACTGTGTGCATCTATGTAGCAGTACTTCACAAGTATGCTGTAGTGTCACACATGTTTCCCTTTAAAGATTGCATCTTCTGCAAATGGCCATATTGTGGTTTTAAATAGTCGTGCAGGCCTAGAGACAGCCCTGCTCTTGCACTACATATATAGGAGCTTGACCCATATATTTGAGACTGATTTTACAGGGGAAATATTCACTGATTACCAATATGGTGAATGTTAAAGTGAAATTTATTGAGCTAACATTTAAAAAGACCTTTTCAATGTTGATTGTGTAGTTTTCTTTGCTGTTTCATCGTATGTCGCTTGCAAAACAATTTCTTTGCCAGAAATGACTTTTAAATGAAATGGCTCTTGGCGCTGATTAAACCAGGCACATTCATTCATGTACACACCATTACTGTGTTGCACGTCAGGCAAGGCCTACTGCCCACTGACTTTACAAATCAATGAGAGAGCAAAACAGCCTGTGGCTCCTCTGGTCTACGCACAGCATTTTAGTCAAAGATAAAAAACTGGATCACTGGGGGCCTTAAATAAATGGTGCCCTCACTGCTCCAGTGTTAATTTGTATGCAGCTTTGGGGAATTGTAAGACAGAGAACAGAATCATTCAAAGTACACTGAATAAGAATGCAGAAACCATTTGAATTTGAACTCGTGCATGAAGGCACAAAGCATATAAACAGTTTTACTATGTGATTCTAGTGACGAGGCAGATGGTCTTGGGTTGAAGATAGAGGTTGTCCTGAGTACAGTACTTGTTGTTGATGTCAGTATTAATTTAATGTATGCAGTACCGGTACTCTAATGTTTGTTTAAGAGGTTTTCTGTAAGTTGGTGCCATTCCTTGAGCCAGAGTACAAGCAAGCATCGTGGAGAAACCTTACATATAGGCCTTATTGCCACTTTCTATTTCGGTCCAAACTGGGGGTTGAAGACAGCTGTCACACCAGCCTACCTCAGAGCAGCAGCTGAGGAGTGGGACCTGTTGGAGAAATGAAGTGCGATGGTTGTTAGGTAGGGATAGACCGATTATCGGCCGGTTACGTGTTGGAGTTTGTATTATTCAAAATTTTGACGCCAATATTTTAACTTTTACTGTAAATGAATATCGGCTCCGAATATCGGTTATCGGCCTCCTTGACTACTAATAATCGGTATCGGTATCGGCCCTGAAAAAACCACATCGGTCTATCTCTATTGTTAGGTGATTGTGTTCCGCCCACGGACTGTTTTTCCTGTATGCAACCAAAGCCTGCTGATTGGTCAATCAGAACAATTCATAAACCAAAATTCGGTCACGCATCTACAGATTCTACATTTTATGCAGAGCGACTGGAATAATTTGATAGTAATGTTGTGGTTAATATAGTTATTGTAGGTTGTATAGTATGTATATATATGTTCTCATGGTCATGGACTCTGTTGCATAATTGTTCTAGTCAATCAGTTGTTCATCAATACTGACTCGCCTACTGTCCTGTAATAGTTTCCACATGTGTGTGAGTGCCTGTGAATCCATACTGCAAACCACTGATCAGTGTTTTCCAATGCCATTGATTCTGTTCATCGTTTAGTGCATTGAACATTTCCTGTGAGGTCACTCTGACATCACTTCCCTTTTTGCAGGGGGATGTAGGAGTCGAGAGTAATAAGTAGTTTTCCATGCTGCGACACGAGCACACAGGAACGACAGGGAGGAAGAGCCCGAGAACAGCTCCTCTCCATAAACATTACGGCAGGATTACATAACACACATTAAGTGCATCATTAAAACATTTCAATACCCCCCCCTCCCTCCTTCACCTCACCTACAATTATGTTGATGGACCCAATGGATTGGGTGTTGCTAGGAAACCTCACATCCCCCATCTGTCACCCACTGGAAGTGGATGCTGTCAATCTGATTCTGTCAAACACTGCCATTTTCTATTCTCAGACATGCTGCTCTGCAGGAGGTGACACACTGCTAACTGATGGGGAACAGCACCAAATGTGCAGTCTGACACCATTCAAGCTTCCACTGTTAAAAAAAAAATAAGTACAGTAAACATACAATAAAATACAAGTCTTATCTAGTGCTTGGGGTTAAAATCTTATTGAGCGGCGATTGCAATAAGATTTTTATTAATAACAATGATAAAACATTTTGACATTTTTCTGGCAGCACAAACGGCAGCAACAGCCAAACGTCTGCACTTTTTTTTCTTGCACAGAAGTTAAAGTAGGCGTTCCCACCCACGTCCAAATGCAAAGCATTGTTTAAGCTGTCGGCAAAGAGAGTGGATGTCTTCTGTAAAAGAGAAAAAAATAAGTGGAACCAAGAAGCACCAAATCGATGTTCAAAGTGAACTCCTGCTGTCCCCCTAAGACGAGGACATTGTTTTTAAAAAGGCCAATGTGATGTCAAGGATATAGACGTTAGTGGCAGCTCAGCTAGCAGCCCCCTCACAGGACATCGTGTGTTTGCTGATGAGCTTTGGGGAGACACTGACTGTTACATTTGTTTAAGAGGAGGAGACCTCTGCAGATAAATGAGCTCCCCTTAAAATCCTGTTGAAAGATAAGCACTAAAGATCTAACCTAAAACACGAGCTGAGCTAATGTCAGAGGCAGCTCGTCCTGCAGTCCCTCCAGACATGCCATGTCTGCCAAAAACCTTCTGAGACACTGACCTTTAACATGAAACTGTGGCATGAAACCGGTTTTAATTCTATGTTCAGGATACTCCTCAAACCACCAGCATTAGGAAATATGTGTCATTGGACTGCAACAGTACTGAATCTTTCCAACCGCAGTGAAACACTAACGCCTCCTTTCCGTTTCGCGGTTAACCGCCGCCTCAGCCCGCTGCCGGAGTATGTTTTTATTTCCCTTACAGCGCGTCCCCCAGATGGTCAAACATCATCGACATGTGGTTACCGTAACAGCCCTAATGTATCATGATAGACATAGAGCTAATAATGTTATATCCCCCAGCCCTGGTCTTATAGAAACTCATAAGTAAGTCAGAACATCACGTCATCATCACACAGTCTGCCTCACTGTGCAGATGAGTCGATCAGAGTAGACGAGAGCAGAGAAACAGATGGGCAGCATGGAGGGAGGAGAATGTAAACAAAGTGGGAGGATGGAGGGAGGGATAGATGATGGAGGACCCTCCTGACTGTGTGTGTGTGTGTGTGTGTGTGGCAGTCCATCAGTATTTTCTAGGTCGCTCAGTCCACTGATCTGTGCTGTAATCCATTTCTTTGTGTGTGGGGTTACGATGATCCACTGTGGCACATCCTGAGCTCTGAAGCTCCGGCGGAGGCAGCAAAATCTTTCATTCAAAACTCTGAGCGAAAATTATGATATTCCGGTCACTGGACCAACATCAGATTTAGGCTAAGTACCAAGGTCTTATAGTATGGAGCTGCTGCTGGAGTTTACGATGCTTGGGCTGTGAATCATCATATGGGCAGCGATCTGCTGCTTTCATGTTAAATTACTGAGAACATAATGAACCAAACTCGCAATTTCCCTCATAACTGATATGGTAACGCTCACATTGAGCTTTATCTTATCCTGATCTTAAGCTTTTAATTAATGTCAGTTGTATATGTGCTTCATTTTGAAACCCCTCTTTGATTTCTTCATACTCAGACTGGGATGCACGGATCAAAATGTGGCTGTTTGACGACTGAGATTCGACCAGTGATTTCAGCAGATTAAAAAGTAGCTTATCCGCCCTTCCTCAGGCCTGCTGTGGTGCTCTGAGCCGCAGGCCAGGCAGGATACAAAGCACCGGCAGATAGAGCCGACTACAAATGTTTCAGCATGCACAATCCGTCCTGTATCTCAGCACAGAACATCTGGAGGCTGCTGGAACTCCCTCAGGTTTTACAGCCTGTAAGTACACTGAGAGCAGGCTGAGGAGGCGGTATGCAGGAAGATATCCCCTTTGTTACTGCAGTATTCTGCTTATTACTTGATGGAATTTGATGCAAGGGAATATTGGAACAACTAGTCCCATTAAAGCAGGATATGACCTGACATCCTCGTTGGAACTAACAGTGCAGCATCCTTATAATTAGGAATCTTTGTGCACTGATTTGATTCAGTGATGTCCTTGAAAGTCTTCGTCTGTGAAGTGAAAATTGTAGGGGGCGTATCTCTCCCTCGATAATGAGGCGTTTCCTTTCCTGCACCTCACCCTGCTAATATTTCTTTCATAGAGTGTTCAAGTATTTATGTTCCTCTCTGACATGTGTCCCCGGTGGGGCTGTGTGTGAGTCACTGGAGCTCGGGAGATTCCTATCCAGTGCGTATTTGACAGAAAACCAACAGAGCCATTGAAAGCATCGACAAAAGCAGCAGTAACAGAAGATTAAACTGATCTGACTGCCGTAATAGAAACGCAGCGTTTACTCGTATTTACCGCTGTGCAGTTCAGATGTATTAGGCTCTTCTGCCTTTGTACATCATTCGATGCTGCAGCACTGACGGGTCTGTTTACATGCTTGAGTTGGCCTTGTCGCCTCTGTAGTCATCACACTGAAGGGATGTGTGCACACGTCAGCAAGAGGGCAGGAAGGGAAGGAAGTGAAGTGGCAACAACAATTAATAACAGCATGTAATTAGGCCTGTGGGATGCATGCAATAACTGTATGACTTGTGATACGTATACATTGAATTGTGCATATTGTAGACACCGTTCCTTTGGCTTTGTATTGTTTGAGATGTTTTATACTGTAACCCTGCCTGTATTTGTGGCATGTCGTCCGTCCCACTTTGACACCAACTAATCTCAGGTTAGCCGATGGCTAGCTGAATGCATGGCCCATGTTTGCAGTTGCAGCACATTGCAGAAATGAGAGCAGTGGTTAGGTTCTCTTGTCAAGGCTTACTGTGAGGTGTTAATTCATGTAATCTATGGAATTAAACATTAAGTATGCCTGAAAGCTTTCTTACTGCAGAGTGAAACATGCAGAGTGTGTAAATAAGTGAATGAGTGAGGATGAATGAGAGACTGGGATTGAAAACCTGGGACACAGAGAGAGAGAGAGAGTGATGGAGAGGGATTATTGCTGTTCAGTGGGTTAATCTGTCAGCATAGTAAACAGAAGTAATCTCATGGCCTGCTGGACGCGCCTGCCCGGGGAACACTTCACCTCCAGACAGATGGCAACACACACTCTTACACACATAAACACACAGATGCACAAGTACACACCAAAACACAACACGGACAAATGCTCACGTTTGCAGTCAGGCAGAAGACAAACACATGTGCACAACTGCACAGAGGGAATACAAGTACTCACTGACCGACTCTATGAAGCAGACACATGCATAGAAGATTGTATACTCTATACAGTTAATGCACACATATAAGAACAAAAATACCAATATGGATTTTTAACATTGCACACACTCTTAAAGGGATAGTTCGGATTTTTGGACACCAAGTTGTATGAAATACTTGCTAGTAGCGAGTGGATGCAAAGCTTTTAGCTAAGTCCCGTGGTTGGAGTTCGGGCCGGTTCCGAACGTAGAATAAGAAGTTCTGGGTCATGAAACCAAAAAGTTTTACCCTACAAAAACAACACGCAGGCAATGATGATCCATTTTCAACACTAAATCAACATCCTATGATTTCATGTACTGCGTTTTTTTTTGGCACTATTTTCTCTCTTGACAAATCCAGTATCACTACGCCTGCTGCAGGCCGGTATCTCAGGTTCGCCAACCTAGGAGCTGTTTCACGTTCATTCTGACTGATTTGCGTCATCGTTGAAGCAAACATGTCGGACTAGGAAAGTGATGAGGAAGATTTATCTTTAACAGCGGATCCAACGAGACCTCTAAGGGCACGATCTGTGTCAGGAAAACGATGAAATACGTGCGGTGGAATTTTTTTTATAACTACAGCCAGGAAAATCACAAATTTGCTCCATTTAGACATGTGTCTAGCTCTGTGACAACAAACGTCGGCTCACAAGTGACCAGTTCCAACGCTTTCTCTTAGAAACAGCTGATGGATCACGTCACCTGAGAAACCAGGTGTAGTGATACTGGATTCGTCAAGAGAGAAAATAGGGCCAAAAAATGGAGCAGTAAATTAAATCCTAAGACGGTTTTGTGCTGAAAATGGATAACGATTGCCCGCGTGTTGTTTTTGTAGGGTAAAACTTTTTGGTTCATAACCCTGGCATCTCCCCGGAACTACTTATTCTAGTTTCATAACCGGCCAGAACTCCAACCACGGGACTCGGTCAGAAAGCTAATAGCTTTGCATCCGCTAAACTACTAGCAAATATTTCATACAACTTCTGAACTATCCCTTTAATAACAACAGAAATGCACAAAGACAACTTAGAGGTATGAGGATAAACAACCAGTACAGCAGTTTGTTTGGGTGGCTGTCAACATGTCATCACCCTGCTGGCTTTTCATCCAGTGAGAGAGAAAAACAGACGGTAAACAGCAGAAAACAGCCATTAAATCAGTGTGAAACCTGACAGCTTAGACTCATCAACATAAGAGCTTTCCCAAAATACGCCTGCCCTCCCCTCTCATCGCGCCGGTTTACTCAGAATATGACAGGACACGTTTATGTTAGGGCTGGATGGAGCTGAACAGCTGCCCGACTTTCACGGTAGAAAGTAGCCACAGCACAATATGAAAACACTCCAGGGAAGTGTCCATAATGTTAAACAGGCTGTTTAAATTCTCACCATTTCTAAGTTAGACGTCCTCCAGCAATGAATTCATTTAATTACTCATAATCCTGAACCCAATTAGTGTGTCGTAAATTGTCTCAGTGTGTTAGCTTCTGTGGCCATTAGTGGTTCAGCAGCTTAACAATCACTGTTGGTTTACATGTTCGCCTTCATCTCACACAAACACTGGCCTAACCTTACTGTATCCTATTCTTCTCTGTAAACTTAAGCTACATATGTTTAGTTACCTACGTCACAATGTAAGCTGTAAAGACGTACTTCAGATACTTGACTCTTTGCAACGTCACAGCTGCCACCTGCTAGAAAGAACCACCTGAGTGTTTGGCGAGTTGTGCAAGGTGTTGCGTTGTCGTGCATGTAAGGATTCTTTCTGACCAGTCACAGCTCTGCAGTGTTTAAACCTTTTTGCGCTGGCTCTTTTGGAAACCCGGCTGGTGTCAAGTACCAGGTACTTGTCCTATGCTCTTTTGCCAGCGGAACACTAAAAAATAATTGTTCCATGTTAGCAGAGTCAAGTAGGCCCTGCAGTGGGAATGAGGCATAAAAGTGTCCTCGCCGGACTTTCAACTCCTTCAGTTATTAAGATTAAAAAGTTTTACACACAGAGGGGCTCGCTTAAATTTGAGTCTACCTTCTGGCCCTTCATTCTGCCCTGATGTTTCTCTGTAATTTCCTTCTCTCAGACACAGCAGCGGTGTCTTCGGTCTGAACGGCAGCAGCCTAAATAGTGGTGGTGTAAACTGCAGGTGAAGTGGCCTCTTGAGACAGGCCAGTGCTGTAATGATACCAGACCTAATAAGGAAGTCTCAAGTTTCCCTCTCCACACCGTGGGGTTACATCTTATTTGGATCTCAATCTAGATGTTTGACTGGGTCATAATATGAAAGCTGCCATCCAAGCATGATATTAAAATCATTAGCACTCTTTGGCAGGGCTTGGGGGGCTGTCACCTGAGCAGCTGCTAACTTTAGCTTAGCTTCTATCTCTGATAAATTCAGATCCAGACATGTGATGATTAAGATCCTAGAAATCTCCCTTAAAAGTAATATTTTAATAAAGGACAGTGTTTATTGACGTTTTAATGTTTGGCTGACAGTTTAATGTCAAACATGCATCTCATAAAAGCTGCAAATGAAAGGTTTGTGTATTCATGATACATCAATGGTCACTGTTGTTAGAGAGAAGAGAGTCAAGGCTTTCCTTGGCCGTCTTTACTAACCAACTTTCAGGTGATTATTCTGTTTCATAGAGCATCTTGGTTTGGACTGAGTTGGTATAAAGTAGTGTTGTTGGAAAGTTCTTTTGTTTCAGTTAGATAAGAATGTCTATTTAAATAATGTTCAGTTAATATGACAAGACTAATTTCAGTGATCTCGTCTTTGTGTTGCAGTATGGACGGTCGGACAGCTACCGCGTGGCCACCACGCAGGACAAGGATGAGAAGGAGTCACCTAAGAAGAAGGGAGGCAAGGATCTGGATGACCTGAAGAAGGAAGTTCCCATCGTAAGTACACTGTGTCCTACTTCCTGTGACCTCACTGCTCAAGTTTGGCGTACCGGATTTGTGACAAATTCCCATAAATCTACTAATCAGGTGTCTTAAAGAGCCTTGAAGTCCCGGCTGAGTAGTGAGGATTTCATAGATAGAGCATCCTGGCCTCCCTCCAGCATCCAAAGAGCGACGATCCAACTGTAATGTAATCCCCCTGTTTAAAAAGGAGATGACTGAGACGGGGTTTTCCTGAGCAGCTGGTGAACAGAAGTGTTCCTCTTTGAGGTTTTGAGGTAGCCTGCCAGTCCTCTTTAATCCTGTACAGGGCAGGAAGCCAAACTGTCAGGAAATCCCTTTGTTATAAAACTATATGAGCTGGTAACACCTGAATTTCTTTGAAGAACATCTGTTTCCGTCTTTTTAAGTTCAATTCTATTTAATGTTTTTGTAGACGGAACACAAAATGTCTGTTGAGGAGGTTTGCCGGAAATACAGCACCGATATCGTCCAGGTGAGTTGTCGACGTCAGAAATTACCTTTTTCAACAAAAATGAAAATCAACGTTGTTTTATGTTCTGATTCAATAAAACTCTTAGAGCATTTACTTTATATAACAATGTCCAATTTACTGCACTGTTTTCCTTCCTCGTCTAATGTACCCTCTACCTCTTCTTGATTTTCCTCCTTTTTTCTGCTTCCTTTCTAACTTCTTCACCTCTGCCCTCTTGCTCCTCTTCATCCATCTTTCTCCCTCTCTACTCCCTCCACCCCTCTCAGGGTTTGACCAATGCCAAGGCAGCAGAGTACCTGGCCAGGGATGGCCCCAATGCCCTGACCCCTCCCCCCACCACTCCAGAGTGGGTCAAGTTCTGCCGCCAGCTGTTCGGTGGCTTCTCCATCCTTCTGTGGATCGGTGCCATCCTCTGCTTCCTGGCCTACGCCATCCAGGCTGCTACAGAGGACGAGCCCGCCGGGGATAACGTAAGTTGAGAGTTGTAGTGATGATGAACTCTCAGCCTACAACTGTTTGCGTATCATCTGAGAGAAGCCAGATATCAAAAACCACCAGCTGGGGGGTAAAGACTTAGAGAGGGATGAGCTGCTGCTCATGTGTGTCTGCTCCCTGTCCTCCAGCACATCACTCAAAAAGGCAGACTGCTGAGTCACTGCTCCTCAGGGATGCTGCTGTGTCAGTGATAAAGGTTGTGTCAGCAGTTTGTCCGAATCATGCCAGCTGACCCGTCTTTAGTGAGACAGACACCATCCTGTTAGCATCTGTTGTTGGCACGCCATGGGGAGCGTGTGACCTGTGGTGTTAGTAATGTCATGATAAGATGGGGAACGCGCATGGGTCAGCTCTGTTTCATGTCGGGTCAGAGCTCAGAGTAGAGACAGGGACTGAGGCTAAACGGCCATGACACACACACAATATGAAAAGATACTCGGATCAGACCACAGGGGACGACCCGGGGTGAGACAACAGCAGTGAGGAGTCAGCATGAGTGGCCAAGACTGTATCACCCCGCCAGAATATAAATCACACTGTGATAACCGGCTACAGTCAAGTCACATGGTACGGGACAAAGATGGGAGTGCATTTAAAAGATAGGACTGGTGATCCATGGACACACAAGCAAAGTCATAAAAGACAATAAGCAGATCAAAGGCTGAAAGATGTTTAGTGTTATTTCTAGAACTTAAACTTATATAAATAGCTTCTTTACCTGTCGCACTTCTCCAAAGTTCAGAGTTTGATGTCAGAAATGATGATAGTCAAGCTCCTGTCTCTCCACTGGTCTGTTGTTCTCGTCCTTTGAGATACATTTTTAGACAAAGAGAAGTCGATTAACCAATTTCTGCATTGATGAGAAAGTCTCATGTTTTTGTCTCCTTGTAGTTGTATCTGGGTATCGTGCTGTCGGCTGTCGTCATCATCACCGGATGCTTCTCCTACTTCCAGGAGGCCAAGAGCTCCAAGATCATGGAGTCCTTTAAGAACATGGTCCCTCAGGTACTGCACAGTCAGTGGTTTAACCTGGATATCTTGATGATTTGTTGGCTTTAACAAAAACATTTCTTTACAGTTAGAATGTAGCCAAACGTAAATGGTAAGAGAAGATGGAAAAAACCAGAGCTTCTTCATAGATAATGTTGGTTTTATACATATCTCTTCATATCTCTCTCTCTCTGTTCTCAGCAAGCCCTTGTGATCCGAGAGGGAGAGAAGATGCAGATCAATGCTGAGCAGGTGGTGGCAGGAGACCTGGTGGAGGTGAAGGGAGGAGACAGGATCCCTGCTGACCTCCGCATCATCTCCTCCCACGGCTGCAAGGTGGGCCTGAAACAGCTTTGTACACTTTCTTTCCTCAATGCTGTTCAAGTCCTGGTTTCTCCAGATTTGTATGAAATGAAATGTCTCGATCAAAACACAAATCATCTCCGAACAGCAGCACAAACTGTCATTAGCAGCACAGCAAACATGAGGAAAAAACACAGAAAGCAAACACAACCTGTCTCTGTCTCTCTCTCTGGCTTTGTAGCTTATCTTGAACGCTCTCAACAAGTTACTCGCTCCCTTATCTCCTTCCCCCTCTCTCACACACTCACTGAAGTGGTTTTCCTCCTCTCTGTCCAGGTGGACAACTCATCCCTGACTGGTGAATCTGAGCCCCAGACCAGGTCACCTGACTGCACCCATGACAACCCACTGGAAACCCGCAACATCGCCTTCTTCTCCACCAACTGTGTCGAGGGTGAGATCGTCTCTATCCAAAACCCAAATCATCCTTATTGCCTTCATATTGATGATAGTTTGTGTTAGCCACTGTCTGAGTTGTGTAAACATTTCTATATTTGTGCGTGTTTCTGTGTGTGTGTGTGTGTGTGTGTGTGTGTGTGTGTGTGTGTGTGTGTGTGTGTGTGTGTGTGTGTGTGTGTGTTCATTCATATGGCTGCGTACGTATGTTTGTATTGTTACGGTTCAGTGATCAGATAGTCGTGCAGGGAGTCCAAGGTCCTGGAAATGTGACCTCATTTAACCTCTTACCTGCTCCACTCCAGTTCAGTTCATCATGTTACTGGGAGGGTTACCGGGGAGCCCTGCACCTCAAACAATGCTCCTCGTGGTGGTAGACATGAAATGTAATGATATGTGCTGCCCTCTTGTGGACTCATCTACACTGCATAAAGTCAAGCTGGTCTATTTATCCATCTACACTTAGATTTTCTTCCTGATTTACTTCTGTAGTCCACTTCTGCTTCTTCTATTCTGGAACTGATAAAGAAATATGTACTTTCACTAAATGTGCTCTCTTTCCTCTCTTTCTTCAGGAACGGCACGCGGCATCGTTGTGTGCACCGGCGATCGCACGGTGATGGGCCGCATCGCCACTCTCACCTCAGGCCTGGAGACTGGCAAGGTACCATATTCATCATTAGTCATTATGTGGGAACAGTCTGTCATGTCATTCACACGTCGCATAATGGAGGTTGCTGTTACTGTTGTGCCGTTTTATTGAAGTTTTTCAGCTGCTCTTTCATGGAGTAACTTTTAATGTAAAGACGACAGCTTGAATAAAACATTTTATGCAGTTAGTAAGTGTTCTCGATCAGTTCCCGATGATCTTTAAGAGCTGCTAAAGACTGAAGTGATCTCACATTTTATGGCTTCAGTAAAGAGTTTCAGCTTCTCAGTTTTGTTTTTGTAAAAACTATTTTCTTACTCTCCTCTTCAGACACCCATTGCTAAGGAGATCGAGCACTTCATCCACATCATCACAGGGGTGGCCGTCTTCCTGGGCGTGACCTTCTTCGTCCTGTCACTCATCCTGGGTTACTCCTGGCTGGAGGCCGTCATCTTCCTCATCGGTATCATTGTCGCCAATGTGCCCGAGGGACTGCTGGCCACCGTGACTGTGAGTACTCAGAAGTATGCGCAAGTGTATTTGCATAGGTAAGAAAGTTAGGGTCTTTTAATCTGTATGAGGGAGGATATGTTAGTATATCAGTGACTGTGAGTGTGTGTGTGTGTGTGTGTGTGTGTGTTAACAAAGTTATTGAAGTGTTTTGTTTCCTGCTGAGTTTCCAGTTTTTCACAGACTTGGGTCAAACAGTATTTCTTGTTTTTGTGGAGAAATCCAGAAAGCTGAACAAAATCATAGAAAAGTTACTTTTTTTTCTCACAGTTATGTTTTAAATGTTTCTCCATGAATTGTACATTTTGTACCACCAGAGGTCCCTTTTCTATCTGAACACCCCTCATCTCACAAGCATCGGCATTAAAACTATGTATTTATTGTTTTGTAGCCTAAAAATGTGCCAAACTCTATTTTAGATTAAGCTAATAACGTTTCACTACTGAACATTCAACATGTCGTGCTAACAGTCAATGTGACAGATTTCCCTCATCGGCCTGAGGTTTCACCCACGTCTGACTGTGTGTACAGTTGTACAGTCGTGTGTGCTGTTCGATTGTGTCCCTGCTTCCTGAATCTCCGTGCTTGTGTTTTTTCAATGTGTTGTGATGTTATTGTACATTGTGTGCATCTGTGTGTATTAGTGTACCTTTGTGCATTAACATTGTGTTTGTGCGGTGGAGGTATTGTCTCTGTTTGTATATCTCTCTCTCCATCTCTCTCCTCTCTCCCAATGCAGACCCATATGTGTCATGTGTGTCTCTCTCTCTCTCTCCATCATCCTCTTTGTATGTCTCTCTCTCTCTCTCTTTTCCAGGCTAGTCGCGGTGCCGTCTGCAATGACAACGGCTAAATAATGTAATGATATTAGGCTATAGTGACTGAATACGGCCTCCTCTGCTTGGCCTTTGCTAGTTCTGTTTGGCCCATAGGTCTTGCCGTACTTGGCATGATGACATATAATGCACCGCTGCTCTGCTTCACCGCTTCACTCGTTCACGCCTCATTTTCTCTCTGCATCGCTGTTTTGGCTGTTTTTTATTTTTAGAAAGAGATTTTGACTTTAGTGCATTTTGCTGTAGAGGGACATTTTGGTTAGCAGGATGAACATCTCCAGGTGTCAGGGCGGCTGGTTCTTGGGTATGGTTAAAATCCTCAGGTACAGTATGGCACTGAAGAGTCTGCTCATTGGCAGAAGTACTTTAACACCTGGAGATGTTCACCTGTGCTGCAAGTTCACCACGTAGATACTAATTATGATTTCTCTGTCTTTGGTTTGTTTCTATTCTCTCCTTTTGTCTGATTCATTGACTTCTGTCCTCCTTCCCTCCTTGCTGTTACGTCCTCCATCTTTCTCCTCCCTTCTTTGCCTCTCTCTCGTGTCTCCTCTCTCAGGTGTGTCTGACGCTGACCGCTAAGCGAATGGCTCGTAAGAACTGCCTGGTAAAGAACTTGGAGGCCGTTGAAACTCTGGGCTCCACCTCCACCATCTGCTCCGACAAGACGGGCACTCTGACCCAGAACAGGATGACCGTGGCCCACATGTGGTTCGACAACCAGATCCACGAGGCCGACACCACCGAGGACCAGTCTGGTGAGATTATTCCCTCTGTTTTTTTATTTCTATTTAAATGGGAAGTCTTCAGGTACAAGGCATCTTGGGTTTTACACTTCTCAAACTAAACATAAAAAGCCTAATAGTCTGAGTGAAGCAGAGAACAGAAGAGTTACAATGCAACTGTTGCTCTTTTAGCAGAAATCTGTTGTATATTGGTTGATAAACTCAATCTTTCCTTTCCAACTTGAAGCAGATATGTAGGCTTTGTGTCTTAAAGCAAGGTAATTTAATGCATCATATTTTACCGCTTTCTCCTGCATGCATTGATACTTGCATATCTTCCTGCAAAAAATTGGAAATGTTGTGGCTGAGTTTCTCTTTGGCAGCATTAATTACTAGTCAGCATCCAAAATAAACATCTGCTGAGTGCTAAATGCTCATAAAATGCATGTTTGGTAGAAACCCTTCACAGTAGCCCCTTTTACACTGCCAGTTCGAGGCGGGATTATTACGCCTTTGTAACGTCTTCTGAGGAGGAATGGTGTGGCCGAGACGTTCCGCCTCTGAGCCGGCATCGAAGGTAGCAACAGAGGCGAAACGGTGTCTGTGTTAACAGCGGAGCCGGCAGGGCGGAACAGCTCCATGTGCGTATTTGAAGCACGCGCTGTTTGTTTACACCTCGCGCACGTTCTGCTTCCGCAACGTCAGAACGCTGTGAAAACGCACACTGATGTGTTGCTTTGTCCAATGTAAAATAACAAAGGCTGCCTGACGGTGGAGCTTCGTTACGGCGCAGAGGCGGAAACGCAGTGTAAAAAGGGCTGTTGATTGGTACTGTTTGGTTTTATTAAATCATTGCTCTAAGAATGTTGTTTAGCTTGCCGTTGCTAAATATTTCAATGTTTAAAAATGCATTCACAGGTCTGAACAAGGTGTCAGGCTCGCTGCACGGTTTATGAAAGCATCTTGACAGTTCTTGAGACAGAATGTTTACTTGAGTAGTTTTTGGGTTCGGTTGAGGTGGCTGCCCTCCTTGGGTAACTGCGGAAGCATGAGACAGTAAATAACTTGTACTGTTTTTGTGTTCATTCTTCAGGCTCCTCCTTCGACAAAAGCTCCACAACTTGGGTGTCTTTGGCCCGCGTCGCTGCTCTGTGCAACCGTGCTGTGTTCAAGGCTGGTCAGGAATCTCTGCCTATCCTCAAGCGCGAGGTGGCCGGAGACGCCTCTGAGTCCGCCCTGCTGAAGTGTATCGAGCTGTCCTGTGGCGCCGTCAAAGCCATGAGGGACAAGAACAAGAAGGTGGCCGAGATCCCCTTCAACTCCACCAACAAGTACCAGGTTTGTCCCCTTTTTTACACATTCAACTAAGAAATGATGCGTATGACCTACAATGATTTGTAGTTAACATTTAAAACCAATACATACTTCTTAAGTGGTTCCAATCTTAACGCTAAGATTTGTTCCCGTCAGCTCTCAATTCATGAAGGTGAAGATGAAAATGACAACCGCTACCTGCTGGTGATGAAGGGAGCCCCAGAGAGGATCCTGGACCGCTGCTCCACCATCATGGTGCAGGGCAAGGAGCAGCCCATGGACGACGAGATGAAAGAGGCTTTCCAGAACGCCTACCTGGAACTGGGAGGACTGGGAGAGAGAGTACTGGGTGAGGATGTTAGAAGATAGAAAATAGGTCATGACTTATAATGGAGCTTTTTGACTGGATTTGTTCTCCTTCCTTCAGGTTTCTGCCACGTGTTCCTGCCAGAGGACAAGTATCCCAAAGGTTTTGCCTTTGACACAGATGACGTCAACTTCCAGACAGACAACCTTTGCTTTGTTGGCCTTATGTCCATGATTGACCCTCCCCGTGCTGCTGTGCCTGACGCTGTGGGCAAATGCCGTTCTGCTGGCATCAAGGTGGGCACCTTTTAAAGCTGCAGAGGACTTAAAAAGTAGACCCTAGCAACAGTTTTATAGGAACAGCATGAATTGTTTCCCCTTTTCTCATCTTATTTGTACCTCAATTGTGTCTCTTTCATTTCAGGTCATTATGGTGACTGGTGACCACCCAATCACAGCCAAAGCCATCGCTAAGGGTGTGGGCATCATCTCAGAGGGCAACGAGACAGTGGAAGACATTGCTGCACGCCTCAACATCCCTGTCAGCCAGGTCAACCCGAGGTAAGACAGAAAAGTACAGTGAAAACATGTAGCCTCACATGAACTGCCACAGCACTGTAGCTTTGAAGTTAGATCTTTCTATACAGCCGTATACAGTAGTTCCCTTTGTAGCATGTTTATATGAGATTATTTCTGCTTTATCTCTGCTGTGCAGAGATGCCAAGGCCTGCGTGATCCACGGCACAGATCTGAAAGACCTCAGCCAGGACCAGATGGACGATATTCTGAGGAACCACACAGAGATTGTCTTTGCAAGAACTTCCCCACAGCAGAAACTGATCATCGTTGAGGGCTGCCAGAGACAGGTACATCCACTGTGCATTCACATCCATTAACATACAGCTTGAGGTGAATATGTACCAGCTAACAAGTGCATTTAATTAAACCATTAACTTTGCGTATTGTCATTTTCCATTAGGGCGCCATCGTGGCCGTGACAGGTGACGGTGTGAACGACTCCCCTGCCCTGAAGAAGGCCGACATCGGTGTTGCCATGGGAATCTCTGGCTCAGACGTGTCCAAACAAGCCGCGGACATGATCCTGCTGGACGACAACTTTGCCTCCATCGTCACTGGAGTAGAGGAAGGTGAGGGATGGAGGAGAGAACGGAAGGTGGGAGAGGGGAGTGGGAAAAAGCTATGAAGAAGGAAAGATTGAACAGATGGAGGGAGGATTTTCTAGAAAATTGTTGTTGTTTTCTGAACTGAGCAGAACTATTTACACACCACCTTCCCCTTCACAGGCCGTTTGATCTTTGACAACCTGAAGAAGTCCATTGCATACACCCTGACCAGCAACATCCCAGAGATCACCCCCTTCCTGTTCTTCATCCTGGTCAACATCCCTCTGCCTCTGGGCACCATCACCATCCTCTGCATCGACCTGGGAACTGACATGGTAAGAGACACAAACACACACACATACACAGGCAGAGACACAGCACTGAGGCACACAATGTGTTTATCTCCAGTCAGGCGATAAAAATGTGACAGCCATTGTTCTTCCACATGCTAGCAGGTCATGCATGCACAGTATACCAGTAGAGCTCAGTGGTACACACACATGTGGACTGTATACAGGTCAGACAGGTACTCAGGTGGCAGAATATATACTGTCATGATGGCTTATTATGAACAGAGCAACAGATGATTTTGTTCTGCATAGATAAGATGAATTTGAAATATGAAACTGGAAATATTTTGAATTAAAAAAGAAAAAGATACCCCCAAAAACAGACTGCCACTTATATTCAGGATTTTACGGTAATTTTAAGGGTTTAGGGAATTGATGTAGGTCTGGTCTAATATAAATGTTGAAATTGAGACAAATATAGTTAAAGACAAAAGATTACTTTCAGTCAAATTCTAAAATAAAAAGCTTTCAAACACTGAGCCGAGCTCTGTGAAGACAACTCATTTCTTTGCCTGTAGCTGCAGTGAACCCTGTAAACACCTACAGACTTAAGGGAAACATTAACTGTAACAGCCTTTCATTTTTTCTTGTTTAACTTGCACCTCAATATTAAATAAACATAACACAATCTAATTATTGAGCATCTAAAATCTATGTCTTAAAGATAGCTGCGGGTCATGCTCAAAGAGTACAGACACAAAAAGGACACTAGGTGGCAGCGTGGGACCAGACTAGTTTTCCATGCTTTCAAAGTGTGGCATGCTAAACCAAAACAGAACCAACCCAGTAGGTCATGTTTTAATTGACCGAGCTGCACATGAAATCACAAATGAAACCACTAAAACAACCGTGTCTCCTCTGTCAGGTACCGGCCATCTCTCTCGCCTATGAAGCAGCAGAGAGTGACATCATGAAGCGCCAGCCCAGGAACCCCCTGAGGGACAAACTGGTCAATGAGAGACTCATCAGCATCGCCTACGGACAGATTGGTAGGTGCCATGTTCATGTCAGTCCACACACAGTACAAACTGCAAACAGTGTGAAGGGTGCAGCTTTTATCTCCACTGAATTATAAGTAATTTTGAGATATTAGTGCAACTACTGTCAAGATGCAAGAAGAGGAAATCTGACAGCCTTGACTGACCCCATGTGTTTTTATTCTGTCGTCACATCATGGTTTACAGTTAATTGCTATGTGTAGGATTACAATGTCAGGCACTTATCCATGAGTGACCTGGCTGTTTGTGTCTGTAGGTATGATCCAAGCTCTCGGCGGGTTCTTTGCCTATTTTGTCATCATGGCTGAAAACGGTTTCCTGCCGTCGGTGCTCGTCGGAATCCGGCTCAACTGGGACGATCGCTCCACCAACGATCTGGAGGACAGCTACGGCCAGCAATGGGTATGACATGAATGTTTATTTGTATGATGGAGCTTTGTTTAAGTGACACTTTCCTTTTGAAAAGCTTTTAAACAGACTTGTTTAAACCCTTGTTTCTCTCTTCCTGTCTCTCCGTCCAGACCTACGAGCAGCGTAAGATCGTGGAGTTTACCTGCCACACAGCCTTCTTCGTCAGTATCGTGGTGGTGCAGTGGGCTGACGTCATCATCTGCAAAACCAGACGTAACTCAGTGTTCCAGCAGGGCATGAAGTGAGTCAAAATAAAAGAGTTTGTCTGAATAACAAAAGTGCTGCATTAGATGGATGGAAGGAGCATCAGACTTGTACACACTTGACAGAGTTACTTATCAGACGGGTAAACCATTTATGCTTTAGCTAATGACGGCCAGAGCTAATGTTTTTGTTCATCCAATATATCAGACTTGGCTCATTACCTGGTTCTGTACCAGCTGCTCTGTTCTGCAGGCACATTTATAGAGCGGGCACACAAACATGATACTTAACTCGTATTCAGCCTGCAAGAAATCACATTTGGCGCCATTTAATGATCCAAGAGAACATTTTGTAACTCATGCAGTCATCTGTTTATTCAAGATGTTTTTTAAGATATTTTTACTTAGCATTTCCCCCCCTCTTCTCATGTGTTACTTACTTTCTGCCTTCATCCATCCACCCACGTGTGTGCTGTGATAAACGCTCTCCTGTCTGTCTAATGTCTCTTTCAGGAATAAGATTTTGATCTTTGGCCTGTTTGAGGAAACGGCTCTGGCTGCTTTCCTGTCCTACGCCCCTGGAATGGACGTGGCGCTACGGATGTATCCGCTCAAGTAAGAAACGTTGCACATTTTTTAATTCGGCAATTTAATGAGACAGCACGGTAACAGGATATGCAGGGCTGCCTTCAAAAACAATTCCTAGTGACTCGAAGCCAGTTAGTCATTCACCCTCACACATTCATGATAGTAATTTAATGATGTAAATGAATATGTTTGGGGTGCTGGTTTAGCTCAGTGGTTAAAGCACCCGCTCCATGTATAAAGGCTACAGTCCTCGACACAGAGGCCCCCAATTTAGCTCCGACCCTCAGCCCTTTTCTGCGTGTCATCCCCTCTCTTTCCTTCTTTCTGACTCGATCCACTGTCCCGTACATTAAAGGCAAAAAAACATCATCTTTAAATATTTATATTTTTGGGGTTCATGTTCGAAGACTTAGTTATTCTAAAGTAACATTAAAACTGTGCTGCGAATACAAACAAAAAGAGCCTTTGAATCTGAATGCATACACTAAGTGAGCTGCCTGCTAACAATAACAATGCTAATAGCATGTACAGTTATGATTCTGAATGTGTCGAAATAACCAGCAAGGAGATTGAACAGTGTCCCTCAGAGCTCTATCTACTATACAAGGACCAAAGCTAGGCTATCATGATGAATTATAACGTCACTGATGCTCAGCCTCCAGATAGTTCTACTTCAACAAAGAAACAAACCTTAGAAACACTTTTTTACAACATATTTTTTTTACTTCAAATTGACGACTAACCCACCAACGAACGAGTGTTTTCTCCCAGTTTCAACCCAAACACTTCTCTGACTCTCAGTCATCATCTCTCTCTTCAGTTCAATTCAATTCAAAGGAGCTTTATCAGCATGGGAAACATACGTTTACACTGCCAAAGCAAGTGTCCAAATAGAAATAAAAATTATTTTATTATATAATAACTTAGAAAATATGTGGCATTTAACTTAAAATATAAACTGAAAATGTTGAATTCACTCTTAAAAACATAAACACAGAAGTAAAAATAACTTAAGATAAAATAGAAAAATGTCGACAGCAGTTGAGTACAAGAAAAGTGAAACTGTGTAAACTGTCTTTCTCTCTCAGGCCCAGCTGGTGGTTCTGTGCGTTCCCGTACAGCTTCCTCATCTTTGTTTACGATGAGATCCGAAAACTCATCCTACGTCGAAACCCCGGAGGTAAGACAACACACACTGACACGCTCACAGGTGCTGTGTGCGTGCAGTGTTTCAGCTGCACGGCCGTTTCTTTTAGTGGATGAATGTTTTTGCAACAGGCATTACTTCTTGTGATCCTGCAGCCTTGTGCTGTCATACAGAAGAAATACAGCCAGTTGCACACTTTGAAATATACTTCATAAAGTAAAAGTTGTTTAGGATATTAGGGTGATAACTTCTCTCTCTTCTCTTCTTCCTGTTTCCCTCTCTTTCTCTCCTCTTCTTCTCTACAGGATGGGTGGAAAAAGAAACATACTATTAAATTATCAGCATCATTTCCTTCTCACCCGCCCTCCCCTGAACTCATCCCTCCTTCTCTATCTCCCTCTCTCTCTCTCTTCCTCCTTCCCTTCATCCAACACACTCAAACTTTACAAGAAAACAATGTTTACACCTCCTCTCCATCCTCCCACCCTCCTCTCCCAAAGAAACAACAAAAACACACAAATGCCAAGACGACGAGAGGACCAACGACGGAGGAGGAGAGGATGTGGGAGGGTTAAAACTCCTCCCTGTCCTCTCCGTCCCTCTGTCCTCTTTTTTTCTATCAGCACTAATCTGCCAGAAACACTGTTGTGCCGATGCGTCTTACTGCACTTTTAGCTGCAGCAACTCACGTGTGCTCAATCTACACCCCTGTGTAGGTCTGAATCGAGAATATAATTACAAGAGTAAAGGCGAAAACGTGACTGTTCCACTGCGATCACTCGTGCCGAGCAGAACAACATGGCAGCTCCCGTCTCGACTCCCACACTGGCGATTCGAGCCGGTGGGTGTTAGTGAGCCGCCAGGATCCAGCTCTATAATCACTGCCATTTCCTGCCATTCGCCAGCTACAACTTAACTTCTCTCTCTTTCTATTTCTACCAATTCACTGCCAATCTTCTACTGCCGTCCTCTCTCCCTTTTCCTCCTCTTCTTCCTCCCTTCTTTCCCTCCTCCCCTACCAATAAAGAATCAAGCTCACCGTAAAAATAAAGCACTAACTCGCTCGACAAAAATGTCCCCTCCTCTGACCCCTTCCCTCCTCTCTCTCTCCTCCCTCCTCCTCCCCTCACGTGTTTTTTTTTCTGCTTGTGTCGTTGTTGTTTTCTAATAGACGACTGGGTGTTTTTTAAAAAACTAAATTGTTCGTAAAAGTTTTCTGTTGTTTTTTTTAAAGTTTGATGTGGGTCTGAGAGCTGTTTGTTTTCATTCGGACATGACAAAGCACACCGTCTTTCCCTCTTCGCCCTTTCCTCCCCCTCTCCCCTCCTCACCCTGCCCGTCTATCTGTCCCCGATTGTCTGTCTGTTTGTGAACACCGTGCAAACCCTCCGTCCTTGTAAAATTCCACCAACGTTCACTTCCTGCCTCCTCTTATCCTCCCACCCTCACCCTGCCCGCCAGCTCTCCCCCCTGAACCCAACCCAACCTCACCCCTCTTAAAAAAATACAATCTTTCTGTGTCCTCGGAAAAAGAGATTTCTCTCCAATTTCATTGTTAAAATCAGTGGAAACATGGAATAAGGCTCTGTACCTTAACTTGCGGAACAGCAGCAAAAAAGAAGAAAATGAAATAAACAAGAAGGATCTCTCTTTTTTCACTTCGGTCTCCTGTTTGTTTTTGTGTGCAGTTTTGTCAGAAAATGGAAATAAATGCTGTGACCAACTCAGTCATCTGTTTTCTACCTTCAGAGCTTCAACATTTCACAGGAAAAGTTCACACTTTACATGTTTAGCGATCTGCTTTTAAAGGGTAATTGCAGCATTTTTAAACCTCGGGCCTGTTCTACCTCTTTAGGGTCTTAATGAGAAATAGGTACAAATATCACATCCAGTAAATTGCTTCAGCTGGCAGCACAGGATCCAATTGCAAGCAACTTTACTCGAACACAGTATGTCCACAAAGGTTTCTGTCGATGACAGACCAAGCTACGAGACCCTCTCTGTTATCCAACAGAACACATTCTCTCAACCCTCCGACTCCGGTTTCTACAGTCCTCTTTCTTCTTCTTGAGCTGCCTTCTGCTTGAGCACAACTCACTCTTAAACAAAAAGGTATGTATGTGTTGGGATCATTTCTGTAATCTTGTCAGACACAACCGGAGCCTGTCAGCGGCTAAAACAAGCTCTTCTAGTGGATGTAGTTTGATCAAGCAGCCTGCAAGGATGAAGTAGCAGCCATTGCAGCCCATTCTCACAGTTGCTGGATGAGGAGACCTGTATAAATAGGGCTCAGGTTATAAAGTACCAGAATGAACTTAGTAGACATAACTTGGTCATTGCTCAGGTAACTGGAAGAAGATGTATGAAGCAGGTCTGAAGAGCCGTCATTCCAGGAGGAGCTACACTCCAGGTTATAGAGTACAATCGGTTATATTGAAACAACGTCAATCAATTCAACTCTCACATGAGGACTTTAACAGGTTTTAAATATATTCAGGAACATGAGCATTTAATTAAATGGCGTTCACAAGCTTCTTTAGTAGCTTCAACAAGATGCTCTATTACTGTATTTTTTAAGCACTTCAAACCTGCAATTACTGATTTTGAGCCACTTGGGGGCAGCAGAAACAAGCTGAAACCACACTACTGACCGACACTATCATCACCTTTAAAGTCAAACGAGTTATTTGTTTGCAAAGAGTTGTTAACATATAACCGTTACAGAGCAGCTGCAGTCATTTGTTTGGAGTCATATTTCTGGCCGCCCAATGAAAGTGAGTCTAATATTTGTTTTCTGTTAGCTGATCTCTACTCGACCAACCCTAGAGTTTGACATCAGGCTCTTTGGCCTGGTATCTCCCTGACAGAACAAAGTTGAATGAGTGGAGCAGAACAGTAACATTGCAGTTTAGACAGCTCAATAATAAGAGCCTGAAAATGAAGCAAAAGCAGAGATGTCCATTCATTTCCTTGGAAGGAAAGTCAATCCCCATAGAGGCGCATGTCAAACAGTACAACACAACATGCTTAAGGTCTCCTACACAATATAATTAAGTCTTAGTAGCTGTTCAGATTAAGAAACTTTCCTGTTTGAATTCAAGCTGAAAGTTATGCACAATTAAGGCTGTTTGTTAGGCATCACCTCAGCTGATTTGAGTCCCTTTAATTGACCTCTTGGGTGTCCACCCTCTCGGCTTCTCGCTATAATTGAATAAATTGTCATGAGAAATAATAATTATATAATGAACGAGTGCCTTGTCAATGTCTGCGTGCTGGTTTCTCAACTAAAATCTTGCAAATGAAGGCTGTGTCAGCCAATCAAAAGCTCCAAATCAGCTGCTAAATAGCTGCACGTCATTTGTTTTGCAAGCTACATTTTTCAAGCTAAAGAATGAGCTGTAATCTCAACCTTGGATGACAAGCTCGGAAAGTGCTCGCTCTTTCTGCTGAAGAAGAACATGCAATATGATCAAAAGCATCCAATCAGTTACTTTGTAAACATTTAAACACCGCTGTTTGTGAGCTACTGTTTCCAGAAGTCCAAAATGCTCTTTCATCTCCAGATTTTCTGATCTCTTGAGACAGGGACATTTAAATCTACAGTTTCGGGAGGGAAAATATTCTTATTACTTGAACTAAAGGAAGACCCAGGACAATATCTGGCTGACCACACAACTGGTAAAGATACACACAGGATGTGTTCATGTCACAGGCTATGATTGTCATAAAGCACCACAGATATCATGGAAACACAGCATTATAGATGCTTTTTGTAAGTGTTGTGAATTGAAAATGAAACCAACCGTATTCTTACTTCTTAAAAGAAGATGTAAGAAAGTAAATTCATTTATACCAGCTAACTCAGTGAATAACTGATGTATGGATAACTAATAGACAGGGACGTCACTTTAAACACTGCAGGAGCTTAGAATCAGAATCAGCCTCTGACTTGGTTTGATAGTTTCATGCCTTCACTTGTGAACGGATGAGTCTTTATCTTGTCTGCACACACACACACACACACACACACACTGACTGAGAGCAACTGTGTCCGTGTTTCATGAATACTATTACAAGGCTCACAGAGCAAATGAGTGCTACTGCCCACTTGACACACACACACACACACACACACACACACACACACTAACCCAGGGATATAGGTCACCTCTTTTGTGGTTTCATTGTTTTTCTCTCTGATGTTTCATTCTGTCACAAGTCTTCCTGTTTTTCATCAACTTCAGAGATCTGCTTCTCTCCTTTTATTTAAACACCAACAGATCAATAATATTATGAGGCCGACAGGTTTTCCTCTTTGGATTGTAGCTTTTCATTCATTAGGAATATGTACTTTATGCGCCGTAAACTAAATAGAGATAGAAACAAAACAAAATCCAACTACTGGAAGAAAGGTGTTTAAAACAGTGCCATATACCGTGTTTTTCAAAGTGTGCACAAAAAGATCAATCACACACACACACGTGTTGTTTATACACTTATAGAAAAACAGTTATAGAGAAACTGGCAGTTTAAGGTGAAATTAGAAAGAAGAGAGGAACGCTACGAGTGTGGAAACAAATATCAGATGTAACGAAACAGCTCAACCATTTCCTGGAAGTGGGAAAACATAACCTGACTGCAGTACAGAGGTCGAGAAGTGTCGTACAGTGTGTGGATGACATTCAAATCGTTTGTCAGAAACATTTTAATTATAGTGATGTAGTTTTCTGTTTGTTAATTTAACATGGAAAATACCCATACATGTTACACAGGAAGGAATGTGAGATAACACACAGCATGAAGGGGGTTCAGGTGAAACTCATTTGCAGCCATTGCCCGTGGTTAGTTTTGTAAATACAGTTTAAAACCAGTGAAGTCAATGTTACAGATATAGAATCACTTAGTTACAGAGCTGTCTTTATATACAGCTCTGGAGAGCCCACTCCAAACGTTCCTTAAATCAGCCTCTCTCTCGACACGTCATGGCCGACCCGATCCAGATCTGAACCATTGAAAACCTCCTGAATGATGGACGGTCACAAGCCATCCAACAAAGAGCGGCCTCACGTCACCCAGCAGCACTGTGACAGATTGGAGGAGAGCATGTTTTTTGAAGTGGTCTCTTAATTTTTTCTGAAACTGTAGAGCAGATCTGGACAGTAGACTTTATATTATTATTGGCGGCTGATGAGTGAAACCGATTTCTTCTCATCCGAACTGAAGAATCTTCCTTCCTCCTTCAACCGAGTCTAATTGCCTTTTGGATTAAGCCTCGAATTACAATGACCTGCATGACTGAGAACCTTCACACGCATATAAAAACTAGGTTTTTGATGTCCCTGGGTGCACATAAAACACTATGAAAATGATGAGTCCAAATAACAGAGATTAATACACCTGTAGGACCAGTGTTGTAGTCGAGTCACCAGTCAACAAAGACGAAACCGAGTCAAGTCCCCTTTACCTGAGTCCAAGTTAGCTAAGCGGCTAGCTAACAGTAGCATTATCAACAGTCCATGTAACTTAAGCACTTCCTCTACTCGGCGCGTCCTGGACAGATGTCTGTTAAAGTCTGAGCTTGTCCCCGTCTTCTCCTCGATGGTTCTTTTACACATCGAACATGCTGCACTGCTCAAGCTTGAATCTGCTGTAAAATCTTTGGAAGCAAAACGCACGATTTGTGGCGCCTCGTCAGGCTTCGAGGAAGACACTGTGGCTGAGCAGGACGGTTAGTGAACACGCATGCAGGTGAACACACGTGCCAGCCCTTGCTTGAAACTGGAAAAATTATTAGGGCCTTGTACAAAAAAAAAGTAACAAACACAATAAAAACGTATCAATAAATAAGTCAGAGTCCTCCTCTCCATCCTCCGAGTTCAAATGCAGTCAGGGGTCAGGGGTCAGGGTCAGCTCAAGTCAAAGTCTGAGTCATCAGTGCGAGTCTACCTTCACTGTGCAGGACCGACCAGTCCAGATGGTGCCTGACCTTAATGACAGCATGACTGTCAAACATGTGTTGCCATTAGTTACACGTTGATTAAACTAATATAAACAATACAGCTGATATTTAAAGGGATAGCACGTGTTTGTGTGTTGATCTGATTAACTGCTGTTTTTCTACAAACAATGCATCACCTCTCTGTTCTCTCCTGCCTCTGTACGTAACGCCAGTAAAGCCCATGTGTGCCGGGCACCCTCGGGTGTGTCACTGGAATAAAAGTATTCAATTCATGAGGACATACACACACACACACACACACACACACACACACACACAGAGCCAGGAGTCCACTAACAAACATCTGTTAGAATAAAAAAGAGAGGAGATGCCTTATAGCGGTGCAGCTCCACTCCACTCATAATGATGCTCACACACACACACATACACGCACACACACATCCCTTTCTTATCCACCATTACAACCACACTAAAACACCTTTCCTCTGACACACACACACACCTTCTCTCAATCTTCTACCCACTTACACCATCCGCCCCCTCCTACTACCACTACCTCTTTCTTCCAAATCACACACACACACACACACACACCTTCCTCTGACACACACACACACATCTCCCAATCTCCTACCCGATTACACCCGCACGCTAACCCCCCCCCCCCCCCCCCCCACACACACACACACACACACACACACACACATCCCCTACCTTCCTTAAAACCCTTTTTCGTTTCCTCTCTCTCCAACACACACACACACACACACTCACGCTGCCTCTCTTTTTGTCAACCACTAACCTCCCCCCTCTCCCCCCTCCCTCCCCCTCCTCCCTGTAATCTGGCTGGCCCGTGGCCTCCTCTCTCTCGCTCCACTGTTCTGTGTGATAGAATATCGATCGGTTTGCCTCGGCTCGGCGTGGAGCAGGAGGAGGAGGAGGAGGGGGCGGCTGTAGGGCTAAAGGGAGTGTGTGTGTGCGTGTGTGCATGTGTGTGTGTGTTGGGAGTGAGGGGGGGGGCAAGTGGTCAGACATGCTCCAAGGTTGTTACCACAGCAACAGCGGGATGGGTCAGAGGGTTGCCATGGAGCCTAGGTCGCAGGGTCAGGGGGAGGGTCCTGGAGGGCTCTCGTTCTGTGTGTGTGTGTGTGTGTGTGTGTGTTAATAGGAGGGGAGGGGGCGAGCGGGTGGAGGAGAGAGAGGTGTCCAGTCCGGCTATATTGGTCGTGTTAATAATGAATGGTGTTGTATGTGGTCGCTGTCTCTTTCTCTCTCTCTCGCTCCATCTGTGTCTCTCTCCCTCTTTGTGAGTGTGTGTGTGTGTGTGTGTGTGTGTGTGTGTGCGTGTCACAGTAATGAATGAATCAGTTTAGCGAAATAAACTTTAATAAGAGTTTTTGCGGCCAAGCAGTGCTTTACAAAGGATGGAGGATGTTGATATGTGGATGAAAACAGCCTGCACAAATGCATCCTCACATTATGTAGGATATGACATCATATCTGTGACTCAGAACGAGCTCACACACACACACACACACACACACACACACACAATATTAGAAAAGGTGCTCGAGGAAAGCCAGAGGACAACATGTAAAATGTGTAGCGTTACATTTGTACATTTGTTTAAAAAAACACATGAAACTCTTTGTTTGATGTCACTGTGTGATGTGAGGTCTCCTGCAGACATATTTGACACACTCGAGTTTACAGAGACAATTTATGTTGCAATAACACCACTGCGACGTTATTATTATTACATTTAATTTAGTTTCTTTTCCTCGTGAATTTCTTTGCTAATCTTTGTTAGCAGTCATGCAAGTCATGTGTGGCTTTTTTAAAATATTTTCTTTAAGATTTTTCTTTACTGGATATTTTTCCTTT
This sequence comes from Semicossyphus pulcher, assembly GCF_022749685.1. NCBI lineage: Eukaryota > Metazoa > Chordata > Actinopteri > Labriformes > Labridae > Semicossyphus > Semicossyphus pulcher. The sequence goes on from NW_027211726.1 coordinate 6,250,097, forward strand.
TTTCTGTAATCATTTCACTTTCTGTAGTTTGATTCAAATCTTTTCTCACTCATGTCACAAACAAGTAATTTGTAAAACACTGCTTTTTAGTGCTTTATTGGCAGCATCGTACAAAACACTGTTGTATATTTACTGTATATTCTCCACTGTATTAAATCCTAATGTGTAAATGGAGTAAGATGAACACCTTTTATAATTTCAGGATGTCAACAAGGAAGGAGAATATTGGATTATATTTAAATGGTTGATTTAAAAAGCCACAAAAGGCCCGAGTAGCTGCTTCAGGAAATAAGATCACACATTCTGAAAATGTAAATGTGATATACAAGTTGCTAACTCCACAAATCTTAACACATTCTGGTCGTGCTACAATCACTTTTAAGCTCCTTCATCTGTCATATAGCAGAAAAGCAGCGGTGGGAACACATGAAGCCCTTCTGTCGCGTTCTCACTGCAGAAACAATCCTCCCGTGTTTACAGTTACGCTGTGTTTAATTAAACCTGCTGGATGAGGGCGCAGATTGTTCGCGTGTCTCCTCCTATGCTCGGCGGTGGGCCCTTTTTCTTCGTCGTCTTCATCAGGAACACGCAGACCGTGAGGATGGCAGCTACAGGACGCACAAATAAAGAAAAGAAGAAGAGTGAGGGTGAGGTTTCCTGACCCCTGTATACATCAGTACACCTTTATGCTGCACATGTAGATTGTCCCGCTTTTCATTTAAATAATGCTGGAAAAAAATGTGAACAATTTAATGCAAGTTAACACAAAATTCCTTCTTTGAATGCTCCTTTTTTAACTTATTTATGCCTTTAATCTTTATGTGCCTAAAATGTTCATATGTGTGGAGATAAAAGAGATGTGTGTGGAAAATTCGGAGGTTGCATAATGTAAGACGTGCCTCATACTTTTGGCCCAAACACCTCAGATATTTGTGGGTGTGGCACAAGAAAAAAACCTCCTCACATTATAACAAGAGCTAGATATTAATGGCTCAAATGAGTAAAATAACTTTCACATTTTTAACAAAATAACAATAAAGTTCAGTTTAATTGCAGGAATATTTATTGGACCCGACTGTACAGGTGTGAACGATACCCCACCTGGTGTATTTTACAGTTACAACCTGTGCTCGGTTCAGTTTTGTGTAACTGAGAACGCTTCAGTGTTTAGAGGAGTGAAAAATGTCTTGTGGTTCAGAATACAAATTCACATCCAGCTCCACTTATCTGGTCAAAAGCACCTTAGTACCAAGATTTCCTTTTTTTAGATTTTAAGCCAGTGGACCAAATAGGATCTTAAAGTCACAAGGCGTCCGTGCAAAGCCAATCTCTGAGCGCCGCAGACCCCCAGCCCGTCCCCTCCAACACATCCTGCTTTAACACTGCAGGTTATCAAACAGGCCGCGTGCAGCTTGGACCACTCGACTGTGGGGCTGATTTCAGACACATGTCACCGCTGCAGTTAGTGTGTGTTTAAGGAAACTTTGTGATTTTAATCCAGTTGAAGCAGCAGAAAACAGAAGCTCACCAACTATTGCTAGCAGTACGACTCCCATCCGCCCGATCTGAAGATGCCCGTACAGCCACGTTTGGACAAATATGTAATCCCAGTTAGGTTCTGCAAGACGGGAAGAAGAATGAGTCATTAATCCTGCTTAATTGTCTGCTAAAGGAAACTGTAACATTGTAGTTTAGAGCCAACTAAATTGTCCTATTTAAGTACTCACCTTTTGGGGGACTGTAGGGAATTTTGAACTGAACTGAGAACTGCTCATATATTACAACTCTGTTGAGAAAAGAAGAAGAAACACATTAGACGCATTAATTAATATATCAGTATGGATATAGCCGGGTTAATCCAGATCAACTCTTTATATCTTAATAGTATACAAAATACAGGTGGTCTTATGGTGATAAACACACTGGATGTTAGTAAGTAGAAAAGCTGGAAACATTAAAATCTTGATTATTGAGGAAATTTATAATTTTTCAGGTAAATTTGATGAAAAAGCTCCGGTTTGAGCTTCTCACAAGGGAATATTTGTTGCTGCTTCTTTGTTTTCTGGAATAAGAAACTTAAAATCTTTCTGTCTTGAAAGATGTTAAATTATTCGTCAGCCTTCTACTCTATTCTATTCTATACTCTATCTACTTGTGGTCTGGGGCCTCTTACTCTGTTGTACAACTGTTAAATACGTGAATATGTTTACTCGATTGCAGTTAAGCTGAGGATGATGATGAAGACGACCATCAGGAAGAGGTTGAAAGTGGCTTCATTGGAGCTTTTGAATAGACAGTCGCAGTTCCGCCGTTTGACCACACGGTGGCGCTCGAAGCCCTCCGGCTGCAACCGAATGAGCAGGGTTGCTACATGAAGAAGAGCAGAATCTTGATTTGAATCAAAGCTCTCAAACATTTCAAAAGCTTCACAGTTTTATTACATTCACACGATAGCAAATGTACTTAACTTTTCACTTCCTATATTACACAAAAACGAGCGATAAAATACAAAGCAAGATCAACCGTTAGCGACAGACACTAGAAAGGTTTGCCAACACTGTGTCGACATACTTATGTTCATAATGTTGGACGGCCGTTGGTGTTCCTTCGACGGTTACGGGGATCTACAGAACCCCCAATACAGCAGATTTTAGTCCAGTGTCAATGTGTCTTTCTGCTCGTGTTGAGACAACACTCCTGTTTTTGTGAAATGAGATGTAACTTCCTTATAGTCATCGCAGTTTGTAGGCGGGACGTTTCAGCCCCCATGGAGCCGTGGGAGGAGGCTCGGTAACACACTGAAAGCTCAAAGATGGGTTTATTAATCCACTCATGTGCCCATAATAGTGTTGGATATAATGTGTAAATTTATCTTATCATTTATCTGTATCCAACCTGTCTACATGTTTATTACAGCTGGAAAATGTTGTGTAATCTGTATTAAAATATATATTAAAAATGACATACAAGATAATTAGTGTTGTGTTGAGAGCCATGAATGTTGTCCAGCCAGCCGAAATAACACATTTTTGTGCATATATTGTTTTTTATTTATGTAAAATGTTTCCTCCATGATTTAGTTTCACACAGACTCAATCATTAGTTTATTTTTTTATTAGTCTGAAAGTAGTCAGATTTAAATACATTTAGGTAGTTTTAAGGTGTAAAACATAAATGTTAAGTAATTTCATCATCTAATGGTGGTTTTAGTTGCATTCATGGTTAATGATGTTGTGAAAAAAAGATGGTTAAAATGATACCTAATGGTGTGTTCAGTAATATTAAAAATATATGTATATATATAATTATTATTCGATGTTACCTTCAGACATTTTTTTTTGTTATCGTTTTGTTTGTGCTTCTGTTATATGTTATTTATTTGCTTACTATACTGTCTTTAAGTGTAAACCATAATTAACATAAAGTGTAGTAGAAGTGCAAATTAACACAGTTGGTGATTTAAACACAAAAATAGCAAATGGTTGAATTTTCATTTGTCTGTTTCAGAGTCCTGTTGATGTGCATGCTGGCTCACCCTCACACTGTCATGGCGCACTGGTACAATCTTAACCCTCATCCTACCAGCGTCTTACAAGGACTAGTGACTGAAGACACCAAAGCTAAAGCACCGTAAGAAACAACCTTGTTTACTTGTGTCTCCTCACGGTATTAGCTGTGCATTAAAATCATCTGGAGAAAAAAGGCAGATAGATTATTTAATGAAGTTTAATTTTCATATTTTGTAAAACTACATTTATTTAAAAAAAAACATTTGGAAATCTTTGTTTGCTGCACCAGCGTCTCCTTAAAAATGACTTGAACTGTCCCTACCCCCCTGGTAGTCTACTTTAAATTATTACTCATGGCAAATATGATATTATTAAACAGTTCTATGTATTAAAACAGAATTTGGGTCTTTTATCCCCAGGGGCCCAGATACATTGGTATTTTTAAAAGCACTAATTAAAACAGATACAAAAAACAATGACAAAAAATCATTAATAATAAATTCATAGAGAAAGTTGTTAGAATTGTTGATCGAATAAAGCACCAGTTAGACATGACAAACATTAAAGCTCTCAGGTCTGCAGTTACCCCGGTCTGTCATTAATGTTATTAGTGCCACCTGTGTTCTTCCTTCTATTGTGACACAGCCCCTTGATGGTCTGTGGGGGTCAAGACATTGACCTTGAGCTTTAATGTCCCAGGGTCAATGTCAGCTGTGGGGACGTTTGTAAAACGCCACTTCCTATCACCTCTCTGCTTAAAAACACACAATTACATCTATTCATATAAGAGAGAGCGTACCTTTTTTACCGTTCAACAGTCTGCTTAAGTATGTAAAAAAATAACTCACAGACTTATTGGTAGTGTGTGCTCTGTTGCCTCCATCAGGGTGTTTCCTCTGTCCTCTATTATATCTGTTATTCTCCTAAATGACACGTGTGTGTTACGGGGCCCTTAAAATCTCTACAGACTGCAGATGGGAATCAAGGCTCTGTGTGTATTCTGCTGCCTTCTACAGCACAGTTTGTGTCATAGAATTAAAATGTTTAATTTGTATAATGTAACTACAGAAGTGGAAAAATTAAGTGTACCACCGAATGTGTCCTGCATTTCCTTTGTGAGATATTTTGACGACGATAGCGAACATATTTTTCTGAATTTAAAAACTATCCTGTTTCCTGACTTTACTTTAGAGCTACGACAATTAATGTATTAGTTGTCAACAATAAGATTGATCTTTAACTAATTTGTTAATCACTTTTCAGTGAATATTTTCTCTTCTTTGACAGAAAACTCAAATTCTTGGACAAAAACGTTGACATTTTTCACCGTTTTCTGACATTTTACAGACGAAACAACTCGTCAATTATTCAAGAAAATAACACACAGACTAATCGAGCCCTACTTTACTTGCTCTGTGTACTACTCCAGTTATTTTTTCTGCCTGCTGAGGTTTGTCTTCACCTTTAATGACACTAACAATGTCCGTTTTTCCCCCTCCTTCCTCTTTCTACGACCTTAATATAACTTTTATTAGACGGGAGGAGAAATCAGTCTCCCAGATGCTGAAGCACCGTCTGCTGTGAGCTGAGCCTCATCACCTGCTGCTGCTGCTGCTGCTGCTCTCCACACACACACACACACACACACACACACACACACTTACACACACTTACACACCCGCCCCCCTTTTCTGGTTGCAGTCTCAACTCCGTCGCCATGGAAACAGCTAAGATGCCGAGTGCGGGAGAGGTAAAAAAAAAAAAAAAAAAATGGGTGCGTGTGTGTGTTGACTGTGAAGGTATAGAAAAATCTTCTGAAGGACACATATAGATTAAAGGTGAGTGTGTTTTATTGACGCCGTTTCTGAATACCAACCCCTACGCCCTTTCACACACACACACACACACACACATTTCTTCTTCTTTTCCCTTCGCACACACACGCACACACACTTAAATCTCACACTTTTGTGACTTCTTGTCTGTTTCCTTGGCACCTTTTCCCCCTCCGTTTTCCTTCTCCTCTCTGACATCCTCTCCCTCTCTTTCTCGTGTTTCCTCACCTGCTCGCTCTGACCCCCCCCCACCCTTTCAGAGCTGCATTCACTCAGAAGCACCTTACATTACAATGAGCGCCTATATTTTTTTATACCATCGTGACCCCCAGAGGGAATCAAGCGCCCTAAACGCCTGCCTGTGTTACAGCCACGCTCTTTCTCCTTTTCTCCCTCTCCTGCTTTGCGTCTATGTCTCCCGGCCTCTCTCTCTCTCTCTCTCTCTCTCTCTCTCTCTCTCTCTCTCTCTCTCTCGCCCCTTTCTTCGTGCCTCTAAAAAGCCAGATGGGCCGGAGCTGCCTTTATTCTGGAGGCCCGGTGCACGTGCCGAGGACACAGGGCCTCACAGCGTTTAATTCACAAGCTTTAGACGCCCCCTTCTTTTAACCCCCCGTGACCAACACCATCGCCCACCTCCCTCCCTCCCTCCCTCCCTCTCCACTCACACTCTTTCTGTTTTCGGTCCTTCCTGGCCCCCTTCTATTCTACTCTACTCTATTATCTCTTCCTCAATTACACTCGTTTCTGTCCTGTCCCGCTCCTCTCTGCTCGGCTTTGTTCTATTTCTGTCAAGTTTCTTGTTGTCTCTTGTGTTTTTTTGTGTGATCCGTCCTGTTCTTTTTCTGTTCTCTCTCTTTTATAAAAGAAAGACCAGTTTTTTCCTCTTCTGCTCGACACAGACATTGTTTTGCATGTCTGGTGAAAATTTGCGCTACTGGGACCAGAGTTTTTGTTGTTTTTTTAACTCTGTAAACTGAATCTCTTAAGAAGTGTTTATTTGTTCATTGTACTGGGTAAACATTAGACTGGGTCTAATGGACCTTTTGGTTTGACCTCGAAAACTGCTGCTTCTTCAGGTCAGCAATGAATTTGACTTTATTTAATCATTTATCAGCCATAAAACACAGCTGTCTGCAACTAGATGAAAGAAATGTGATTTACTGACACAAATCCAAACATATGGCTGCAGAAATCTAAGTTTCACAACATTTAAGTTCTTTATAATTTGGTTTTTTGAAAGAAAATGGAGATAATTTTCTCTATGAGTTATGAGATTGTTTCTAAAAGTTCAGAGAGCACACCCTGGAAACAGAACACATGACAACCTACAGCTCATTTCTTTCACACAATGAGGTGAGTGTGTTTTGGTGCATGTCAAATTAAATCATAGAAATATAATAAATTCTAATGTCTCATGTTTCGTTTTGTTTGTGTTTCTCAGGTAGAGAGCGAAGAGTTGGAGGGAAGCAGAAGTCGTAGTGCAGGTTGAACTGCTGCCTGCAGGCTCGTTTGACCCCCTCCTCCTCCTCCTCCTCCTCCTCATCCTCCTCCTCCTCCTCACAGAGACACTGAACCTGACACACAGACGCTCCAGCTTCCATCTCACACACTGACCACCGTCACAGTGACTGATGTTCACAGCAGGCCTTTTAATGGCTGAACTTGTGTGTAACTGGTTTTAATTAGGTCAATTGATTAAATGGTGGAGAAGTAAACAACATTAGACTCTGAGCTTTTGGAGGTTTCAGGGATGTGTCATTATTGTTTATCTTTTGACAGGCTTTTTATGCACACACTGACTGTTCCATGCATTCTGCAAAGAGCACCTTTTACACGTTTTTGAAGAAGCTACATTATAACAAGATTCAAGCACCCAGATCTCCCAACTTCCCGCCCCACGTGCAGACTTCTGCCCTGTTGTTTCAGTGCAGTCCGGTCCGGAGGCCAGGTTGTCCAATGGAAACGGGATTATTTAGTGCTGTCCGAGTCTAATTGTTATTGAATGTGCTCGGTATTTATTCGGGATTATTCGGGTTAACGCGGAAATAATGAGGTTGCCGATCTCGGGGCGGTGTTGTGCGGTCGCAGGGAAATCGATGAACACACTGAGTTAATTATGAGAAATCAATTAAAAGGAGGGAGAGGAGCAACCTGCCGGCCACAAGCGAGGGAAGTGATGCCCTCTCTCTCTCCTGCTTCTTTCACTCAAATCAGAGGAAGCGATTCATTCAGTTTCCCTTTTTTGGACGAGCTCGTCTATCAGTTTGTTTTGTTATCGATATTTGTCCTCTATCTCTTTTAAACACACACGTGCTCACATCTGACAACAACTGACATCAAACAAAAGCCCCCCTTTTTTTCCTCCTTTACTGTTTCCTGACGCTCATCCTGCAGACAGCAGATCCATCAGTGACACGTGTTTGGTCTTCCTCCAAAAAGTCTGAGGCTGCAGGTAAATGAATGGAAATCCTATCGGTGAGGAACGTGGACACACACACACACACACACACGCAGGTCAATGGGATTTTCACCCTGATCTTGAGTCGGAGGGTAAACACACTCCGTCCAAAATCTGCGGCCCATCTGAACCCTGCATGGACACATGCACGCGCGCTATACGAGCAGATTGATCCCTTAATATATATAATTCCCGATCAATGAATTGCACAGGCTATAATCAGGTCGTTGCCATGCACATTTGCACGTCTGAACACTTTTCTTTTGCTGGCCATGTGGTTGTTTTAAACTATACATTTGGCTTGAAAATTAAATCAGTTTCATCATGTAGCTATTCATGAATATAAGTGCAATAAAAACAAACCTTAATATAACTTAGATTATTATCATTTTATTTAATTCATACAAAGCTGTTACATCAGCCCATTATAACGCTTTTTAATGTCATTTTGTTGACGCTGAATGAGTTGATAAAGAAACAAGCAGCAAGTTTACATATATATGTATATTTTGTTATATTATGGATTAATGTAAATGAATACCTGCACATTTAATGGTGTTCAGTGCACATTCTTAAGTCTTTTGGTGAATCGTCCTTCTCTTTCACTTTGTTTCTCTTGTTTAACTTTTTAACAATATTCTGAAAACGTCATTTAAAGTAGCTTATTATTTCGTTTTGAACACAAAAATGAGGCTATATTTAATGTATAACAAATTGCAAGAAGCTTCGCGTTTATTTCACAATTTTAAATATTTTTTTGCTTATATGCAAATCAGCCGCAGTCAGTGAAAACGCGTCTTTACCGCAACCATGTGATACATTTCAAATGGCTCTACTACATACAGCATTTGGTCACTCTGACCGTGTTCGTATTTATTTTAGCTGAATGTGTTTTTATGCATCGGATGTAAATGGCCTGTCAGACGCGCCCGAACACCGGAAAGATTTAGAAAATTTGTCACTGAAAAATATTTAAAATGTGAGAGAAAAATATTTAATAAAAAGCAGAAAATTGGAAGTTAACGAAATTAAAAGCATGAATACATTATCTAAAATCTAATGAAGATGACACCGCATTAAACACTAACAGGTAAGTCGTATCATTCGCATTCTGTAATACTCCGTTTATTCGTTTTCTTTGCGAAATCCAACATATATATATATACATATGAATATATAAATATGCATCAGCCTCCATTGTGTAGATTTTAATATTATTTAGTGAATAAAAACTAAATACCGAGCTGCAGGGAAACAAAACTTGCTCCTTGTACCTGAAAACTACCAAGCTTTCAAATGTCCATCTTCAGTGATCGATCATCTGTTCAAACCGAAACAGTTTGACTGAATTGATTAATAATAACCACAATTTCATATCTCAAGTGTCACGTTTTTCCTTACACATGAAACGGTCTTCACAGCCTCTGTGCCGAAATTATAAACGTGTTGCTGTCATGTTTGGCAACTTAATCAAACTTGCACTTCATCGATAGTTGGTTAGGCTCATTTCTGAAATCATGAATTCCAGGAAAATCAGTAAAGGCCTCTCGAACATTTCTTAAGTAAAGAACAAAAAGAGAAGAACATCTAGAAAGTGTTTTAGGCTATATTAACGCACTGAAAAACACGATTAGGCTACAACACACGTTAACAGCCACCAGAAGTCATTTTTGGAAACTAAATACATATTCTCTAATAAACGTACATGAAACCTGTAAAACAAAACATCATTATTGTCGCTGACACCATTATGTGATTATTTGGTGATGGCGGCTGCTTGGTTTCATTACAGACTCGATTGCCTTTTTCATCAATTTACTCGGAGCGTCTGTCACTGCGGCCCCTCGAGCCAGACTGCGCCTGCCCCGACCCCTGGGTCAGAGGTCAGCCGGCCACTCTGCCATTACTGCAACTCATCAGCTCTCCCCTAACACCAGGCGAACCCTGCGCGTTTTTAATTATGTGTAAGTAGCCTGTAGGCCTGATAAAAACGTCTTTTGTCTAATGTTACTAAATCACTGTGAGGTGATTTAACGTGTTTTGTTGTAGGTACACAGACGGTAACAGACTGTAGCCAAATCTAGCACTCAGCTACAACATCTGACATTAGTTTAGAATCCCTCCGCCTACAGCGGTAACGTTCTAATCGAGAACACTCTGCTGTTGCTAAGCGACACACAAGTGAGTTGGCGCATTAAGAGTAAAATTAGCCGTTAGCTATTTAACAAACTTGTTATGCTTTAATTGTCCTGAAATTCTGAAAAAAAAACAGTTAAGTACGTTTTTTGTTGTCATAACGTCTAAATACACAAAGTGTAGCAAAGGAGCAAGCAGCAGAACAGGTTGTGTTTCGACAAGGTTTATCAATAACAAAACCCGAAGCATGCTATCGATGCTAGGCTAGCGATAGGCTTACGTGTACAGGTAGCCTACCATTGTAGCTAACAATCTACTCATACGTCTGTTCACTTACATTTCTAAACCGCAACCTATCCTGTATCTTAAGGCTACTGTAAATCACTCTCACTTTGCTGATTTAAACTGTTACATTTGCAGATAAGTTGTTGCTGCAAAGCTAACTGAACAGCTAAGATTTGTCATGCAGTTATAATGTTATCTATTAAGGCTCTCTCGACCAACGATACGCTACACCTGAATGTAAATATGGGCAGGAGAATTCACAAATAATCCCATTTATCATGGCTTAAAGCTTGAAATGGAGGAAACCTAACAGCTTAGCTACAGGAATAACAACTTAACTGTGTTAGGATTGTTATAAAATTATTTTATAATTGTTGGTAGATCTGATCTGCTTTTTTAGTGATTACATTTCTACATCTTTATGTAAGGAATAAGCCATCCTCACATCAAGATGTAGAAATAATTATTAGATTTATATATTTTAGCAAGAAAAGCTGATTATTATCAACCGATCAAAATGAAAGAGTTGTGTCGTCATCATCAAAATGCTGTCACAGTAAAGTTGTGTAGCTAAGCTCAAAGTGTATGCTGTTAAATAATATTTCCTCCGTTGCTCCGTGGAAAATAAGGATCAGGACTGTCCAGCCACTGATAAGAAAGAAAAGCCCCCCACATATAGACCTACTCCTACCCCCTGTGGTTCGCTGTCATCTCTGTGTAACTCAGAAGTCTGAAATGAATTAATTCCAAATTAACTGATAACATCTGTGGGTATATTCTTTAAATTTTGCTTGACATTTTACTGAAGCAAAAATGGTGCCATCAGCAAACAAAGAGACAACAACCCCAGTAGATAAATAAGAAATCTTTCCAGTCCACGTAACTGACTTGGCAAATGGCTTCCAGCTAACGTCTGATTTATGAACCGCAAAATAATTACCCACAATCAAAATGCTCGTTGCATATTGCCTCTTGTTGTTGCACGTATTGACATCTGTGTAAACCTCACGATAGTCGACGTTTGACCAGCGTTCCTCAATAAATAGTGGAAATGAAGCTTGGGAGGTCGGGGAAATAGTAACTCCCCTAGATTGATTTCCAATAATCTGGTCATTGTCTGTCTGATCCGCAGGATGCCGGCTACGGGGAATTGTCAGCTCTTGTCCTTCTGGCTGTTGCGGTGGTGACCGGTGTGGAGATAATAGCAGTTAATGAGATATTAACCCCACATAAGGAAGGAGAGAGGAAGTGATGGAAAGACTAAAGACTGGATTCGTCGATGGATGACCCCGGCGTGATCAATATTGTTCTGTTATTCACCGTCAGTAACAAGCAGCGCTACGACGTCCTTTGAGACTAAGGAGGTAAATCCAATTTCTCTGACACACACACACACACACGTACATTTGAACATGCTTTTACAGATGTTAAAACACACACACACACACGACCAAAACACGCACAAATGTAGACACTTTGCACGAACACACACACACACACACATATAAACGGACACAGTGAAGGTTGCGCGGCTGGCTCATTGTCCAGCTGGTTAGGATGCAAGCAAGCTATCGTGCCCTCCAGGTCAAAGGTCAATTTCATCCCAGACGTCTGACCTCATCCACCAAAGGTTGACCTCTCCGGGCCAGGAGGGGGTGTGTGTTTGTGTATGTGTGTGTGAGAGTGAAAACACAAGTGAAATATAGTGTCACTTGTTAAATATTAAATCGTGTGATTGAGTGTTTGAGGCCCGACAGAAGCTAAAGATAGAGGATGGCAGGTGGAAGGATTTTAAGAAATTGATTATTTCAGGGCAAATGTTTCTCAAGTGTTTATTAATTTTTTCCACCAATTGTACTCTTTTAATCAAGCGAAGATGAGCGATGTGAAATGGAGTGAAGGAAACGAGAAAAGCAAGACAAACTGAAGGGAAAAAGAGCGCAATGACAGATCGGTTGATAGTTGCAGTTACAGGTTTTCTCCTTCCTCGGTGATTGGCCTCCTCTTCTTTCTCAGTATCACTTTGCTATCATTTCATGCTTCTCCTTCTACTTTTTCTTCTCTCTACTTCTGCTTCACTGTTCCTTCATCTCTCCACGGCTTTTCGGGCGAATTATCACCTGACCTTCACTCGCGACCCTGTGTAACACCCCAAACACACACATGCACACAGACACGCAGGGATACACATTCGGGCTTACAGACTCTCCTGTGTACAGCAGCCCACATTTAAGTTGACCACAACACATTCATACTATTGTAGCCAGTTGTGGCAACTTCCCTGTGAGATGTCAGATATATTTGAGTGTAAAGTAGAAATTTAGTAGCATTATTCAATTATTTATAGTTAAGTATCATTCAGAACAGGATTTTTAAATTCACAACAACTCAAGTACTGTGACTAGAGCAAGGAAATAATGTGATCCCAATAGGTTTGCATGATTTGTTTGATTGTTGCACTCTGCCCAGACCTCAGACCACAGGAAACTACAACAAAATTAGAAATAAAAATCAGAAAAGATTTATTAGTAAACCTGCTCTCTTCGGTTCTGCAGAACTCAAACTGAAACCGTTTCTAAAGAGAGCTCAGTCATGTAGTCATGTTTGATTCTGTGCTTCCTGTTTTACAGTTGGTTTTATTGTAGGATATTTTGTATCCTGTTTTGTTATATGTGTTTTATTGTTGTTGAGTCTGTTTTGTACGGCCTCTTTTGTTTGTGCTGTTGATTTTGTGTATCTTAAAGGCCCATCTAGGGACGGGCATTGCAAATTAGCCAAGGCTATAAATGCATGTGTGGCATCAGTTTACTTGCTTCATACTTGTCCCTATACATTTAATTTAATTTAATTTATTTATTGAATTAGGACAGTGCACATTAATCAACCTATCAGCAATGCTTCAAAGTCAATATGCCAGAATTAGCACAATAGCTACATTTCATCTGTAGTCCTAAGGCAGGTACTTAAAAAAAAATCCCATACAACAAATATTACAATTACAGGACACCTCACGAGACAGCCCAGTGGACGGCACACAGACAATTTTCCATAGAGTATGGACACATTTGTTACATGACAAACAACATACCCACATACACTGAGTTGGTTAAAATGCAAGATGATCCCAATACCCCCAGGAACGGGCAACAGAGGAGACAGATGTTGTGCATTAGTGCATGACTGGTTGGTTTTTAACCAATGAGTTTTTTAAAAGGTAAAGTTGTCGCAGTCTCTGATACGTGCTGGTAAATTGTTCCAGGAGTGTGTGCCTAGAACAGATACCACTGTTTGGCTAAATTTTGTTCTACGCCTACAGTCTCCTCTAGTTTGTGCTCTGGTATTTATTGTTTTGTTTTTTCTCTATAAAATCATTTAATGGTGGGGGGGGGGGGGGGGGGGAGCCCATTTAAGACTTTAAAAACAATAGGCATATTTATACCTAATTTGACATCATACTGTGTAGCTGTTGCACATTTCACCATTTTTCTTAAAGTTGCTGTGTCCAAAATCACTCCATACTTACTTTTTACTGCCCTACATTTACTTGAGTGTGAGTGTGACGTTTAAAATGTTCACTATGAAAACAAAGGTAATGTGTATTGCATGTGCTTTCTGCAGACAATCCCACAATGCAATGTTGCATTTATAGATGCTGACACCATTGTGTAAATCTACCCCTGATAATGATCGTAAGTGCCCACAATCTCAACTAATTGTTCACCATAGAGTAAAATGCAGAGTCCTGAATGAGTGAGTGATTTGGGAAAAAGCCAGAGAGACATTGAAGAGTTATAAAGATTTGTCACACTTACAATGATGATTTTATTTTTGTCTTTACACCCTTTATTTTCTAATTTGTTCTGTGTCTTTAACCATGACTTAAAACCAAAGTGCTCTCCTTCAGCTGTCTCTTTCTCTTGAATGAAGACCCTCAGCACTTACACCAACACTGCTCATGTTGTATGGACACTAAAAGGAATTAAGTTCAAGGTTTTTACTCATTCTGACCATTTTCTCGATGTGTTCCTTCTTGTGTTCGCAGCAAATAACCACAATCAAAGGATGGCGCCAGAAAGCGGCCTCCTCCCTCATCTCCCTCCGAGTCCTTTACACACCAATCTCGTCATCCCAGAGGTTCAAAGATGAAGGTGAGTGGGTGGGAGGAGGAGGGGGAGGAGGAGGTGGACGGTAGAGGAGGGGATGTAGGATGAAAGCGGGGTGGAAATACGCCTGGCCGAGCACTTGTGTTTCCATCCCTCCCTTTCACCCCTCCTCTGCTCCCCAAAAAAACATTCTTTTCCTTCTTCCAGCTCTCGTTCACCCCCTAATCCCTCGCTACTCCACTGCATATGTTTCCTAATCCGGAGTGTGTGGGAGGCCCATGAACCCACCCTCCTCCTTCCCCTTCTCCTCACCCACCTCCACCCTCGCCTTTCTCTTGGTGGCTGTAGTGCTGTAACCTGCCTCCATTCGTCTTTCTTTTAGCCCTGTTCTGTCCGTCTTTCTGCAGCTCTTATCGTTGGACAGCAGAGTGAACCATCCTGCCCCCACCGAACGCCTTCCTACTTTTCCCCTCCTCTGAAATCTGGAGCCTTTTTGCCTCTTTTTTTTTTGTTTATTTCTTGCATTTTTCTCATTGTAATGTTGTCTGTTTTTACCACATTTTAATAGAATTACACTTAAACATGCTTGAACCCCAAAAATATCAAAATATATGGATTGATCTTGGCTTTTTTAAACACAGCATTTGCCCCACTTTCAACCTGAAAGCAGACCTACAACTTAATGTTGAGAAGAATTTGTTACGAGGCTTATGTAAGGGGCCATTATGCGATGATTGATGTAACATTACGTTAGATTGGACGGATATCAAACTAGTTAGCCGTTCTCTCTCCACTTGATTCTTTTCCACTAGTTTCTTTGCTGCTCATTCATCCTTTCTTTTCTCCTCCTGCTAGCTGTCTTATTTTCTCTCAGGTGATTTCGTTCTCTCTTCTCTCCCTCATTTCAGCTGCTCTCTTGCAACTCACACACACACACAGTAACAGACACACACTCACACTCACACACAGCCTTTTTGTCCTGCTCCTTCCTCTTGCTTTACCCCATTACTGAATAGTATTCCTGGAGCCCTTTGTGGAGCCTTGTATAGGCACATGCCAAGTCAAGTTATTTCAGAGCGGTTTCAATGGAATTACCCCCCAAAATAATCTCCTTTTTCTTCCCACTCTGAAAAAAGTAGAAAAGGACAGAAGAATAGAAGAGAATAATGTAAAACGAACCAGCACCCTTGACACAGAATAAGCCTGTAGTTGCACACTAGAGGAACATGAGAATATGAAAAGATCAGAGAGTCTACATATTTAAGAAGCACAGAGGAATCTGGATATGAACTGTGGATGAAAGCGGGGATGTAGTGCGGCGTAAATCCACCTTAACTCAGCTTACCCTACTTATAATGTGGAGAACAGAGACTACTCCCCTTTTATCAGCTAACAGACGCTTTAACCTTTAAGGTGCACGAAGCTGTTAGTTAGAAAAGAGTGTTTTTTTATTGCTTGCATACAAATGTATTTTCATACTAATGAACTAATAAGTATGCAGAGCACAAGGCGTAGTCATCAGCAACACTCACAGTGTAATTGAGATATTGAAGGATACAAAGCATTTAACATTGGAATACATTACATTTAAGGTTCCCCAATATTCAAAGCTGTAGACGCAGAGGTCAAGGGTCAAAGCAGTGGCGCCTGGACAATACATAATAAGATTTCATATTATCATCAAATGAACAGTGAATACTGAATAGGGATCAATGTGTATTCACACATTTGAAGTGGCTCTTTATTCTACATTAGTGTCATAGAAGCAGAATTACATATTAATATATTATTGTCTCTTTGTGTCTTCCGTTCAGTGTTGTTATCTTATCTGTTAGTTATAAACTGTAAACAGCTCAGTCTGTATCCCACACCTACCTCTCTGAAAAAGTGTGTGTTGATTATTCATTCAATAACCACGCAGCAGAAATGAGAAGTAGAGCAGTAGCACCTTAGTAACTGAACGGTTACAGCTTGTGCAGTATAACTACAACCTTCGTTTCATGTCATGCCCCTTTCTCTCCCCCTATTTCCTGTCCTCCTCTCCACCTCCATCGGTCCCATTGATGGAGTATAAATTCCTTCATTTAATGCAAATCTTTTTACTGCGGCTACATAGTTTATTTACTCCTCTATGTTTGTGTGCAATGACCCAGTTGAAATCTGTAAGCACACGATTGCTCTTGTTTCTATTCGCCCAGACAGGGAGTAATACTGTTGTCATAGCACTTTACTTTAAGTACCCCTATTTGGGATTTATAAGCCCTACACACACGTTTAAAATGTATTTATGTATTTAAAACACTATAATGTAACTGTGTGCCGTTATATAACCATATATAGATTGCAAATCACTGTTCTTTACACTATGTGTAAACAAGTAGCTAATTATTTGTATATTTCTGCCGACTATTTTATATCTATTTATTCTTGTTTTATTTTATTTTTTAATCTATTAATATTCTGCACTACGCAGCTCGGGGAGATGCTTCACTGTTTCATTGTTTTGCACAATAACAATTAAGACTTGAATCTTACAGTACATTTTTAAAGTTTTTATATGTTATAGCTTCCATAAGTGTCATCTTTGATTAGTATTCTATATTACAACTACGACTCTTCTGTTCGTTCACAACAACATGATTGATGTTTCAATTTATTAAATGTTGGTATACTTCTTAAAAATGCTAAATACAAAACGTGGCACCGTGTTGTCTAATAACTAACTGAATCTTTTTAATAATTAATGGATTTTTCTCAGCCTAACACTTATATTTCAAATTATTTTACTGTTGTGTTTTACTACGGTGTCTATGTGTATATGTACAATGCAATTCTAATTTGTGAGAGCATTATGTAGATTTTTTCCTCCCAAACATGTGTGTGTATGTGTGTATTTACACATAGTATCTAGGTCTCTACATGAGTGTGCGTATATGTGCTGTATATCCACCACAAAGTAAACGTGTGCTGCTTTTCTGCACCAACTCTTCTATAAGTGTGTGTCAGTCCACATTTGTAGAGGTGTGTGAGCACGTGTGAGCCGCCTTCAGGCATTCACATACGTGTTTCAATGCGCCTGTGTGTTCATCAATACATATATATATCCACGTGTGCGAGTGTGTGTCAGTGCCAAGTGTCATATCGATAGGTTAATAGCTGCGGTGTCAGATTCAGTAACTCTCTGATTAGTTGACAGTTCACTAATCCACACACCATCCTGAGTTATTGGCCCGGCCCATTGATTTCCAGCCTGCCAGCCAAGCCAGGAGGAACTCAGGGGTCGTAAGAGAGCCTGCCGCTATTGATTGGCCCCAGATCAACCCCACCACCACCTCCCCATAACACACACACACACACACACACACACACGCATAACCTAGCTGCAGCGCTACGGCACGCAGCCTCACCATACCTTCAGTTGGTTTCTTCCTGCATCTCTATGACTCTCCTCTTGCAGCCTGTCCACCTTCTGTCTCTCTTCTAGTGTGCCGTTGGGTGTATTTGTGTCATGTTGTGGTGTCATCTCCATCAGTCAATCTTTTTTTGTGTGTGAAATATTTTTATTGACAGATTTTTTATGAGTAGTCGGAGGCATCTAACAAAACTGCCTCTCTTCCTCTGCCTCCCTCTCCACCAGCTCTGCCCCTCTGCCAATACTTCCACATCCTTTCATATCTCTATCACAACATTAAAGTGCTGCTCCTCCCGAAATCTTTTGAGTTTTAAAATCCTTCACTGTCTGAAGACGTGGAGGGCCAAACATTTGTAGTTTTTATTTTTCACAGAGAAACGCAGCTGCGGTCTGTTAAGATTGTCAGGATTTATGATGGCTTCATGTTTCACAATTTTGTCGTTACGATAATTTAATATAAGTCATGTTTTCTGTAAGACGGAAAGTGCAAACTCCGTACAACAACCTTTCAGTCCTGCATAGTTTAGTATTTAATTCTCAAAAGAAATTAAGACACACTTTGTCCCCCTCCAAGAACTGCAGGTGTGTTGTGTTTTTGAGTGGTTTGCCTGCACCTGGAAGTTGTGTTGTTTAAAGCAACATTTTCCAACTGGTGTGTGCCACGCAGCCGTTGTGCGGTGCGTCTCTCTGCAGCACCGAGGCAAAGAGAGAGAGAGAGAGATGCTGTTTAAAGTACACTTTATTGCTGGCCAGATGTTCAAATACAACTAAAGTTATCATTATAGGTATGATTCTTGGCGTCGACCACCTTTTTACCTCTAGGTGTTGGAGCTTAGTGCTACCGTTAGCCGTAAGAGCTACCGCTACCTATCAAGAAGGGACAGGGCAACCTCTGCATGGCTTCGCTCTGCAGCCCCTCACACTCCCACTCGTCTGATCCCTCTTTGTATTTAGGGCCCTCTTTGTCGCTTCTTTCTCCTCCAAGCTCTTCCTTCTTTTTGCTTCTTCAGCAGTGTATGCCGTTAAGGAGGTACAGGAAATGTACCGCAAGTTGCCACAACTCCTGATTGACACAACATCTGCGTGCGCGTTGCCGACACAAGAAGCCGGATGATGCTAGCTTGCACAGAGCTCTCTCAATTGAATATGGTTCAGGAAATGCAATGATCAAAATTTGTTTTAACCTAATTCTTATGACATAATGTTTAAGTCCTGGTCAGGTTTCCTAGAGCAAATCTTTATGTAGGCTCAGGTCACAAAGAGCCATTCAGAGATCCCTAATAGATTAGCATTTCCAGATAATGGCACCTCATCCCAATCAGCCAACCCAGAAACCCTGCCTGAAATCAGACCTCGGCAGCGTGCTTGCAGACAAGCACTTGATGGCCCCACTCGTATCAAAAGAGCTCGGTCAGGCACAGTATGGTGCCGCAACTAAATAGACCCAACTCCCACTCAGTCTATATAAAAGTCTAGTTTTTAAGTCCAGGATTGATCTCTAGTGACGAAAGCTGTATTTTGGCATGTAAGAAGTAACCCTTAGCTGGTGAAGTAGTCGGGGCTAATGCAGGAGCTGTTCAGCTTGAAGTTGTTGGGCTCGTCTCCAAACACACCACCTGCCCTTGAACCAAACGTCTGGATAGAAGCTGGACTCTTCTTTTTTTTTAACATTGCTGAGAGAGGCACTAGTTGAGTGTGGGAATATATAATGCAGCTATTTCTGCCTGCTTGGAGTTTTGACCAGAAGATTGTCGGTGCCTTTTTCGACCTTGGTTAATCCAGAGGACTCTCGAATGATTGGGAGGTTGCTGCATCCTGTGGTACGGTTTGGTGACCTCAGGATTGCGTCCCCTCTAAGGTGGGAGTGAGGGGATGCTGTAAGTAACCTGGGATAGTGAGGGATAAAATATAACACAAGTTCTTCGCTACCACCTGGTCTGGTGATTAAATATGATCCACCAGAAAGAGCTGGATGCTTCGTTTGCTAGCTAAGCATGCTACCAACTTTGATTAGAAAAACAAAAATGGATGCATGATTGACAAAGTAATTCTCTTTTCTAATGCAAAGCTGCAAAGTCTCTGTTTTTATCAGCTTATCATCCTTTATTCCCAGCATTCCTTTTTGTTTAAGTCCTCTAATAAGCTTGTTTTGACTTGCGTCTTTGTTTTGTTTTAGCTGTATCTATAATCTGTATGGCCTATATTGTTCAACAATTTAATATGTGATTAATATCTGAAAAATACGTTTATCTTCCTTCTGCATCTTCCCCTCTTTTTGTCCCTCTTTTACAGATTATTACGTTATCTGGAGAGTGAGCTCAAAGATGAAGCTGTGGAAACTGACGTGGATTCAGACCTGCAGCTTCACAGGCCATTTACTGGGTAAATTTCTTTCTATTGTGTTGAACTATAAGCACATCCAACATCGCTGTTATCCTCCTCTCGACATTCCCAACATCCCTCGTATTATTTCAGCCCTCCCTCTGCTCCCTCCATCTCTCCTCGGCCTCTGTGTAAGCATCAGGGTGGGGTGGTGGCGGCAGCGGCGGCGGCGGGGGGTTGTTAAACATTTTTCTTCCTTCTTAATTGTTTTGACTTGTGCCATTGGCATCCCGATTAGGCCCCATTGATTTCCCACTGCTAAGTGCATTGATTTCTACATTTCTCATTGATCCCCGCTTCTAAATCTACCCACACACACACACACACACTCTGTTTCTGTCTCTCTCTTTTTCTCCATGAACCGACACTGGCTGAGCATGAACAAGTGCGTGTGCACGTGTTGGTGCAGTTTGGGCATGTGTGAGCGAATGAGTAAAGGAGATGGACGCAGGGAGAAAGAGATTTAAGAGTTAAGTCAGAGGTGTTTTTATAGTGTAAGAAAGAGTCAGAATTCCAAGGTTTTTTTACATTATACAAGGAATTCGCCTTGGTCTACTTACATGCATTGCACTTAGAAAAAAAATAACAAAAGACAGCATTAATGCAAAAACTGTAAAGTAAAAAAATATAAGAAAACTTAAGTAAAAAAACGTCACTTTTTGGAGTGAAGGAGCATTTGTGCAGAGATCTAAATATTGATCAGAGAGTTCAAAGAAAAGCTAAATAAAGTATAAGTAAGAGCTTCACTGTACAGATATAAATCAAGGGGACAATAAGGTTTGTGTAGGAGACAGAAAAAGTGGATTTCATCCATAATTTAGGCGATCTTTTCAAAAAGAACCTTCTCCTCTTCTTCTGACTACAAACACACCTCAGCCATAAAAGTTTGATATGAACAGTGATATATCTCATCGTCATCGGATACTCCCGTCACATTCTTTAACTATTTTACATGAATTTAAATATAAAATATTGTTTATGGAGTTGTTGAGATTTGAAACACGTTTCACTTCTTATATTCGTGGTATTTTTTGCAGCTACGTCTTGTTATCATTCTTGCACACACACCGACACACGCACGCACTTTCCCCTTGATCGTATTCCATGGTGTCCAGGAGAGCTGGGTCTGATCCTCTCAGTGTTTAAGGCTCTAAACTCCCCCCACGTCTGCAGCCAACACACATGTCAACCCTCACACACACACACACACACACACATGCACACACACACACTCCAGGCTGCACGGGCTGGAAAGCTCCATCCATGTCATTGGCATTACCTCGAGCCTTGATGCTGCATTTGTGCTAAGCTAAGCTGTTTGGGCCTCTCTGAGCACGAGCACCAGAGGCTTCAGTGCATGTGTGTGTATGTGTGTGTGTGAGTACTTTTCGTGCGCTCATGCATGTTACGGTGTGTTTGCATGTACGTGAATATCTTGCATGAGTGTGTTTGTCTGTTGTTTTCGTGCTTTCGTGCATGTTACGGTACGTTTGCATGTGTGTGCTGCTAAGCGTGTAGATAAATTTGGGTCTTTGCGTGTTCCAGAACATGGATCTATGTGTGTGCGCAGAATACAGGATTGTGTGTGAACCCGATAGCAAGAATGACAAAAAAAAAAAAAGGGTGATATTGCTCCCCCCGCCTCCCTCACTTCAGTGCTGTCTGGCGTTTTACATCTTAAATCCATTACAACCAATCCAGGATGAAATGGGATGCAGAACATGTGTGAAATACGAACACCGGGACGGAAATATGTCTTCAAAGTCAAAATAGAATTATGTGTGAAATAAAAAAGAATATACATAAATAAAAAAATCCTCATGCTATGAAGATAAGAACACGGGGAGACATCACAAACCAATTTTCACGCTCGCTGTTATTTCCCCGCTCCGCTCGAGCTCATGAGCTGTAAGCAAGAGCATTGATCTGCCTCAATGATCGTATCACGGCGGCGTATCGACAGCATCGTGTTTTACTCTTTTCTGTGTTTGTCCTCGGCGGCTTTAAGAGGAATAATGGATATGTAGGAGAGGTATTGGCAGGGCCCGCACCGGCCTATTGACAATCTGTCAGCATTGATTACTTAGTCAGGCTGTAAGAGGGAAAGAGAGAGAGAGGCAGACGGAGAATCAGAGGGACAGAGAGAGAGAGAGGGATGCTGAAAATAGATAAAATGTCCGAAGCTAAAAATAATGTGTGTTTTTATAAGGGTCAGTGTCACATGATTCTGTCTGTGTATGTGTGCAACTAAATGTGTGTGTGTTTACTATAATCCACGTTACAGCAGCGTGTAATAATTCTCTCTTATTCAGTGTGTGTGTGCGATTATTGCCGTGTTTATTAAGCCCCATCTTGCAGCGAGGTAATGATTCTTCCCTCTTCTGTGTTGTCTCATGCTGTGTGTGCGTACGTGTGTGTGTGTGTGTGTGTGTGTGTGTGGTTACAGCGATGTAGCGCGGGGGAAGGCGGTGATATAATTGTAAGCTGGTATTGATTGGCCCCCTCTTGTTTTTGATGAGGGAGAATTTAATTCAACCAACTCGTTTGTCAACATGACACTGCCATTTAACAGTGAACTCTCTCTCACACACGTAGACACACACACGCGCAGACACAGAGCAGACAGAGAGAGAGCTGTAAGATCTAATTCTGCGAACGACTTCATGTACTGAAAACGACGCGTTCACTTCGTGGGAAATGCTTGTATTAGTAGCAAAAATAGCAAAGCCTTGTGTGATATTATAACACTAATGTAGTTAAAAAATATTGTTACTTTAGTCTCACAAACATTTATCTTTTGTTTTTAAGCTTTCAAAGGGTGTAGCTGTGTCAGTAGGAAGCAGAGTGCTGTCTATCACCTTATTAGAAGCACAATGTGACTCTTTAAGATCTTTATTTTTAAGCAACAGTAACAGCTGTTTGTTGTCCGTGTGTGTAACTGATCAGAAGTCCACTACGGCCTCTATAAGCCGACGATTCAGACAATGCAGCCGCCGCAGCAGGTTGCAGAGCAGTTCTTAAAGGATAGATATTACAGGAGGGGGAAAAGAACATATTGCTATTGATGAGGCCCGCCGTGCGCCATATTCTTCACCTCTCCTTCAAAAATCCACGCACACCTCCCTCCCCTCCTGCGATGGACGCACAAAACACACTATATTCTACAAGAAATAATTGCTTTTGTCTGGAAGGAGTTTGGATCGGGGCTCCTCTGCGCTCGCCCTCATCTGCAGAGGGGGGCTCTTGAGGGACAACCGGTCGCTTCTTTATATGGCCTCTCCTCTCCCTCCTCCCTCTGCCTTTTCCTCCCTCTCTCGCTCGTTGGACACGCGGATGTCATCTGTCAATGGGGAGTGGGCTGTTTTTCTATGGGGAGGGGGGTCCTTTGTTATGTGACGTGTGTCTATGCATTGATGACATCAAAAGCCGCGGAGGGTAACGGAAATGCTCTGAATCGTAGGACAGGCTTCAGAGGAACGACAAGTATTCTAGTAGTAGCAACAGGGACTGTAGCATTAGTATTCCCTATATATATAAGGAATAACAGCAATATATAGTTCTGTTATTAATACTAGAAGCAGTATAGTTATAGGCTTTAAGCCTTACAGTGAAGGCCACAGTTACAGTAGTCGTAGGCAAAAGGTAGGGCAGCATTAGTAGCAGTGAAAGTACTTCTGTTTAAGGTAGAAGCAGTAAAAGAAGTGAGTGGTAATGTAATGGCTTATTAGGACAGTAATAGTCAGTTGTGATAGAGAGTAGTATTAGTAATAATAACAGTACTGCAAGCATCAGTAATAGAAATGCATGTTAGAAAAGTGGTTGTAGTTTTACTAAAAGTGTAGAAGTGGTCGTAGTAGGCGCCACAACAGCAGTACTAGTCAAAGTAATGCTACTAATAGTACAGGAAAAGAAGCATTAATAGTTGTATCAGTACTACTGTTAATGGTAGAAGCAGTAGTAAAAGAAATACAGGTTGTAAAACTGACTGGAGTAGTTAAAGTCGAGGCCACAGCAGTCCCAGTCCCTGATGGCAGTAGTGATGGAGGGCTCAGCATCAGTACCAGTCGCAGTATCAACACAAACTTATATAAGTGGTTGTATTTTCAGTACTTGGGTGTGTACAGGGATGACTGCATCAGCTCTACAAATAGTCGTAGTAGTATCAGCCCAACAAGAACTGAGAGGGTTATAGTAGTGATGACATCAGCTGTACTTTAAGTAGTAGGAGTAGCAGTATGAGCTGCACACATGCTTAAAGAAGAAGTAGTAGGAATAGTAGTAATGGTATGCACTAGCAGAAGTAGTTGCAGTAGTACGAGTAGTAGGAGTGTTATAGTACTAGGAGTGGGAGTAGCAGCATCAGCCTTACAAGAACCAAAAGAGTTATAGTGATGACATCAGCTGTACTTTATAATCCTACTTGAGTTAGAGGTAGGAGTAGTAGTAATGGTATCGGATGATGTAGTTGTAGTATCAGCTGGACAATCACTAACAGAAGAGAGTTACAGCAGTAGGAGTGGACAGGTCATCCCTCGTAGCAGCAGTGGTGAAAACAGACTATAATAGCTGTAATCTGGAATGTATTAGCAGCAGCTGCAGTAGAATCAGCTGTTTCGTGGACACATTAGTGATGATAGAAGTGTTTAGTTTAGCACTGCTGTAGAGATTCTGCATCAGCTGCAGTGGCCCGGCAGTACTCTTATTACTGGTCAGTTAGTAGCCACAGCACACAGAGAGCTGCAGCTGCAGAGTCAGAGGACCTGGACGCCTCTGATGATGTTTTACTCCTTTCAGTTTGACGTTTTCTTTCTCTCCCTGAATGGACATTAGCATTGGCAAAGAGCCCGAGGCCTCTCCATATATGAGGGCCATAATTGATCGATAACTTATTAACAGCTCAGTCCCACCTCGGAGTGTATACGGAGAGGGAGAGACGTGCGCGCGCGTGTGTGTGCGCTGTGGTCGATTTTCTTTTATTGACTGCGATATTTAGCGTATAGATTTTTCTATTTAAAAAAATCTATGTTGGCGATAATCTGGAGTGTAAATGCACAGCGCAGGCCGGGGCGGTGCGTCTGACAGCCGGGCGGGGTGGACTGTAGTGAGGAGAGGAGAGAGTTGATGGCCGGGAGGCACCTTTCCCCGGACACACACACATACACACATACACACAAACACACACCTATATAGGGCAACTAAAACATTCTGACCGACCCTTTAATAGGAAAATCATGCAATTTAGATGCAGCTCAACTGACATTTTACGCACATTTTACGCACGCACGCACGTAGCCTTCCATAATGACTAATTTAACACCCTCGCCTCTGCAGACTGAGATTATTATTCACCCCTGCGTGGAAAAACATACATTAGCCGAGTGCTGCAGGTGACCTTGCGCCGGACGGACCCACGTAAATTTATATGAGTGAGGAGGGAGAGAGGGAGAGATCCTCCTGCTGAAATATACATCAAAGGTTCCCCCCCTTTTGAATTCGTGTCCGCACATTGTGAAGAGGCGATCGATTTCCCGGAGGCCGGCGATGATGTGATTATTGGCTTCATTATAATGAAGTAATCAGAAGATCAATTGGCTGGATCTGTGCTCGTCTTGTACGGGATTATGGTGGTCAGAAAGAGGGCGAAGGAGAGAGCGTGCATGCTTTGAAATACTCGTAATTCAGCGTGGGCTATTGGAGAATAAATCCTTTAATTAAATGGATTCTACACATGTGCGTGGGCTTCTATAATATTAATGCAAGAGTCCAGATATGTAACACCAACAAAGGTCAGATACAAGAAGTGAAAAGGGTTAAAAAACGGGCAGAAAAGTGGGGTTGTGTGTATGTTTGTGTATATGTATGAGTGTGTTGGGGTGAGGGGGCAGAGGGAGAAAGGGGGATACATGTAGAGAGGGGAGGGAAGGGAAGGAAAGGGGGGTAAAAAAAAAAAAAAAAAAAAAGGAGGAGGGGGGTTGGGTATCTCTGTCTGTCTCCCGGTCGGAGCGCTTCGCCGTGCCAGAGTGCGTTCAGCCTGCGCGGTGTCGGACCGAAACCACCGGGGTTCCCGAAATAAACTGGGGACGCAGATCCACGCGCGCACACACGCAGGATACACACAGAGGAAGACTGAGGAGAGAGAGGAAGAGGAGGAGAGATACACACCGGCGGATGGCGGAGCACAGCCAAAGAAAAGACACTACAGCGTGAAAAGAAAAAAGGGGGAATCGCTTTCCCCTCCTCTTTTTTTCGCTTGCGCATCAGTGGAGCAGGAAAGCGGCGGACAGGTGTACTTATTGATATGGATTTATTCATTTATTTATGTATCGATTTTGCTTTAATTAGTGACCCGCGGTAGAGAAAGAGGGGGAGAGAGAAACAACGAGGAGAGGAGAGGGAGGAGCGAAAGTCAGACAGGAGGTGCCTGCATAGCCTTACTTTATTATTTGATTATTTCTATCTTTTTACCAAATAATGCTTCAGCGTTTTATTGTTGTGTCGCTTTGTGTGCGTGTATTCTTCAGCAGACCAGCCAGCTAATAACCAAATCTTAACGAGAACCAAAAAAGAAGCAACTCCAGTGCTACACGGACAGTTTCCCCCTCGCTTCTGTGTACCGAGGATTCACCGGTGGACTGTTTGTTTGAGACTTTTCATGACAGAGCAGGAGGAGGAAAATATCTTTTCCAAACCTAAACCAAAGCAAACCCAGCCGAGGACGAGACACGGAGACGGAGAGACACCGCGATCTTTACGCACAGCTGTCTGGAGACAACAAATGGAGTCTAATTGTGTCTGTGTTACATCCAGTGGAGAGCACCACCTGCACTAGATCCACATGGGTGCGACGATAACAGAACCCATCCACTGTCCAGTCACCTGCAGCCTGTGTTAGCCTGTATGGATAACCACTGCTAGCTTTATATTGTATCCCAAAGCTTTACAGTCGTCTCCGCGCGCTCTGCACATCGCCGTGTGTACGTGTGTGTGTGCCGGACTACTTGACTCCGAGAGGACACAAGTAAGGGGACCGTAACATCCGTGTGTATCCCAGAGCTACACGAATCCAAAAGAACCGAGAGATGCGAATCCGCTGAGGCACAGGCTCGATCCACGGAAGACAAAAAAAAGCCAAATACTGAGTCTCTTTTTCCGCAAACCATCCAAAGCTTCTTCACTGTCCACAAACCTGGAAAGCATACGAAGACAGGCCAAAGAACGACGGAAGCACGACGGATAAGAAACGAAGAAAAGTGAGACTAAACTAAAAAAAAAAAAAAAAAGCAACGACCCCCAGGTCGACAGAGGACCATGTTTGTCCCCCTGCCGGTCCCCTTCGTCTTTCAGAGAACAGCGTCCGACTTCAGCGCCTGGAGACTCAAGTCCTCGCTGGCTCCGCGGTCCAGCCCCGGTAAGACGCTTTCCTACCTCCAGTGTTCCCCTACACAAAGAATAACACCTGCATATTAGCTTCAGCTGCTTTTAGTGTGTAACCCACAGGAACATAAAGAACACACACTTTTTTCTTACTTTAGTTTCATTCCAAATGTTATTATTGCTCCAATAAACTTGTAAATACACTGATTTGATATTTAATGAATTAATAACATCTACATAATTTTAACTCTCTTCTTCCACTACATAAAACACACATTACACCTCACAGGAAGCATTTCTCCCTAACCTTAATGTTTTATAGAGTCTTAAAATGTCATTTCTTGAAGGAACTCATTTCCTGTTTCATTATCTAAAATTCAAACTAACTTGTCTCATGAATTATTAATGTCTGTCTTGTGATTTTGCTTCATTTTGAATTGCAAAAACAAGAGAAAGTGCGTCCTAACTGCATTATTTCACTCACTTGTTTGTAGAAGAATTTAAAGACTTGGTGCATATTTTCCGGTAACCTTCTTCCCTCTTTATATCCACAAATAGAATTAAAATATCAGTTAAATTAAAACACTTACTTGCATATGAATCCAAAAGGCGCACACAAAATTGCATGCATGAATATCGGGCTCATTAGCATCCATCACGGTCTCGCAGAGGCGCCTCACGCTCCCCCTCATCTTTTCCTCTTTCATTCATGTGCAATTTATCCATCTCAGCCCTCCATCCCATCTGTCTCCTCTCTCCTCTCTCTTCCCCTCGCTCCTCTCCTCTCCTTCGCTCGTCCTCGGCGCCAGGTTAGGGGGGAATATTCATGGTCATCCATCGATCAAGAGGGTATTGATCTCTGACTGGGGTCGCGTTGGGAAAACAGGAGTACAGTGAAGTTGAGCGGAGGGAGAAAGTTTGGCTGTACCGAGATGATGTAAGGAGGAGAAAACAGAACTAAACGACTGATATGAAAAATGTTTTGATGAAATAAAGTGCACATATTCATCAGAAAAACCTTTTATTTTAATATTACTATGATTGGCCTTTCAAAACAGGGACATGCAGTTAGTTTAGTTCTTACTATCATGCCTTTATGCTCCGCTTTATGTCTATCATAATGATACTGCTCTAGCAGTGTGCTCAGTAATGACAGCACTTTTATGCTACTTTTTTCATTTCCTTTAATATTCCTAAAGAGCTGTATCACTCGTCTGCGATGCTTGCGCTGCATATTAAATTTATAATGCATTTTCTGCAGGAAAATCTTCATGAAATTAAAACATATGTGGAATTTAAAGAGTTAAATAATCTCCAGCACAAAACAGAAACGAGTTACAGAAAAGAAAACGTGTTTTTTCTGTTATTAGATTAGATTTTTTTCCTGATTATGAGCGTGTTAGAGGTCAAAGTTCAGCTTAAACTCGCCTGCTTTTCTTACCACCTGTGTGAGTTTTAAAACTTGTTGGTTTCAATATCAAAAATATGCGGACTGAGGTGTGTCTACGTGCTGGAGGGTGACAGCGCCGGTGCAGCTCCCCTCTCCCCTCCTCCTTTAATCCATCCAGGCGGAAATTTCAAATGACATATGGGGGTGTGGGGGGTGGTAGGTGTGTGCATGCCGAGCCGTGTTGGCCGGGGTAATTCAGGCTATCACCTTAAGTAGGTGTCAGGAGGAGAAAAACGGTTGAGGTTTTAATGAGAGCAGCTCTGACAGGCGACATATAACCACTGGTTTTGGGGTGGTGGTGGGGGTGGGGTCAATCTCTCTGTTGGTCCTTTAAGAAATTAAAGTGCGAGAACAAGAAGACGAGGTGGAGGCTGGGTCCGAGGGAGAGCGCGAATGATTGAATGAATAACAGAATGAGCGAGTGCATACATGAATAATGAATGAGTGAGAAGGTGAAAGTGTCAGTTGGAGAATTAGCAGGTGAATGGAATTAATAAAAGAAGCAGTGACGGAGCGAAGGAGGGAAAGAATAATAAGCAAATGGATGCAAAAACACTTGGAAAAAATCAATCATTTCATAAACAGCGCTCCGTCTAAGAAGGAAAGAAACGAGGGAGTGACTTATTTAATAAACGAGGAGAGAAAAAATGAGCTTCTGTAGCAAGTCTTGTGCTTTTTCATCCTGTGAAAAAGGGTCAAAGTGCAGGTACGGGCTGCTTTTTTATTTAAACATGTTAGTGTGATAAGCAGCCAATACACACCAGAGGAATAAAGTTGGTAGGAGAGCAAAGGCCAACACTCATCCCTCATTTCCTCCTCTGTTTTTTCCTTCTCTTCCCTCCGTCTTTCATCCCTAATCTCTGGAGAGAAAGAAACTCACAATCCGCTGCTTCTCATTCTCTCATTCTGTGAAGTATTCACTTGACACGAAAGCCTTTTCAGGAAAATGCAAACTCTCCTCTCCTTCTCTTTCTTTATGCCGCTCTCCCTCTCTCTCTTTCTCTCTGTCGCTCCCCATGGACGGGGAGGTTGTTGAATTGGATTTGCCTGGTGTGGTTTGGCCGGGGCCCCCATAAGCCACTTTAGCTAAGTCTGTTACCCACAATTCTCTGTCTCTCTCTGATCTGCGCCTTTGACCAAGGTGTGCATGTGTGCAGCTGTGCGATTGCCTGCACCTGTGAGAGCGTGTGTGTGTGTGTGTGTGTGTGCATATCTCGGTGTGTTAGTGTGAGCACAGACGGGGGTGTCAGAAGTGTAAGATGAGGTGAGTGAGGTTCAGTGGAGAAGGAGGGAGAGAGCGGTCCTAAACAGCAGACGTTAGCAGACAGTGGTTTTACAGTGGATCTAAACTGAGGGCTTATGGGTTTTTTGTCAGCTCGACTATTTAACACGACAGTGTGGAGACCGCTGGCCTCAGCTCAGCCGGGCCTCAGACACGTCACCACAGTGCAACGCTTTGAAACTCTCGCTGGATTGAATTTGTAATCGGAGATTGGAGATATTTTCTTTCCGGGTTTTGTACAAGTTGTACAGATTTTTGATGGTTAATAGTTTATTTGTAGACGTGAACTGTTTTACCTTCCATCAGTTTGATTCATTTATAAACCGCTGACGCTAAAGAAAGTCTCTTAGGCTCAGGTTTTGGTGTTTTACTGTTTACTGTCTAGTGTCAGAAGCTCCTGCTGAATATATCATTACCGTCTTTGGAACAGAGATAGAAAACGATTCAGAATGCTTATTATCTGCAGAAGCCGTAAGCTTGTAAGTGATGTCATGTGACTGCAAACTACATTAAAGTTAGCAGATCCTCAAACTCATTAAGTATGCAGGAAAAACCTTCAGGTTTAAAACTCAAATGAGTTCAGTGAATAAATGATACCTTTAGATATAAAAGTGTTTGCATTGATTTTTAAGCCCAGTCGTACTGAAGCGCGTTATTTTCCCGGGCATTCTGTTTTAATGTTGATTGTTGCATCACGCACTTTGTAATGTTTTCTACAAGTCAAGCTGATGAAATCCACCGCTGAGTTAGCTAACACCGTGTAACCTAGAACGCCTCACAAGTGTTCATTTTCAGGTTTTAATTCCTCAACCTGTCGGGTTCGTAGTTTCTAGGGATTTAAGTTCTCATTAATGTGGGTTGATGTATTGATTCAATAAACAACGATCACAAAGTGATGGACAAAGTACTCAACTTCATTACTTGAGTCAAGGTACAGATCCTCCTCACAACGCATGAGCACAGTCAAGAATACGCGGGTGAATCGTCATCCGTCTGCCGTAGCCATCATTACCGTTTTCAGCCATGGAGACGTGCGAGGTACAGGTACGGCAACACCACTTGGACAAACCACACGCAGAACTACACGAACACAGTTTGTCTTTTGGAATTTAGAAAAGCAAAGAAAACTCATCGGCTGACTTCAGAGCAAAAGTAGCGAGTAGGGAGAACATTCATAGAAATGTAGTGGAGTCAAAAGTAAAAAGTTTCCTCAAAAAATAATACTCAAAGTACAGATACTATAACAGATGTACTTAAGTACAGAACTCAAGTACGTCTGTCCTGATTATAATGATCAAATGACCCTTTGGGGAATACATATTTTTAGATTTCAAAGAAAGCTTGTTAACAGACGGGAAACATGCCACATGCAACAAATGCTGTCACTGAACTTGAGCAAACAGCAATAAGAGACGGGGAGGGGATGAGGAGGACCATTTCATCTCATCTGTGCCGGCTGTGTCATAAACCGGCTGAAAGGAAAGTAGAGGAGAAACCAAACGCGTCCCTCGCTGTATTCCTCCTTGTTTACTGGTCATTACTTGTGGCATGCAGCCGAACAGATTTACTTCCTAAGAACGGAGCGGATGTTTCTTAGTTCACTCTGAGAATCAGATCTTTACCACAAAGACAAAAGGAAGCCCCCTTTTTTTAGAGATCTGACCAGACAGTCTCCTGTGCTGTGTGCTTTTCAGAGGGCTGGCAGGGCGAGGAGGGACCTGTAGCTGCTGCCGCTCCGTCCCTGCTCTGCGCCACAACAAAGGAAATCTAAATGCTCTTTTATTTTATGTACACTGCTGTAAAATCCTCCAGGGCCACTGTGGCCCATATAAAACTGAGAGCTGTCAGATTCACAGAGAGACGGCACGCGTCTGGACTGAGAGGGATGGTTTATTTATGTTGGCTACTCTGAGAGGCCTCTTACCCGACCTGTAGTTATTCAGCACAGTTTGGATTTTATTCCCCAGTCCAACCTGCTCTGCTTTGATTCTGCTTTTCTTGTTAGTTTATCTCGTTACACAGAAGTAGAAAATCTAAGCAGAAGAAGATGAGAGCAGTATGAATAATATTTTATGTAATGAAAGTCGTACCACCTGCAAAGACAACAGGAAAGAAAAACAAAAGAACAATAAAATCTAACACCAGCAACCCCATTGTAAAAGGTAGTGAAACAGTGAGACAATGAGGCGTGCTAGTCCTTTCTATTCTCTGGTTTAACACCGGTGCAGAAAAACTTTTAAGGCAGACTTCAAAGTGAAACCTCCTGCCCACACACACACACACAGCCAAGCTAACACACACACACACACACGCACATACAAGCTGCTCCGTGCTGCTCGATAACTACCTCGTCTCCCACCCTGGATCCTCACCTCGCGGTGCCCAGGAGGGGGTTGTGTTGTCTGGGCCACACCAAACTGGGCCCGAGCAAAGGCCCCTGTACCAGCATTAATTGGCTGTTTTTTGAGCATGTTTGTGAGTGTGTGTGTGTTTGCGCATCACCTTGTGTGCAATAGTGTGGAATAGCAAGAAGGTGGAAAACTTGTTCAGGTTTGTGCAGCATTTTTTGTGCATATGTAGAGGTGTGTTTCATCAGTGTGTGTTTTTTCCGTGTGTGTATGAGCATCTGACAGAACACACCTGTGAAAGAGAGGTGTGTGTATATCAGGGTATAACGGTATATATGCAGCAGTGTGCAAACGTTCTAGGTTTGAAAAGAAATAAGCATGAATGCATTATTTTCTTTAAGTGTGTGTGTTTGTTTGTGCGTGTGTATGAAGCTACCATGAATGTGTGTGCGCAGGCAGACAGGTAGACGATTCAATAATTGCACGTTGAGGTCAGTTATGGATCTGTCCGGCATGTGTGGTTTATCTGGAAACCGCAAGCAGCTCATAGCTGCCCATTGTGTGAGTGGTTTTAACCTTCCACCGCTATTGATTAGCCAGCATTGACTACTCTCCTGCCACACTATTTGTTTGTGTGTGTGTGTTTATGTGTGTGTGTGTGTGTGTGTGAACTGTTGATGTGTGTGCATGAGAATTTGTGGTTCTACCCTGTGTGTGTGTTTTTGTGTGGGCTGAGTGTGTGCTGACATGAACGATTGCAGTGAATGTGTAGGAATGCAAGTAAGGGTGTGACACCTGCTTCTGAATGTGCGTGTGTGTGCGTGCGTGCGCGTGTGTATGGATCAGATTTTAAAAGGGGCAGCGTTGTTGGTGAGTCCCGGTGCTAACGTGATTGCGAATGACAAAGCGTCCAGGCGGGTTTGTTAGCTCCATAATGGGGAATCAATAGACACAACACAGATGTCAATACAACATGCTTTATTGCGTTAAGCTGCCTCGCCCCCACCCTGGGCTCTGCACACACACACACACGCACACACACAAACTCTATCTGAGGTTGTATCTGCTCTGTCGTCTGAAACATTTGCATGCATATTTAATGTATTAACATCATAAACATGCACACTGACTTGTGCTGCTGTCAAACCAGGTCACACACGATGCTACACATGCGCACACTCTGTTGACGTGCACCTCACCGTCACACATCTTCAGACAGTGTTCACAGAATACAGTGAGTGGAAAAGACTTCAGTGCTATCAAGCTTTAAGCAAATGAAAATATTTGTTTCTTACCTGCAGTTTACTTTGGGAACACACGCTCAGATCTACTTCCTTGTGTTTCCTGAAGTTTGAGCTCAGCTGAGCTCCAACATAGTGATGAGAAGCGTCATTATAAAATGTTTTATTATCATTATTCATCAGGACAAAGTGTAATATAACAGTTTCTTTTCCCCCACATCCTTTTTTGGTTTCCCATCATCCAATTCAACACCCTCACTCTGTAAGATCATAATCAATGCAGCGTGTATAGACAACCAAATGCACCAAAAACAAACAGAAAAACAACAACAAAAATACTGGATCAACATTTCCATTGCTGCCGGTTGCACCCCCCTGCTACTCACGATATAGACGTTAAAAACAGCAACTTCCAGCCATAAAGAAATCCAATAATAATGCTATTTCCCTCCATCATACATGATGCCTTATGCATTGATGCATTATAGTATCCTATAGGAAGGAAATAATACATAAAAACACAGCTGACAAAGACAGTTAACAACAAATATTTATAATAAAACAATAATTTCTTCTAGAAAAATAAATTAGAATAACTTGATGTACGGATATATCAACGTACAGAAGCAAAATAATCATACATTTTATCTACCTTCACACACATACATGTCTAACATACAACCTGTGTATTCAGCAGTGAACGCGCACACACACACACACACACACACACACACACACACACACACACACACACAGACCTTTTGTCTTTGTTACACGTTGATGATTGAGTCATTCCACACCATGAACACTTCCTGCTGTGCACATATGAAACAACGACCAAATATGGTCATCTGAACTCTACTTCCCCTCTGATTCCTGTCCGTACGTCCGTCTATCCTACCAGCTCAGACTGTCATTGTTACCGTGGAAACATTCATAGGCCATTAGACACACATATATAGAAGAAAAGGAACCCAGGTAAACACTGTCCTCCTCCACACACACACACACACACACACACACACACACACACACACACACGCTTCCTCCATTGGACGGTCATCTTCGTCTTGCTCTCTTGATGGTCACAAAGACCATTAGGGGCTAAATCGGTTGTACTCAGGCTATATTTGACTGTCTCGCTCTCTTTGGGTTCGTAATCGCCAATCATATGTAAGTGTGTGTGTTTCTGTGTTTGTGGCCCTTTGTGAGGACATTTCTGGTATGTCTGTACGTGTAAACATGAGTAACAGAGTACTTAATGAGTACTTATTCCTGATGTGTGGTGTTTCCCTGATGGCTCATCTCTGTGTGTGTGTTTGTGTGTGTATACAGGCCAGTGTCCATTTTACACCCCCGCTAAATAATGAATCGTGGCCACAGCAGGGGACCTTTTTTTGGTTTAACACCAATGCACACCCCTAATCGAATGCACTCAGCGTGCGCGGCCCCTTTGTCCGACAAGGTGTCCATCGATGGGCTTTCTCCTCAGCCGCACAGAAATGCCATAAAGAGCCCCGTGCCTATTCACTCGTCTCATAGCTCACATTCCTTCTCCTCACGCTCCTCTCCATCCCGCCTTTCACTCCCTACATCACTCTAATTCCCCGCCTTGGCCCCGGCATGCCACAGGATGTGTTCGGCCAGAAAGAAGAGAGAGTAGAGAGAAAAAGAAACACGAGAGAGAGAGAGAAAGGCCTGATTAGCGGCTGCTCTGAGGTCAGGGCTGCTGCTTAGCTTCCAAGTAAGCAGAATAATTAGGTTTCACACTTTACATGAATCAGAGGTGTGTGTGTTAGTGAAAGGTTAAACAAATAAATGTTCCTTTTTTGTAGCGCCTGCTTTAGTGAGTGCTTTATGTAAACTGTGTTTGTTTGGCTCCCAGCCGATTGCAACCCAATAATAGGGGTTAAACACTTTTATTCAACTCGCAACGCGTTTCCTTCTGCCCCTCACTCCCCAAAGTGCATGAAGTTAGCAAAGCATAATCGGAAAGAGCAGATGAAATGGATCTTAAATGTGTTGGTGATGGGGTTTTTTAACATGTCAAAATATTAATCTTTGAATCTTTGTCTACATATGCAGAATAAACGTGAAAGATGTTAGCCAAAGAGGCTGTAAATGAGGAAGCAAATGGGTACGGAAAGACAGAATTGCATCAATCCATCGATCCTTTATCTTTACCCCTTATCCTGCTCACGGTCGTGGTGGGCTGGAGCCTATCCCAGCTGTCATTGGGTGAGAGGCGATTGCCAGTCAATGACCGTGCTGACACACAGACAGACAACCGTTCCCACTCACACCTACAGGCAATTTAGAGTGAACCTAATGAGCATGTCTTTAGACTGCGGGAGGAAGCCGGAGTACGTGGAGAAAACATGCAAACTTCACACAGAAAAGCTCACTTCGTCCGAGCCGGGGTTCGAACTATGAACCTTCTAGCTTTGAGGCGACAGCTCTAACCCGACAGAGTTGCACTTCTATTAAAATGTATGAAATACTGTTTTAAACAATGATTACTGAAGAAAATCAAAAACATACTTATAGAACTGTCACATGAAACATTTCATTACAAAACTGAGCAAACAGAAGTGTGAGATGTAGAAACAGTAACACAATTTAACCTTGTTATTCCATTACAATGATTACACTATTAAATGACCAACCAAGACTTTTAAGGTGGACAGAACCAAACATAGAGTGGAGACATCTCTGCTTAGACGCTTCTGTTTCCAGGTAAATTGGCTTCTTGACCACACATAACCTCTGGATTAAGAATCAAGACTCTCTAAGTTATGGTGAAAAACTGTATAATCCTCTTATTCTTTTTATCCCGGATCATACCCAGTATGTACTCTGTATGTCTTTGACCCAACGTCTGTTTGTCCCCCAGCTTCCATCAAAGCCTGTCGGCCTGTTTTTAACTAATTCTGCCGCCAGAAGACAAACAGACATGTAACAAAAGGGAAAAATCATACATATAAAACTTTTGCCAGAGGTTCTCAGTGTACGCTCCTGGAGGTCCTACTTTAGTGCATGCATGTGATCTCCAGCAGGTGTGTGTGCTGAACGTCCATCCCCGCCTGCTGCTGCTGTGTGTGCGATACAGAAGTGCTGGTCCTTTGTGCTCACCTGAAGGCGGTGATCTTGCTCCCCTGCTTGCATGAATAGAGAGAACGGGGCTTAGCGAGGCTCCTGTCCTCCTTCACAGGTCTCTGACATAATGAAGCCAGTGTGTGATCTTTCTGTGCAAGTGTGAGTAAGCTCGTCTTGATGCGCGCTGCCGCCGCCTCAAAGCTTCAGGGCTTTTTTTATAGAGATTAAAATGTGACAAGGCCGTGGATAAGCAGAACGGCGTGTGTTCGTGCGAGTGTGTGCGGTTGAGTACGCTCTCCTCTCTGAGTGTTTGCATGTTTATGTGCGCTACTGTAATGTAATCTCGCCGTTTGCAGCGCCGCAGGGACGTTTTATGCTCCGCAACATAGTTTGTATTGAATAAACCACACAGAGAGCTAACGCGTGTCCTTTGTGCAGCCCTTTGCATGTCTGAAACTGTGTGTGTGTGTGTGTGTTCCTGAGCAATATGAATCCCTGCAGCCAACAATGCGCTTCTTCCCGCCGCTGATACATTAAGCTAATAAAGTCAGATGACAAAAGTGGGGTTAGTTAGATTGGATTCCACCTCTTTTGTCTCCTCTCTCCTTCCGTCCGTCCCCTTGGCTGGTGGTCAGCGCTGTTTTGGGGGGAAGACGGGAGATTTAGACCCCCCAATTTAATTTAGCGGACCGGAGTTATGGTAATGAACGTGAGGGAGGAGGAGAAGGGGGCGTGTGAGGAGAGGGGAGGATGGATAGGGAGGAGGGGTTGGGGGTCCCCTCCATTTACCTCAGGAACATCACATCCTTCCTCTCCTTCCTCCCCCCCCCATCCTTCCCTTCTTATTGAGGGAGCAGCGGGTTTTTAGAGAAAAACGTAATATCATGCAGGATGGGGGGGGGGGCATGTATGCACAGAGACAGAAGTAAAGTGACAACAATGGTGGATGGAGAGAGAGAGAGGAGGGGTTCAGGGGGGTGGACAGGCGCTGGGTCCGGCCCTTTTTAATAAATCTGAGTGCTCTGGTTAGTGCTTCAATCTGCTGTACTCAACTAACCTCCTACCCACATTACACACAAACACACACACACACACACACCCTCAAATACATACATGCACTTACTCTGTGTGACTCATTTTCACCCACATATGCCATCAGCAGACTAGAAGCTCAAGGGCTTTTAGAAGGTGTTTTCTGGCAGACAGTACAGCTGATGCTGCTCCTAATTGAACTGTCCACCACATGCGGGCTCAGAAGTATTCGTTTTTTGTGTTTTAATATCAATTTGAATTTCTTTTTTTCCTTCTGTTGAACTTTTCTTTGTTGACAGTCTTTTTTCCGCTGCCTCCGCTGTCAACATACTGCAGAAAAAAAGGTAAAAAGTGGTGCTTAGATGGGCAATTTCAACAAGCGTAACAGACTAAGAGCAATGCTAGACAGCGAGCTATTCCCACACAAGTACCTGGATGGGCTGTATGTACTGCATCTAATGCACGCAATGAATCCAGTTTGGATGCTCTTTGAGTGCTTGGTGAGTTAAAGCAAAAAAAAAAAAAGATCCACACAAACACACTCGAAAACAGCTGCTGCCGGCTATGTGCCGTGCGTTTCTGGGTCCATTTTGTTGTTGGATGGTGTAATTTTCTTATTCGTCAGAGATAACCGGCCAACAGATGTCACGATGTCAGGTTGAAACATCTCCAGCAGCTACAGTGGAGTCTAATGGGAGAAAATCTTTCACTTGTCTGATGCATCAACTGTAAACATCAGGTTTTGATCTCAGATGGAGAGAGAGGACCCCTTTGGAGCCCCAACGTTTTGTACCAATGTTTAACAATCAAACGGAGTGCAGACACTGCAGATAATAATATGTATTCACAGGTGAAGTGGTGTTTTTTTTGCATGAGGGGTTGAAGTCTTTTTGGACTGCAAACACTGTCGCTGTCGGCAACGTGTGACTGTTGATGAAACTGACACTTTAAACTAGTTTCTAAACACACACTGCATGTAAAGGCTGGTTGAAGGACAAGGAGTTTACAATTACATTCAGGTTTAACGATACACTCATGCATCTTTACATGTAAATCAGCACATAACAGAAACATATTGACTGTTTTGGTACGAGGGGTTTGCTAGCAACCAAAAGGTTGCCGGTTTCATTTTGGGCTGCTGACATTATACTGACACTTTAAGATGCTTAACAGCTCCTAAACTGGAGAATCAAACCTACATGAGATGCTGTTTTTCCACCATTAAAATCTCTTTATGTGTTTAGACACTGATAGAACGTCAAGCCCGACAGATATCAGAGTTTTGAGGCCGATACTGATAACAATTTAAGAAAAATAGACGACCGATATTGCAGCTGATAAAGAGACTGATTGAGCTTGAATCAAAATTGAACTTTTCTATGTAGATTGTGCACCGATTTAACTTTGCAAATGTACTCAGAAAGCTACTTTACTATACAAAGAAATGATTATTCATTGGCAATTAACTTTAGTGCAGATTGGCTGTGATGCTCTGAAACATGCTGCAGACAGCGCTGAGAGTATTGTAACCTGTGTAGTAGGGCTGCTGAAAAAAATCGGTTCATGTCAGAATGGCAATTCTTAATTTCTACAATTCTGAATCGATTTAAAACTTTAAAATAATCAATTCTTATAAATGTTTTTTCATCCTAAGTAAATGTTCAACATCAGCCAGTTTGCGCACGACAAACCCGCTGCATGCATTGTTTGCCGTGCGACATCTCCAGCTTCCGTCGTACACAGTTCCAGTGAGGGGTGTGTCAGTCTTGACTGGTCATCAGCGCTGCTTGCGTTAGCTAGCTCACGCCGTCGGTAATGTACGGGGGAAGCCCTGACCAACGCCCACAGAAAAGCTCTTACCTGCGATGCGTGGACCTCTCAAGCTCACTACATCACGCATGCCTGGCAGCTTGAGTCTCGTAACAGGCACAAGTTTCATTTTTATTATATGTTCTGTAAAAAAAGTTTTCATTGCGGCACATATAAGAAAACATAAACGCCGATATTATAGCCCCATATCAGCCACACGATATAAGATATATTGGTCGGGCTCTAAAAGGAAGAGCAGGAAAAATGTTAGAAGATTGAAAGGAGTGAAAGTTACGTCTGCAACAAACCAACCTTTAAAAATACCCAGCTCAGATTTGAAGAGTGGGAGCTGTAGTTAAATGTTGTTTCTTTCCCAGCCGCTCTGCATGATTTAAAGTACCTTAGTCAGCCTGTGAAGTTGCGACGCGTCCCCCCACAGAGGCCAGACACACTCACGAGCAGTTTTGAACACATAATCGTCTTCACACTCCGTGACTCCAATCTCTCCCACATACAGTACACACACATTTACTACATCAGATAAAGGAGCGAAAAACTCTCTTTCTTCACCCTTTTTCTCCCCTCCCAGCTCTCCTGCTTATCACTGCCCCCTCCTCCCTTCCTTTTTATCCTCTTTTATTATCCCCTGCTTTTTTTCCCTTCAGCAGAGGAGCGCTCAGTCCAGAAATGAAATTAATCTGTTGTACTACACCCCTCCCTCCTCCCTCTCTTCCTCCCTCCCTCCCTCCTCATCCTCCTCATCCTCCTCCTCTTCTTCCTCCCTGCTTTCCCTCCTCCTCCCGCATCTCAATCTCATTCTCTCTTTGCTCTGTGGGGAGGATTGGACTCGTCACTTTAACCTCTTCATATTGGATATGAATCTGTTAGCCTGCCTGCCCCTCTCTCTAACACTCCCCACCTCAATCCACATAGTTCACACACACACACACACACACACACACATGCATGCAAACACACACACACACACACACACACTGAGGGAAGTGCATTTACAAAAACACACACACACAAAGCCTCTGTCACGCTTATTTACGCACACACACACACGCAGAAGTGAACATAAGCATGCACACACTTTGTACTCACTCACACTTCATTCCACACAGGTATCTAAACAAATCTTACGACAAATCCCAATCCTCACACACACACACACACACACACACACACACATGTTGACATCTCTGACAAACGGTCCTCCGGCGGGTTTCTCCCGGTGCTTCAATCAAAGCCATTGATATGAATCTGGGCTGTTTTCTCCATACTGGCAGCTGCAGTAATATAGCAGCTGTACTTTTTAGCAGCTTCACATCTTTCATCAGGGCCTGTGCCTGGAAAATAGCTGTTTACAGCCGTCGCCACCCCCTTCTCTTTTTTCTGCCACTTCTACATAGAGACAGGCGTTATTGCCGGATTTTAGCTTTGGCCTTGGCTGAACCACGCTGCCTTATTAGTGGGGATATCGAATGAATGAGAGGGGCTTCATACTTCATATGAAAAAGGGAGGTAGGGAGACGCAGGGAGGGGAAATGGGGGGATGAGGGAGAGAAATGTGGGGAGTGAGCTAGGTTCTCCTTAATGGTTCCCCCTAGGGGCTTTAGCGGCCGTGCGAGCTGGTGCAGCCACATACAGTCATAGCAGCGAAATGGGACAGGTGAAGATCCTCTCCCC
The DNA here is from genome assembly GCF_022749685.1 of Semicossyphus pulcher. Classification (NCBI taxonomy): domain Eukaryota; kingdom Metazoa; phylum Chordata; class Actinopteri; order Labriformes; family Labridae; genus Semicossyphus; species Semicossyphus pulcher. The sequence continues at coordinate 6,291,541 of NW_027211726.1, forward strand.
CCTCCTCCTCCTCCTCCTCCTCCTCCTCCTCTAAAGAGTGGTATGAATATGGTAAATCCGCTGTCCGCTTGGCGGCATGATTCTCTCCCAGAAAATGGCCCTGTGTCTGTGTCCCTCGGGGGTATGAGCTAAGGAGATTCTGCATTTAGGCCCAGCACTCACTCCCTTTCTGCTCTCTGGGGGTTTGAAAGGGCCCCGGCCTGCCCCAATCCTCCTATCTATCTCTGCACCGCAGCAGCAGCAGTGATAGCACACAACACAGCAGCTCGGCTTAAACATGGAGGCTGGAGCTGCACCGCTATCGCTATCTGGATGCACGGCTTTTACACACACACACATACACACACACACACACACATGCAGAGCCTCTATCCGTGTCAGTGTCTCGCTGCTGACTGAGTGAGGTACATTTAGCTAGTGTTCGCCTGAGGCGGTGAGGGATCACCGATGACCATCGTCATGTTCGGTTACACACACACACACACACACACACACGCGCAGACACACACAGGGTTGTTTTCTGCTACCAGCTCTGCAGCTCCAGTCTTGTCGGGGTCAGAGAACATGGTCGGATGGCAGCTCACTCAGACAGTCTGTCAGTCATCCATTACTGGAGAAGACAAAGCATTCAGTTTATTTGCACCTAGTTGGCCTCCATAGAGGAGCTGGGAAATACTGACACATTTAACAGTGTCATGTTTCTGACTCACTCCTTCAGCAGCAATATCAAGACTCGCTCTTTGGTATCATTATTGTCCCTCACAGTTTTCAGTCTAAAAACATGTAAGGAGTGGTGCTGTGATGGCAACATGTGTCGGAGCTCAATCAGGAGGAACTATAGGTTTGCATTTGTTCTCATCTTATGTGCCTTCTTCCACCAGGATCATTAACAGGGGAGTAACTGCACTTAAAAATAGATCAATTATCAATTCTAATTCTCAAAATGTATAGTCGTGTTTAAGATATTCAGACCGATATATCATCCGACAGATACATGCAGAGATATATCTTTCTTCATATCAAAAAGTATCGATCATTCTTCATCTAAAATTGTCAAATCATATTGTTTTGTGTCATAAATATTCCTGATCAGTCTATGATATTGTCTTGTATCAATCGCAGGCCGCTGTGTTTTATGATAGTAACAAATATTGTATCAATGTCAAAATAATTGATATAGTATAATAACACAGACATTTTAAACTGTTTTTAAGCAGCAATGTTACTGATTGTTTGTTGTCTGCGACTGCACTGAGGCTCCTAACCAATTACATGTTATTTCCAATGATCTAAATCTCTAAGGGGTTAGTAATGCGAGTACTGTGGCTTAACATCCTCCAGCTTTACTCTAATGCATCCTTTAAGAGCAGGAACGTTTCCGCTGGTTGTGATTACAATGACCACAGTGCCAGCAGATACAAAGTCATTACATCAAGATATCACCATTAAAATGATGTATCTCCTCATTCTACTCTGTAGGTGATTAAGTTGTTCATGCAATATACAGCCTTTGTGTAAAACTTAATCACCTAGGCCTGTAAAATTAACATTTATTAGGGTCAGGCTGCAAGGAGAGAGAAATTTGGTGTCTTGCCCAAGGACACATGACCCGTACGCGGAATCAATCCTGTGACCTCCGAGTGGACGGACAGTCTCTCTAATCAGCTGACGACAAATCATCAGCTGTAACCTACAGATAAAGACAAGGATGCTCTCTGACGTTTGTGTTGGTTTCATGGTTAACGGTGGTTTATTTAGCCACCTCCACGTATGTTTAATTAACGTACCTGGATAATGCACGTCAAATACTTTAAGTAGTCACATAATGGTTTTGTGGTTTTGAATACAGTCATGATGTAAAGTGCTCCCTGCTCATCACAGCAGTGTGCACAAATGTTAGCATTTGAATTTAGATGTGATAAAATATTGATGCAAATGTCCTCAGTGTGTTCACTCATGTGAGTTGGGGCCTGAGTGTGTGTGTGTGTGTGTGTGTGTGTGTGTGTGTGTGTGTGTGTGTGTGTGTGTGTTTCCAGATGAAAAGGACTAAAGTGTGTGTGGGCGTCTGTTTGCCTCTGTGTGTGTGTCCGAATGTTTTTGTCCTTCAGCTGTGGCACATGTGAGGCTAAGTGTGTTTGCATAGTGCATCTGCCTGCGTGTGTGTGTGTGTGTGTGTGTCCATGAATGTATGTGTTTATGTGCGTTAATTTCCCAGCCCCCTACTCTCCCTCCTGGTGTTGGGAGGGGTTGGTGGGGGCAGCAGGGGTCCGAGCGCCCAGCGCCCCGTGTCATCCCAAGCCCCCTCCTCATCTCCTTTGTCTGCTCGTCAGTTAGGGAGCGGTCTGTGCGGGACCCCGGGATGCGGGGGGTTGACCTTTACCCTTAACCCTGCTAACCCCACCCCTCCCCTCGCCATACTTGGGCGATTCATATGCAAGCGACCCGTCACCCGCCTATTCTTCTCTTTCATCTGTCCACGCCTGGCCGGGCTGTTGTGTCACGTCTCAAGTTCAAGTCCTGGGACAGGCCAGGTCGTGCGGGGCCACGCAGGGCCACAACAGACCAGACCTGGCAGGCAGCAGGGAGCGGGGGAAGGGGCGGGGGGGGAACCAGTGTTTGGATGCTCATTTTTTATCGGGGGTCAGAGACAGAGTGGAGGGCCGGTGTTCTGGGGATGGGCCGGGGTCATACGCTGGGGTCACGTCTGTTTTTACTGTGGATTTAATCTGCTGTTAAGCCTGGAAGTCGTTTAACTTAGAGCACAAGTGAAACTTTATTTGGTGATAAACTTCTTGCTTTAACATGATGCACTCAGCTGGTATTTTATAGGCACACCTCTGCAGTCTGATACAGTCGTCCTGATATAAATTCCACCTTCATTAAACGCTTAAATGTTTGTTGTTTTTTTTATTAAATATGTGGTCATTTTTCAGGATGTTGCTCCTGCTGCTGTTACATTTTCTTTAGAGCTCATACAATCTTTGGAAGTAAATGAATCGCCAACTAATTTAATAAATAACTCATTTTTTCAGTGATTTTTCAAGCAAGTCACAGCTTCTTAAATGTAGTGATTTTCTGCTTATTTTGTTATTTATAACATTAAATTAAATTTCTCTATTAAAAGGACTCTAATTTAAAGTTGTCGCATTTTTGAATGGACTGAAAAAAAATCATTTTATGGACTTAAATATTTTCATTAGTTGTAAAAAATGATCTGCAGATTAAAGATTAATAATCCTTAGCTGCAGCCCTGATTGTGTTGCTACTTTCTTATATTTGTTAATGTGGTGGTAAAATCTACTTTGCATGCTTTAAATTATATATTTTTTCGCTTATTTTTGTTATTTTCATTTCAGTCGTGGTTTTGGATTCTGCAGAGGCTCCAATTAAAAGCAGTGCAGCCTTTCACCTTTACAATCTTAAATCGTTCCTTTTTGTCGTGCGGCTCCATTGTAGCTTCACTGAGGGGCCTGCTTTATGGGGAGGGGGGGTTGGTTGATGCTTCGGTCTCAGGGTCAGGGTCAAGGTGGGTGGGGCCCGGGTCAGCTAGCCAGACGGACGCGCAGACGGTGGACTTGACATTGAGGGGATGAGTGGATTAACAGGATTGGGAGGCTCCTTGTATTTAAGTGTATTGTCAGCGAGGAAAGTGAGGGTTTTTTTGGCGGGTAAGGGTTGTGTTAGTTTGTGTTGGGCTGAGGATTTAAGTGTGTGCGGTTACAGGATTTTTATTCATGTGTGTTTTTAAAAGCACTAGAACTTAATTACGTCTTTTATCCATTTTTCATCTGTAGTGCAGGAGGCGACCTTTAAGAGCACAAAGTTAATGCTCTCCTGACTCTTACGTTTTGTATTTATTGTTTTTTATTGTGAGGCCGACACATCTTATAATACATCCACTAACAAATGAAGTGTGTACGAGAGCAGACACACACACATGAACATCTAGACTGTCCTTCAATTTGTTTTTAAAGCGGTGAATGAATGCAATGAATGAGCCATCCACTGACAATAACTAAGCTTTCACTTAACTGAAAAATACCTCCATTGTCCCGCACTGCTAGCCTGCAGAGGACACTGAGATGAATAAACACCCACTCAGTGCTTAATAATAAAAAAAAATCTTTGCATTGTACACTCCACATACCACAGGCATTAACCTCAGAAAACATACACAATAAGTCATCTTTTGTTTCTTTCTCTCATGGAAAAGCTTAAAGTAACAGTCCTTGAGGAGACGCGGAGCCTCACAAAGTCCAAGGATGCGTTAAGTGCCAAACCAATTTTTTTAGGCGTCTGACATTTAACCCGCTGCTTGTGTTTGGGCCATTCTTGCAGATAATGGGCTGGAGTTTGTTTTGAAAGCATCCCAATTGACAGCTGATTGAGCTGGCCTGAAGGTTATCCAGCAGATGGAGAACGACTTCTGCCCTCTAAGAGCTGAATCCATCCAGCTGGTAATGGTTGTTTCTGAGACGTACAGTATGTGGTCACTGCACCGACTCCCCAATGGTCTTTTTGTGTTTACAGATGAGCCTACAACTGTGTGCTGAGGCTACAAAGAGACTGTAGCCTTACACATACAAAAGAAGGGTTTATTTTATACAACTGTGTTTCTTATTAGAGATAACTGTGCCTGTCTTTTGTGTAGCACTGTGTGGATATGTGTAAGTACGATGCATATCTGTGTCTGTTTGCAACTCTTCAGCTGAAGTTTGTGAAGGCGAAACGTCTTTTTGCCCTGATTGTTTTTACACCTACAACTAGAGCTAATTTGCTGGAGGATTGCATTCTTTGAAAATCCACATTTAGACGATTATTAAACAAACATATGTTACAAAAATTACAAAGTTAGAGGAAATATTCTCTCCGAACTTCTTTGAATATATTTGGACACTTTCTTTATCGCTTGTTTGACTTTGATCCGAGGTGAAGCTTCTGACTGTGAGTCCCTCTGACATTATGTTTACACTTGTTTACATGTTGTCTGTTTCGGCTTCACCTACATACCATTAAGAGTTCAAAGCAGACGGAGAGGGTTATTCCCGAAACTAAAACACAAATATTCACTATTGTTGTAAACTGTAATAGTCGGTAACATGTAACATGAGACACACAAAACATACTGTGTGTGCACATTTGAAATTAGCCCCCAAAAAATCAACATAGTTTTATAACCACTGCATATCTTTCGACGAGTAAAAATTTGTACATAGTGTGAATAGTTTTTGAATTATTTTGCTACTGTTATTATTTATATTGTCATAGTTTTTTTTACTTTTAATTGCCACCGACTTTTTGTCTAATTTTATAACTTGAGTAATTTAATTTTTTTTGTGAGCTGCTGTAACGAGAAAATCTCCCCTGTGAGGGATCTATAAAACGTATCTTATAAATGACACACATCATAAAAAAACACACACTGATGAAAAAGTGACATTTAAATGCAGAAAATCTTCACTTTTACCACTGACTTAACCTACTTAACTTATAACATTATTATATTGTCTTTGATATGACACTATAAAAGAAGCCTGGACTCAAGAGAGTGAACCCTACCTGGTGTCTAGACAAAATGACACAGAGAAGTAGGCTAGTAGGAAATTGTAAATGAAGCTTCACAAATCTGATATTTTTCTACATTTATATCTGACTGTAAAACTGACTGAGGTCTGTAATGTTAAGCTTTTATCTTCTCAGTCCTACCCTGCATAGATGTTTATGTATCTGATCCCAAGTGTGATTTCAGGGTACAGTCATTTTGCAACATATGTGACTAAGCTGGAGGTTTAGACTGATTTCACCCTGGCGGATTCAGCTTCTGTATTTGGAAACAAATTGCACTGCTGTCCTGGCAGCTCCATGAACCTGTCAATTTCAGCATTTAGCTTGTTATTTATGTAGAAGTGAGTTATATAGACCATGAACACCTGATATTACAGTTTGAGAAAAATTCAACAGAAAATCTTTTTCTTCATCCCTGAAAATTGCGCTTTTTTGCGAAAGCAGAGTTTTTACCTGACAAAGATGATATGCAGCCTGCGCTGACAGGAGCGTGCAACCTGTCATTGATGGCAATTGCCACTTTCTTCTTCTGCTCCTGAGTGGTGAAATTACTATGTTCAAGCCTGTCCGTTTTCTCCTGTCAGCACCGTGTTTTACCTCCATATTGATAAAATTACACACAGTACATAGATCATTTTCTTAAATATGTGTAAAATGGAAAATACACCTCTTTGTCCAAACATGATCCAAAGATTCCAGCCGATGTGGCAACCAGCCGGATTTCTTTTTACAGCGTCTTCCTCACTTCAGTTAGCATTAGCCAGCCTCAAATGTAGTGGTCACCAGTGGCTACTCTCGGGCTTAATAACCATCTGAAAAACAGGAAGAAATCCAATAGGGCTCTGCAGCAGCCGTGGTCGAGGGTAAGACGGCGTGAAACGGCTCGCTGGTGTTACAGCCGGAATTTGTGATCCAGATAAAGATCCGATTTTTCTCAGGTGGTTCAACAAAATAATGATCACACGCCGTCTGTTCTTGGTTTTTAATGAGCTAATGTTTAAATAAGACATAAGAGAGATTTTTTTATCTTCAAATATTGGCATTTTTCCCAAATCTCCTCACACTGTTCCTCACACGCTCAGATTAGTTAACAAGAGTGTATCAGCTTGGAAATGGCCAAACACACACACAGACACATATCAGTGCATCCTCCCCACTTTTTCCTCTTCCCTCAGGACAAAAATGGGAGAAAGAAAAACAGAAAGAGAGAGGGAGATGGAGAGAGAGAGAGGGGTGGTGGCTGGGTTGGTGAAAGGACAAGAGAGATAGATATAGAGGGGTAGAGCGAGCATTGGTCAGAGAAGAAAGAAGGTGAGAGAGAGAGAGAGGAAGGGATGGACGGACGGAGGGGTACATCAGAGAAAAGGAGAGGGAGAGGTGGCTCTAAGAATAAAAGGAGAGGAGGTGAAGATGAGTACTAAGAGAATAGGGGAGAGAAAAGGAGAGAGAGAGAGGGGTGGGCGGGCGACAGACAGACAGACAGACAGTGAGGCATTAAAATTCATGGCCTTTTTTATTTTCCGTGCTGAAAATCAATACTGTCTACTATGGATGAGGTGAGATGTGGACAACAGCGGTTGCCGGCCAAAGCAGGGGGGAGGGAGGGAGGGAGAGAGGGAGGGAGAGGGGAGAGAGAGAGAGAGAGGGGGGTGTCGTCAATATTAGCAGTGACACAGCCACTGCAGGCCAAGGTAGAGTTGGAGAGGAGAGAGAGACACCGAGGGGGATGGGCGGTGTGTTTATATATATGTGTGTGTGTGTGTGTGTGTGCGTGATGGAGCGGGGGGTAGGGTAAGGTTCATTAAGTCTGACCAGCAGAGCTTTTGGCCGGCGTAGCAGCAGCAGCAGCAGCAGGCCTTTTGTCCGAGGGTCCGAACACACACACACACACGCGCAGATGGATGGACTGATGGATATTACCCCTCTTTCTATTGTAATTTACAACCCCCTCACCAGCTCCATCATTCAAGCATTGCCGTGTTTGACTAATGTCTGGCAGATGTTCTAACGCTACTCGCCAACTATTGTCGCAGGGCCGGGGTCAGTTCGCTTCTAATTCAGGAAATGGAGATTCTTCTGCGCTCAAAAACTATAAATCTTCCCCCATGAAAAGGCCTCGTCCCTTCGAGGCTCCGCGCTTATTACATTAGTTTCATTTTACACTTTAACTGCATGCAGAAGCCACCCAGTCTGCACTGTGCACGGCAACCTTCTGAACAATGTGGAGGACATGCAGCCTGTCTCTTAGTCAATTTATGGACATACAGGCATGAAAAAAAGTAGAATAATTTTTTCCCCGTGTTTTCTTCTTTACTCGATTAGGTTTGTGCAGCAGCTGGCCAAAGAAGCCGTAAGCACAGTTAAGATGTTTCTCAAGGGCATTCTGGTTTTCATTCAGTTCCTGCTGAAGTTACTGTAGTAAGATCTGTGTGCAAAGACAATCCATTCAGGGAACTACTTTCTTTGTTACTTTCAGTTTGACCGGAATTTATGTGAAAATTATATCTAAAGCTTTTGGACACTCTGCATATACACCGAATATACAATAGGCGTTTTAAGACCAAGCAAAGAACTACATACCTTTAAGTTCTTCTTTTCCATTTGCATTTGCACAGCCAATAGTCGACTGGCAGTTGGTGTAGCAGTGCCACCAACAATATCGATGATGCTGTAGTCAGAGTTGTGTTCAGTTTTGTTATGTTTTTTTAATTTCTTCTGCCTTTATTGATAGGACAGCTTAAGAGAGACAGGAAACGTGGGGAGTAAAGAGTGGGGGATGACATGCACCAAATGATCGGCAGACCGGGAGTCGAGGACTGTAGCCTCTGTACATGGGGCGCCTGCTCTACCAACTGTGCGAACCCCACGGCCCGATGTTTGAAAGGAGATATATTAATTTGGATTTTACTGTTAGTATAATGTCCGTGTTTTGGTTTAATTTTAAGGCGATCTGTACGAGCTGTTACGCAGGTTCTTAAAGATGGCAGTTGCCGTTGCTGCATTGGCTCAGTTTCCTAAACAGCTCCTTGGCCAAAAGACACCTGGTCGCTTGTACTGCTTCAGAAGTGCCGTCAGTGACTACTTCATGTGCGCGTATACATCGACACCAGGTGAGATGAAGGTCACTCAAGGTTCCTTTTGTGCCAAAAGAGTACGTTCTCTACAATAGCTCCCTGAAAGGCGGTTGAAGACGATTGTTCCTGCTGTGCCAACACAAGAAACATTGGCGGCTTCCTCCAACTATTCTTATACATTTCATTCCTTATATGGAAATGTGTTTTATCCCTATGGCTTTACAAGGTTGCAATTGTACTATTACCATGGCCATGAGTCAGGGTTAGGGTTGGCCCAGTTCAATAGTCACAAAACAAGCTGAGGGGGAACGGGACTGATTTTACACATCGAAGTCTTTTCACAGTTCTTTGGAAATACTGTTAGATATGATGAAACTAACAGCTTGCAATCTATATAAAATGCCTTAAGAGATGTCACTTGAGTTTGCATCATTGGGTCTGAACACCGAGAGTTGCAGAGCTGAAAGAATCTGGAGGTGTAGAGTTAACCAGACCTCTGCTGCCTGCTCCTTGGCTACAAGACTACTTTAACCATGGCTATAATACCACATGATACAAATCTCCACGTTGCCTGTATGTAGTATTGCATTATCGGTAATGTAGGCACATGGTTTTAACACTTTGAAAAAAATTAAAATACAAATGAACCAGATTTTCTGGTGCAGCAATTTCAGATCAAACGCAGTCTGAACTTGAGAAACTTGGTGGTATTTTCACGCTGGTTTTCATCAACAATCCCGTCTCCTGTCAGAAAGGTTTCAGGGACTCCACAGCCGGGGAAGTCTGCTTTTGTCATGAATAAGTCTCCTGATTTATTTGAAATAGAGTCCACCATCTGAAAAAACCTGAGAGTGAACAGTTGCTTTGAGCTGACACAGAAGGTGGTAGTTTATTTCATATATTCAAGTTGTTTATTTGTCGAATGCACAACAATTACACTAAACCAATCGCTCGCTTTCTCCTCTCTGATTTATCCGTTGGAACAAGACCAATGCAACTGAAGGTGAAACCAATTTACTGATGGCTTTGTTGCTATTTTCCAGCCTGCAGTTCATGCCCTTGATAGCAGTGTTGTTGTATTTCCCATGAACCCTGTAACATCGCGGTGTGACGGGGATGCTGCCTGAGCACTGAGCTGAGATATAATGTAGATGTTTTTAGCTGCTGCTTCTTGAAAATACTCAAATATCTGACACTATTGTGCCATTTTTTTTACTTCCTAGAGATACTACAGGTATTTTCATTGAGAACTTTCTTTTTAGTTCAGTGTGGATCCGCGGTTTCTGGCAGTGTAGCTTCTTGCATGTCAAGATAAAACTCTGCTTCCTCTCAGGCAGAGAGACCGACAGGAAGACAGAAAGGCGTGCATCAAAGAGAAAACGCTTTGACGCTGAATAGATGCCGATATGACAGCCGGTACTATCACTCAACAAAACTGTAGATATAAAACATCATTCGTAGCTGTTGTCTGCATCAGTATCCGTCTCCAGAGATGTTTAATATCATGTCGGGATAATTCAGCGATCGTAGGAGTTGGTTTTGAACTTCCTGCATGTTGTCACCCATCAAATCCCCGCTGGTACCGACCCGTCCCACAGGCCGCTGTCTCTCTCTCTCTCTCTGCACACACAGACAGTGTTTCTGGAGAGACCCAGGGCTAGCTGTTACTATGGGGATAAGGGGAGAGAGAGGGAGTCGGAGTGAGTGAGGTAGAGGGAGGCAGGCCGTGGTTTTGAGGTGTAAAGCATCATAAATAATGGAGGCTGCACCTCACATTGAAATGCAAAGGCTGGAGCTCGGGCCTGAGCAGAGGTAATGCTGGCTTTTTGAAATTTATTTTTCATAAGCGTGATCTCCCCCAACCCTCCAACCTCCCCCCAATCACACACACATTGCTCCTCATAAACACCCCCGTCCCGCGCAGACAACATACCTTAACATACGTTTGCATTCCAAATTTCATCACGTCTGCCAGAGTAGATTGTATTTTATTGAATTCAGTCGTTCATCAATCGCACGTCAGAGGCAATATCAAAGCCAGGGGAGTAACTGAGGCATCTTCTCAGAGATTTATCAGAATATTTAATCTTTTTCCTCAGTGGGAGGAAAATTTGATTTGGTAATAACCGATCTGCATAATGTTTATGTGCGAGGTATTAAAGCTGCACTTTCTATTTAAAGTCGCTGACACTCTGGAGTTCATTTTCATTCCTCTTTTGAAACTGGAGGGTCAGATTTTTTGCACTTTTGATCACACCTCTCCTCTGTTTGTGTGAGAGCGACAGACCGGGTTGTGTGTGTGCGTTTCTGTATGTGTTTATGTGTGCGCATGTGAGCTTACACACTCTGTAGTGTTGCGCTGTGTCCACGGTAACATGCCAACGTCAGCTGAAGAAAAAGAAGCCAAACATTCAGGCAGATTGTGGATGAGACTCCTAACTGTATATGACTGACTGAGGCCACTCATAGGTAGCCTTTGTGTGTGTGTGTGTGTGTGTGTGTGTGTGTGTGTGTGAGGAGAGGGTGTGGAGCAGGAGAGAGAGAGATAAGGCCAGCGCCGTGGTTTTTCTGCACAGCGATTAGACTTTTTTACACAAACACGGTTATCAGCTGCAGTCATGTTTTTAAAGGATTGTGACCATCGGAGGATTTAGATAGAACGTCACGTAAATGCATCATCCCTGATTACATTACATTACAGATGACGCCTCACTGAAAGATGGATGTTTTATTCTTTAACAGGACCATCTTAAGCAGTGTAATTCATTTATATTCCTTTTAAGCATTTAGAAACCACTATATGAGCATTTGTTATTCCTTTATATTTCTCTAGAACTTTCCCACAACTCTTCTCAAGTTCACCGTGCCTTAAGCCGCTTTCCCACTGGTCAAAAAACCTGCTAACACTCTGCTTTTTTTCTTCATGGGAAAGGTTACAGTCGGCATTCAGACCCGGGTCAGATGACTCTGCAGCAGACCCGGGTAATTATCTCCTCGGCTTGCGCGATGCTCCGTCGGTAACTTCTGCGACTCCTTGTCATCTCAGCTACAGATTCAGCCGACTCCGTCCGAGCAGCGCTCGAACATCGTTCAGTCTGATTGATAAACAGACTGAATGTTTGATAGATACAATCAAGACCTAACCACCGTAACATCTTCACTGTTTACTGACCCTGTTTCAAGCACGTTTGTGACGTCAGACGCAGCAGCAAAGAGACCGACAGGAGGATACTTCACTGGCAATGGGAACAGAGACAATCTGCATTTATTAGCAGGTCTTCCCGGGTCTCAAAAACCCACGTTATCTCCTATTTTATTGTAGAATGCACATATTTGAATTTTTTTCTTACTTCTATTTTATGCCACATATTTCTCAATGCTTCTCTCTGTGTCAGAGCAACGGTAACGCCTGAATTTCCGCCCCGGGGATTGATAAAGTATTTCTGATTCTGATTCTGAAACACGCTAATTTTGCTGGGAAATTATTTACTAAATGTACTGAGCCATCTTGACCTTACTTGTATGACTATTTTGTCCCTTAAAAACAAAGTGTATGTGATCATTTAAAGACATTTTATTGTTTGGGTAAATTAAAATGCTGCAAGACTTGAGAAGTTGGGTCACTAGAGGTCGATAAATCTCTTCGATCAGGATTTATGACCCCAAACAAACGTGGCTCCCTGTCAGGGTATTATAACTTTCTTCAAGATCATCAGTGTTTTCTTTTTCCGTTTTACTGTCAAAACTGTGACTGTGTTCAAGCAGCAGTCTCAATTGATTATAAAGCAGATACTCAAAGCAGACGTAAAAACAATCAGTGCAGGCAACATTTGCAGTGAATTGCCACATTATGTATTCGTAGCATTTTGAGAAATGGAGCTGCTAAGAGACGTCAAATCCAAACTTATCATTGTGCACCTACTTCTTCTATAAGTGCTTGTGAGAGATCAGATGAGGTGGCGTTTAAAAGCAGGTAGAGCGGGTGTCACATGTACAGAGGCAAAGGCCTCGTCGCAGCGGCCGCAGGTTGGACTCCGACTGGCGGCCCTTTGGGGCACGTCATCCCCTCTGTCTCTCTCTTCCCCTGTACTTCCTGTCACTCTTCACTGTCCTGTCCAATACAGGCAAAAGGCCAAAAACATAATACATAATATAATAGGAAAGGAGTTCATAGTTTAAGGAAGCCTTCTTTACTTGTATTTTATTTCACTGATATACAATATATTTAAAAATAAGCAGCTCAGTGCGTTTAAACCCGATCCAGTGTTGTGCTCCCACCTGTCCCCGTCTTGTCTCTCCTCACCATCTGTGCTAAGAAGCTTTCAGCGAGGTGTAACTATTCTGTATAATCAACATAGCAATCAGCACCACTCTCCCCCTGACACACACACACACACACACACACACGCACACACACACACACACACACACAGCGTTGAGGCTAGCTGGCGTCGGGCCAGAGCATCAATAAAGCCAGTGTGAGTTTGAGAGCCATTTAAGGGCCATTTCGCCCCAGACCTACAATCCTCCATACTGCTCACTACAGCACCTCGGTGACCATCAGGCTGACCCTGCGGAGGGAGAGATAGACGGAGAGGGAGATGAAGAGGGGAGAAGGCGATGAATAGGCAGAGGCAGGAGTGAAGAGAGGGACAGACTGAGATGGAGAAATTGTGAATGAAAGTGGGAGAGGGAGGGAGGAGAGATTGTAGAGGAGAGAAGAAAGAAGGGAGTGATTGTAAGGGAGATGTATGGAGAAGAAAGTAAGGATATGTTTCTATACATATGTCAAGCAAACTTGCTTAAATGTAAGCCTGTTTTTAGGCGTCTCTCTGATCCAGATGTGTTTTCCTGTATGCACAAACACGTGCTGCTTTCACACAAGCGTTACTTCCCTTGAGATGGTTTCCGGTCCCCCAGGGAGCATCTGAGGATGATGTTCCCCTCAAGCAACCAAACATCTGTCCTCGTTCCAGCGCTCTGCTCATCCATTTCCGTCTTCTCCTCCTCATCTCCATTTTTTTCCTTCTTCTTCTTTTTAGCTTGTCCTCATCCTCCTCCTCTTCCTCCGTCTGCACATCCAGAACCGTTGATCTGTCTCCTTATTGATCTCCTTACACTCTCTTCCTCAAGTACATTACATGCTAAGTCATCAAACGGCCGCACGTCATTTTCATTAACACTTTGACTATCATCGACCTCGTCCCTCGCGCTGAGATCTCTCTCTCCCTCCTCCCTCCTCCCTCCTCCCTCCTCCCTCATCCTGCTTTAATTCATTTTCTCTTTTTATTCGCTCGTAATACTCCGTCTCTCTCCGCTCGCTTTTTCATCTGTCGAGTCCGGGGCCTCGCCTCTCTCTTCAAACCCTCACCGTCTCGTCAGTCTCCAACTATCCCTCTTTCCTCTGCCCTACATCCCTCCCTCCCTCCCTCCCTCCCTCCCTCCCTCCCTTGCTATTGATCCAGCCATAGTTTTCTGTCTTCCCTGTGCTGGCTGGCTGGCTTTAATCAATATAGATAATTGTCTGCTTTCTCTTCATGCCAAACACGCTGTGTTTTTTCTCAATGAATCCAGGTCTTTCCCCTGCCCCTCCCCTCCTTCCCTCTGTGCGGGAATCCCTCCGTTAATGACAGGAGATAACCTGCTTTCCTTACCGATTTTTTTCACCCCCCCTCCCTCCCCCCCCCTCTCGTTCCCTTGTTCATCGATTACCGTGAGATATCGCCCCGCGTGCCCCCGTCAACAAATGTAAACACACGGGGCCACGTGGCTCCTCTGTGAGTACAAACACGCGCAGATATACAAATATTCAGATTGACAAATGTACACTGAGTAGACTAACACTCGACAACGCACGGCCAGGCGGGAGCCACCAGAGACACCCTGATATGACATTTTAACCAGACTTGGAGTATTTGAGTTCTATCTGTGAATCTGAACCACTGCGACAAATATTACTCCATTTTCTTCCATTTGACTGCAATCAAAGGATGAAATAAACCCTCTTATTTCATCACTTCCTGTGCAACACATTACCTGCAGCAGCTTAGTGTTTCGAGCAGCTTTGGTTTACTGATAAAGGACAAAGAAAAATCACAAAAGTACGGTGGCTGAGAGGTTTCAAACCAATGCTTGTGCAACCAAGTGCAAAGTTTGCGACAGAAGTGAGCGAAAAAACGGTCAGAAAAGTGTCTCTGGTCTGTTGGCTAACATTGCAGACTTGTAACAAATACATAGCAATAATAATTATCCAGCTAACAAGGTTTCACTTACTTGTCAGACGGGCAGGTGCTTCTCTCTCCCGCATGTGTGAGGTTGTGCAGCAACAATAACAGTCCGGAGACACTTTTCTGCCCGTTTTCACTGTTTGTGTTGCCGCTTTTGCACTTGTGTTTTTCTAATTAGCAAAGCTCTTCGGATGTGGAGTTCGTTTGAAACCTCTCGGCCACCGTACAAAAGAACATATCTTGTATGAGGTGCCAAAACAGTTTAATTCATATATCTATATGGGCTCTTTCCCCCATTAGTTAGAAGCAAAACTGCAGCCACCTGGTGCATACATACATACGTAGGTGGCTGTGGCTCAGTGGGAGAGTCGTCGTCTCTCAATCGGAAGGTAGGCGGTTTGATCCCTGACTGCTACAGTCACATGTCGAAGTGTCCTTGGGCAAGACACTGAACCCCAGATGGCTCCCGGTGGCGTCGCCATCGCGTATGAAGGCATAGATCGTTAACTCTCCGATGTACGTCGCTTTGGACAAAAGCGTCTGCTGAATGAAATTGTAACATTGTAACATATGAAAGACGACACACTTTATGAGCTCTGAGGTTTCATATTGTGTGTGTGTTGTAAGAGGATAATTGTAGCAAAATTAAATCAACCGACTACAAGGACTTTTATGATTTTGATTCATCTATTTTATATCTTATTTATATCCCCAATCTACACACGCTTATTCGGTACACCTCACTAAAACTAGGACATTATAATACATTCAATAAGGTTATGATGATGTTACCTGAAACTTTATTAGTACAGAAAAAGTATTACAAGGGGATTTTCCTGTGAACACCGTTATTAATACGAACACTACGGCCTTGATTATTCTCTACTGAGAAAGAGGTGAAATAAAAAGGTGCAGAAAATGTAAAAAATGTGCAAAATAAATGAAACAATCTCAAATGACGGATTTGCACAGGACTAATATTTCACCTGCCCTCTGTTTGACCAAGTGTTGGTCATTTGTGCGATTTCTGTCCTGATTTGTGAGGTACAAATTCAACAGCAGAGTCCATAGAATCCAAAAACTTAGACATTACTCATTGTTCTCTTTTAAGTTGGCTGCCACACCCTGAGATTTAGTTCATTCTTGACCTTTATCAGTCACATTAATGTGTCATTTTATGTACATTTAACGTGCTAAAAAAGTACCGTTTGTAGGATGAACGACACCACACTTTGCAGACCGTATTTTAAACTTAAAAACAATAAGCCATGTTTTTTCTTCCTTATATCACCGAGCATTTAAAGGCAGGAGTCAGCGAGACGAACCGGAGACGGCGACACACATGAATGTTTTTCTCGCCCTTCCTCGCGTGGACATTATAGTTCACCAGACCTGCACATGAAGGCAAACATCTGAAACGTACACAATGCAGCCGCTCCCCAACAGCATGCGGTCCCGGCATCCACACAATTAGAGGCTATAGGGGGTATGGCAAGGCCGCGCTGTAATTACATAGCTCTATATGAAGCTGAGAGGGGTGGGGACGGCGGAGGCAAAGGGTGGGTGCACTGTATACTGTGCTGCTTTGTGACCCGAGCTGCTGCACTGGAAACCTGCCTTACAATCGATCGTGTTAGTGAATAGAGGGGGGTGAACATTGAGCGAAGTGTATCAATATACAGAAACGTATATGAAAAATATACATGTACAATCTACAGAACATGACAGGGAAAATGGAGTAAACCTGCGGAGAGCGGCAAGAAAAAAATATGTTTTTTTTGTCAGAAAAAAATCAACAAATGAAAAACAGACTTAAATTTTAGATAAATAAAAAGATTATTGATCCCCGGGGAAGTGTAGAAACTTCTAGGTGTCACACGACCAGATGGACTACAAAAACACGCACAAAGAAGAGCTCAATCAGAGCACTCACACTGATTAGAGAAAGGAAGTGTAAGACACAGAGGAAGAGAGAGAGAGAGACGGGGACTTCACAAATACAAGGGAGAGAGAATAAAGAGAGAGACAAGCCAAAACATCAGGAAAGAGGCACAAACAGCCAGGAGAGCGAGAGAAAGTTGGAGTGAAAAGAGAGGATGAGGAGGAGAAAAACACGAGAGAGACAAATATGAGCTTACAGGAATATCATGTATTCTCTATACACAGCTTGGTAAGCTTATACGACAAGAAGCTGAAGCCCCTTTCACACATGCACTGCGAACAAAATTTCCCGACATTGTCCGGGTGGGGCTGCACGACAGCCAAATGTTTCAGGCCGACAGGATGAATGAAAACATCTGAGATTGAAGAAGAAGGATGAGTAACAAGACGACAACAGCGAAGATGTGACAAAGTTTGGAAAGTGTCAAGCGTGCATGTGTGAAATAGTCTTTAGCTAGTAGGCTAGCAAATAAGGCTGCCCCCTCATGAAGTGAATGTTGTAAGTGTGGTATGATATGGATTTAGCATAAAGAAAGTGGTGGAGCCCAAACGCTCCTGCAGATGTTCATGTGGGTGGATATCTGGTGACTCTAAAGGCTTTAGAGTTGTATTCTTCACTCTGTTATTCAGGCTTGTACTTTGTAATTTGTCTGTATTTATACTGTAGAAAACGTACGGTTTGCACTGTTCATAAAGTGTAGACGCGCACATTTGATCAAACGCACACACTGTAGATGTGAAGGTTTAACAAAAGGAAGAGAAAGGAGAGGATGAAAAAAAAAACAGCCTTCAAGAAAATTGAGAAGAAACGACAAACCGGGACGATAAAGCAGCAAGAAAGGAATGTATAGAACGCAACCAAGGCCGGGACACACAGAAACAACAACAACATGTTTGCTCATCATGTGGGCTTTTTAATATGTTGGCTTTAAGTTGGACGGAGGGAAAACTCGCAGTTTTATTTTTGCTCATAATCAGCGTAAATGTAACATTTCTTTTATTAAAGGTAAAACAGAACAGAGTGTTAATGAGAAGAAGAAGAAGGCGCTCACGCTCGCCTTCCTTATCTCTCCTCTCCTTCCCTCTCTGCTCTGTAACTTTCCTCGCCGCGGAGACACCGACCCTATAACCGCAGCATCTCGGCCATTTTGAGCCTGTTGTGCAGAGCGTGTTTGTGCGCGCGTGTGCGTGTGTGTGTTTGTATGCGTGTACATGTGCGCGTTGTGTCTGCGTGTCGAAAAGTGTGCTGGTGCAGAGAGAATGGACCCTTATCCAATTTGTACTGGTCAGTAGTGTGAAATGGCGGTAGGTCAGTCAGCCAGGCAGTGTGTGTGTGTGTGTGTGTGTGTGTTAGTGGTCTTAGTTGCACATAACCCCGTGGTAGTCCAGCATGTGCCAGCGTGCTTTCATCTACACTGAATGCGCACACACACCGAAAAGAGGACGTGATTATGGCAGAAATAATAAAGACACATGGTGTAAGGCTCGATATTATAGTGAAAAGTATAATGGCATCACGCTGGCATCCCTGTTGTGTGTTACAGGCGCACACGCACACACATTCCTCCCACGAAAAGAGAGACTTTTCCATTAAATTGGTCGTTATTGTATAGTCTACCCCCTATGGATCTGATCCATACAATGACACATACACACACCTATTCTCTCCATTGTTGTTATAATTATCTCTGCGCTGGAAGCCTGTAATTGTTAGTTTTTGTGTGTGTATCTGTGTGTGATGGACGTTTGCTACCTTAACCTCACTGATGCGATTATCTTTGGTGTCTTTCTTCTTTTAGTCTTTATTTTAAGGCTATAAGGAACTTAAAATGTCGCCTCTATCGCATGTTTTTGATCCTAAATATGTGCTTTTTATGCGGAAAATCTCACTTATGAAATTACTCTGATGAAAAAAGTCGCATTTGAATGAAACAACCTTGATTTATTCCAGCTTTTATCCTCGTTTTGTTTTTCCAAGGAAGCCACATTTTAAATCGCCTGCCTTACAAACATTTCCTTTAAAAAAATAAAGCACATTGAAGCGCAACGTTTCAGAGAAACATTTCTAATGCGGCCGGAAAGCCTCTCCTGATCAAACCTGTGGTCAAACAGCAGGGCAGCGTCTGTAAAAGGTTACGCGCTCCACATACAAACACGCAAAAATACACTCACACTCGCTTAATGACTCACAGTGGCTTAGAAGCACCGCGGTCATTGTCTACATCCGTAATTGAGTATTTTTCTCTGTGTGTGTGTGTGTGTGTCCATGTGTCATTTGGTGAGTGAACATAAGTGGGTCTGGGGCGGTCTGTTGATGGAAGGAGTGTAAAAATAGAGAGATAACAGCCACTCTGCAGCCAAAGAGTTGAAGGAGGAGGGGGGTCAGAGCAGGGTGGCCTTGAGGACCCTTTCTTCCCTCCAGCCGTCTATTCGTCCATCTCTCTCCCTCTCTCTTTATCTATATGTCTCTCTGTCTGTCTCTCCACGGCTCGCCGATTCGTTCGGCTCACCTCAACAAAATGGAGTTTGTTAAGTGGAAGGCAGCGACGGCGGCCAGGAGGTTTCTGATTCAGACGGAGGGCTGGGAAGTTGGAAGGCTGAGATAGCAGATAATCTGGAAAGGCCGTGACGGAAAATACGTCTTGTTTTTTTATTTTTTGTCGTGATGTTTGTTGCTCTTTCTGTTTGTAATCGGCCGCTTTGAGGATCATTATTCAGCATTCAGAAGAGGCGATTTGCTGAAGCTTATTCTAGCAGGTTTAAAAAGTTTCACAGAGCAACCTTTTCTTTTTTAAATTAAGCAGGGGTAGATGCTTTATTCAAGCACTGGACCCACAGGCCACTAAGACCCTAAATTTAGTTGCTAAATAGATTTATTTTGTTGCCCAAGTCTGAAATTAACTTGTAAAAACAACACAAAAAGGGCTGCAACTAAACACAGCCTTCCTGAACACAGACAGTTCAATATATTCAGACATAAAAAGAATATTAATGTAAGACTCAAAGATTCCTCAAACACATCCTCTCCCCTCCTCCATCCATGCCTGAGAAAAGGTGTCCCCATCCTTTTATATCACTCTTTTTTTTTTATCAAATAAAGCAGAAGCAGGTGCTTTATTTAAGCACCGAACCCACAGGCAACCAAGACCCTACATTTGGTGGCTGAAGTAGATTTATTTTGTAGTTCAAATCTGAACTTTACATGTGAAAACAACACAAAAAGGCAGTTTAATGCTACTGAACAGAACCTTTCTTAACAGAGACGGTTCAATAAATTAAGACGTAAAAGGACATCTTTGTTTCACATGCACAGGGCCTCAAACACAACACCTCTAAAGTGCTGCATGGGTGTGTAAAAAGGTGTTTTTACTATGAATCTTTATTAAAGACCCCTCTGAGTGCCTTTAGATCTCTTTCAGTAACTTCATGCATTTAAAACATTGCAAATATTACATTTATTTTAAATGTTAAACAGCATGGGGGCGCTGGTTTTGCTCGGTGGGTAGAGCAGGCGCCCCACATACAGGCTCCAGTCCTCGACACAGCAGCCGCAGGTCCGACTCCAGCATGTCATCCCCCCACTCATGTCTCCTGTCTCTCTTCAGCTGTCCTTCATCATAAAGGCAAAATGGCAAACAAAAAAAATCTATAAAAATAACATTTTTGAACATCATATTATCACCTCAGAAAATAAATGGGGAACAAAGATGACTTAATGTCTTCCATGTTGGGCGACTACGGCATCAGGTCAAAGTGTAACTCTTGACTAAGGAGGTGCAAGTAAAACATCCTCCCTTTAAACTAAATGTGTGTTACTGCTTTGTAGAAGAAAACAGGGTATTGGTCCTTTTCCTAGGAATGCTGGGAAGTTCGGTGCACAAGCGAGGAGGCACAGGGGGGGTAAATCATATCACCCACCTTGCCCCCTCATCCTCCACCCCTTCTTTCTACTCCATCCCATCCCTCCGTCCCTCGGGGTGATTTCAGAACCTGCATCCCCATCCCCATCTTATCCCCAAATTCGGAATCTGCCCGGAGCGTCCTGATCCCTGCCTGCTGGAACTGAGGGCGGTCACGCTCCCAGATTAGGGATTTCTGATGCAACTCTGGTCAGGACAGCAGCTCAGCCCTGCAGCCCGGGATTGTGTTTGGGCAATGTGTGTGTGTGTGTGTGTGTGTGTGTACTACTTTTTGCATATGATGCTCCTGGAAAAGTGTTTCTCCTCTGCTTGTGTGTGTGGGTAGAAAGTCTGTTGCGAAAGAGAGAGAGAGCGAGGGGTCGTGTTTGCATGCACTCTCATCTGTGTCGGCTCTTTCCGGTGCGTTGATGATGCACGCAGGTAAAGAAAAGGCGCCAAACTTCGCGTCTTGACGTCGCAAAAGCAAGAAAAAGAGAACCATTTTTAGAAAATGAAAGGAAGAAAGAGGAAGGGTGTGTTTTGGAGGGTGGGGCGAGCGGGGGGCTACAGGCAGCAGTCAGCGGCCTCTGCAAAAGGGCCTCCAGTGTCCGCGGGTCTGGCTACCCCCTCTGAGGGGCCCCGATCGATACAAACTCAGAGCAATAAAGCTTTCCCCCTGTCATCTCCGCAGAATACAAAGCAGAGCGGGGAAGGGAAGGGGGGGAGGGAGGGTGAGGAGGGATAGGGTGGTGGGGAGGGAGGGGGGGAGTTGTTCCGCTAGCCACACCAATTTCCTAACCCCCCTTTTTTTTCACCTCCCCTCTTCTTCTTTTTCTCTCCTCCATTTCCAACCCTAACCACCTCAACCTCCACCTCTCCTCTCCCTCTTCTTCTTCTTCCTCTTCTCCTTCTTCTCCCATCTTGCTGCCGGCGGCCTCAGCCAAAGCGAATACCCCGACAAGCTGCCTGTATTTTATAATTAATGCTGTTTGAATAAATACACTTAATAATTCATCGTTGTTATTTAAGGAGAGATTGATGGATTGACTGAGAGAAGGAGTGAGAGAGAAAACAGAGCAAAGATCAGGTGTGGAGGCAAGGTGGGAAACGAAGGCGAGAGCAGCGCTGTGGAAGGATAGATAGGGAGTAAGGGGCTTAAATAGAGGGGGGTAGGTGCCTGTAACAGAGGATGGGGATGGGGTGACGGCCGTAGACGGAGGGGGGAAGGGAGTGGAGGTATTACGCTGTGCGAGAGATGGATGTGTCGATGGAGAGGAGCTCGGTGTGGAGAATATGGAGGTGGTGATGGTGGGGGGGGTGGGGGGGGGGGGTGTTTAACGGGACAGGAAAGGAGAGGACAGGAAGGGGTAAAGAGGTCAAATAAGCGCTCTGTTTAATTGGGAGCCAATTTAAGTCGGGTCCAATCGATAAACCTGTAAACCTAACCATCTAACGGCGCGCAGCACGCACCATAGATCACCGAGCATGCCCGGCAGGAGGAGAGGGGATACACACGCCTCATTCACTCATTCATTCATTCATTTGTGTGCACTTGTGGAGCTACGAAGTGATCGAATCCGCTGTCAGAAGGAAAGCTATAAAATCAGCTCCTGAATCGGAATAAAATGTGTCTTAAAAAACAAAGAAAGGCCTTAGTTTTCGATCAGGGAGGGCGCACGAGAGGGATTTTCACCCTCGATCCAAATTGTCTCAACATAAATATCCCTGCGGTCACACGACAACCTCATAACTCCAAATTGGAGGATAATATGATCTTCTGCGGGGGAGAAAATTCTGCCTTCCCTGGACTTATGAGATCCTCTCAGCCCCCATTGAATAAATGTGGTGGTCAAGCTGCAAAGAGGCTGCAGGATTAGGACTCTGAGGAACCGAGCTCTATTTCTGCTCCTATCTGAAGCTTTTGATCCACATTTTATTGACGTTTTTCTTGCATGTTTTTAGACAATAATAATGCACACGTCCAGTCCACAGATCATTCAATAAGTATATTATAATTGAGTCTCTTTCTGGAGAACAATATGCATTTTCTAACTTAAGTTAAGGAGGCATTATTTGACTTTTCTGCTACATTTTGCTCCCATCAGTCAGCGCTAACAGTGACGATGCATTCAGGTTCGTCCGGACACGAAACTGGGATTTCACAAAGCTCGTCTCGTGTCTCGAAGGCTTTCATCCGACCTTTTTTCTTCCTCCTTCTCTGTCTTGAAGACTCCCTCCCCGCGCCCCGGTCTCATTTTTCGGCCATCTTTCTGTCCACTCTGTCCGTTCATTTTGTCATCGACTCTGTTGCTCACAATCTGCCCCCCCCCCCTCCCTCCCTCATCCAATCACTCACACACCCCATCAAGGCGAGGCTGTGTGTCTTTGTTAGTCCAAATTGTCACTAGCTTTTCCCTTCCTGTGAGGATGCTCTGTCACACTGCAGTGGACTCATTTTATGCCCTTTTTTTTTTTTAGTCGATTCTTTTTCTGTATTTCACTCCATCCCTGTTCGGTTTTTATTCTCTCATCGCCGTCATCATTTATGTTCAAAATTTTTGTCCGCTCGTTTCTCTTTTTGTCAATTCTTGCTCATTTATTTCCTCACTTACCGTCCGAGCATCCGTTCAGTCCTCTTCCTCCTTTTTACCCTCTAATTCTCTCTTTCGGCACACCTCGTTATTTTTCCCACCTTCAGCCATTATCCCCACATTCCTAATTTTTCAGTTTGTCATTTGCAGGTGTGTTTATTTTCCCTTTCCTCTCCTCATTTGTATTTGCCCCCTCGTCTCATGTGTCTTCCTGACTGTCCCATCACCATCCCTATCTCCGTTTCCTGCCATTTTCTGTCTCTTAGCTCCCCTTGTTTTCTCCCTTTGAAACCGTCTCTGTCACGTCTCCCAGCTTCCGCCATTATCCCCCAAAATTCCCTTAAAATTTTAGCAATTTCTGGTTTTATTTCTTTTGCTCATTTGTTTCCGTCTCCCAGCATCCTCCACCCATTCCTCCCTTATTAAACTCATTGTCTCCCTCCATTTTTTTACACCCTAGCGCCGAGATTTTTGGAAAAGGAAGTAACACACAGTGGCCATTTCCCTCCTCCCCCCTTGTCCTTCCTCCCTTTATTTCTCTGTTTCCATCCCTCCATCCCCGCGTCGTGCTCCTCGGGGAGGGCAGTAATAATGGTGGAGAGAAGGAGAGAGGGAGGGAGGTGCGATTATTGTCTTGTCGGGAGTCAGAAGAATCGATCGGCACAGAAATATGTGGTGCGAGAAAGAGGTACTGTATCGGATATAATAAACACTCTAGAGACATATTCGGAAAGCGCTCGCCCGCGCGCACGTTCTCATAAGCTGCGCACACACACACTCTTATAATCACTCTCTGTCTCTGACTCACACAAACACAAGGTGTGCATAAACTCATACAAACACTCCCTTACACAAATCAACAAAGAACCGACGCTGTGTTACTCATTCACTCTCGAGAGGCGGCTACAAAGCAGCGTCCTCTGTGAATACTGTAGATGCATGAAACAAGTCACTTATGAAAAGTATCGACTCCTCGGCGAGAGTATTATCTTACACATCAGCGTCTGTAAACCTGCGTGGGCGCACTGAAATGTGTTTGTCCTGGAGATATTTGGCCTTTTTTCAAACAGGAAGTTGTTTGTATTTCTGTAGAAAACACTGCAAACTGTTTTTCTTTATGCATTAAAGTGGAACATGTAACAATGAAGCGCATTCTTTACAGCCTTTAGAAGCTAAACTTCATCGTTAGCTGTGAGCGTTAGCAGCTGCTAAACTGCAACTTGAGGCAATTTTGATTTAATGTAATTCCATCCTGGTTTCTCCTTTTTCTTATCAGGTAACTCTGATGTAAAAATCAGCTGAAAAAAAGGCGGAATCGTCCTTTAATCGCGGTCGTTAAAGTGTAAACATCAGGCAGACATTAGCATGCAGCACTTTGTTTGCCTCACACTGGAGCCGCGGCTGCAGCCGGGGAAACATGTTTATTTTTAATGATTAACACTCTCGCAGGTACACACACAAACATACGAGAGGCAGCCACACACACACACACACACACACACACACACATGTGGACACACGCGCACACACTGATCTTTCATTGCTGTTGCCTGGCAACGGGTCTGTGTGTCCTGTGCTAGCAGAGCGCTGTCCAGCGGTGCCATGACCGCTGCGGCTGACCACTACTGAAGGAGAGGAGAGGGGGAGGAAGGGAGAGACAGGGAGAGGAAGAGGAGGTGAAGGGGAGATAAAGACACAGGAGGAGACGCATTATAGTTTTAGTTACACAAACATACAAGTGATGCACAGTTAATCTCACATCAGGCTGATGCAATGAAGGCTGAAAGATGAGGTTAATGCAGGCAGAGTCAAGAGAAAAAAGAGTGCCGTTAAGATTATCTGTTAGATTTAGTCTGCAGATTTTATATAAAATAGTAAACAAAACGTGAACTTGTTGTTCTGCATGTAAACAATCTTTTTATTTAGCTTGGGGTTATTAAAAAAGAACTTTTACTGAAAATGTGAACACGACGAGCCCGACCTCAAAACATTTATAATCCTCTTTTTTGCACAGGCTGAGCTAATTGTGTCTGAAGGCCTCATTATTTCTGAACCTGTGCTGTGTTGTATACATACACCAGTTAGCAGTCTGCTGAGCTAACCCGCTCTCCTGCACAGGAAATATGTTTCCCCCCAGTAAGAAGTATCTCCACCAAGAGCCGATCAGCGAGTGTGTACGTAAGAGAAAACAATAAAGTGTAGTAGTTTAGGATGTGATGCGATGTGAGAGACAGACGGGGTGTGTGATGGAGGAATTAGGGCAGGAAAGCAGGTAGAGGGGGGTTAGGGAGAAGTACAAGAGAGATGGTCGCATTAAAGCTGAAGGGAGAAGAGAGGAAATGAAGAGAGATCAGAATAAATCAAGAAATGGTCCAAGTGGAGGAGAAGGAGCGGAGCGAGGTGAGGGACAAAGTGAAGGAGGAGGGGTGCTAATAGGAGGAGTGAAGGTGAACACAGAGTGGTACACTGGAGCAGGTCGACTAGCATGAATGCTAAGAGGCAGCAAACTACCTGTTGGCACAAATCTGTCCTTCCTTTTTTGCCATTTGAGCGCTGAATAGACAAATATGCTGTCAAATAATGCAAAAATACCTGGTTTACGTTGGTGTGCTTCTCTGCTGCAGGGCTTATTAAAACCAGGGTCAGAGGTGAAGGTGGCAACGGTAGCTCTACCATCCCCAGTTTCACCTTGTAGAAACTACAAACAGCAGTCTTATTTTTTCATCATTGTGCCATTTAAGAGATGAAAATATTCATGTGTGCAAAGGTCACAGCCTGCCTAAACTTACAAAAGCTGAAAACATTCTTACAATATTTTAAATCTCTCTTTCTGTGCTATAAAACCGGTTTATTTCCAAGGCTAAGAATATGCTACTCAACACAAACGCATCAAAAAAACATGTGAACCCTATTTATACCCACTACGGCTGTGTCAACCTACAGTATATAATGTAGAATATGAAAGTACACCCAGTGGGGTGACATCATTTGGTAGTATAATGGCTCTGTTTAAGCATTCATTACGGAGCGCACGCTGCACTTACTTAATGTGTGTGGTGTATGTAAGCAGCAGCGTCTCCGCTCATTTAAACAGAATATATTCCCGTTAGAAGAGCCCACATGTAAACACACACACGCAGCTCTGTTGTGTGGGGTTTGTTTTCAGCTGCTGTGATGGTCATTAAAATGAGACGCCACACACATTGTACTTTTTGAGATGTATTGTGGGCGATCACATGTTGAATTTAACCGGCTGAAGAAGCAGTGCTGCTGATGGTAACAGCATGCGCCTTGCGTGTGTGACGGCAGCTCTGCTTTTACATGTTGAGTTGAGCTTCAGACTTTTAATAATAGATTTATATTTTATAACTTTTTATAGCATTCAGGCACAAAACTGCTGTTAAAGAGCTGATAACTGATCGCTCTTTTCTTATTTAACTTTGACTTTATGTTATTTTAAAGCATCTTAACTCTCCAAAAAGTCCCGTCATGTTTATGCAACTTAAAGTGCAAACAAGTGCTCAAAAACATGTAATCAGAATCATAGTGGAACTGAGACCGTGTACGAATCGTATGATATTCAACATGCAACAGATTCACATTATTCTTCCTTCTTTACAGCTTATTTGTCATTTTTAATTAAGAGCTTCAAGGTTAGTCCATCGAAACAAGATTAATCGACTAGGAAAGAATGCCCTTTTTGTCATTGCACATCTGCAGTGTAATTTGCTGTGCGTCTCTAGAACAAAAAGAATAACATTCACTACACATGCATTCAGCCACACGCACATACAAATCCGTAATACTTATTAAAAAGAGGTAGATACGGTAAGAAAACGAGTGTGAAAGAAATAATGTTTAATTTCTTAAACAAATACGTCAAACATTCTCTGGTTTCAGCTCCTCAAGTGGGAGGATATCCTGCTTTTACTTGTCATATATAACGTGAATATGTTGGCCGGATAAACAACCGATTTAAAGAGAACATTTTAATATAAATCATTTTAATTATATAAAGAAAAAAAGTCAGATATTGATGTAATCTGTGTTTGTTAGTTGCCACCATCAATAAAATACATGAGAAACTAAGCTTAAATATATGATAAATATAAAGCTGATCAACTGTTAAAAGAACGTTTGTGTTTTTAGGGTGTAAATGTGACAAATGTTTATTTATTAAACAATAAAGAGCTCACATTTTAAATATCTTCTCATCCCAGCTGCAGCAGATCTGCTCGCTGACGCTTCGGGTGTTTGTTTGGGAGTGAATGTGACAGGGGACAGGTGGAAAGGCAGGCGGCAGGCAGCTTGTGTGTGTGTGTGTGTGTGTGCGTGCGTGTGTGTGTGTGTGTGTATGTGTGTGTGTGTCACTGCGAGGCACGAGGTGGCTGAGACCATGTGCCTGACCTCTGACATCCACACGCCAAACAGCAGCAGGGCAACCCCCCCCCACTCCTTCAAACACACACACACACGCAGACCCACGCGCCGTCTGTCACCGGCCCCTGACAGGCGTGACCGAGGCGGGGTGGGTGGGCAAAAAGGGGGAGGAAAAGGGGGTGAGTTTAGGACCCCTCCAGCCATCCTATCCCCTTTTTACCCCCCTTTCTCTCTCTCACTTATTCCCCCTTTTCTAATTCCCTGACAGTGACCCTGCACCCCCTCCTCACACACACACACACACACACACACACACACACAGGCAGGCTGGCCATGTCAACCCCAGAAGACAGATACATCATCTGCCCAGTGGCCCCTCTCTCTCTCTCTCTCTCCCTTTCTCCCTCTCGATGTTATTAGCACTGATAGGATGAGTAAGGACAGGTGGGGTGGGTTTGGGGGTCTGCCTTGAGTACGAGCGGCTGCTGTCAACTTTGCCCTCGGGGTGGAGGAGTGTGCTGGGACAGTGGTCACTGTAAATGGACGATGAAAATATAAAAATTATGATTTTTTTCTGAGAAATTCAGAAGGTTGTTTTGGGAGGAACACACATAAAGATGCAGAGATGCGTGTTAAAGATTAGTCGACATATAGCCTTATAAGTTGTGGACATTTAGGGTGCTGGTGTGTTTGGTTTGTTACCATATTATATGAGGTGTTGGGGATGGATGGATGGAGGGGAAGAGGGGGTTGAAAGGCCCCATGGCCAGAGGGGTTAGGGGCAGTCATAGGGAGGGTAAAGATGGAGGGGGGAGTGGGATGATAGAATGGTTTTATGGGGTCCCTCCCGTCATATGCTGAGAGGATGAAGAAGCCTGTTATAATAAATGTGTGTGTGTGAGGGGGAGTGTATTACATGTTTGAATGAAATGGATCCAGCATTTTAGTAAATTGTATTTTTAAAAGTGTTCATAGTATATTAGCTGCACTGGTTGCAGTGCACTGACGGGTGTGGTATTTGTTGTATCAGCTATATATCAGTTCTTTTGCAGCTTCTATTACAAGTATGTCTATATTATGTTCACTGCGTGCAATAATACTTTTCTATCAGGGACCATATCTATCTTTAATTCATTCATGATCTTGTGCAATAGACGTTTTTACTACTTAACTGTCAGCTGAATTTCCATCATTACTATCTGCTTCTTTTGTTGGTAACTACTGTTTTATTGTTATTCTATAGGCACTGTCTCTTTTGCATTAACACATACACTTCATATTTTCACTTTTATTTAAGCAGTTCTTTGTATTTCTGGAGCTATCTGGAGCTATAATTTCCTTCGGGATGAATAAAGTTCTTTCTTATCGTAGGGACTAATTTGGCAGCAGTACAGCTGACAGTAGATCTGATGTTGCTGCTAATAGTACAAGCATTACAATGTCGGCTTGAGCAGTTATAATAGAAATGTGATTATTATTATTTAAGCACATTTATAGGGCCGGTGAATCTGTACATAGGCATTGAGTTGTGTTAAAATGCAGCTTGATAAGTCGGGACGTGAATAACTAAATATTTTGTAACATTAACTTGCTGCTGGTGAGAAACAGTCCTAATAAGAGGGAAGTTTAGTTTCTTAAGGCCACAGGATTTAATTGTTTTTGCAGCCAAAGATGATCTGATGCAGTGAGTGCAAGTTAAAGTCACCTGAAGGCATCTTTACTCTCTGATCAATTTGACTTTTGAGAGTTTAACTCCAGTTTAAGATCATCTTTCAGGCCCTTTGACTGCAGACTTTACGATCCTAAAGCCATTTTATTTTTCTCATGACAAAATATTTAAATTTCCGCAATGATTCAGAGGACTTCCTACTGTGTAAGGTGCTTCGTACAGCGCACACACTCAGGAAACACACACGTTACTCTGGCTCGGCATTTCCAGGAGGGTGCTGCCACCATCTGGTTGTGTTGAGTAACTGCATCTCTCTTTGACGCTAAGGCCTCACTGAGTCCTCGAAGAATTTTGAATTGTTTATGATTTTTTTTTTTAACATGCAAATAAATAAATAGTTACTCTTAATAATTGAAGACAGTATAACATTTTTTTCTTCCTCTTTAATGCCTGAGTTTGGTGGGAAATGTAGAGAAGTAAAAGAAGGCAAAAGTTTCCAAATTGTTCTTTCATTTTTATCTTCATCTGTTTTTTTAATCTTCCTTAATTTCTTCCTTTTCTCTTTTTCTTTCTTTCTCTTGCTCCTTCTTTCCTTCCTTCCTTCCTTTCCACCTCCTCTCATCACACCCTGAACTTGTCTGTAACCCTGATGAAGATATCTGCACGCACAAACACACACTTACACACACACAGCAGGCTTATCTGTTATTTTCAGTGAGATATCTTATTTTTTAATTATCATCATTATTTCCATGTCTCATATTTCCCATATCATACACCAGATGTGGGCTTTGTGCACGTTCCATGAGGCGTAAAGGAGGCGGTGAAGGAGACGTAGTTGTAGTTAAAGCAAGTAAGAAGAGAGGAAGAGAGGAGGATGTTCGCTGTGGTTTTATCAAGTGTTCTTTTATTCTTATCTCGCTGTC
Source organism: Semicossyphus pulcher (assembly GCF_022749685.1). Lineage (NCBI taxonomy): Eukaryota > Metazoa > Chordata > Actinopteri > Labriformes > Labridae > Semicossyphus > Semicossyphus pulcher. Next base: position 6,321,813 of record NW_027211726.1, read on the forward strand.
AGACATGTGAATCTAATGCAGACAGAAATTGTGCGCTAAATCACATAAAACTTAAATTTTAAGCTCAGTTTTACATTTCCGTTGGGTCTGTGCCACAGAGGAGCCGATGAAAAGAGAAAATACGTTACAAAAGCAGAAGACAGACAGAAGTTAAGAGCGTATGGTGCGCAGGAGTCTAGTGGAGTTTTATCCAAGATGGCGGCGGCTGTGGTGCTGAGTAATGTCTGGTGCTCAGGTAAGCACTTCCTCTGGCGTCGTTCCTCCTGGACCAATTACTTCTGCGTTCCCAGAGGTCGCCACAAACAGAGGAGGGGAGTCCAGATATCTGCCGTGAGAAGCTGATTCTTAATCCCAGCGCCTCATCCCGAGCCAATAAAGTTTACATCTAAAGAGCTCATTAAGAGCACGGCGTCATCAGTTTTGTTGCTTGTTCAAGTTTTTGCTTAGCAAGGTTTTCTTCTTGGCTGTTTGTGGGTCGTGTTCAATGAAAACAGGGTGAAATTATAGTCTCAGATCATCGCTGCAGAGTGAAACACTGACCTGTGTGTGCCAAATCTGAAGCTGTAGACACATCTTTAACTGAGGATGAGCACACTTACAACTACTTCCTCATTGTTTGAATTCCACTTCCTTCTTACGGCGATGATTAGGTTGAACTTTGACCTGCAGGATAGCCAGAATCACGTCTCAGACAGAGAGAAAGCAGGACTGACCTCTCATTCAGAAACGTGATTGTTTGTCTCCTTGTTTGTGTTTCTGAATGACGGCAGGAAATAAGCAGCAGAGTCGTGTGGACGTAATGATTGCAGGGTCAAGGAGAGTGCGAGCACAATGAGCGTGAAAAGATGTGTGTTTATGTTTGTGCAAGGTCTCTGCTGAAAATGTATCTATTTAATCCATTTTCTTTTCCCTCTTATACACTTTTTATTACAACAGCTCAGAACAACAACATCCAGATAACATACAATTAATGTTATGGAATTACGACGGGGTTCTTTACACAGTCTCAGCAGAAGAAAGGCATTTTAGATGAGCAGAGAAACACGTTATTAAATTAAACAATATTCTTGTTTTGTGCTCATATTAGTCACAACAGAGGAAGTGAATCTTCCATAGATGGTTCAGCCTGTGTCCCTTTACATTTGTGTGCTCTTATAGTGCTTCAGCTCTCTGTCGTGTGCTTCTACTTCTTTGACAACTCTGCAATCACGGCATAGAACTACAATATTAAATATCTGTAATTTACAGTTGATTACATTCTCATTAAAGGGAATAAGAATTGTAATACAGTTGTAGTTTGACCCTAAACTTAGTTAAAAACATGGTTTCATTATTTGCATTTTGTTCTATATTCATAATTTCAGGTCTGTAACACAAGCAGTGATGTCACTGCTTTCATGATAAAATGATGCAGGGTGTCCACACTGACATACTATGTCGTTATTATTTTATGTTATTTTATTATTAACTTGTTAACTATTTTATTAACTAATTGTTTGATGGGCTTCCTCCAACCTCTCAGACCTTTTAAATCTTCTGTCAGAGACACTCAGATCTTCTGATTGTCCCAAGGTCGAAGTTGAAGCTCGGGGGTGACCGAGCCTTTTCAGTCGCACTGGAACGCTCTGCCCTCTCATGTCCGGCTGTCCCCCACTCTGCCTGTTTTTAAATCAGACTGCATGAGAGTTACCTTTTTATTCCTTGCCTGTTGGTCTGAACACGTTTTACTATTTTATTGTCCTGTTGTCTTTTTAATTGGTCTCAGTGTTTATTGTCTTGTTTTTATGGGTCTTATGTTTGATTGTACAGCACTTTTTAAACGTGCTTTATAAATACATGTGGATTGGATCGGATACTGTACAGCATGGTGATCAAAGGTTTTTATTACTTAGTCAGGATTTTGAACCCACTCCTCTCTGCTCTTCTGACCACGCACAGCCCCGCGTACCTCTTTGTATGTTCCACGCATCCTTCTGATGTTTGTGCGCTTGTGTTTGTTTCTTGCAGATATCAGGATGTCTAAAGCAGAGGAGGAGAAGCCTGGGGCTGACTATCCAGGGGACAGTTCAGGTACACACAGACTGTATTTACACATGTTCAATCAGCATATTTTAGAGTGAATAAATCTGTGTGTGAGAGCAGTTGTTTGAGCGAATGTTAGTTATGATAATGCTGCAATTTATACTACACAGTAAAACACACTCTCTGTAATGCCTCTAACCCTGTGTGTTTCAGACTCTGACAGAAACAGCCCTGATCACCAGGTGAGTTCTTTACTTCTGTGCTTAACACTGGCACTTGTTGTACTAAGCGTATTACTGTATTAACTTCAGCTGTAGTCATTGCAAGAGTTATAATGAGGAAAATCCTTTGCTAATAAACTCAAGTGGATGTCAAGTCTACAGCATTTCGTTGGGATCACTTTCAGAGCAGGGGAATAACATCCACCTGTTACCTGAAACGTGCCAATCAGAATTTGGCTCTGGTGATGCGTGTGATCTGATCTTTCCTACTTGTGTATGTTCTGCTTCAGGTGCAGCCGATGAAAACCAGCCCCTTCAGCATCTCTCCTGGCAGCAAGGTGAGACATGGCGTGTGTGTGTGTGTGAGAGTGTGTGTGTTGTTTTCGTCAGCTCCAGCTCTTAACCTCTTAAATATTTGTTGTCATCTTAAGATGTTTGCTTATAATTCTGCTGGCTTTTATTTTTTGTGGGTGTCACAACGACAATAACAAAGCATAAACAGGCGTAGCTTTGTGTAAATCCCTGCACTCACAGATGCATTAGTGTGGGAGCATGTATTTACGTGCGTGTGGACGTTAATGCGTCTGCTTAAACCCTCGGGTGAAACTCCCTTAAGCACCAGTGAATATGCAAATCATGCATCTCTGTCCACACCCCCCTCACGCTCCGAGAGAAAGAGCAGGCAGAGGAAAAGAGGTGAGCGAGCCGATGGTGAGTGATAGATGTACAGTAAAGACGCGGCCCGGTGCCAGCGGTGATTGATGGGTAATGACAGGGCTGTGAGCAGGTAACGACAGCTGGGGGTCAGAGGTCAGCAGCCTGGGAATGTTTCTGACACCCTGAAAACGAGGACGATTGACTCATCCTTCTGGACAGATGACCGGCGGACACTTCAGCCTGTGAGTCAGCAGGAAGAGGAGGCTCGAGTTCAAGTCAGAGTCAGGGGAAGGAGGACTAATGAAGCAGCTCTGATTTTGTGCTTCCTAGTTTGTCTTGTCGTGTTTCTGCAGTCTGAGAAACCGGCTCACCTGAAGTTGACTGACATTGTCTTACAGTAAAACTCCAGACAAGTTTACTGCCATTTGCAACAATCCAGTCAAACTTGCAGATTTTCAGGAGGATTTAACCCTACAATTTTCAAACTCTCAAATCTGCAGTTAAATGACATTTTTGCAAACAGCAGTTTGATTTTGTGCAAGTTTGGTATCATTTTTCACATGTTCTCACCCCATGTAAGAGAAGAGGAAGCTTTTCTCTGGCTGTGAGCAACAGCACAACAACAACCAAAACAGATTCACAAGTAACCAACAACAGCTCTGAGATCTTAAGTTTGTGTGTGTGTGTGTGTGTGTGTGTGTGTGTGTGTGTGTGTGTGTGTGTTACTGTATGAATGTCTGCATGTTGCCTTTCTTGGATAAATGCAGTTAAAAAACGAAAGATACCTGCTAACAGCTCGTGTCCTCATGTGATCCTGTTCAGATAAAGAGTGAGGAGAGCTCTGAGATGACCCACAGCACCATCGCTCCTCCTGCACCGCCCTCCCAACAGCAGCAGCAGCAGCAGCAGCAGACCCACCACCACCAGCTGATGCTGGCCGGCAGTCAGCTTGCAGGGGTGAGACACACACACAGACACACACACAAACATGCCTTAGATTGTGTTTAGAGATGATTGTTGATTTCAAAGTTCCCCTAAGTTCCTTCCTTTCAGTGTCTATGATGATTTTAAAGACTTTGCATGTAAACACCTGCACACTTTTCAAAGGTTGAACACCTCCACAAGGCATTTTTTATATGATTTGAAGTAAAAAAGTTTCTTTCTGTTCAACGCAATTGCAAACAAAGCACAGCTGTTAAAGAAAGCTGCATGTAGCTGCATTGTTTGACAGACAGTTTTGCTGATATGCCAACACAGCCCCACTCTGACTTGAAGTTTAAGCTAAGCACTGTGGACTCAGTAGTTTTTCTGCTTAAGGGTTTCAAAAGTGACGAACAGCTGGCTCCGATGTGTCCACCTCTGCGTCTAAAGTCTTGCATTTGTGGTCCTTTAAGTTTGTATCGGCAGTTTGCTCTCGCCCGAGTTAAGAGTTAAATGAGCAGCTCCAACATGGTTTTGTGTAAAGATGGCTGTATTTTTTTGATAATGCTAAGTTCAGACAACAGTAAAACATTCAGTGTCAGACTAAACTGCCCTGAAGGACAAACACCTGCAGAATGTGCAGGTAAACCTTGCATTGCCAGTGTTTGCAGCAGAGTGAAATACCTGACATAAATGTTCTGTAAGTTAAGTGGATGGCTTTTCTTGCTTGTCTTGCTCTGGCATGCTTTTACTGTCCGCTAACAGGTTCACCTACGACTCCGTGTCTGGTATGCTAAGCTGACACTGCTCTTTGTTTTCTGTCCTCGCTTTCTTTATGCCTTCATATTATTCTTTTAATTCTCTTTTGTCATACTTCACCTCGTCCTTGCCCTCTCCTCTTTTCTCTGCATGTTTACATCTTTGTCTCCTTTGCCTTGTCCTCCTCCTCCTGCTCTCCCGCAGCTTGCCGCTCTCCTCCCGGCTCAGCAGCAGCTCCTCCTCCAACAGGCTCAGGCTCAGCTCCTGGCGGCCGCCGTCCAGCAGTCGAACGCCGCCCACGCTGCTCACGCTGCCCACGCCGCCGCGCAACATCAAGCCAACCAGCAGCAACAACAACAGCAGATCCAATCACAATCCCAGCAGCAGCAGCAAACCAAACAGGAGCAAAGTGTCCAAGCCCCGCCTCCGCCGCAGCTGGCCCTGTCGCAGCCAATCCAGCTCACTGCCCAGGTAGGAACTGCCAATGTGATTTCGTTTAAAGTTGGGTTTATGTTAAGTGAAGCTTTTGCACTTTTGACACTTTTATTTGTGCTCTGCATTGAAACAAGTTTGTGTATTTGTTGCAGGACATCCAGCAGCTGTTGCAGCTCCAGCAGCTGGTTCTGATGCCGGGTCATCCTCTCCAGTCTCCTGCCCAGTTCCTCCTGTCTCAGCCAGCACAGGCGCAGCAGCCGCAGCAGGGTGAGGATACCTTTGGAAACTTCTGGTCTTCTTTTTTGACAAAATACATTTAATGCATTGAAGCATTCATCTTTAAGCATTGTCTTTGTTCCTTACCTGATCACTTTAAAGGCCAAATAATAGAATCATTTGATATTTGTTTTGTTAATCGTTTGCTCTTCCTTTTACAGGTTTGCTCTCGACACCAAATCTGATCCAGCTACCTCAGCAAAGCCCAGGGGGACTACTGACAACCCCACCTCGCCTGGGACTCCAAGCACAGGTAGAAAATCTGTTTGTGTGTGAGAAGAAGGGCGGTAGGGAGAGATAAAGAGAGTGTGTTTGGGAAAATACATGCAAATGGATTAGATGATGAATCTGCGCAACCACACGGCATCTCTCCGACTGACATTAAAGTTATAATCTCGAAGGGCTCAGTTTCGTTCTCTTTGGTGCCACCTGTGGCGATAAACTGTAATTGCAGGAGCACACTTCCCAGATATCAAGACAGTGCTGCATGTGTGACGTCCTCGGTTGGCTCCGGTTGTAACTCTTGATTTTCCTGGCTGACGGTCGCTTTCCTTTTCAGACTGTTTGTCTTCATCTGGCGTCGAGTTTGTTTCTTTGTCTTTGGATTTTCACTTATTTTTGAAGTTATACCTGTAGTCATCCATCTTTTATTTGTTTGTTCAGCCATAGTAGATTACTGTTTACTCGCAAAGCAGCCGCTTAGCTCCGCCTATCCTCTCTGGCAGACCAACCACTGCTGGCTGATGGAAAACGCGTCACTAACTGGGCGCCGCTTGGGATTTTTTCCGCGAAAGTCACGAACAGACGCCCAGTCAGTAATACTGCAAATGCGAAGGCTTTCATCAGTGGGCCATCGGCTCAGTCACCATTGTGTTACCTCATTCTGCGATAGATAGAGACTTAACAGCCATTTATTTACATGAAAATCTTCAAGATCATCACTTTAACCATTTTCCTCTGATGCAAACCACCTGCAGAATCTAAAAAACAACTTGGCTTCTCAGCCCCAGAGGACACATGCAACAAATCAGCTTGATCGATATTATAAAAGGTTTCTGCTGCAACAATCTTCTTGCCTTTTTTGGCAAAGAAAAAGCTGCTTAATACAAAAAATATTCCACAGCAGGATTTTCCATAATAAGCGCCGTTTCAGTCCAATGAGGATCCTAAATCTCGCTGATATATTCACGCATAAATCAAACCTCCCACCTCGTGTCCTCAGTCTATATCTCCTATAACATAATGTATGAATGCGTCCGCACACATCCAGGGCCTGTTATAGATTTTTCATTAAGCTGTGATGAACTCGTGTCAAACACAGCGGGAGCTGGCTCCTGCTTGTTCTTGATTTGTATGCACGGAGACGATGAATGTAAATGAGACGTGAGGCAGCTGATGTCATGCATGATGTCTGCTCAATTAGTTGATACTCCCAAAGCTCGCAGGTCAAATTCCTGCTCAGGCAGACCTGTGTCAGCTGACCCCGTGGCAGGCCGAGGTTAAACTCTGTTCCCAAATATTTAAATAATAGAATTAGTTGCGTGTTTAAAATAAAAGAGGGGCATGTTTTTTGTGTTGCTGTATAATTTGGGGGTCACATTGTTGTTTGTATGCATGTTTCCCAGCTGATTACCTCATATGTATTCACTGAACAGTTTATTCCAGTTCCTGGACCTCAACCTTCACATCAAATATAGTTTAAAACCATTTAAATAAAGCACATATGTTTATTTATGTCTCCTTTCTTCCTGATGTTACAGAGGGAGAAGAGCGGCGATGTCGTGGTCGGTGGAAGCAGCAGCTCCATAGTTGCCACCGGCAGCAGTGGTGTCGGTGTTGTGACGTCTGTCGGAGGTACATCGGCGTCCAGCAGCTCCATGACCTCCTCGCTGGCGTCCGGCTTGACTCCTGGAGGTCACGGGGGTCACATGGGGGAAGAGCCCAGCGACCTGGAGGAGCTGGAGCAGTTCGCCCGCACCTTCAAACAACGACGCATCAAGCTGGGATTCACCCAGGTAAAAGAAGAGAGAAGAAGAAGGTGGAAAAAAGAATGTGTGTTTTTTTTTTGTGGACGTCTCTGGTTCGTTTCTGACACCGTTTTTTGTCTCTATCAGGGAGACGTCGGCGTGGCTATGGGCAAACTGTACGGCAACGACTTCAGCCAGACCACCATCTCTCGATTTGAAGCCCTCAACCTGAGCTTTAAGAACATGTGCAAGCTGAAACCTCTGCTGGAGAAGTGGCTGAGTGACGCAGGTAAACATCCAAAACAGATCTTTGTTATCGGCGATCATTGAGGAAAAGCGCTGTTGTAGCTCTTTTTGCTTTGAACAAACCATTCTTGTCTTCACCGGCCTGCACGTCTTCACGTCTCTGTCTCGTTTTATTCTCTCTCTCTTTCCCCTGTCTCTCTAACTCTTCCTCTTTGACAGAAACCATGGCAGTAGACAGCATGCTGCCCAGCCCCTCTTCTCTCTCCTCCCCCATGTTGGGCATCGAGGGTCTGCCCGGCCGACGCAGGAAGAAACGCACCAGCATCGAGACCAACGTGCGAGTGGCCTTAGAGCGCAACTTCAACGCGGTATGAGATTGAATTACAAGTTCCTGCCTGTAGTCATCTTTATTTCCAGACTTCTTGAAGTCAGTGACTGAATTAGACGTAGTGTAATATACGCTGTGTTCGAAATGCCGTACTATACTAGCAGTAGGTACTGATTCGGCCAAAATGTAGCATGTTGTATGCAAACAAAAGCTAAATGTGCAGTATGCCAAAAATACACGGATGTTGTTCTGATTCGGAAAAAATCTCCAGTATGCATCGGACCAGTCTACCTCGCTTAATGTATCCCACAATGCAAAGCGCTGTAACATCACAGCGGCAGTTGAATGACGGTCAGCAGCAGCATTCCAGCAGAAGGGGGCGCTATAGCTAAAGAAGCGGCGGTTATTATTTACTTCTGCCTGGTGTAGCATACTGCAAAATGAATTTGAAAAGCTCCTCCATACTACATACTACCGCCGAACGCAGTATGCAGTATATAGCACGTAGTATATAGTATGAAGTATGTAGTACGGCATTTCGAAAACAGCCCTTGTCCTGCTCTCTAAACCCAAAAGTATCCAAAGCCCTTTTCCCACTGGTCAAAAAACTCGCTAACACTTGGCTTTTTTTGCTGAGTGGGAAAGGCTACAATCGGCATTCAGACCCGGCTCAAATGACTCTTCAGTAGACCCGGGTATCAGCAATGATGGGAACACAAAAGCCGTGTCGACACACTAATCTCCGCCCCCTTTCCGGACGTCTTATCCGCCCATCTCCATCAAAGCAGTGCGCGAACAACGTTCCAAATTTGTTGCCGCCTTCACTGGCCTCCATGCCGCTTAGCAAAGAGTATAATGTAATTTATTCTGTGCGTACAATTGTTTACTAATCCTGTGTCCGGCGCGTTTGTGACGTCAGATGGTGACGCAGCAGAAAAGAGACCAAAAGGAGTATACTTCACTGGCAATGGGAACAGAGACAATCTGCATTTATTAGCGTGTCTTCTCAGGTCTGAAAAACCTGCGTCAACGCGCTAATTTTGGTGGGAAAGGGGTATATTTAAGGGTTAAGCAAGTATCATCTTCTGACAGAACATTAGTGTGTGTATCTACTCATCTGTTTACTCATGAGTCTGATGTTCCCTCCTCAGAACCAGAAGCCTACCTCGGAGGAGATCCTGCTCATGGCGGAGCAGCTCAACATGGAGAAGGAGGTGATTCGCGTTTGGTTCTGCAACCGCAGGCAGAAAGAGAAACGCATCAACCCCTCCAGCAGCACCACCCCTCCCCTGCCCAGCCAGACCTCGCCCGTTGTGACGCACAGAGCCCCCTGCTACAGCCCGCACATGGTACCGTCCACCAAGCGTCATACTTTACCACTTTTTCTGTGTAATTCAAGAAGTGATATTTGTTTCACAGATGGATGGATGCATTTCCTGACTTCTCTCTCTCTCTCCAGATATCGAGTCAGGGTCTGTCCCAGGTCACCACCAGCCTCAGCACAACAGGTGAGCTGTAATTACAGTTTGTGCCTGTTTGGTCAATAAATAATTAAAGGGTAGAGCTTCAACATTGTGTTCCTGGAACCCCGAGGTCGGCCACAGGAAGATTAAAGTGGACCTGACATTATTTGGAGGAAGTTGATATTTCGGTTCTGTCTGAGCGTTTTGATGAAACACTGAAGAATCATCACTTTAAAAAAACTATTTCTCTGTGAGAGAGATTGAAATAGAAAACGATGATGTTTTGTTGACAACAACATGGAAGCACTGGTCCCATCTTGAGTTGTTTACCTCCATGAGTCATGCCTCGTCCTCGGGATTTATAGAGCTCTGCTTCAGCGTGAGCCATCCCGGGTTTCACTGATATGACAGATGGCCCGACAGGTCACAAACACAGCTGGAAATTTATTGGCCTGTTGAGCCGAGGGTCATACTTTCCAGTGGCAAACTTCACTCTCCAGTCTGCAGTTGAATTGGGTTAAAGGAGACACTATAAAAGCTGTCTGTGTCACCTGAGTGTTTATTTAGCATCAATGTCTGTCTTCTTCTCGTCCCCTCAGCTGCCAGCTCCTCTCCTTCAGCATCCTGCCCCATGACTCCTGTCAGCTCGGCTGCAGTTGGCTCCACCTCTTCTGCTGTGACTCCGCCTCCTCATAGCACAGCCAGCCCCACCCCTCAAAGCCTCGGGGTACACGGGCTCAACACTGGGTGAGTTTATTTATGTTTTGGGGGGGTGTCAGCTTATCCTTAGTCCGTGAAGTTTCTATCCAGGAAGGTGGGCACTTAGAATCAGACTTGTGCTTATTTCCTTGTGGCGATTGTAGTACGACAACACGTTAAAGGACAGCAGCAACAATAAATACATCAACAGAAAATATGTCCACAACTATTGTAGTTTTTGTTCATCTTTGAAGACATGAAAGGAAATGCAAAACAGTCTCTCGTTCCAGCATCTCTAATAAGAGAATCTTTATGATAGATTATCTTTGCAGCCACAGATGAAAGAGGGAAATTTAAACTCTTTATCTAAAGTGATAATCTCGAAGGTCTCAGTTTCGGCACCTTATAGCGATTAACTGCATTTGTGGGAGCATACTTCCCAGATAACTAGGCGTCTGCGGCTGGCTCCCTTTGTCACTGTTGTAACTCTTGATTTTCCTCGCGGTCGCTTTCCTTTTTAGACTGTTTGCTTCATCTGAGCTTGTTTTTGGATCTTCACTTATATTTGAAGTTGTATCTGTAGTCATCCATCTTTTCTTTGTTTGTTCAGCCATAGTAGATTACTGTTTACTCGCAACACTTGCAGAGAGCGGAAAAGCAGCCGCTTAGCTCCGCCTACCCTCTCTGGCAGACCAACCACTGCTGGCTGATGGAAAACGCATCACTTACTGGGCGCCGCTTTTTGCGGCGAATGTCGCCACAGACAGCCAGTCTGTAATACTGCAAATGCAATATCAGTCAGTGGGCCATAGGCTCAATCACCATTGTGTTACCTCATTTGACATTTATTTAAATGAAAATCTTTGGGATTATCACTTTAAAGTCTTTTTCCGTCCTTAAACGAGATCATAAATATGCATGCTAAGGTACTTTTAAGGGTTATTAATTAAGGTCCATTTCTATTTGAAAGGGTGTGAAACTTTCAACACTCCAAAGCCTGTAGGAAAAACATGTTGAACTTCACAGCACCTGAATTGCATGTAGAGAAATCTGTGGCATTCAGCTGTTGAAGGCACGTCAGACCAGCTTGACAACTACTCTGCATGTTCACACACACTGAGACATGTGTTCTCAGAGACCAGATCCTTTAGGTCTGCGTCTCTACGTTGTGATTATATCCTTTAACCTGCCAACTTTTTCTCCACATGTGTGAATGTTCATGTGTGTGTGTGTGTGTGTGTGTGTGTGTGTGAATTTGCGGTCCATCCACATTTCAGGAACACAATGATGGGAGTAAGCACAGGGATGAACCCGGCACTCATTGGCAGCAATCCCCTGGCTACCATGCAAGGTGTGTGTGTGTGTGTGTGTGTGTGTGTACTTGAGAGCACGTGTGTGTGTGTGTCAGTGCATGCAGACCGTCCCCTCCGGTCCCAACAAATCTTCATGAGTCTCATTTCTAAAGACCACTTCCCATTTCACCCTTCATCCATTTCCTTGCAGCCACACTCCTCCTCCTCGTCCTCCTCGGCTTCAAACTTTCTGACTCGCTCAGTATGGTGAAAGATTCAATTTGATTCTCATACAATAGTCTTCTATTATCCCAAAGTGACAAGAGCCCCTTATGGCAAAGCTTAAGTCAGCTTACAGTAAACAGTCTAACAGGCACAATCCCCTCCCTCCCTCTCAATATCAGCACCCTGTTGGCTAAATAACTAGTTTCCACTCACTCTTTTAGAAGGAGATGATCTGCTGTCAAATCAATTAAGCATCACAAATAGCGTCTTGCTTTGAATCCGTCACGTGCTCCATCTCCCTATAGCGTCAATTCAGTCTTCCCCCCCCTCCTTTCTCGCGCTCTGTCCGGCGTCATTCAGAGGCGTCCTCCTCCAGGCCATGTGCTGATGAGAAGGATACAGTCTGTTATGGAAACTGCCGCTCTGGCACTGCCGGCTCCGATGGAGTTAGAGGCTGAAGGGGAGAAGAAAGAGTGAAAAGAGGGGAGGCTGAAATGAAGTGTTGACGTGGATCCCTCTTGGGGCCAAACACACACTATGAGCGTATGTTTACACTCATGGTGCTGTAATGGATAAAAGTGTCGACTATTACAGCAGAATTCAAAACCCGGCAGGAGTCTCGCTCTTAGCTGCACCTGATAATCCGCCATGTTTGCTGCCGTCAGTTTGCAGAGAGGTGCAAGATTATTCTCAGAGTCAGGGCGTAACTTTTCATTGTAATACAACATAATAATAATAATACCTTTATATTTATATATATATATATATATATACTGCTTTATATAATAAGAAGGATGATAGCAAACTGTTTTTATAGTCAAAAATACCAGAATAAGAGAATTAAAAAGAAAGACAGTAAGCTCTCCTGATCTTTCCACAACTAAAGCTAGACGGATGGAGGAAGAGCGAGCTAGCTCAGCAGAGCCCAGGTTTAAGTCTTTGTTGCAGCAACAGCGAACCAAGCAGAACAACAAACAGGTTGGCTAACTGCTTTTCTCCTCAGCTCACGCCAAACTCCCGCTTAAAAGTAGCTTTTATCAATAACTCCCTCGTCCCTCCCCAGTTAATACGTCTCAGCCAATTACCCCCTACGGTCTATAAACAACTGCAAAACAACAGCAAACATAAACAGGAACTTATACCCAGCGTTACAATACAGAGACATTAGAAATCTAACATATAAAGCGTACAGGAATAAGGAGCTAAAAGAGTAAATAATGATACCTTAAGAGCGATACTGTTCGTCTGTAAATACTGATGCCAAAGCCTTGAAAAACATCTAAATCTATATTATCTAAAGTAAACCTTTCACTTACTTTAGATGATTTTACATTATAGTGTTTATGTGGCCAAACTTGGTACAATCCATTGCATCACTGTGTAGAAGAGTGTGTTTGTTTTGTGCATCTACATGTGTAGTAAATGATCAACTCCATCTTCATCCTTAGCTCACATCATTTGTCTCGTTGCGTCGCAGAGTCGATTCTCATCGCCTCCAACTCTAAACAGAACATTTTCATTATTCGGGGTCAGTTCATCCAAATTACAAACAAAAACAAATGTTGGACGAGAAACGTCATTTCAGCATGCAGGAAGTCATCAGCAGTTTGTTCGTAACTTTTTTAAACTGCTGAAACTTTTCTGATATCAGTTTGAAGAGTGTTTTCTTGTTCCCTGGCTGATCTGACTGTTCAATCATTCACACGTCATCATCAGTGATTTATTTCTATGCGATTTAAAGAGCATGATTATAGTTGTTAGAGTTCACTCTGCTGTCTGCCTCCATCCTCTGTGACTCCACCATCCAGGTTTAAACATCCCTCTGGTTCTGAAGTGTTCACTGACGTCTCCTTACTTCCTGTCTTTTTTCATCCACTCTTCTTTTTCTTCTCTGCCTTCTTTTATCCCTCTCTCCATCTTTATCTTCACCTCCTCGTCAATCCTGTCTCCATTTTTGCTTCCTTCTTTACCCTCTTCAATGCCTACACATCCATTCATCTCTCTGTCTTTAATCCCTCTGCTTTCTTTTCACTTTCCATCTTTCTTCTTCTCTCTTCACCCTCGTCTTCCTGTCCCTTCTCCATCGCTGTCCTCCATCTTCCCCTCCTCTTCCTTTCTTCCATCCCTCCCAGCCCTGGCAGCCAGCGGTGGTCAGCTGCCCATCTCCGGCCTGGAGGCGGGAGCGGGTCACATGCTTCTTGGTGGACACGGGGGTCCCGCTGTCCCTCCTTCCCTCTGCCAGTCCCTCTTCCTCAACCGCCCCACTCTCCTCCCCATGGTGACCGGCTCGATGGCGACAGCCTCCACGCACACCATCGGAATGGTCAGCGGCAGCGGCATTGGTGCGTGTGGCCCGAGGCTCTCCTTCTCCCAAACTCCGCCCCCTGGTGCCAGCGACCTCATGAGCCCGACCTCCTGCCCCGAGGAGTCCGCATCTCCCTGTTCAAGTCCCGCCTCTTTCTGTTCCTTCAGCGAAGCCTCGCCGCCGCCCCTGGGAGGGGCCATGGCCGAGTGATCCCTGACTGACAGCCAAAGTATCCTATCAGAGGAGGACGAGGAGGAGGAAGAGGAGGACGCAGAGCTTTAAAAATCCAAATTTACAACCTCGCCTTTCAACCAAAGCCATCTCTCTGTCTGATCCATCTCTGATTCGTCTCTCTCTTTCTGCGTCTCCCCGCTGAAGTCTTCTGAAGCCAAAAATATACACAGACGGATGAGGGGAGGAAGCGAAGAGAGAGGAAGGGTGGAGAGGATAGAGAGAACTGCAGAACGGAGGGGGGACATTTGAAACCAAATAATGATCTACAGCTGGAGAGGTGGCACTGAGGAGTGTTTGAGCACCATGCTTTTTATCGGCTGGAGAAAAAAGACACTGAGACTGAGGGCAGGGATGAGAAGCCAAACTGTGTGTGAGAGATGGGAGGCAAAGAGAAAAGACTTGTTTAACAAGCGTGGAAGGCCAAGTGGTTTCAACCATATTTAAAAAAACAAAAAGAGAAGATGCTAGAAGAGAAACACACACTCACAAAGATGAAAACCAAAATCTCCAAATACCAAAAACTGAAAACCAAAAAGACAAAAAAACAACAAACGGAGAGAAAAGCTTTAGTTCAAAAAGACTTTTGCATTCTGATCGGTCCAGGATCAGTCCAGTACTCCATCCTCCTTCATGACAAACATTTTCCATTTCAGTCAGGGTTTCCATTATTCTCTTTTTCCTTTCGAGACTCGACAGAACGTCTATTTTTATATTAGTTTCTACTCATCGCTCTTTAATGTGATTCTTGCCAAATACTTCAGTTTAATGTTTTACAGCTGATCCCACATGCAGGACGTCTACCTACCTCTCTCTTTACAGCTCCACAGAGTGAAGCTACCTTACATTACAACAGGCGGTGTTTGTTTTACCCAATTCGGAGTGGCACACGGGTGGAGTTTATTACTGTTGTTATTGTAGCATCAGGTAGGATGCCAATCCAAATATAAAAGACCTTTTTTAAAGCTTCCCTGTGAATGCCTGAGACTTCTGGTCTTTATTAAGTCCTATTTTCAGTCAAACTCCACCCGTCTGGCACATGAAGAGGTTAAAAACAAACCTACATGTTGGAAAATCCCATTGAACCAAAGTACAAATTAATATATTGATCAGTTTTTTAGGTTTTTGGCTGTTAATGTAAAAGATTCTCAGTGTTCTTTTAAGGAATTATCTACATCTCTTTATATTTAAACCACCATTATCATCTTTAATATCCGCTTTAACACGCTCAGCAGCACATATACTGCCTACAAAGAGTCTACACACACTCACCACAGGCAGATATGAATACTCTTGGGATTTATTTCAGCAATATTTGCCTTCTTTTATTTATTATCACCCCATACACACCCACACCTTCATCATGTCATCCTCCAGACTGCTCATCGACCACAGACAGTCACTCTCAGATACCAAAGCATCGCCTCTGGCAGCGTTGTCTCTGGATTTCGCCCGGGAGACGAGTGTCCAGACAAAACCTCAGTAGTGTCAAAGGAAAAACACACACACACACACACATATACACACACTAGAAGCATAAGAGAGTCCAAACCAAAAAAAAAAAAAGAACAAAAGAAAGAGGTGAAGCACCGGCGTTCCCCTTAACTGCCCCCAAACCCCTGCCCTCCATCCCTCCCTCCCATCTGCCCCTCTCCTTTGTCTCCAAAGATCACATCAAAGGGCCAAAAGAAAAAAGAGGAGAAGAAGAAGAGGAGGAGAAGCGGTCAGGAGCGGAGGAGCCAAAGGTATGAGAAGCTGCAGGGGGAAATAAAGAAGAAGAGGAGGAGGAGGAGAAGAAGAAGGAAGAGGTGCAGGAGGAGGTGCGCTCGAAGCGGCGGACCAAAAAACCAAAAAGTAACCCAAAACCAAAAGCTACTACTACTGCTACTAGTTATGTATGAGTGACTGAACTGTAACTAAACCAAATACAAACAAAGAGGGGGAGGACGAGGGGAGAAACGGGGGGAGGAAGGCCCTGTCTGTCTGTTCGTCTTTTAGCTGTGATTGCCGTTCTTGTATCGACAGACAGAAATCGTTCCCTCCCGCCCTCTGCCAGCGACCTCGGCTTTGTTCTCACTTTCTTTTTCCTGGATGGATAAAATATGGAATAACCTCAACAAACTGACTTTGAGAATATATATATTTTTGTTTTTGCTTTCCATAGTGTGTCTGTTAATGATGTATGGATTTGTCTCATTGCTTTCTACTTATTATGCGGCGGGAAGAAGGAGGGGAGGGCGGGGCGGGGAGGGGAGGTGGTGGGTTTCATATCTTCTTGTCTCTTCGGTTGTGCTCTGGGTTTTTATTTTTCTTTACGGTTGGAAATTGCTGTGAAAATGTAGCTTCCAAGATTTAAAAAAAAAAAAAGTTTTTTAATTTATCCAGAATGTCGTGAAAAAGCCAAAACTGAAAACCAAAAGCAAAACTTTTTAGACGTACAACCAAATAGAACAACCAAACCAATGCACAAGTTTTACACTGGCTCAGCTGAAGCGCGTGTGCAGGTGAGGTGAGTGACTGAGTGGCTGTATGTGCATGTGTGTGTGTGGGGCTTGTGTGAGCATATGTCGGTATAAAGATAATTCTCTTGCATACAAACCAAAATATAAAACACTCTCTGTCTTTCACATAAACATGTTAGAAGAAAAAATATCGTTTAATACTTGTTTTATACGTTTAAAAGCAAAACTCTGATCATTTTCAACCTGGACCCGGTTTCAAACGGTTTACCCGTCACAGTTATCGTCTCAAACATGCAGATTCCAAAGACACAAACCAGATGTTAGTCACCTCGTTAAAGTCATACATTAGTTTGCAGTTTTAATTTTTCCACAGATTTAAGAGGACATTTCTTTGCAGATGGAGAACTTAAAGCAACGACATGCTTCCTTTACAGTTGTGCAAAACTTTTGGCCACTTAAAGCTGACTTTTAGAGCAACCAGAGAGGGAAACGACTGCACTGGTTGTTTCACACGTTTAAGCCCATTAACTAATAATCGCTTACAAGTAACATACATGAATCAACAAACTGCAGACTATCTTCCAGAGTAAGCCTCGTGTTGTTTTGCCTTCTATTGGCTTAAAACACACTTAAGATTCTTAATCCATCACCTGAAAATCAATCATGTTATTGTTCGGGTGACACAGTTAGCTAGCAATTTGACTGTAGGCACGATAAACAAGCAAATACTGTATTAATTTCTATTTACAATTGTGCTTGAATGCATCATCAAGAAGGAGGTTGCATTGCAGATGTTTAACGTGCATATGTATGACTGATGCTTTTATCTAAAGCCAGTTATAATATGTGCTTTCAACCAGTAAATTACAGGAAAGTACATTAACATTATTTAAGCTTTAAGTGCTACATTTAAGAAACAGTCTCTATTACAAGTTTATCAACACGATAGCAAAACTTTCCAGAATAAAAAGAACACGTTAACTTGATACGTTTCTAAAACTAAAGGCAAAGTAAAGTTGATTTTATTACTGTCAAAAATCTTTAATTTAATGGGCTCAAACATGTAAATCCACCTTACGTCCTAGCTCCACAGTGAAGCAGCTCATCATATGTTTGTGAAAAACGAGGCCCAGGTTGAAAACGGAGTGGAGCTTTAATGCCACAGACACGGGGACTGAAGGCAACCAATGATGAAGATGATATGGGGGCGGGCAGAGGGGGGTGCTGACGTGCGTTAGCGTCCACTTTTAGAGGGAATGTATCCATTAGCTCTTCTAGGTTTTTGTAGGGGGAAATAATCTATGTTCAACTGCTCTTACTTGTTGCTGATGTATAAAAAGGCTGGGACTATTTTCCTTTGATGATGACGACCGAAGACGATGAACCAAAAGCTTTAAACCTTTTATCTCTCACGGGCTCTTTGTTGGAAAAAAATATTTGTATTTATTGTACGAGGGAGGTGTGTGCTTTTTCGGGGATGGGGAAAACGGTCCGTTTGTATTTTATGAACTTCTTTGTCTCTCACCTTGTTTATTTATTGATTCTTTATTTATGTATTTATTGGATTCTATTTATGTCTTTCTGGATCTTTGTAATAGTTTTTTCAGGGGTTGTTGTGAGGCTTGTATCTGCAGAGAGGGGTGTTCTTGAGATCAAGACAAGAAGAGAAGATGCCAAAACGAATGTTTCAAAGCAAAACCAAACCTAGAGACTGTTGTAACCTGAGACACAGAGAGGAAGTAGCAGGGAGGCTGTGACGGAGGACAAGGCAGATTTTTTAAGTTGCTACAAGGGGAAAATTGTGTCTTTCCAGTTCACTGTGCGATGTGTTAAATATCACGGAGTTCATGGAGTGTGTGTTACTGTTCTATAACCTTCAACAACTGATGCTTACCACTCAATGATTCTCATTTAAAAAGAAAAAAGCAGCGTTAAATGACTGATTGGACTTATGTGGAGAATAGTCTTCATCCATGTTTGTACAGAGCCTGTTGCACAAGGTATTCATTACTTACAACTTAGTGTTTCCTAAGAGGGGATTTACATATAACTACAGCACTTCACATTCTAGTTCTTAGAGAGAAGTAGTTTCTAAATGTTTACCACCAGTTAGTCCCAGGTGTAGCTGTTACAAAGCTAACGGAACAACTGTTAACTGCCAAAGCTAACGTTAGCTTGCTAACATCTGACCTGTTCAAATTGTCAAGTAAGTAAGCTAATGTACAATATGGTCGACATAGCTGACCTGACAGTTGATAAAAAGATGCTACTTAATGTCTTTAACAATTTACACTTGAAGATTTAAAACAAAATTTTACTGAATTAAAACAATATAGCAAATTCTCTTTACATAACACGATGCTAGCAATGTCTAGCTCGGCTAAATGGCTAGTTAAATGGCGTTGGTTAGATTAGCTTAACTGAACATGAATGCTACAAAATTTGAAACACTTTGCAGATAAAATTAAAGTTAAAGAAGTCTTGCAAATATTCAGCGTTAAAGGTTAAAGGTTAATTTATAGATAATTCTTCTTTAAATGTGATGCTAACGTGATGCTAACACGGACTTCCTGGCTAGACTTTGCAACAGATGTTTTCTCACAGCCGTTTTAGACATTACTTTAGTTTTTATTACTAAAATCTTCACTACTCAGAAATGTCTTTTTTCAAGGTGATCTAGCAAGAAAACAGAGCTTTAATGTAAAGTGTTCAAAAACTAAGGAAGGACTTTGGCTAACACACACACTTAGCATGCTATAGCTAGCAATAGCTCGTGCAACACAGTCCAGGTCGAACTTATTTGCTGGTTAATGACTTTTAACAGTATTTTATACTCAGAGTAGTCAAACATAACTGTTTGACCCAGCTCAGTTTCACACACTCCAAACTGGTTAAACTGGTCGCGGGTTGACACATTTCTTGCTCCATGTTTGTGTTTAAAGTCGGTCCTTTCCTCCGCTCACGTCTCCTCCTCTGCTCTCTGAAAAGCTTTCTGAACGCCCTCCGTCCCGCTTCAGGACGAGGGGCTTTAACTTCATACCTCTTGATACTCTGATGAAAAAACCAAATAGACATTCAAGCTTTAATGACAAACAAAAAAAAATACAAATAACAAAGACGTGACTTGTCTGAACTCAGGAGTGAGGGATGTGAAACTGGCCCTAGCACGGTAGTTTGACGAAAGGAGACACAAAGATTTCCATTAACCAGTTCTTATGGCTTTAACTACAGGATACACCAACGTGTGTGGAGTTCAATGAAGCGCTGAGGATGTGGCTGGTGTTTGTAGAGAGGAAGGTGTGTGTAGATTCATCACTGCTGTCGAGGGAAAACATTTAAACTCCAAACTTTTTATTAAAATACATGTGCTTTATGTTTTTAGTGTGTTTCTCAACCATTTGGCTGTTAAGAATCCACTGCAGAGCTGCGTGGATGTTAAATTAAACGTGAAAGCATTTTGTATTTTCAAAGGTTGTTTCCCTCCGACAGCAGTGCAGCTCCGTCTGTATGTGCGCCTGTGTAGTCCGACTCGACTGTGGCGAACAGAGAATAATACCAAAGTTAAAACTACCACAGAGAGACACTACACTACAAACACAACACACACACACTCGCAGTCATTCCATGTGTATATAGACATTCAGGATTCTTGTTAGGGACTGTAACTGCTAAAATAAAAGGTCTCCAGCGCCTGTCGTTGATATAAAAACACTGTCGGATAATAAGAGCACTTCAGGCCTTGGCGGTTTTTCTACTGTAGTTCTTCTGTGGCTGTGAATGTTAATTTTACTACTATGCTCAACTTTCCACGTCACCGTGACACGTCGAAGACTCTTTTTTTGGCCTTGAGAACACAAAATGTAAAACTTAAGAGGAGAGAATAACTTCAGTGGATATTTGTTCGCCCCGTGTTATCATTTCTTTAAGGAGAAATTGAAAAAGAAACGTTTTCCTTTCTATTTTTTCTACAATGCAGCTTAAATCCAAAGGTTACGAGGACAGCAAAGATAGATTTTACTGCTAAAGAAAAAAACCTCAATAGTGAAAACCAAAGAGCTCCACTGTATCTTCTCACCTTGATTTTCTTTTTTATTTCTCCGCATTGTACAACTCCCGCGTTTTTATGATGGCTGTAAACTCCAAAAGTATTCTTGAATATAGCCTAATGATGCTGATGGTGGTGATGAACATAAAAGAAGAGGCTCACTGCTCTCTAAGCTTTAGTATCTGTTTTTTGGGTCCTTTTTCTGTTTGAAGTATGCTTACAATACGCTGTTTTTTGACCTCGAGGCTCTCTCTGTCTGAGTTGATTCTATAACCTGATTCTGTTGGAAACGTTTGGGTTTGAAACTGTTCTCTACTGTCCCTGAACTCATCGCTATCTGTGTGCCTGTTGTTTTGGGGGCCAGGGAAACGGGGACAAAACAAACCTGTAAGTGTTAGGAATAAAGTGCGAATTTAGACCAAAGTCATCTCCCGTGTCTTTGTTGGTTTTTAATTGTTTTTAGTGTATTCAAGAATTCCATCCATCTGTTATCTAAACCGCTCATCCTGTTCAGGATCGCAGGGGGCTGGATCTCAGCTGGGCGAGAGGCGGGGTTACACCTGGGCTGATCGCCAGTCAATCACAGGGCTGACAGACAACCTTTCACACTCACACATAAGAGCATGTCTTTGGGAGGAAGCTGGAGGGAACCCACGCATGCACAGGGAGAACAGAAAGGCCCACTACGCGCGATCCGGGATTTCGAACCTGGAGTATTCAAAGATTCCCATGTCAAAACTTTAAAGAAAAAATCCAACCAGATGTACAGAATACGTCACACAGATTTGTAGTGTTTGTACATGAATTTAGGAAGGTTTAAATAAAGTTTTAAAGTACATTTTAGTCAAAAGAAAAGAAAATATAACTTTGAAAAGGACGTAAGCATCATTTAAAGACTGTTAGATTTCTGTGTCAATACTTCATGTTCATATTTAAACTTTATGATGTTAATTGGACATTTGTTAGATAAACAAAAGGAGGATTATCACCTGACTCTGTGCTTCCTGATTAATGCTACATAACCCTCGATTAGCCAAATCCTTCCTAGATTTATCCCCATTGTGTCGTCATTGTGCACAGTGTTTGTAATTGTGTACTGTTGTATAAAAAGTAGCAGGTCAAGAGAGATAAATGGATCAAATACACAAATATGTCCAAGGAGACGAAGGTCTGAATCTTATAAATCATTTAATGTCAGCATAATATTTTATCCAAACCACGCTCTTTACCGACACCTCATGAAGTAGTTTTAATGCCTACACAAAAACAATGTAAGTGTCACTGTTCAGTTAGGCACAGGTTTCAAAATGGCACCGTTAGGTGAAGGAGAAGATCATGATTTGAGATTTCACTTTTATGGTGACACAGGACAGGAACCTTGGTCTCAGTTTCCCTCAGCTATGGCTCGTTTTAGCCCCTTTCAGCTTCTTGTTTTGAGGTATAAGGTAGGAAAGTCAATTTTGTGTTCCAGCTGCCCACAAGTGGCCAAAATACACGTAATGCCTCTTTAAATATGTTCTCAGAGAAACAGGAATTTGAAGGATTTTAGTTTCAAAATAGTCGAACTCAAGTTAAGCAGAAAACATAACACAAGAAAATCAAAAGCAAAGCACTCGGTCACATTGACTCAAGCAGAGGAATGTCAGGGTGCTCTTGGAGGCATTCTTTCAGCGCGAGGACAAAAGAAACGTTAAAAACCTTTGGTTGTTGAGAAGTCTTCATTATGTAAAGCTCTGACCCTGATGAAGACGCTCTGTGGTCGATAGAAGTCTGATTTAAACAAGTCATTCCTGATTCGGTTTTATTAAACTTTTTCTCCTTGAGGTGTCTGAATGTTTCTTTTGAACATCCAGACAATAAAATGGAAAGTTAAATGTAAGTACAGAAGTTTTACACCAAACTTTCCTCTCTTTTAACAATATATGTCAATATGTCATTTATTTCTATACTGAAGTAGATATTCTGAGTATCGTCTCATTTCAGGTAAACTACACCGGCACAGTCAAGAGACTGTGCTGAAAGACAACGTCATTCTCAAGCCCTCGATGGGTTCCTTTACTTAAACAGTCTTCCTGTCATTTGGATCCTTTTCAACAGAGACCTGTGTGCAAATATAAAGATATACAGTTTAAGCCGACAGTCGCACATTTAACAGTTTAACATTTTAGAAAAGCTTTTGTTGCTGTAGTCGCTGATACGCCAGTGCAGACATTGGAAATGTTCAAGTGAAATGAAAGAGTAAGAGCTCTTTCCTTTTGAATGCAGCACAGTGTTTGGATAATGGACTGCATTTATATAAAGCGCCTTTATAGACTTCTCAACACTCACAGACATTCAAACACACATTTACACCGATTACACTCCGGAGACACAAGGGCGCTTCGGCCTGCTCGGCAGACTCCAGGAGCCAGGGATCACACAACCAGCCGTCTGATTAGTGCATAATGCTATAATAATAAAAAACTTTATTTGTATAGCACCTTTCAAAACAGAGTTACAAAGTGCTTTACAGAAACATGATAAAATAATACACACAATCAAATCAAAAGAGGAGGACTTAAGACATTGAGCAACGACGCTATCTGCTTTATAAGGCAAGATAAAGCAGTCAGGATAAAACCCATCAAAACAACAATTAGTCACGATATTACAAGGTGAATAATGAAAAAAGATCAAAATACAAATATATAATAAAATAAAATTGGTAAGCAACAGGTTTACTATAAAAAAGCCTTCCTATAAAAGTGGGTTTTAAGGAGGGATTTAAAGGAAGGCAGACCGAGGTTCTTCTGGTCGGGCAGCTGTGGGGCTTAAACAGAAAACGCCCAGTCGCCTGTGGTATGACCCGCTCTACCTCTTGAGTCACAGCTGCCCACTTTTGAACTTACTTTTGAACCCACTTTTTCCGGGTTCATTTTGTCTTCCTTGGAGCCCTGGTTACAGTGTTGTCGTACTCGAGTCCTAATTTTAAGTAGTCGTAACTTGACTTGGACTCGAGCGTTGACTGCATTCAGACTCAGAAAATGGAGAGGAGGACTTATTTATTGTATAAGACCATAATAATTTATTCAGTTTCGAGCAAATGGAGCAGAGCAACATGTTCGATGTGTAAAAGAGCCAACGATGAGAAGACAGGGACAACCTCAAACTGTAACAGACATCTCGATGCTGCTAGCTAACTTTAGCCTGGACTCGGGTAACAAGGACTCGACTCAGACTTTACTCAGATTATTCTATTTGGTGACTCGGACTTTGACTGAAACACTTCGGACTAGAGACTGAGGTGTGATCACTCGACTGCTACACTGCCTGGTCGATCTTCTGCTGGAGCGTGTGCTCCCATGTATCAAGGCCGAGTGCTAACATTAGCAGCCTTGGTTTGACTCCAACCAAGGCCCTGTGATGCATGCCCACTCGCTCTCCTCTCTGCCCTTCCTGCCTCCTTCAAGCTGTCATTTTATCTATGAAGCAAAAACGCCCAAATTTACCAAAAACAATGACACCTTTTTCTAAACATTGTGCTTAACACCTTTGCTCAGTCTTGAACTTTTGTTACACATGTTCCGCTGTCTGCTCCGTCTCTCTCACTGTTCTGGTTTGTCGAGAGTCGCTGACATAGCAGCAGGTGTGTTTTTAGCTCACGTGTGCACTTTTCTTTACATTCCTACAGCTACACATGTTGAGGGAAAACCCCTGAATCATTCAGGGCGCCCGGAGCGGGACAGGAGCCCTGAAACCTGCCGGGGATTATAGATATTTCATGTGTCAGTGTTCCTGTTGAGCTCCGAGTCCCAGCACACGTTCACAACTTCTCTCTGCCCAGCAGTGTGTTGTTGTTGTTGTTGTTTGGGGAGAGAGGATCGAACTTGTTTGCTTTCCAACTGCTACATCTTCTCAGCCAGTTTGTACATGCTTCCTCCTCCCTCTCCCTCTTCCTCACTCTTTTTTTCATGAGTTGGATCAGGACTGGTTTGCAGCTTTGTAAAGTCGCGGATCAGCCAAACCAAAATCCCCCACAGCTCCTGCCATCTCCAGTAAATCACGCGGCGCATCCAACGCCACATTCAGAGAGCTGCAGGGTGAAAATGAGAACTTTCTTCTCTCAGATTTCTGTCCAGCAAATTACAGAGTGCTGAGACGTAGAGTCAGATCTGTGTGTTTAAGCCATGGTGGACAATTTGCACCAGTAGCCTAAAAAGCTGTTTTATCTGGGAGCTTGTTTTCCTTCTCCGCTCCCTCCCTCAGAAGCCGTAAACCTCTGCTGTGTTTGACCGGGTTTAGTTAAACTCTGTCCCACTCGTATGACACATTCTCTACCCTCGGCAGCCGCCTGTGGTGAAATAAAAAGCAGAGTTAGGGCGTCAGATTGGAGGCTTCTGTGCGAGACTGATGATGTGTAGTGTCGACATTCAGCCGCCTCCCTCATGAACTGATCTCATGAAATACTGATGCTGCTATTGGTGCTGGGTGGTTCAGATCTGGGTGGCCTGGTCTGTCAGCATATGTGTGTGTGTGTGCGTGTGTGTGTTTCCAGTCAGTCCCAGTCTCTCTTCTGGGAACCAACATGTTGTAACCCACAGGTCCCCGAGGAGCAGCTTCGCCTGCTGCAGGGAAGAAACCAGCTCGGTCTCGCAGGGTCCTAACGCCGCCTCGGCTCTGTGTTTGTCTGTTAGCATGAATGAACGTCTGTGTTTGCACCTTCACACACTCTGCGCGCCAGATGTGAAAGAGCCAAATGTTTAGGAACCGTGTTTGAATACCAGGTGTGAAGCAGCCGTGAAGTGTGCCGCTTTAGTTTGAGCTCTGCACAGATGCTGAACGCAGGGATGTAAAGGTCGCAGGTCGCTCACTGGCCATTTCATAAGATAAACCTATAGCATCTTTAGAGTCCTGTCACACGTGCACTGCACTCCTGAAAGTTCCCCGACGTTGTCTGGGTGGGCTGCATGTGTGAACGCAAACGGCTTCATTTTTCACACATTTTTCTCTCGTAGCTGTTGTCCGGTGTGATGGTGTCTTGTACTCCAGCTCAACAAACACTATCAGCTCATGGAAGCCTTCTCCTTCCACACTTAACGGGAGCATATCTCCAGTCACCATGTTCGTTATTAGCAGGCTAATCTCCTCCGCTCTGGTATCATCACAACGATGTGTGCTAACAGGGCTAGCCAATGATGTGATGCGAGACTGCCCGACTGTCTTTCTCCGCTGACTTCTCCTTGTGCTTTAAGCGCATGTGGTTAAGCATCGAACTAGTATTTCTCTGATATACAAGTTTAAAACCACATATCTTGCACAGCACGTTATCGTCGTGTTTCTTGTCAAAGTACTTACAGACATCACTTTTCCCGGTCACGGCTGACGTGCATGTAACTGAGTTGGACTACTTAAGCCGAAAACAACGCATGCCCGGGTGCGTGAGTAGTGTAATGTTACTTGAATAATGACATCAACAACTCGAGTATTCGTCCCCATCCCTAGTGTGAACACAGCAGGTAATAGTCAGAAACATTCACTGTGAGCGAGTGAACGGGTCGATGACGTTTATATCATGTGACCAGTGTGAAACCAAAAGAGCGACACATAACAGGATGAAATTGTTGGCCAGTTGCGATGACTGCAGTGTAGTTTTTTTACCTCATGTTTTCCCCGTCCGACAGGGAAAATCTCCCACTGTGAGGGAGCAACTCCGAATGTCTCCAAGTGTCTTGAAATTTTCTGGAAATTATGAGGAGTGCATTTGTGAAAAGGGCATAATACAGTCAAATACATTTTGTTAGCAACACCATTCTTACTGCGTCTTTTACTGAAGGAATCCTTTTCGTATCGCATTGTTTTGCTTTTGCAGAAAGTCTAAAGCCTTTCCCAAGAAAAAGGTAAATAAATCTTTTAATTCCATTGCAATGACACAATAAGATAACATGTGGAAGCGTTAAAGAGCAGCTCCAGTCATGTTTTAAGACATATAAAATGCTCTGCTAGAAATAATCAATTGTGTCTGCAAAATATGTTTAATTACCTTGTAAAAAGCCTCCCGAGGCCTCTCCTCCTCCTCCCTTATTAAAAATCCCTGAATCTGCGTAGGCCCCGCCCACTATGAAAATTTACAGCCCCCTCCGTCGTGGAAACAAAACACGTCTCTGCCATCATTTAGTGGCAACTTGTTGACACTTAGCTAGCTTAAAATGTAGTAATTAGCAGTAACGTTAACGTTAGTAGTCAGCAGTGAGTTTGCAAACATTACGTTGATGGTTACAGCTGGCTCGGGCATCGCTGAAGTGGTTGCCATAGGTTACACATAATGATATGCATAGCGTCACCCCGTCCATTAACAGGATTGGCTCCTTAGGTTCATGACATCACAAACCTGGCAATCTAGAAACGTGTTGTTCAGCCTGTCCTTTGTACACAACAGGTTAAAAGCAGACAGGCCCAGCCATGGAGATGACTGCTGATCATGTCCCTGATATGTCTTGTAGCACATGAAGAACACCACATGGAGATGTGCACAAGGTTAAACACTGGATTTACACTGGAGGGGGGCTTTAATGTTGAGGTGCAAAACACAGTTTACGTCAACAACAGTAAAAAAGATAAATAAATACAGACAGTATAAAGAATAAAACACCAAATTGTGGGGGGTTTTTCTGGCACCCTTTCCGCAACTGGATTAGTTTTTTTTCCATGACATCACCCAAACTTTTGGGGGTTTACCTTAAATGTCCGTGTTGATTTCTTATGGAAGAAATTGGTTCACCACACTGATACAGAGACGGACGCCTGTCTGCAGAAAAACAGCTCAGAACTGCCTTTATTTAAATTTCCACCTGTATTTTTAGATTTCATGGTGTTATATTTTATTCAATTGACTGATATGTAATTTTACACATACCCTTATAACGTGAGAGAAAAACTGTTTGAGCCGCATGTTGAGTTGCAGTATTAAATAATCCACCAGATGGCGCCAACTCACCAGATAAAGATCACGAGACACAGACAAGAGAGCTGTCTCTGCTGCCGAAGAACGTTTGAGGCTCTTCATGTTGAGTTATTAATGTCTCTGGTAAACATTATTAAATGTTATAATATATATAATTCCTGCCGCCAAACGTCAGTCAGGGCGCACAGGGAGCTGCGTGAAGTGAAGTGCAATGTTGACTTGGTACTCTGTGTCTCATTTGAGACTTTGAATACAAATGAACTTGAAAATAAAAATAGGAAAAACGTCCTGAAAGAAGCTCGACTCACCGCAGCGAGACAACAGAAAGGCTGTTTGTTTAGTAACAGGGATTCACAACAATGCCAAAGCTCAAACAGACGTGCTTTGTTTGTGTCAGGATCTGAAGTCTGTGGATGTTTTTGCAAGTTAGACAGAAAAACAGAATCACTTCATCTCATCTGAAGACAATTTCCTTCCAACACATGTCTGCTCAAACATTTTCCTCCTGTAGATAAAAACTGCTTTCTGAAAGTGCATCCTCAGCTCTCATCACGGCTATTAAACTCGATCTGATGCCTGAAGAATCTTCTGAAAACTGATGGCAGCGTGTCATGTTCAAGGAAATGACTAAAGTTTCTGCCTCTCTTGTTAATTTAAAATCAGGTTAGAGCGTCAGGGAGGGTCACCCCTGCTGTGTTCAGGGTTTTTCTGTGAAAACAAAATACCTTGAGTTAAACAGACTTTTACATTTCACACACTGTCATAACCATTCAGAGGTGGTGAAAGTTTGGTTTAACATGCATCCTCTCTGCATTAAAATGAGTCGTGTTGTTAACTACATGTTTCCAGCCGTCTTTAACCCAGGGAGACATCGTGTTAGTCAAGATAATGTGATGTTGCATTCGGTCGCTTGTATCGAGTGGAAACAGCACATTCATCTAAACAGGGCGTGTGGGGTTTTGCCAAAGTTTCCGAGTCAAGCGTCATGTTTCCCCAAAACCGTGTGCGACAGACTTTGAGGTACGTCCTCTCTCGCCTGATGGTTTTGTCAGTGGTTGTACCCAATCAGCAGCAATGTTTCAAAAGGCAGGAAGGTTTTTCAACACACCATCATGTCTGTTTAAATCAACTTTTTGATCCACCCGATTCTTCTGTAACACCAAGAGGTCCCGATCGGACAGAACCAGTTTTGCAAGCTGTAAGCCTACCTCTTTTTTTCTGTTGTTAAGGCAACCACCGACTCATTAGCTGTCATTAACCTAACCGTTATTTTGTGAACTGACAGAAGGCCCACCTCGCCATTCATCTGATTGGACAATGAGAAAAAAACAGCAATGACGTCGGGCACTTTTCTGCTTTAAGTTGAAGTTTTTTCAACTCAAGGCGCTCTGAGCGTTTCCCCAAAAACACAAGGCGCGCAGAGCGAGAAACACGAGCGCAAAAGCAGCGCGTAAAAAGCATCCCTCTCATTGAAAACAACTACAAACAAGTCGCCCCACGCTGCTATAACGCGCTCTGTTTGATCGGGACCTTAGCGTGTCGAAGCATTTTGAAGACACATTCACAGCTGCATTTTTTAAAGATTATTTGTCCCTGTATTAGATAGGACAGCTGAAGATAGATAGGAAATACGGGGAGAAGAGAGTGGGTAATGACATCCAGCAAAGGGCTGAGGGCAGGAGGCGAACCTGCCGCTGCTGCGTCCAGGACTATAGCCTCTGAATACGGGGCGCCTGCTCTGCCCACTGAGCTAAACCAGCGCCCCACTGCTGTTTAACTGCTGCAAGTGATCGGCCAATCAGAAATGTTAAACCAGCGTTCCCCTCCCTGAAAGTTCCTGTAAGTACTAGCAGGGACTTTAGAGGGTAACAACATGATTTCGACCCTTGTCCGTGTGGTGGAAATGCAATGAGTTCCTGCAAAGGTTCCTGGTTGCTTCCTGCTGTATGAATGCGACTGTTAACACACAGTCTACTCTATCTGCTCTGCGTCTCTGCTATAATACATGTTAATGAGTGTTTCCTTGTTTTGAATGCAGGGTCACACCAGAGCAGTTGGCGTGCTTTGCCACATTTCACATGTAAATTGTGTGTCAGCAGTTAAACTGTCTGTGTCGTAGAACCGGTACAAACATGTCACACTGGTTTGAGCCATTTAAAATAAATATGAAAATGACTTTGCAAACAGCTCGCGCTGAATGCGTCTGCACTGCTGGACTGTTGATTCTCTATTTGTTTAGGTAATGATGTTTGTTTATGGTAACCCTCACATTATTTCTGCTCCATTGGATGTCACTCATCCAGTTATTCAGATCGTGCTGACTCGTGTGCAGGAAGCGCCTGGAATCAACATGAAGTTAAAGTATCAGCTCAATGTACTTTAAGTAGTAGGAGAAAATCTGACCCTGTAGTTGTACCATATATGACATTATAAGACTGTTAGTCGTCAGTGTGTGTAAGCAGCATTTTACTGTCCTCCTAAAGTGACCCTAGAATTAAACCCTTGATAAAGCAGTGAGGTTGTTTGGGCAAGTGGTTTCAGACCGAGGCACCGGGCCCTCCAAGGGGTCACAAGATAAATTTGTTAGGTTGAGAGATTATGAATGTATATCTGAGACACAAAGAATGAATTCCTCGGACTTTTGTTGCATCATTTTGGACAAAAAAGGAAGAAAACGACTACATTTAGAAGCGAAGGTGGTTTCTCGTTGGTGAGCATGACAAGGAGCTTCAAATCGAGTTTAAATGTTGAATCTTTATCTGATAACTTTCATGCAAATGTGTTAATTAAAAAGTAACTACAGCTAGTAAAATAATGTAGCATTGTTAAAAAAGAAGCAATATTTCCCTTTAAAGTTCAAATTAAAATAAATGTCTGTTAAGATAAATGAGGCAACACAACAGTGATTGAGCTTATGGCCCACTGATGAAAGCCTTTGCATTTGCAGTATTACAGACTGGGTGTCTGCGGTGACTTTGACGGAAAACATCACAAGCAGCGCCCAGTTAGTGACGCGTTTCCATCAGCCAGCAGTGATTGGTTTGCCAGAGAGGGTAGGCGGAGCTAAGCGGCTGCTTTTCCACTCTCTGCGAGTGTTGCGAGTAAAAAGTAATCTACTATGGCTGAACAAACAAAGAAAAGATGGATGACTACAGATACAACTTCAACAAGAAGTGAAAATCCAAAGACAAAGAAACAAACTCGACGCTCAGATGAAGCAAACAGTCTGAAAAGGAAAGCGACCGTCAGCCAGGAAAATCATGAGTTACAACCGGAGCCAACCGTGGACGTCACACATGCGACACTGTCTGGATATCTGGGAAGTGTGCTCCCGCAATTACTGTTTATCGCCATAGATGCCGCCAAAGAGAACGAAACTGAGATCTTCAAGATTACAACTTTAAAGTGTAGTGGAGTGAAACTATAAAGTTCCATAAATGTGAATAAATTTAGTTGTACTAAAGTCCAGGACGTGAGTAAATGTATTTTTGTCTGCTGGTCATGTGAGATGAAATCAGAGTTGCACAGATCAACAGGAGCAGACTGCGTCGTAAAGATGTGTTATATGTTTCCTCAGACTCCATCAGTGCGTCTCTGAGCCTTCAGATCAGGATTTCCCTCCTGACTGACATGATGGATGAATCTGGTGTGAACTTTCCTCCTGATTCCCCCTCAGCCGTCACGTCTCTGCCTGATGGCTACACGCCCTAAAATGTAAACACGCGAGCCAACGCGACACCACATCTGCCTCTGACGTTCGACTGTCTCTCTGAGGCTCCACAATCCAGACACCTCCAGACACAACGTCCCCTGTAACCGCTGTGATGCACACATTCCCTCTGTAGCTATAGAAACACAACTGTGCGCCCCGGGTGTGTGGTAGGTGGCCGGCTGCTCGCGGTTGGCTGGATGGCTGGTTGGGTTGGCGCGTTGTCGGGCTGGCTATTCACCGCAGCTCTGGTGTGATGTCTGTTGCCATCACGCTCTCTCTGCTCCAGCCAAGAAGGAGCGGGACTCTCACATGTTGCTGGGTCTATAGGCTGCTTCCCGCCAGGCCGACAGACCCCGCCAGCCCGGCCAAACCTACACAAACACAGTGCCAGCCAATCTCAACCCGCCTCAGACAAACTCAGCCTCAATCCAAAGCCATCCGAGCGTAGCTGTGTGCAGCCAAGCCCACCACACTCCACCCTGCCCTAACCCAACTCCTGATATTTAATACTGGAGGCATCATTAGGCCAACACTCTCCTCCTCTGTGACTTATAGGTGCAGACAGTGGAAGAGATCTCCTTGTTTTCGATGGCAGGACGAGGGAGCGTCTCGAAGCTTGAAGGTCAAACTCTTTGTTGTATCGACCACCGATTTGTCTCACGTCAAAGTGGCTTCACAAGACTCTAAACCACTAACCAGTCAGTCTGAGTTACTCTGGAAAAAGTAGAAGCAAAGAGCTGAAACCGCAGAGTATAAAAGAAGCGCAAAAGACAATAATTTTATGCAAATAACTAGAAAATGATGGAGAGGCTTTAGTGTTTGAGCTGAGGGGAAAACTACGCGGCCAAGCCTTCCTAGTGATGCAGTTTATCTGGTTTTATTTCAGGTTTTATTGAGCAGAAAACAGACAAAAAGACACCATCACACCCAGGATTTAAAAGCAATCTGAGTCACAGTCTGCTTAAAGTCTCCGTACAGTAACTATAACTTGTCTCAGAGACACGCAGGTACAGGCGAGTGTTGACACACAACAGGGCCTCACATGCCTGTGCAGCACAAGACAGTAGACTATACATGTCTTTCTTAATATATACATTAAATTCAAACACTAAAGACGCAGTGGATTGAGGGGGAAGGAGAGCAGCTGAATCTGGGATCTGTTTTCCTGTCAGCAACACGTGTCGAGAAGGAAACAGAGCCGAAAGATGAAGAACAGGACGCGCGGAGAAGGAGGAAGATGGTGCAGAAAAACTGTGTCGCTCCCGGTCCTGCAGCTTTGCACCAAAGCCACAGACGTTTAGATCCACACTGAACCCGATCTAAGCACCTGGTCAGTATTTTCTTTGGCCTCTCTGTGTTGCCGCTGTAGACGTTTACATACTTCTGTCTCTGCTGTCAACAAACAGTAAAATGTATGAATGAACCTCTGTGAGACTCGGAGAGGCCAAAGAGCCTGTTAGCATCGCTATCACCGCTAAATTAGATTTTGATGTCTAATTCAGTTTGCTGAATGATTCACTGTTTGAACGTAGATCAGCCGTCCGAGTGGTGAAGTTTATCTCCCCAGGATGTTGGAGGACTCTGACTACATGGTGCCTTTTTCTCATCTCTTTGTCAATTTGTACTTTTTTGTCCTAATTTTTTGTCTCTTTTTATTTCATCTCTTCTCTTTGTCATTGTTTGCATCTCAATGTTGTTTCTTGAGTGTGTCTTTATAGTCTCATCTGTATCTTTGTAGTCATTTTTGTCCATTTGTGGCCGTTACTATTTCTTTGCAGTTGTTTTGTTTGTTTTTGTTGTCGTCTGTTTCCCTTGTGAAGTTGTTTGTGTCTCTTTGTGGCCGTTAGCATCTGTCAAACCTATGATAAAAGAAGAAAGTTAACTCAATCCTCAAAGAAATCTGACGTAACTCATCCCAATGAATTAGCAGTAACTCAAAAATGATTATTGTGGCACTGACTCGTTCATTTTGAGTGATACTAATTTTTTGATCGATTTAGCGAATAAGCGAATATTCGCCCGGCATTACTTGCGCGAGTTTGACAGCCGGACCAAATTTCGAATTTAAATAACAGGCGAATATTCGCCCTTCGCTTCCGGAATGGAGGAGAGGAAGCGGGGCTTATCTCCATGGTTACCAACGGCATCAAGAAAATTTTTTCTGCAATCATTTGCATCATTCGCACCGCCCATCTTGAATTTGCATCTATTCGCGTTCGTCGTGAACGCAAAGTAAGAAGTGCGGTAGCTAGCGTTAGCTGGCAGCCTACGGTAACGCTGATTGTTGTAAGGGTGGCAGCTGGAAAAGATGACGGTGCATGTCTGTTAACATAAATTGAAAAAAACATACAATTTTAAATAAAAATATTAATATAAAATATAAGCATCAATTAAATCCACTCTAATGAGGTGTGTCTCATTTCACATGACTTGACACAGTTAAGTTGTTTAAACTTGTTAGAGTTTACAGTGTAGCTGTTCTGTATCTCTTAGTAGTTTTGTGTCTTTGTTTTGAGATTGTACCTTTATGAAGTTGTTTGTGTCTCTTTGTGGCCGTTACCGCCCCTTCGTAGTTGTTCTGTATCCCTCTCTTTGTAGTTGTCTCACTTTGTACTCAGTCTTTTTTTCGATTTTTGCATTTCTTTCAAGTTGTTTTTTGTCTCTTTGTGGTCATTATAAGTCTCCTCTTGCTGCTCTGTATCTCTGTGAAGTCAGTGTGAGCAGTAGTTGTCTGTGTCACTTTCTGTGTTTTTGCTGTCATTGTGTCCCTCATTTAGAGTCATTGTAGTGTTTTATCTTTGTTGTTAAAAGTCTGTTTGTAGTCTTTAGAGTCACTTTAGAGTAACTTGTGTCTCTTTGTAGTCGTTTTGTCTCCATGTGGTCGTTTATGAGTCTCTTTGTGGTTGTTTGTTTGTTGTTTTATTGATTTTCCAACAACTATAATCTGAGGCTCTGCGGTCACACAGACTCCTTGGGCCTCTAGGCTTGTGGCCTTTAGGCCTGTTAAATAATCCATCAATGGCTTCCCCCATAGTGTTAACAATCTAGTTGCCTAAGCAGACTTAAATATAAACTCTACATGCCCAATATAACCACCTGATTGAACTCAGTAAGTCTGAACGTGTTCTTTGGAATGGTGGTCATTTTAGAAAATGTAAATGATGAAAGTAAACTTACATGCAGCAGATTGTCGGAACATGTCTGATGATATTTAGTCTTTATACCCACAGTGGATGTGTATGTGACATGAGAGCAGTGTGTTTCTATATTGACAGTTGACGGAGCAGTCTGAGTATTCGGGGAGTGTATTATGGGAGGAAGCGGTGCACAGTGCCAATAGGAATAGGAAGAGGGAGTTCCTCCAGAGATAGACAGAGGAGGCTGTTAACACATACACACTGAGCTCTATATAGACTGACACCGTTCCACACATACCTCGCTCTCGCTCTGAACGACTGCTGGCTGCTCGACTCTCTAATCCCCCCTCCGCTCTCTTTCCCCCCCTTTCCCCTTTCTGCCAACTCACACTTCTCTCCTTCACCCGCCGATTCCTCCCGTCTGTGTACTCTGCCTCTCTCGGGTTTCCCTTACTCATGTTCTTCTTCTCCTCTCCGTTACAGACTTGGCACAAGGCCGCAAATAGGTCAAATATAACTCTCACATTCCTCCCCGCAGTCCCTCTTCCTCCTCAAGGACTGAATGTGGCCTCTATCGCTGCGTCGGCCTCCACATTAAAGCTTTATTGAATGTGACTCCGCCGTGTCTCTGCAGAAGAGTCGACCTGCACCTAATTAAATGCTCACTTTTTTCCCACAGCTCTGTCCCAGAGCAGAGTGTTTGAGGATCTCCTGTGCAATTCATTACGCAGAGTTTATAATTGCACACAAGTGCACCCTTTCTTAAACAACGTCCAGATTCAATCAGCGAGTTTTGAAATGCAACGTACATGTTAAAAACAGTTTAATTGCATTTAATGTTGTTTTGGTAAAGATCTCCGACTCCACTGAAACTCTACTTTAACTCCACTCTGCCCCCTCTTCCTCTCTGTGACCACAAATGCATCTTCAAGCTGACACCTGCACTGTGCGATTGGCTGTATTGTCTATAAGAAGTGATTAAAAGTAGAGTTATAAGCGACACAAAGCCGTTGCGTAGTTATTTTCCAAGAGTCCCATTTTACTTCCCTGCTCTAAAGCGTTTTTTTACAGTGCTGACGATCTTCATGCTCTATTTTCAGGCGTCAGGAAAGCCACTTCTGTTGCTTTTATTTGCACAGATTGTAAGATAATCGTCACTGAGGTTTCTCCATCAAACGTATGAACAAGGGACTACTTCTCAGAGGTGGAGATCATGAATCAACTGGCTGATTTGTTTCCCTTTGTGAGTTCAGGTCGAGCATGTTCTTTGTCCTCTTGTTTTTAACACACTTCAAACGTACTTTAGTTGTTTGACAGCAAAATAACACAGCACATCATTCTGACTGCCGTCACTTCAGTGGTACGTTAAAGCCTTTAAACCCCAAACACATCAAACCACCATCAAAGGCGACAAAGGCCGACTGCTGTGCTGCCTCATGTGGTCTGTCTGGGACGACACGTTGCACTTGAACACACCGCAGAGCCAATACTGTACGTTCTGCACCTGTGTGACAGTAAATCTGTCTCCATACAAGCAGGTGGCGTTAGTCTGTGTTTCCCATTTGACCTGTATTTGTTTATGCACAGACTAAACGCCTCGACTGTCTTCAGTAGGAATTAGTTCCACTGAAAAACTGCTGACGTCGAGTCCTGTGAAGTTTCCAAAGAGTGTTGGAAACATTCAACATGTTGAAACATTGTTTCATGGATTTTGCAGATTAAAGAGAAATTACGGAAGCGAAAGAGATGGAAAATTACCTCCATCACTGCTTGCATGGTAAACACTTCAGGGCCCTGACACACAGAGCCAACAGTCAGCAAGTGTCAGGATGTGCGTTAGCCTCGGTGGCCATATTTTTTTGCAATGTGTCCCTAAAAGTTGGATCCAGTCTGTGACTTTTTAGCCGATGCAGCACGTTGAATCGGCAGCGGAGCCCGTGTTTTGTGGACACGTTCTTTGACGTCTGTTTGGTGTTTCTGGGGCGTAAAGAAGACACTGTTTCCAGACAGACTTGTCTCTGAGTCTGATGAGTTCAAGAAAGAAGAAGGCAGGAAAGACAGGACAGGATATAAGACATGAAAGTGGTTGTTAATGGCGACTCGGGTCCCCAGCTGCACTCAAATCAGGGAAGTTGTGATTATAAACTGAAAACCTGCGACCACGAGGACACCTAAATGTTTCGTTGTATTCATCAAGGCTTCGAGTGCTACGATACAACTTCCATTCACCTCTACTGTTTTGAGTTGGTCATCTTGATATTAATGTTTCAAAACCTGAACTGCAAAGCCTGAAACCATGAGAGGTGAAGTGCTCCTGGAGGGCTGGTTTAGCTCAGCCTCGTCCCATAAACAGAGGCTGCGGTCCTCCCCGAGTTCGACTCCCATCCTCGGCCCTTTGCTGCCTGTCACCCCCACTCTCTCTTTCCCTGTTTCCAACACTATCCACTGTCCACTCTCTGTCATTAAAGGCATAAAAGGCCCAAAAATACGTATATAAAAAGAGGTGAAGTAGACCTTTAAGCCTGGCATAACACTCCAAAAAGTGGCGTAACTAAGTACTGTCAGTGTCAGCCCTGTTCCTCACTCTAACATAGAGATTTCCATCCTCAGATGGTTGATCATTTCATACTACGAGATGGCTTTGTTTAATAACTGCTGTTCTTACTTCAGATAGTCGCTGCTCTGACTGTATGCAGATAAAGCTCTGACGGGGCTGTCCTCCCCGAAATTCAAATGAGGCTAAAATGTCCCCTGTGACCTCCCGTAGCCTCATGGAAAGCGCTCTGACACCTCTCTCTCTCTCTCTTTCCTGTATACATTTGCTTTCCTTTTCAGGAACCCCGCTCTCTCCTCCCCCTCAATCTTCCCCTCTTTTGCCCCCTCTTTCTCTCTCACTTTTTCTCCTCCCCCATTTCTTCCATGGCCTCATCCTCCTCTCTTTTCCTCTTTTTCTGTCTCTCTCTCTCCTCGCCGGCGCAGGAGCGTGTTAATCCCATTACACATGTGTGAATACCAGCTGGAGGAGAGCAGGAGAGAGAGAGAGGCAGACAGAGAACGGAGAGAGAGGGGAGGAGAGGGGGAGACGGGAACAGAGAGTGTTTGTGAGTCTGCTCTACACCGGAGTCAGATCACAGAAAATCCCCTGATGTTATGTAGTTGATGGTAAAATAATGTAATGCATTGTAATGAAGTGTGGGAGGTTTTCTGTGTGTGGCTGTGCTCGTGCAGAGGAGGACTCTACCATGCAGGCACAAGAACAAGTGTTTACTCTGAAATAGTAAATACATTTTGTAATTTGCGAGCAGTGTCTGTGTCGGCCTGATGACACAGATTATACTCTATTGTTTAATATCTTAATAGTGTTTAAAACCTCTTAAGCTCCTCCCACTCAAACTACACTTTAACCTCTGTTAGTGACCCCTGCATTTCTATTGAACACTGAATATGTCACGATTATATTGTAGCCAATGCCCATCATACCTCGCGTCCCATCATGCTTTGTGCTGGACTGAATTTCTAGTTTGCACCATGACCGAGGGCGACCTTGCATTTTATAAAACCAGCTGTACTTTCTGAGCATTAGAGATGGCATTACCGGTCGCTGCAGATCTTCAACTCTCGTTCAGCTGCGAGATTAGTTCATAAGACTCGTTCACCAAGTCGCTCAGTGACATTCCAGGTTTACCCGTAACCACAAAGAAACAACTCACTCGCTCCTTCCTCACTCTTACTCGTTCATGAACGATGACAGCTCCTGTTGCGTTCACTGGTCTTCCTTCAAATCATCACAATGTAACAGTTACTTGGCCCAACTTGTCCATTAGAAAACCTTCTGACGTTATAATGTCTTAATAAATAAACACAGTTTAGTTTGTGTTCATGTGTCAGTTGTTTAAACGTCTGTGAATTGGCTTCGTATGCACGCCCCACTTTCATTTGTAATCAGGTCGTATCGTTCACGATCCATTTTCGTTCAGTGAACGAGTGAGAGAGAGACACATTCAGTCAGCTGATACACTCCGTAGTTCGACCAGTGACATGGTCGATTGATAAATACAGCTCTCCTCCAAAAGGTTAACATCAGTCTGGTTTCCTCAAAGGAAGAAGGAAGGGGTTGGGAAGCTGCGAGCAGAATGAACGTCAGGAACGAGTCAGTGCATGGAAGTGAACAGATCATTCAGTTCTTTTTGAACGAATTGTTCGTGGCCGAAACATCTCTGATGAGAGGGTTCTTCATGTTATTTCCCT
This sequence comes from Semicossyphus pulcher, assembly GCF_022749685.1. Classification (NCBI taxonomy): domain Eukaryota; kingdom Metazoa; phylum Chordata; class Actinopteri; order Labriformes; family Labridae; genus Semicossyphus; species Semicossyphus pulcher. The sequence goes on from NW_027211726.1 coordinate 6,360,404, forward strand.
GAAAGTGTTGACCGAGCTGAAAACCTGCTTCCTGTCTCTCTTACAATATATTATTTTGAAGGGGAAACATGTATGAAATACTGTACATGACATCGCAAACATTTCAGTTACATGACAGAGATGGATATTTAGTTTGACAAAACATCTAACGAGACACTTTTAACTGCATCCAAAGATCTTAATCTCCAACTTTTAACTGGAGGTACAATTTGTGTTTGTTTGTTTGGCCTTTTATGCCATCATTGAGAGAGAGGACCGTGGATGGTGTCGGAAACAAGGGAAGAGAGAGTGGATGACACGCTGCAAGGGGCCGAAGGTGGGCCGTTGCATCGAGGACTGCAGCCTCTGTATGTGGGACGCATGATTTAACTGCTGAGCTAAACCGGTGCAAAGTCAAGATTCGAGTCTCTTGTGTTTGCAATATTTCACTCAGTGTCAACATCGTTTATTAAAATTTGAACGACATATAAAAGAACTTATATAATATTTATTTTTATTTTTTTTTGGATTATATGGAAATCTTTATTTTTTAAACCATAAAATGAGTGGATTTTAAAGCTTTTAGCATCAGTAGAGCTTGTTTTGACTTTGTCTGCATGCACCATCTCTTTATGTGCTCTTCTTCACGGGTTTGTAGAAAGGCTGAATTTTCATTGAGTGAGAGCAAAGTGCAACAGACATTTAATCACTAATATGGGAGACCAGTTACATGTGTGTGCATCTTTGACCCATGTGAGCTGTGGGACACTTGGGGAAGATCCGGCCCGTCCATTTCTTCAGTAACAAAATAAAACAGTGAACAAAGTCAGCATCAGAAATTTATGTTTTATAGATACGCACAGTATGAAAAGTAAAGGTGCATATATGTAGTTCAGAAAGACGACCTCTGTGAGATTTTAATTACATTAATATTAATGGATTAATGCAGAAATTAAATGTTGATTTATTGTATTTTGGTCAGTGTGCAGCTGTTTTAAGCTGCTTTATATCAGAATCAGACTCGGCTTTATTGCCAAGTAGGTTTACACATTTAAGGACTTGGTGTTTTGATGTAAAACAGTGAACACGAAGTAAAATAAAAAACAAGTAAAAAGTACTCCTCCTATCGGGGGACTTAAATGTAATGAAAGATAAACAATAAAGAATAAAAAGTATGAACAACAGGAGTGATGGCAGAGGGGGAAAGTTGTGCAGGTAAATACTGATATTCTGTAGCTTTAAGAGGAAGTGGACTAAAAAGTCGAACACATTACCCTCAGAATGTAGAGAAGTAGAAGCATGAAGTGGGATTAAATACTCAAGTTAACACTTGTACTAAAGTGCAGTAGTGGAGAAATACTTTGTTTCCACCTGCTGGAGTTTAAAGAGGAAGAAATAAAAGTGAGTCACACATAAGAAACACTTGTTTTAACTGTTTTTTTTCCTCTTTCCAGCAGCTTTAAAGCAGCCCGGGATGTTAACAGGCATTTTAAAGTGACATTTTCCATGTTTCAGGCGGTGCTTGTTTTGGTTCTGACCTGAGCCCGGCTCCTCTTTGTGATTCAGAGCGGGTCGCTGGGATGTCGGGGAGGCGATGAGGCTGCGAGCGAGACAGTGCAGACAGGCCCAATGTGGCTCCTGAAGGGTTCAAGCGCCAAGAAAATAAACAAGCCTTTTGATCACAAAGGGCCCATTCACTCTCTCTCCCTCTGCCTCTCACTCTCTTTCTTTCTCTCCCCCCTCCCCCCTCCCCCCTCCACTTATCCTTGGTAGTTTCTCCTCAGCTCTCCTCTCCTGACCTCTATTTTATAAGAAGCCTCTCCACGAGTCTCTCTTCCCTCCATTTTACACTTTGTTTACCATCTTATCTCCAAACCAAAACTGTCCCCGAGCTCTGGCTGAAGGACAGAGAGACAGGCGAACACAGAGAGACACACATCATCTGACCATCTGACCAGCCAGGGGGCAGAGAGACAGACAGGCGCACGCACAGACACACAGACAAGGGCCTCCTTATTCCACAAACACACAGTCATGCTACAAGAGCCGAGGAACGCAACATGGAAAATGTCTTCATCACTCATCTTTAGCTCGAAGCACGAACACTTTCCCTCCGGACACGTTCTGCTGTCATGTAGCCGCCTCGTTTTGCGAGTGTGTGTGTGTGTGTGTGTTTTCTTATGCATACAGATGGGGCTGGTGTGAAAAGGCCTCTCCCATTACAGTGGTGTTGTGGAGCGTTAGTGCGGCTCACTCTGGGTGTGGCTCTGTTACCATTTGCCCCCTCAGGCCTGTTTTCCATTTTAAAACACGCCAGATTTCCTCGGATAGAAAACACTTACCTACAAAAACAAAGACACGTACGTCGCTCAGTTTGGCGCTTTAATGATTGTGTTTTTTATGCAGTACTTTTGAAAACAGCCGTTCGAACGTGATAAAGATGCAAAAACGGAACAAAACAAACACTACTATGCAAAAAAGTAAACTGCATGACTACAAGCAAGTAAAACTGCAGTTTATTTAATGAAAACAGTCAACAATAAAAGCATAGAACAAACTTATAAAAACGCCGGCCTATTTAAGAGTTTTCTTTTACAGGTTTTTAAGAAACAAAGTGGCACAGACTCAGCTGACCTGACGGTGAGAGGGAGGCACATTTATGCTGCTGCAGCTGAAACAGTAAAAGCATATTCCCGCTTCGTTTTCGCTCTTCACAGAGATATGTTTCAAAGCAGTTATATCTATAGCAGAATATCTCATCTAAAGAGTGTTTGCTGCAGAATTTTGGGTTATAAGTTCAGAAATATACTAGTCCTACAACATATACAAGGCATACGTTTCAACTCTTCTTCGTCAAACACTCAAAGTATCTTTGATTCCCCTCCAGGAATGTGCTCGACAAATATAGAGAAATAACTCAATATACTTTTTATGCAAGCATACGAGGGTAAATGTTGCGTTACATTAACACACATCTATTGGACATTTCCTTTTAGCAGTGCAGTCGCTAATCTATATTTTGCACGTGTTCATTAATGCTCATATTTTCCCTTTAAAAACAGATATTTGCTTCGTATGATTCAAAGTATTTTATTAGAATTCCACTTAATTTTTCTATTTTATATTCACATTTCCTTACTTCCACATATTTCTGCAAACTATACCGGACTTCTTTCGGCGAAATGATATGATTACAGTTCCTCTGGATTGTGTGATTAGAGCCGCATCCCTAGCAACCATCTGTTCTTCATAGCAACGGTCTGCTATCGAGGAATAACAGACCTCAAAAAGCAGACATTAACAAATAAGAATCAAGTATTAAACACAGCCGTGTAACAATGGGAGATACTGGGAGGTGTAGCCAATTAGATACCCTGATCGAATCTAATCAAATCTACTCCTGCTCTTTTAAAACTTACATACCACTATAACAAAGGGATTTATTCTAAATTATAGTGAAGCCTGAGCGATGGTGTCCAAGAATGGGTCCTAAAAGTTTGAGTTTATAGCCCAGCATTGATGTAAAAAGTAACACTTGAACAGAGTGAAAACATGCCACTGATGTTGCGTAAAGTCGGCCCTGTATTGCCCACTCGAACCGGTCATTTAAATACCCTCAATCATTAATCCTCCACTTGTTGCATTGCTTCATCATTCACCAATCAGTGGTGATTGATGGCTCCTGTTTGCTGATGAGGGTCATTACCGCCCCAGTAATGAACCGAAAGTGACTCTGGTGATCAATTAGTCCCAATCAGCCCCCCAATTCACACGTATGCAGCCGTCACATCTCCTGCTGGGCTTCTGTTCGTGCTGCTTTCACATGCAGACGCTAACGTCTGCATCCCCCGACCGGGCCATCACCTCTGCAGACACTCTGTGATCTGCGTCCCTCCTGTTGCATCTGCTAACTGTATTTCCACTGTTGGTTTCTGAGCACAATTTGGGGACACAGCTCTGGTTAGAGTTGTTGTGTTTTGAGGGAAGTAATTGGTCAAATATTAGAAGTTACTGAGCAACATATTTCATCTCAGAGGTCATCAGAGGTCATCAGGAGAAGAGGTCTTGCTGAGAGGCACAAGGTGTTGTATTTATGGTGCCTTCCTGCCCAAATCTGTGTTTTGTCTTTGCAAAAGTTTCTGCAACATTTTTAAGACTTCTTTTTTTACTAATTAAAATCCAACAGTAAAACAGGGACCAATTTCAGATACAGAAGACAAATCAAAAAGTACAAAATCTAAATCTTCTTTTCAGTCTCGATCAGAAAACTCACGACAAAAGGAAAACATATTTGTTAAGAAGACAGTTTTTCCTCTCTTATTTGCTGAGAACAATGAGCATACAACATTATAATACTATAATACAAGGTACCGAATCAGCTTTAATACAAAATTTTGTCACAGCAGTAATTGACTTCTATAAATACACCAACCCAAAACTTATTAACAGAAATATGTTCACTTATGGAAGCATCATCCTTTATTGATTTCCAGCCCAAACCATAAGGCTTTGACAAATGATCCAATGACAGGGGTGTTAAGTTCTGAGCTCTCTTAAGCCCCTTTCACACATGCACTGCACTCCTAAAAACTTCCCTGACGTTGTCCAGGTGGGTGGGCTGCATGTGTGAGCGCAAACGGCCGAATTATTCACCCCGACTTTATGCAGACCTTTTCCTGCCAGCTTCCTGGTAAAATGTCAGCAAGAAGCCGGGGTGAGCAGTCTGTGAACGCTGCGGAATATTGTCAGGAACATCTACCGCGTGCGAGTGGGCGGAGTGAACAATGTATCATGTGACCGGTTAGTAACCAAAAGAGCGGCACGTAACAGGACGATTAAAAAAAATCTGTGGTTGATGAAGAAGGATAAAGTACAAGACGACAATAGCAAAGATGTCTGCAGAGAGATGAAGAGATTTGGGAGCTTCTGGCTGTGAGGGCCGACGCTGAAATTGTCCGCCAGTTGCAGGGACCGCAGCGTACTTTTCACGTCATGTCCCGCCTCATGAGACAGGGAAAATCTGCCGCTGTGAGGGACGTGTCTGAAAGGGCAAATTTTCTGGAAATTGTCAAGTGTGCATTTGTGAAAAGGGCTTTGGTTTAAGTTAAGCGTCCTGATAATTGGACACTTTGTCCCGTCTGGCTTTTAACTTCACCTGGTAGAATATAACAGTATTTGTGTTGTGTGTTATCCCTGGGAATAAAGTGACACACACTTTTAGAAATACAGAAAAGCACCATGAGCGTGGAAAGAAAAGGGCACACATCTGATTCACTGGGAAATAAAGTGTCCTCCATATTAGCATGCACATTAAGAACCTAACAATTACATTGGGCTTAAAATAAAAAATTTTCAATGCAGGTTTGGTGGGAAGATTTTTTTGATTCACGTTTATTTCCTTGCAATGACACCTCCCCACCTACATGTGTCTGTAGGTGCTGAAGATTTTTCTCACCAGACAACTTTCCTTCCTTCAGCTTTGCACTTGCAGAGCAGTGTGCACAATATGAACCAACTCTCTCTTAGTCAGTATTTATTCCTGTTTGGGTGCACTGTACATGAAAATGTTTGATGAATCTCTGGTGAGTCAAGCTTCTCTGTCCAAACAGTAAACATCTTTCTCTTGATCCCACAAACACATCCTACTCTCTGATGCCGTCATGCTGAGCAGATCAAACACAGCAGGAGCGTCGCACTTCACTTTCCCAGGTGCTTGTCTTGACATGTCCTCAGGTGGAGCAAAAGGTCAGCGGCAGAGCAGAGAGAGGAAACTCCAAATATGCACAACAACCAACAGCCAGTGGGCCTTTTTCACAGGGCGACCTTTAATAAGCCGTTCAAGTGTCTCTGTATACTACAACCAGTATAAACCATACAAGCTAAATGGAATTCAGCCATGATTTTGATATTATTTACACTTGTGTGTCTCCTTCTGTGACAGGACAAAATTTCTACCGGGAAAAAAAGTGGTTGTTTTCTCTCTTTGTACTAAAATGCAAGTTAATGATGTCACCTTTGACCTTTTTTCAGACCGATAATTGATCACATGATTGAACAATTTAAGGAATAGTTTGACATTCAGGAAAATACACCGTGCGATCTTACGGTTAACCGCTGTGGGATCGTATTTTGGGGAAAAATGTGTACGTGTGTTAGTCAGCAGCAAGAGACAAATGATATTTCAATCCTGTTTGAAGTGTGCCACAAATTACACATATGATGTTGCAATATTGTGCAGTTTGATTTACGACTGTTGAAGTATTAAACATGCACACACCCAAGACTACACACCTAAAAGTGGAGTGAGTTAAACACTCAACAAAACCTTTTAGAGCCACACGTTAGCTCTTATGAAACCAACAGACTCTCCTTTTGAAAAACTTACTACACGGTCGTACTTGGTGATTTTTTCAGCTCTACTTGTTTTATTGTAAAAGAAGAAGATGGAATGTGCCAAGATGGCAGCCATGTTGGTTTTGGAGACGTATTGTGCTAAAATAGAAAAGAGATCAAGTCCACTGAACTGTTTCAAACAGAACTTAGTGGTACTTTTTATGCTTTTTATTTTATTTTAAAACTGGAACCTGTTTGCTGTGCTATAAATTAATAAACATCATATATGTAATTCTTATTAAAAATAGAATTTGTCAATACACCATACATATTTTTCCCAAACGAAGATCCCATTGGGTCCACCAAAAAGGGAAGGCTCTATCTGTGTATCTGTGCTGTCTTTCCGAGAGTTTGGTGAGAGGATTGATATCTTACTCGTATATGTTTGTTGAGCATGATACTGCTGCTAGCAGCCACTTAGCTTAGCTTAAAGACTACAAATGTGGGGAAACAGCTAGCTTTGCTCTGTCCTAAGGCAACAAAAATCTGTCAATATCAGCATAAGCACACAGAAAGAGATACATCATGTTAAATAGGGAGCTTTAAAGGTGCTGGTTGGTGTACTTTACACTGTTTCCAACTTCTCCCAGCTAAGCTAAGCTAACCAGTGTAGGAAGCCTTAAATTTAATAGACAGACATGTAACTATTGGACAGGAATAAAAACAAAAAAAGGCTTATTTCTGAACATGTCAAACTATCTAGAAATGACTAAACAGATGAATTTAGGATACATTTAAGTTATAGCTTCACCTGTGGTCATGTTTGTAGAAGAGAGGAGGTACAGAGAGGAGGCAGTCACGTAGGCAAGGAGGAGGCAAAAGGATAGTAGGAGATGAAGTCACAAAACTGAGGAGGATGAAGGGAGCACACAGACAAGAGGAGTAGGAGTGTAATGTATGTGGGAAATGTTAGGAGGAGGCAAGCGTGGAGGAGAGGAACCCACAGACGAGGAGGAGGAGGCGAAGGAGCGATGTGACAGCAGACAGCAGAGGTCCATGATGAGATGTTTTCTGTGTATTGTTGATGTGTGTGTGGTTGTGACAGTGTGACAGTCGTACGAAATACTTCACCCGCCCGCTGGCCTTCACTTCCCACACGCTGCCACTCAGAGTAAATGAGGAGCGCAGAGGAGGGACGAAGAGGAGACGGATGGATGAACGGACAGAGAGAAAGGTGGGATGACTGATTGGATGGAGAGAAAGGAGGAAGAAAAAAGAGGCTACCTTCACTCCACACACTTGTGCTCTCCACTTCATTTCCCTCCATCCGCTCTCCTGCTCAGGCTCTTGAGTAATTACTGCTCCTTTCTTTCTCCCTCTGCTGCCTCCTCGGAGCTGATGTAAGAGCTGAAGGGCCCTTCATTAGAGAGGAAGAGGAGGATTGTGGGAGAAAAGAGCTGTGTGTGTTTCTGTGTGATGTTAGAGTGCCACCGTCCATTCCTCTGGGACAAAACACCTGTTGATTGGCCTTTCCTTTCTTCCCCGTGTAAAAATGGCGGCTGCTGGCTCCCTGGCTGCCTCGCTGTCGCAGTTTACAGGTAAACACGGCGCCTCTCATCACCCGCGGCGGTAACGGGTCTCCACAGCAACGCCGTGACGCGGCAACCGGGAGTGAGCGGGGCGACAAATACTGGAGGCAGCGGCGGAGGCTCCGGGCAGCAGCGGCAACGGCTAGTCCTCTTCGAAGATCGTATATTGAGATGATGAGTCACCATGAAAATAAAATATAATAAAAAGTTTTGTTTACTTGTTTGTTTGTTTGCATCCGAAACTCAACTGACTGCAGCAGATATTCTCATAAACCCCTTGTTATACATACATTGAATATATTGTTTGTTAAATTAGTATCAACATATTTAACATGAACGTGAAGGCCAAAATAGAAGTTTCTGACAAAAATATATATTTCTAATTTTATCACTGTATTTACTCAGTAAATGTAATTCCTCAGCATAAAGGTATAAATGCTGTTTCAAATTTCAGGAATCCTTTGTTATTCACTTATTTTTGTTGGTCTGAGAGTTTTCAACGTCCTATGGGTTGCAAAAGCCACTAAATTGCCAGAAAATGAACATATCTAGCACATTACCTGGAATAGTCAAGGCTAATTTAGCCTAGGATCGATCAGCAATTAGTTAAGCATTATGTCTACAAATGCAAAATGTTATTTTGAAATCGCACAACAATCACTTTAATCATTTTTGTGTTTTTATCTTTGTGTTATGTTGTTGTTTATTTTGTGTCCTTGTTTAGTTACCATTAAATTAAACAATATGTATTAGACTATCAGAGTTGTGATTGTTGATGTACATGTCCATAATTAAACAAAAATATAATACAAGTTACTGTAAGTTTATAATGGTCAAAATCAAACTAGCTGTGCACCGTTTTTCGCTCAATGATGCTGTTTTAGCTCCAACAACTCATAAATTTCCTCCCAGCTCAGCATTGAACTGTGAGGGAAAAACAATCTTCCGAAAAAACATAGACGATCTTTGGCAACAAGTGGGCGTTCAGTTCCTCTCCCCCTCCCTCCCTCCGTGGGTCAGCGTGGGCGGCCCCGTGTGGCAGGAGTAGAGCGAAACACGACACCCCGACGGAGTGAGGAGGGGGGGTTGAGAGAACACGAAGTGAGTGAGTGGAAAAAGAAAAAGTCCGTGCCGGAGAAAGAGAGGCGCAGAGAAAGAGGAGAAAGAGTTGGCTTTTGTTTTTTTGTTGCTTTCAGAAGCGCTGCTGTTCTCAGAGTGTTGGTGAGGATGATGATGTGGAGGAAGAATCGACCATGCGACATCGTTTCAACAAACGGGACGAAGATTTAGACTCGTCGCATTCCGTTGCTCCAGCACCGACAAACGGCAGCAAACTTCGACCTGCGCCATTCAGACCCGGGCGGCTGGATTTCCCCCCAGAGAGTCGGGGCAACTTTTCATCACGTCCCCCCTGTACTTCTTCGGCTTTAAACTTTTTCAGCAAACGCGAATGTCTCGAGATAAAACCCTGAAGCTTATGCGAAGTTAGCGGGGCTTTTTTTGAACTCTAAAGCCGGGGCTGGCTCTTTCTAAGAAGCCACTTGTGAGAACAACACCGGAGGAAGGAGTGGGGTGTCACTGCTAACTTCGCGAGCTAACTTGGCTAACGGCTGGCTAACTGAAGTCTAAACGGCTGGCTAGCGTCTAAAGTTACAAGTCGACGGAGAAAGTGCCTGAAGGAGGACCTCGAAGACGACAACAAAGATGAAAACCCCGGGAGACACGGGTAAGTCAATGGCAACAGTTTTTTAATACATTAGCCCTTTATTTCTTCAGACGGAGCTGCTGCTTTTCTTCAAATGAAAACAACAGCAGCGCTTAGCTTTCGCGGCTAGCTGGTTAGCACGCTAACAAACTCTCCGCTCCAGGGGAAAGTGTGACAAAATTATGGCGCTAGGCTGGGGTGGATCCATCCCAGCCTCTTGTTATTGTTTCAACAAAACTTAAAAAAAGCTTCTCCAACTCACAAGGACCGCGTTGCTTTCCAGTTCAAGTAAATCCAGCAACATCAAAGTTTATTTTTAACTTATTTCCTTGAGATTTAGCTTAAATCTGATGTCTGAAGCTAACATGCACGATTTACAGTGAGGGCAATGAAGGTAGCATAATTTCCCGGATCGCTGGTAAAAGAGTCAAAGTGCACTTACCCTGACTGGGATAGCTTTGCATTACAGGTTTGATAATAATTACAATAATAACTTTATTTGTATAGCACATTTCGTGCTAGATCCAACCCAATGTGCTTAACAAAACAGGATCAGAATCATACATTAGCAATTTAAAACAAAAATAATAATACATGAAAAAAAGACCAAACAAAGCAAAAACAAAACAACCAAATCAACTTGATAAAAACAAACATTAACATATTATCAAAGATTTCATAAAGTGGACCCTAATTAGCTGACTTTAAATTAAGTGGAACAAAAGATTAAAACAAAAACTGCTTGTAACAGCAAGTGAGTGACTGTAAGTTTCACAGCCTTGATAGTGCACCCACAATGTTTCCTCTTCAATCTAAAGAATAAAGGCAGAGTGTGAAGAGGTGTGTGGGTTATGTAAAACCAGTTAAATGATAAGTTTACTCAGCAGATATTTCTTTTAAATGAATGTCAGAGCAAAGTACACGATTTATGCTCATATATGTGTTGTTTGCATCTTCATTATTTTACAATTTCCCTGTATCATTACACCACAGCCTGCAGAGGAAGATACAAACTGGTTGCATGATTGGATTGGGAACCCAGCTGCGATATCAGTTGATAAGTTTTGGGTTGTAGAGAAGGTTAACCGAGATAACGTGCTAGATAACGTATTGTGTGACACTCTAAAAATAAACAAGGAAACATAGATTGTCTCTTTGTTTACAAGGTTCAGCATTCTGTAAGACTCTTTGCAAGTTTCACCTTTGACATGGCAAGTATAATTAACAGCTTTACTAAAGCTGCTTCAGGAATTGAAACACATTTCAACTCAGAATTCTTCAGAGCTACTGTTTCAAATTCCACTCATTTTTTCCTACACTTTTATGGTCGTAGAAATGATTATGATTTTGCTTCTGTAATTTCTCCTCCATTGTGCATTTAAGGTGCGCCTAAATTCAGTTTAGTCAGAAGTCTTGCATGGCAATCTTGGGCAGACAAAGATCCAGTGCACATAATGGATGTTTAAGAGGGGAAAGCCGCAGCACAACACAACATTATAATTAGAGATATGACTTTCAAGTCTCTGCACTGCTTTAGATGACTTTTTATATCACAAAAGAATTATGAGAAAACTTGAGCTGAAGCAACCCAGCTGAGTGTGTCAACCATGAAACAACTTTATTTTAGATCATAACTGTTATGGCCTTCATGCATAAAATTCTTAGAAGGCGTTGGGTAATGTTGAATCATAAACGTTCAAATATAAGTTCTTCATTTTAGGAAACGGTTTCATAACGTACAGTCTGACCATAACAACTCAAATTGACTAATACTTTGAATATGCGAAACAGCCAGTGCATTTTTAGATCAAGGCTCTGTCTAACGTGTCATTGTGGTCTATTTAGGACGTCTGAACATTGTATTCTCTTCTAATGACTTCCATTATCCAGAGGCTCGGATTAGCAAGGTTATGCTGCGGACTTCCTTTTTAGTTTTAAAAGTAGACACCCTTTTTTAGACGTGCATTAGAGGACTGCTCCTTTTGTCTATTTATAAGTGATGTTCTTGTTTGGTTTTGCTGCTTGGCCGCAGCAGAAAGTAGTTTAAGCTGTTGTTGGTGCGTCCGCTCGGCTTTTTAATGACAGACAACTTGGGTTTTAGGTTTCCAATAGTTCCTATTTTTCAGCTTTTACAGAGTGATTCATACCAACTTCCCATGTTGCTTTTGAGTGAGTCACACGTCTAAATGAAGCTTTTGCAATGACATCAGTATGACGTACTGTAGGTCATTTTAGTTACGTTTTTTTTGGTACTGAGACCCATTAGGGCTATGTGATTAAATTACCTCCATGGAGGATCAGGATAAAACTAACACCAGTGATGATGATTAACTTTAACTTGTAGAGGAAGATAAAACAGCCTGTTACAAAGCACAAATAGCATAAACAGCCAGTTAGTCTCTCGTATTCGCTTGCACATGAAGCACTTGCCCACTTCTGACTGCAAAGCAGTGTTTGAGCTGCAGGTGAAGGACGCGGATATCTTCTGTAAGAGAGAGAAAAACAACATAGTGGAAACAAGTAGCCTAAAGAGACTGTGAAAGTGACCCCAGTTGTTTCCTAAGGATGAGAAACAGTTGGCAAAAATATTCACATAATGTTCATTATATGGCAGCTCGGCTAGCAGCCCCCTCACAGGACATCCTGTGTCCACTGATGGTTGAACTCATTTTAATCATGAAACCGCTTTATTTGGAGATTTACCTGCTTTGTTACTGCATCCAGAAGACACCTCTTTGGATAATTAGTTAAAAACCTTGTGAATGATGAACTTTAAAGACCTAAGAACAAGCCGAGGTCCTGCGAAAAAGCTGAGCTAATGTAAGCAGCATCTCAGCTTGCAGCTCCTCCTGACTGTCTCAAAGAGCGCATTTAAGACACTTTATTCAGTGTTTTAAGTGGTTATAGTTATCTTTACTTGTAAAAAACGCAAACACCAATTAACAAACTATATCCAAAAGATTAACTACTTTACTGTCTATTGATATATAAAGAAAAAAATCATCATTTTCATCACTTAAGACCCTCGCTTACATGAAAGGATCCCCCTGGGTATACCTGATGTGTTACCACATCACATTATGCATGGAGCAACACGGACCCTTTGTCTGTCCTCTTTGTGTTTCCCTCTGTGTTGGAGCCTGTTGACGACTTTATGTATATATGGGTCAACCTCCACTCTCTTCCTATCAGGAAGTCAGCAGTCTGGCCCCACCAGCTCCAATTTTCCACTTGTGTTACTCCTTATATCAACACACAGCCACATGTGAGACGTCACAGCTGTAGACGGCCCAGGCATGCTTTGTTGCACCGTGTGTGTGTGTGTGTGTGTGTGTGTGTGTTTTGTGCATGTGTGTGGAGTGAAAGGAGCCATACATGAGCAATTAGCTGGTGTTAAGTCTGGGGAGTGCTGGGCTGCTGTTTACGACTGTGAGTGTATTTATGTGTTTGTGAGTGTAAATGTGTGTGTGCGCAGTGCAAACCTGTCTGAACGTGTGCGCCCATATGTCTGTCGGTGTGCTCGGTGTGCGGCTCTACCTGACATTGATGTGGTCACAACAAAGTGAGTGTTTGACTTTTACTAGCCAGACCAAATTGCCCTTGAGGAAGACCATTTGGTTGTGGGCAGCTGAGTCAGTCTGTTGTAATTACAGGAAGAACAATTAGACGTTAACTTCATGCAGATTCAAGTAGTTTTAATAACACTAGGCTGAAGAACCAGGGGCTCATTTGCTAAAAAATATGACGCTGTGAGTTTCCTTTGGGAAGGACTCTGTTGTGTTACCGTCTCAACATTATACCGAGTTTTGCTGTTGGCACCGGCTGCAGCAGAGAGGACACAATTACACCACGAGTCGAGGCCAAGCTGTTTTTCCCAGGGAACATTTGGAAGAGGTGCCGGTGATGTGGTCGTGCTGTCTTGGGTTTCTGGGACACCCTGTCTCTCTGCCCTTTAGTGGACAAGCTGTGGTGTCGGGCTGAAATTTGTTTTGTGTTTATTCACCAAATTTTGAAGAAGAATGGATTATTGTAGGGCGTCAACTGACATGTACTTTCGCCATTCATTAACCTGCCCATTATTTTCACAAACCCCAATCCTTTATCCTGTTAAATGTCAAAAAATTGAGTAATTGACTCATTGACTCATTGACTCATTCTTTTGTCCATCCAACGGTTCAGAAGCTAACGACTCATCATTTGCTGTCAAAAATGGCACAAAGGCAGGAAGTCCTTAAATGTAAGAAGCTGGAACAAGCAAATATTTGACATTTTGGCTGGAAAAATGTCTGAAAAGTTTAATGGATTCCAAAAGAAGTTGGTAAATTGAGCAGTGATGATTAATCCATGAGCTGTCAACCAGTAAATTAACCCCCAACTATTCGTTAGAGTGGTTTTTAAATAGTAAAAACAGGTGATAATATTGTGATTCCAGCTGCATATTCTCTGGTGTCTTTACTCCTGTCTAACATTAAACTGAACATGTTTTAATAGTGGACACACTCAGCCATTTGACTGCAGTATTTTAGGCTTTTGGAATTTTCTGACATTTTGTAGACTAAGCAGCTTGTCGCATAAAAATCAGCTGAGTAATCAACAACTGAAATAATCACACGCAGACAAAATCCATTAAGGAGGAAAATGTCATTACCAAAAAAACCCCTAGATTGCCATCGTTCCTCACAGGAAATACCTTTTCCCTGGCTTTCCTCTCATTATGTGGTTACTGTGAGCGATCAGGTCAGCGCAAAGGTTGACCCGATCACATTCCTGATTACTCCTGAGCCGAGCCCGGGCACGCAGACCCTGGAAAAAGCCCCCGCGCGGTGACGACAGCATTTCTCTGGTGTGTTGTGGAGCGGCGGCTCAGGTCAGTGCCGCTGTGATCGTCTCTCGATGTTACGGCAGGCCTCTCTTCCTGGAAGTGTGTGTGTACAGTGGCTCTGGTGACCCATACAAAGCAGAGAGAATAGACAACAGGTTTGCGCGAGCTGGGACATGCTGGCCAAACAAACACGGGGGCCTCACGCACAGGAAAGCCTGACAGTCAGTGTGCAGGTTGGCTGTCGATGGCCTGCTGGTTTTTCTAGCTTTAAAACATTGGAGAGACGTTTTTCTGGCGATTATGCTTCAAAGAGTGGTTTCAATTTGGTGCTATTCATACTTTTTTGATTGGCGTTGTGTACAAACATCTAATTTTGGAATAATTCGCACACAAGTTAAGGCAAGTGCAAGATGACACGGTTTGTGTAGCAGCTTCAAAGTCTCAAGCTGAGTTACAACTCCGTTTTTTGGCTCTTTAAGTTTTTTCTGGACTTTGTATTTACTTTAAAAAAATGTAGACCAACTTGTTTACAATCAGGTTTTGCATCATACAACACAATCATGACTTGCTGTATACGGAGTTACACAAGTATGTAATTTAAGCTAACATCTATTTAAGGATGCACAGTGGGAGCCTGTAAGATTTAAGGGCACTGTGATGCGTGTGATGCGACAGATCAGACAGCTACAGTAGTTTCTTTTGATAAAATGTGGTAATTTCCCTTTACAAACTACACTTCTACATCTGCCTGCCTCATCTGCTCCGACTGCAATTAGCGAACTCCTACATTTCCCAGGATGACTGTTAACTAAACCCACAGACTGATTGGGCTCGTAAACTTCAGCTGTGGGCTGTACATGCAGGTGGAAAAGCAATAACAACAGAGAAACCGTTTCCGATGGAGAATAAATATGAGGCACTCTTTTCTTACACTCTTCACTCTTACTGAGTTTTGGTCTTTCGAGGCAGCTGTTTGAGGAGGAGTGGGTCCCTGTCTCTTTTATGATAAATGTCTCTCTTGATGGTTGTTGAAGCCTTTACTCTTTGATCAAGAGGCTGACACAAACACCTGACATTTATGATGATATTACAGATGGCTGAATCATGTTTTATTTTGGCACCACATTGTCTACATTTGGCCAGTTACTCATAGGGATGATAAAAATACGCTTTCAAAAAGAAGGGAACACATCCAATAACTGTTTCTGGCTCTTTTGAGGGTTTAAAGACTGGCTGGGTGTCATTTAGGAAATTATAAACAAGTACAAATATTTGTACCTGTAAAGCAACTGAGTACTTCATTTGATAGCTATTTTTCTATTTGATTTAATACCCTAACTCCTTCCTTTGCCGTGATAGAGAGAATCTGAGTTAGGAATATTGTTACGCCTAGGTGTTCCTCTGCAGTCTCTTTACATGTCATGTCTGTCTGAGGAATTTGCAGCTCTATAAAAGAGGAAATGCATACTTGGCTTGGATAAAGTCTTTATCTGTGTAGTGTCATTTGTATAGTACATGTGTTAAACGTCTCTGTCACACAGCCGTGCTTGCTCGGTCGGTATCTGTAAGTGTTTATGATTGAGTGAATCTGTTGGCTCCGTGACAGTCGGCCCCCAGCAGGGCAGATGAAAGGACAGAGCGGGTCAAGTGGAACCAAAGGCTCGCTTCGCTGAGCAGATAAGGAAGGCGTCTGCAGCAGGGCACATATCTCTGAAACACCTGACAGGATACTGAGGTTTCCTGCATACGACTTGCCCCATCGCCACAACTCTTTTGCATTAACCTGCCCACTTACTGTATGTCGTCTAAATGACATTTACAGCTATTAGACTTGCTTCCTTAGTCAACGTGTCTTGTGTATAGGCATACAAAGATAAGTTGCCCACTGCCCCCATGGTTGTTTTGATACAGAATCTACAATTACAAACTGAGTGTCTCCTCTGTGCAGCAGGAGAGTGGCACGAGCCAGACTTCACTCATCAAGTGGCGATTTTAGGCACAGTCGATCAACAGGACGGTGACAGAGGTTCTAAAGTTAAGATCAAATTAAGTGTCGTGCGAATATTGGGCGCCATCTGTGGATATCTTCTGCAAACTGTCTGGTGCGATCAGTAACACCGGTATCGTTTATAAACTGTTGAAAATACTTCTTCAACGAGGCGTCTCGAGAGCGTATTTGAGTGTCAAATGTGGATAAAGCTCTGTGCTCGATAGGGGGAAAATAACACGGCAATATCTTTTTGCATCAAGTAGAGATTAAGCATGTACATATATATAATTTACAATCATAATTTGGGTGCTTAAAAAAACCTGTTTTCCTCTTTTGAAACATAAACCCCTTCCTACTTCTACCGCACTTGGTTCAGCCCTTTGCCAGCCCCTCTGAAACCAGTTATCAAGAGTTAAGAGGGACCAGGGAGAGATATATGCGAAGAGTTGCGATCACGTCATCTATCATTTCCTGTAATGCTTAAATGATCTGCGTAGGGAAAGTAAAACATGCTCCAAGACAAGGTTAAAGTCTGAAACTCAAGAGAAAAACAGATTTATTAATATGCAGGAGATATGTGCAGCTAATCTGAATGCTGACACTGATCCTTGACATTGCAGGCAGACGCCAGTTTGCCCTTGTAGCTCTTGGAGGTCTTCGAATCAAACCAAGGCTGTGTGAGAGTGAGAGGTAGATCTGTCTTTGTCTGGTGTGTTTTGGCTGGAGTCATCCTTACTCAAAGAGGTGTGGAGGGCTGGCCTGTGTGTTATGGCTATCATCTGTGGTTCGTGGAGTCTGACAGGAGGGAGGGAGGGCGCTCTGGTCGGTTTGGCTTCGTTTATGGCCCGAAAGATTGAGCCAAGCCTCCACCAACACGCGAGTCTGCCTTCTGCACTCTGCAGAAAGGATGAGGGGACAGACTAGGTGTGGTCCTGTATGACTCTGTATTACTTCTGCCAGTTTTAAAGTAGTTACAACCAAGTTGCTGTCAGAGCAAAAATAGCCTAATGCCATATGTTTTTAGGGAGTTTGTTTTAGCTGTGAGGAGTGGTTAAAGGGAGCCTGCCAGGTTATGTTCTTGCAATTAGTGAGGCCTACAGTAGGTGGTAAAAACCCATGTTGTAATGTCTTTTACAATGAAATGGGAGCATTGACACAAAATAAAATGTGACTGTGGCATTCACTGGCAATCCAGTGGAAAGTCATCAGTAAGAAAAAGCTCACATGATGTAGAAACCAGTCGTAAAATTATAGGAATAAATTGGATGCATTTATTCAAAAGGGACCACCTCGCGAGCCGCTGAGGGGAGACCCTGCCAGCAGGTCGCACAGGGGAAAAAGAGCACAGTGTGGTTTTTGTGCTTGTTTAAAGGAGGCCGATCCAACTCAGACACTTGTTGGTGTTGCACCTGCGTTTTAAGCCCACACTGCTTGATTGAAAATGTTAAATGTTGTGCATAAAGACATGCTGTATCATGCCACAAATTACTCACTGAAAGCATTTGGTACACATCTAAAAACTACATTCTACAGACCACACTCTGTTGGATATGTTGCCCCCTTAAAGGGCCAGTTTGCTGATTTTCAACGTCTGTCCTATCATGCTATTTGGGGAGCTAATGCCATTATGGTTGAAAAAAGATGTAATTTTGCTGTGTGCCTTTGGAGGACGCTATCCGCTTCTCCAGTGGGCCCTGGAAAACCTCCGCCAGACGACGCAAAGTGCGTCGTCTGGCGGAGGCAAGGGAGTTTGCTAAACTTCACTTCCTCAATCAAAACGCCCGCCTCCGACGTCATGTCTCGCTTAAAATTGTCAGGTTTGAAATGTAGACTGCAGACCTGAAGATTTTTTAGACGATCCACCGCTATATTCTCGTCGTATTTCAGATTCTTCTCAGGGTCATTGCCTGAACCGATCAATGTCCTTGACTGGAAAACGGTAGTATTTCACTCCAGCGTCTCTCGCTGAGCCATTCCTTCCAGAGGGAGGGGAGCAATGCATGCTGGGTGTTGTAGGAATGTAGAATGGGTGAATCCACGAGCTGTTTGTACAACTTTCTCCACAGCTATGGTGCCAATTTCAAACATTATTGCTTCTATCGATTACAGAGAACACCAGCTTTGACTGACGGTGGCTTTGTCCAGGGGCCAATTGCTCCTTTAACCTTTTTTAAAAGGCAGCACAAAGTCGACCTAACAGTGTAAATAAAAACTGTTTAAGCCTTCATGGACTGTAAGTGTGTCAACGAATCTCAGTTCTGTTTTTCTTCAAACGACACCATGCTTCATATATCACCAAATACTTTCCTCCTCTGAATGTACACTCGGATTGTTTACATTTACAGCCTCTGCAATCGGGGTTTAACAGTGAAGAAGCTGGGTAAAGACCTCTAGATTCCCTCTGAAGAAAGAATTGAAATGGACTCGCGTAAAAAGGGGATTATTAAAGGAATTTTTACAACAATGCATGTGCACGACTGAAAAGACTCAAGTGTCAGAGTGGATGCTGTCCACGGGTTGAAGGGAAAGATCAAGACTTGTAAAAACGTCCTTGTATCCAAGACTCATTGTAGCTGGCTCTGAAAGGCATATTTCTGATATTATGAAACATGTTTCCTGCAGCTGATCTTCACTGATGTCGGTGTGCAACCAAAATGTCTTTTTTTTACAGCACCCAGACTTCATTTGAAAGGATACTTCTTACTAAATCTTTAAATCTGTGTCACGACACGATGCTCAGTCCAAAATGTTACGAAAATAAAGTAAAGGTGAATGATGTCATGTTTTGTCTAAATAAAGTTAGCAGGGTTGGTTGTTCATCGCTGACTTTACCGGCAGTTATCTTGTCTTTGGCCCTCCGGAGTCGTTACACGAGTCAAAGTCTGCGGAGGGAAAAGAAGTGAGAGAAAGTGATTCACAGAGAGTTTGCTCCAGTCACCAGCCTGTTGGGAACCCTGCGGTTTTTATCTCTCTCTTTATGGCTGTCACAACTTGTCCTGGGACTCTGTGGTTATCTGTGTGTGGTGTGTTTATGTTTGATGTGACTGCGTGTGAGGATTTTCATATCTAAATTATATGTGGGTTTTTGTTAGTTCAAGGCTAAATGCCTAAAAACTGGCTTGACACCCCAAACCACCTAAATGCAAATAGTCAGAATAACGCTCACACCCTCTCTGTTTCTCACACACGCCTTTGCCTGGTTACACACCCACATTAAGACCCATGACTGTATATATAGATGGACGACACGTATCCATCTGCTCCCATTGTACGGAATTGATGCCAAAATAGCCCCTGTGATAGGCGCTGCCAATCTTGCGATGGTGACGTCAAATGGAGCCAGAGACTGTGCAGTAGAGATCGGCGGGTGGCGCTGCCGTAGCCTCTTCCGCTAACCAAAACGCACTTACCAAAGCAGCAAATATCCCGCACGTCTGCGTGTTTAACAGCAGAGCAGCTTCTTGTGCTGGTCTGAGGTTAACGTTCACAGGTATGGAAACTTCAATGACTGTAATGATTGTTTTAGTTACGTTTCCTCTCGCCATTCGTCCTGCACTCCCTTAATCCGGAACAGATCGGCTGCAGGAGCCAGATTTGTCAACAGAGCTGTCAATCATCGTTTTGACCGCATCAAATAACTAATTAAAAATAAACTTGAACATGTGGACATGAATCAGCATGATAATAACTAAACTTGGCGTGTATTTAGATTTTATAGTTTATAGACCCATGTCCCACCTGTTAACATGGAGGAGGCGGGTTTATGAGCTATACTGCAGCCAGTGAGCAGGGGGCCTTCGAAATGTTTTGATGCCATCACATGTGCAGTCCTCATCGGAGAGACTCAATGCTCTTGCTGCAACCAGACCGATCCTCACACCAAAGATTTCATTCCAACAACCACCTAAGGATTGGTAAAATAACTTTACAATCACTGCCCAGGGGGCTGATTAGGCTCAGTGTGTGAAAGTAAAAGAGAATAACAATTTCCCTCTACACATTGAGCTTTGAAATTTATATGATGATAATGATAATAATCCCATTAAAACCTGGCTCTTTAATCTGGACTAGAATCCAACATTTTGCCGGCTCAAACGTCAAAATTAGTTGTATTTATTCCCAGCTATATTCCACACCAATAGTAGCCAAATAGGCAGAGAAATAATAATCATTATTAACTCACAATAAGTTGTCATAGGAGGGAGAGACGAATCAGATGTTCATGCTACATGTCAGGGTATTTGCTAGTGCAACTTCAAGCCAGTCCTGTTGAAGGGAATGTATGGTTAGGGCTTGTCTTGTTAGCTCCTTCAAAGAAAACCATAAATTACATCAGTGATAAGAGTGGCACCGTTTGATCAGGTCAGCGCTGTCACTCGGCCATAAAGCTGAGCGTACCGCTTCTCCCCGTCTGTCCTTTCTTTATCGCCCAACACACACAAACTCAACTGTTGTTGTTCATTAAAACATAAAGCTTTAAATCTCGGCGATCTAAACGTCTCATACAAACTCGCTTGATTGATTACGATTCAGCTAATTGAAACAAATGACCTAAATGAGAAAGAATGCTGAATCATTAACCAGAGAGCAGGAATATGGCTTTACATGTTGAATTTATTAAGTTGAAAGCACTGCCCTCGTTCATTTGTTAACTCATGAGACAAAGATTTGTGACCCGTTTCTTTCCCCGCTGTTCTCTAAACCCAGCAGCAGTGATGAATGACTCTGGTCTCTGTTTTATTGAAATGCACAAGTCGGTTAGTCCCTCAGACACTCACTCACTCATCTCGCCCACTCACAGCATGCACACTTTATTAGGGGACCTGGACCCCCCACATGCCATGAAAATGGGTGATGTCTGTCTTGCATTAGGACACACACACACACAGACACGCTCTTTTAATTTTCTCACTACAGCTAGCGAGCGGGGCTTGCTCATTTGGGCTGCCATCTCCCTGCGGTGACGCCGTTGTGCCTCTGTCTTTAATGTTTTAACACAGGCAGCGAGCCGCTCAGTCTAGAGACTAAAAGATCCAGCTTTAATGCAATAGACTGAGGAATTAAGACTGCGGTGGCTCTGCCAATGAGGAAAGGCTGACTAACGCGCCCAGACATCACACATGTAGAAAGTCCCCTCGCAGGCTGTTTTACATTTTAAGGAATTCACGGACACGTTCATCCAGAGCGAATTACTGTCACTGTGATTCGGCTATAAGCTACAAGTGTTAGATCAACAACGCTACGAGCCAATATTAAAGAGTGACAGCTTAGTTTAGAACCACAGCGCGCGCAGTGTTCTGCCTGTAATAACAAGAATTCATGTTCAAGTTGAGAAGAAAATGTCTTCATTCCTGTCAGTGAACCTTCAGGACTTGTACACAGATTAAGGGATGAGGGTGGGATTGTAGAAGCTGTACCTGATTTTCAGGAGTGGTTTGAGGTTTCAGTTTGAAGCTACATATGCACCAGTGTGTTCTCATTTTGAAAATGGATAACTTTTACCACCCTTAACCCTAATGTCCCCACTAATCTGGCATATTCAAAATCCCTAATGTGGAGACCACGGGCCCATATAGAGGCTTTTTAAAACCATCACCCACATGCTCACGTTCACTTCCTTATTGGGTCTTATCACACCCCAATCACTGATCACTCACGTGAGTTTTGACTACCAGCATTTCAATGTGAATAACAAATAACAGAAATCTCTGGTATAACTTCTCGTAGTATTTTCTGCAACCAGGCAATGAACAGCAGAGTAGATAATCTGCTTCCTGTTTTAAAACCGTGCACACACGCCCTGTGTCAGGTACGATGATGGTCACATGAAATGGGTTTTCAGGCGTCTGAAAGTGTGCTAAAACACTCATGTGAACTAAGATAATTTCCATTTATACCACTGTTTTAAAATGAGACTAACGGAGATTAACAAGGACGTTAGACATTGTAAATATGGTTAATCAGATTTTAATCTTTAGGAGCAAAGAATTAGCTTACTGTTTGTTCTTCGGGCACTGATCTAGACCTAATAGAAGGTATAATAAGCAGAGTTTTTACCATATTGTTACTCAGCTACTGTTAATTTGGCCTACTCTGTGCACACAACACCTATAGTCCGTCTGTAAGCCTTTAAAAAGGTTTTTATCCTCTGTTGCTCCATAAATCCAAATTCATGGTTTAATGCTGGGGGATATAATACGTGCAGCTTGTTGAGTCCTCTGAGGCAGATGTGCGATTTTAAAATATACACTATGAATAAAATGTACTTCTACCAGCCAGGAGTGTTAATCACTCCGCAAATATGCACCCTCCTGCCTGATGTTTGCTCTTGACGCTCTCTGATAGTAAACGTCGCCATGTGGCGCTGGCTTGTCTGGACTTTTATGACTTCAGGAGTCTTGAGATACAATTGAAACGTTATTTAAATTTGAACGAACTGTGAAGTCTTTATGTTACAGTCACGTCCATAAACTGAACCTCCAGCATTGTCGCGCTGGTCGTCCTGCTAGTGATAATCGACAGTGGAGCCTCTTTGTCTGTGTGGAAAGATGCTGAAAGGAAAGCGGCATTATGGGAAAGAAGTGGAGGGGTAGGCGAGAGGAGGAGATGAATTTGATTGGCAGGGAGTACGAGAGTGAGTCACTCATCCAGCTCCCTGGATTTGGAGCTGCGGGCCTATTCTGGGCTGTGGTGACACGTGTGTGTGTGTGTGTGCGTGTGTGTGCGCGCACGTGTGTGTGTGTTCACATCGCTCAATCCAACAGCTGAAGTCACCAAATTTTACTTGCTGGCTTAACCACTGCAAGCGTGTGTGTGTGTGTGTGTGTGTGTGTGTGTGTGTGTGTGTGTGTGTGTGTGTGTGTGTGTGTGTGTGTGTGTGTGTGTGTGTGTGTGTGTGTGTGTGTGTGTGTGTGTGTGTGTGTGTGTGTGTGTGTGTGTGTGTGTGTGTGTGTGTGTGTGTGTGTGTGTGTTGGAGGAAAATGAAAGTAGTCTGGCAACCAAACCACAACACAGAAGCCAGATTCAAATGCTGATATTTATCTTCTCTCTTTCTCTCCTGCTCTGAAGTCCCTTCCAATTAACCTCCGCTCTTCAGATCACTCAAGTTTGATAGTATACACCCTCTACATTTCTGACACATTCAACGTTTATCTATCGATTGCAGAATTCAGGGCGTTTAGTCTTTATGTATGTGCTTAGAAAAGAGCAGAGCAGCCGACGTTACGTTTCCTCTTTCCCACATATATGTGTCTTTATTTACAAGAGCCTTAATATCTGGCTTGATGAACCTTTAGGAAGCGTGACGCGTCTGATTGCAGTGATTTCATCCAAAGCCTTCCGGTTAAAGGGAGGTCTAATTGTTCAATCTCCCAGCTGACTGCCCAGTTTGATGTAATTACCAGCAAAGCAGCGGCCTGACTGTGGAGCCGGCTGGTTTGTTGGGCATCACGTTGGTTGACTTCACTCTGCAGGGTGCCAGCCTGCCTTATTTCCTGCAGACAGACAGTGTGTAATAAACATCTAGTTAGGTGTTTTTGTGTGCGCTCAACAATGTGTGTTTCCGTGCAACAGGTGATCTGAATCAGTGCTGCCTCAGTGCACCTCTGCATAGACACAATACAGTCATATCTCTGTCTGTCTGTCATTCCTTACTCACACTTTTCTGCACACAAACACACACAGTTCTGTCCGACCCTGACAATAGGAAACAAGTCTCCAGCAATGCAGTCAGGTAGCCAGGAGCTCATTACAGCTGAATGTTTTATGGGGTTGTCATTTTCTGGAAGGAAAGCAAGCTCAGACGAGTTACAAAACCACGTGTGCATGCATGTATGTTTTCTTTCTTCTCCAGGAACACAGACATGAAGAAGATAGAAGTTTGAGCTCTGAGATCATCACTTATGTTTGCTTCTCGCTCTTTTGCATTCCTGAGTTTAATCTGCCTTTTCGTCTTCCCTTCGGGGCCACCAGTTCTTTAATTATCCGTCTTAAGGAGATGGAAAGGTGCAGCCATCAAATGACAACGGCAACAAGGTTTTTACATCATAAAACAGCTGGCTCCCTGCTGAATGTTACCGGAGCTTCCCGACATGTCAGAGTATGATAAGTGACTGTTGAATGCCACACACACACACACACACGCACACACTGCCGGGACTGACTTAATCACCGCCTTGGCTGCCTCCAAGGTGCTGCGGAGTTCTCCAGGACGTGACAGGTTTCTGTCTGGCGAGGTTCAGGCGGTCGCTGTGTCACCGATTAGAGTGGTTCATCCGTCTCAGTTATAGCAGCGATGGTTTGAACTCTTAAAGGCTTCTCTTTGCTTTATCTTTGTTGCAAACGGTCAAACTCTTCACCCTTTTATTTCTGCATTGCAGCTGTCTGTGCTCTTAAAGCGCTCACCCAACTCGGGGAGGATTTGTTTAGTTTGGACCGCTCACAGTCTCCGGGAAGCATCTTTCACAGCACAAGCTATTTGGATGATAGATTACTGAGGAGGAAAGCAACCGCATCATCCCAAAGAAAACCAGTGGGCTGATTTAAGCCACATCATGCCACTTCATTGATGGCTACTTAAAGCTCCAGCATCCTAGCATCACTCATTGTCCAGGCAATTTTAAGTCATTTATAACCTCTTGTTTTACCTATTTTCTGTCATTCTCTCCATTTCTGTGCAGCTACTATTTCTGTCAGTATTTCTTTTTAGTCTCTCCCACCTATCGCTGACCCCGTCTCCCCTCCTTCCTCTATCAGCCTGTGCGTCCGTCTGTCTCTCTGTGAGCCTTATGTAATGGAGGCATCATGTGAGAGCCGAGGTGAGGGTTCACATCGTGCACCTGCGGATGACCATCCTGCTTTCACTTTGATCTCTGCTGGATTCCCTTTCTTTCTCTCCTCCTCTACCTTTCCACCTGATTTCCTCCTCGTCCCGTCTGTTCCTGCGACTCCTCCCTGGCTTTAAGCCCACTGGCTCCTCGAATCTAAACTCCCATCCTTTAAGGGTAATTATGAGATCAGCTGAATGAGGAGCACGGGGTTTTTAAACACTAGTTTGAGGCTCAGGAGTCCTCGATAAAGCACTGTTAGATTGTCTGTTATTGTCTGTTGTGATCCCAGTGTTGTAGACAGGTAGTTTACACAGCAAAACAAAAATGGTAACCAAGACAAACAGGGCTTCTCATTTTACATCAGACCTTAGATTTCGCTACGTGAAAAGGTTCAAACACGAGTGTGGAAAACTTTTACAATAATTTTCCTGCAGATTGTGACTTTCTGCACATGCATATACCTTTAACGCCCAACAGAGATGCCCCTTTTCCTGCTCTCTACCCCTTTATTTCCTGCCTTTCTGTGCCGTCCTGATCCCATCCCTGATAAACACCATCCAGATTTCAGTAGTCAGCCAGCCCCCCGGCCATTTAGCTCGGCCTGTTACCTCTGTGCGTTGCTCTTCGTGCCCCTGAATCATTACCCTGCAGACAGACACACACCGACCTTTCCAGTGGCTAAATATAGACCCAACAAAGAATGGGAGGAAGGGAGGGAAAAATAAACGGGGGGATAGATGGATGGATAGAAAAGCACGTTAAGGAAACTTAACATAGAGTAAGAGAGTAGGAGGCCATTTGTGTTTACGCTCAGCCGCTGCAGGCCTCCTGGACAATACCCCAATGATGGCTATCGCTTATTAGGAGCACGAATCCAACTGCGGTGACGTCAGAGACCCTAAGAAAAGCAGACCTGCGTGTTTAAAGCCTGCGTGTTTTTCTTGGAAAGGAGAACGCAGGTGGCTTGGGACTGCAGGCTAATAGTAAATGAGTTTTTCTAGCCTGTACTTTGCTATATTTAGAATCCAATGAGGCCTGAAATGGTGTGTTTCACGTCCGCCTGACAATCAAAAATTCCTCCTGTCTGGAGTACAGAGGGCTTTGGGTTCATTTGTCTACTTCCCGGACTTGTATCTTTTGATAAGTGCCATATACCAATTGAACGTAGCTGTAAAGCAATCGGTGTAATTTAGCTCACATTGGTCAGCACTAATGGTTAACCCGGCAACGTATATGGACTCTTTGAACTTACACGTACTGTACACTGTAAAAGCTCTTTAGGAGTTACCCTGAAAGGTTGTGTTCCAGTTACACGTTTCTCACGTTCCCTGTGAGCACAAAAAAATTATTAGTTTCATCTGTTCTTTAATCTTAGATTTGATTTTGTGGCGGCCACTGATGTTTCACTCCATGTGTAAAAGAGGTTGGTAAATAGTTCAAGACCCAAAATTAAACTTCCTCTACAAGAGTTTGGCCAATTGACGTTGCCGTCCTCCATCTTTTAAAGACATCTACCATCTTAAAGGAGCAGTTCGCCCCTGGAAAAAGCCGCTGTCAGTCAAAGCTGGTGTTCTCTGTAATCAATAGAAGCATTAATATATTAAATTGGCGCCATAGCTGTGGAGAAAGTTGTACAAGCAGCTGAAAGGACGCTGGAGGGAAATACTACCGCTTCGCTGAAGGCAACGGCTCAGAGCGGTACAGAATCCAAAACCCGACGAGAATATACCGGTGGATCGTCTAAAAAACCTTCAGGTCTGCAGTCTACATTTGAAACCTGATGATTTTGAACGAGACATGACATCGGAGGCGGGCGCCCTGGATTGAGGAAGTGTAGTTTTGCGAGCTCCCTGGCCTCTGCCAGATGATGAGTTTTATGTAGTCTGCCGGAGGTTTTCCAGGGCCCATTGGAGAAGCGGATACCGTCCTCCAAAGGCACAGAGCAAAACTGCTTTTTTGTTTTCTGCCATAATGGCATTAGCTCCCTGTAACAGCATGATAGGACTGAGGTTGAAAATCAGCAAACTGGCCCTTTAACATTTTGGAGCCGTGTCCAAGTCTGCTGCTTAATGTTGGTCCTTTTCCCCCCTCTTCCACAGCCTACATGATTCTTACCTGTGCTGTTTTATTACCTTCCTTCATTGTCTGCGGTCAGATTTCCACACAGTCACATAAAGTAAAACTGTGCGTCCTGCTTATATCCAGCTATAAAATCCCAGAGCACCACTGCTTCTCAGTTGGCAGCAGAGTGGTTGCCACATAATGTTACCACCATCTGATTGAAGTGGTTTAGCGGACTGCACTGACAGTAAGCAGAGAGTGTCGGCACAGCCTCACACTCTGCCCTCCCTTACTCTCGCCTTTCTCTGCTTCATCACAGTTAATTCTGTGGTTTGTTGTCATTTTGATCCTCAAAGGTTTACGGAGTTTGCAGCCTGTCTTGCTGTTGTTCCTGCATTGCTCAGTGTAAAACCACTCAGGTCAAAACAAACGTGTACCCCACCCCCTCAAAAAAATGACACCATCATCCATCTCCCTGACACTTGAGGAGACCTCTCCCAACTCTCCCCACCTTCTTTTAAGACAACTTATCCCTCAGGTTGTGCAAAAAACGTTGGCCATAGGCAGCGAGTATATTGCTGTGTAAACACATCGTACAATTCAGGCTCAGTCAGGTTGGTGTCCTTTCCTCCTTCCCTAAGGGCTAAGCTAAACGTTGCAGGTTTCTTGTAGCCTAATTGTGGTAGTTTTTGTTCTTTCTTTTGCTGTCCTCGTCCCTCTCCCACTCTCTCTCGCTTTGTGTCTCAGCCTCTCTGTATCTGTTTTTACTCGCAGTACATTAACCACCAGCTGCAGCAGATGCATCTCCAACTGGACCCGCAGCTGTGCATCTATCAAAATGCACCATCAGCTGTGATGTCTGACTTTCTGCATGTCTATCAATGTTTAGCCTCGGGATCAAAATGTAATGAATGTACAGGATTTAAGACTCCAGGTGGAGGTGGAAAGTTTCTTTTTCCTGGGCGTACAGGACAGGGCATCGTGTCCTTTCTGTTGTAAACACAGTGCGACAGTAAAGCTGCAGAGAGAGGTCTCTACTGTCCGTACAGCCTTAGACAGATCACACCCTCACACTGCAGCTCTCTGGATCCGAGCCCAAACTCTAAACTCTTTTGGCAAGTTTCTGTTATTGAATCATATTTTGTCTTGTCTGTCGTGACTCGACCATTTATTTTTAGCGCTAAAAGCTTTTGTTGCTAGGAGACGTTGTGTCTTAGGAGAGGCTGAGCGAGGGAGGGACAGAATGAAAGAGAAGAGGAAGAAAGAGATGGCAGTGGTGTTGAGGGGGAGAAAGGCGGAATCTGTGAACGACGAACGCACAGGCTATGAGTCAGCAGGGACATCTGCAACACACACACACAAACACATGCAGTGGGCATGGTTGCTATTCCTGTGTTCTTTGTCTGTGTGCTCTGTGCACCCACGCATGAACCCACTTACCTCTCCCCACTAACCTGTGTTGTGTGTGTGTGTGTGATAGAGAGAGAGAGATATTAGCTCGCCCACTTTGATTTAATCCGCTCCTGCTGTGTGGTGTATGCGTCAGCGTGCGTCTGTGCGAGTGTTCTGCATGTTCACATGTGTATTTCTCTTTCCGGCAATCAGCAGTGTACCCCATTATACAGCAGCGTGTTGTGTCTGTGTCACAACGCATAACCTGTCCCCAGCGACAAGAGCCTTATTGTCTGCTGTATGAATCATATGCTCGAACCCCATTAGTAATCTGCCTCCAAATGGTTATTATCGACGCTCACAGGCAGCTTGTCTGTCTTCTGGCTCGTTCTCAGAGCACCATGGGAGATCAGATAGCAGCATGTGGTTAGTTAGTCACCAGGAGTCGGTCTGTTTTTGAGGATATTTTATTCTGTTTCTTAACCCTTTGAAAACAGACCTCCTGCAGGCAGCAGCACAAACATCCCCGGGGGATTGTTGTTTGCGTATTCCTGTTTAAAATGATCTGTAGTATAAAACATGATCGCTCATTTACTTTTGCTGAGGAAGCGAAGGCTTCCCTCTTAAGTGCCATCATGTCATATGTTCCTTTGTTGGTTACATTTGATACACATGTAACTACACCTTTTCATCGTGCTCCTAAAGATGAAGATTTCTCAAACTCAAAAAGTGAGTGACCAGTGAACTTTTTAGAGAGTTAAGAAATGTTTTGGTCACAAAAACCATGTCAGATTTTTTGATAATAATTTTTTTCATTACATCATAAAGTATTTTGAGTCCTTTATTAAAATATATCTCCGGATGAGGTTGTACACATTGTTGGAATATGAAGAATTTGAAGATACTCCATTCATTACATGAAGCAAAAATCCCAGTGTAGGCACTGGCTGGCTGTTTCTATTGAGGAGTTCAAACAGTTCATACTTTTATGAGATATTTTTATAGTGTTTAGAAGCGCAAGGTCGTGAAACTGCAGCGCCACAGTATCTGCAGAATCAGGAGTGAATGCTGCACATAACTTTCTTATATATTAAATGTTTGAAGTTCAGTTTGTAGAAGAGATATTTCCCTGATCATAGATGTGCTATAAAGCACGTGAAGACACACACACTCCTGAGTAGTCACTTTGATCATTTATAACACACAGACCTCCCACTGGGAAAAACAAAGCATGATCCATTTATGCTCAATGAAAGACACGTTTCCCAGCACACACATTATATGTGAGAATGCATTATTGTATAGATCAAAGAACACAATGTTAGCTACGTAATCAACCAGATTTATATCAGGAAACATCTTAAATTTCATAAAAAGGAAAGATACATTTAGACCTTATTTGTTCGTCTCTAAAAACATCCCCTCAATTGTGAGTGATCATCGAATGAAGGAATCGGTACTTCTTTTATTGGGGACAAGTGATGGAAATGGTAAGAGAACTGGAAAAGTAAAGGATGCCACTCAGCGCCACAGGAACTATTGCAAAGTTTGGGCCTTTGTGGGCACTAAACGTCACATCTCTTAAATCTATCCTAAAGGAAGAAGCAGACTGCATTTTTTCTGTGTGTATCTCAAGGCAACATGCATGTGCAGTGCTTGGAGTTACACTATTGACTGTTTTAATGCACTAAAAATCAATTAAAAATGTGCCTCCAGTGCACTTGGCCTTTAGTTGCACTGAGGCGGAACTGTATTGTGAAGGTACAACATTCGAAAGTGCATCTCTGTGGCTTCCTCTCTCTGTATGAGTGGCCTCTCAAAGGTCTGAGTGTAGTCATTTGTTGTGGTAAGATTTCCCATTTTTAGTCACTTATGTATTTCTGGAACAACAACCACCACCCCTCCTTCTGCTGCCACTTCCTCCTCGACCAGATTACTTCCATACTGACACACAGCTGCACGCCTGATAGTGGACTTTGTTTTCATCGTGTCCGACTTCATTACATTTTCCATGACTCATCTTGACTCCTTTTTACACCTGCTATTAAACTGATCTGGATAAGGAGAGACACATGTTGAGGCTGGCTGTAATTGCATTAATCACTGCGCTCAGAATCTGATCAAACGTATCAGTGCATTGATATCAGCAGAGTCGGCTATTCGTAAAAGTCCCTGAGTGTTGCTGGTTCCTCTTTCTGAGAAAGAACCACCCATGTGGGCAGGAATGTCATGACTCACTCTGGTGTCGACTCCTCACCTTCGCAGAGAGACTGGCACGATGTGTTTCCACCAGATGTTGCTCCTTAAACTGATCCACTGTGAAGGAGCTGCACACACACGACCAGGAGGTGTTTGCGTACTTTTAGACTATAAAGAACTATAAAAATATCCTCTGTTGAGAAGTCACTTTCTGGCTCACTGTATGATTTTTAATACATGTTTCTTTAACTTTACTGTTTCCCAGACATTAAGAGCACATTTTGTGCACGTGGAAAAGTCATAATTGTTTTAATTACCATCTGGGCTCCATATGTAGTTATAGCTTACTTTACCCTGGGATTAGGGTTGCCAGGTATGTCCTCCTCCTTTTACAACTCCTTCTTTTCTGCATTTATGTTGTCTTATCTGTTCTTTTGTCAGGTCGTTTTGTTTGCTTTTCGAAGCACCCCAAAAGGAGGTCTTTCTAACAAATGATCAGAAAACACTGAACAACTCCCCATTTACACAGTTCATAAAAAGTCTAAACATTTTTGGAAAATGCTCAAATTTAACCTTTACCCAAAGTAGGACAATGCTTGAATATACTCTTTGCAAAATGTTTGATTTTGTATCTTCTACCCAATCACTCATGTAAGTGATAATCTAGAAGATTTTCATGTAAATAAGTGTCTGTTAAGTCACTATCGCCTAATGAGATAACACAATGGTGATTGAGCCTATGGCCCACTGATAAAGCCTTTGCATTTGCAGTATTACAGACTGGCTGTCTGTGGCGACATTCCTGGAAAAAATCACAAGCGGCGCCCAGTTAGTGACGCGTTTTCACCCAGTAGTGGTTGGTCTGCCAGAGAGGGTAGGCGGAGCTAAGCGGCTGCTTTTCCGCTCTCTGCAAGTGTTGCGAGTAAACAGTAATCTACTATGGCTGAACAAACAAAGAAAAGATGGATGACTACAGATACAACTTCAACAAGAAGTGAAAATCCAAAGAAAAAGAAACAAACTCGACGCTCAGATGAAGCAAACAGTCTAAAAAGGAAAGCGACCGTCAGCCAGGAAAATCAAGAGTTACAACCGGAGCCAACCGTGGACGTCACACATGCAGCACTGTCTGGATATCTGGGAAGTGTGCTCCCGCAATTACTGTTTATCGCCACAGGTGCCGCCAAAGAGAACGAAACTGAGATCTTTGAGATTATAACTTTAATTAAATAAAATACTGTAATAAGAAGGATGTTTTTCCATCCCCTTCGTGCCTGGTCTAAACCCACAACATGACAGTGAACATACCATAAGGCCACGTACACTTATTTTTAACATTAACTTCAAATCAGATTTGCTGCTACATGTTTGAGAGCCTGGAACCATTTGGTTTAGTTCCTTGAAAGTGCTTGGATTTTTCTCTTTAAAAGCTGTATAAGAGCTGTGTTTAAGTTGTCAGTTACGTGCACTCATATACAGATGCATCAGGTGTTCTTGGACCCTGATTGTATACAGTTTGTTGCAACAAATTTCATATTATATAATGCGTTACACCTCGGGTCGGTGAGCCACATTACAGTGTTACAGTCCGTCATACTCGAGCATATCATTAACAATTTAATGCCTCAGCTGTATAGATATTACAGACTCTGGAGTGTGGGAAACTGATGGTAACCTTGGTATTTAGCGTAGTGTGTTTCTTTACAGTTACATAAACACACACACACACACACACACACACACACACACACACACACACACACACACACACACAATTCAGCATTGTTATATTGTGTCCATATGTTTCCCACCCTCAGCTTTCTCAGCCTGATTGCCAAGGCACATCTGGTCCTAATGAGGTGCGTGTGTGAGAGTGTGTGTTTGTGTGTGTCACCATGCCTTTGCTATTCAGCCTTTCAACATGGCCTTGTGTTGAAGTGGTGTTGAGTCTTTTACTGCCACCCACTGCTTTACAACTCAGACCCTATACTTTTAACTGTTGGATAATAGTGTGTGTGCTTGTGCGAGTGTGTGCTCTGATAGTAGTTATAAAACCGCAGCTTATATTTTGTCTGCACATATCTCAAGGCCTGTTAATCTGTTTAAACAGCGCTGATTTTCAGGCTTTGAAGGCGATAGCTGTGAAGTTTTGATATGGCGGCAGTTTGTGGGAACGGATTAAGCAGAAATGCTCGGAGCCATGGACAGAAATGTGTTAAAGATTTCAGCGTACATGTTTCATCCTTGAGTCTGTGATTCCACGCAGCTTCGTGTCTTATATTCTATTTCCCCTCCTCCCATCGTGTCTATTGTTCGTTTCAAAAGTCTCTTTTCTTTCTTTTAAAAATTGGAACATTTTGCATCCTTTTTTGTCTTATTTGTTTTCTCCAGAAAGCCAAAAAAAATATCCTTTAAGCACAAAAAATGGAGGCTAAAGTTAAAATAGAATACATGTTTTTGTAGCAAGACACAAACTATATGTCCTAACTGTTATGAGATGTTGCGCGGGTAAACAGCTGCACTGAAGTAGACAACTAACAGCTTCAGAGGGGTAGCTGTTAATCACATGCAGCGCACTGACAACTAAAGACAAAAAAAGACCAGACAGGTTCAAAGAGTTGGACGGAACCCAGACAAACTTTCTTTGATTTAGCCTCTGTTCATGATCACCCAGCTGAACACCCCCCTCTTCTTTCTCCCCAGGGTTTGCCTTCCCGGATTGGGCGTACAAGCCCGAGTCGAGCCCGGGCTCCAGACAGATCCAGCTGTGGCACTTCATCCTGGAGCTGCTGAGGAAGGAGGAGTACCACGACGTCATCGCCTGGCAGGGAGACTATGGAGAGTTTGTCATCAAGGACCCAGACGAGGTGGCCCGCCTGTGGGGGGCGAGGAAGTGTAAACCGCAGATGAACTATGACAAGCTCAGCCGAGCACTAAGGTGAGACAACTGGGTGATAGAAAACATGAATGATGTCTCAAGATAGTCGGTCATTAAAACCAATATGACACTGTCTAAACCACACGTTTTTTGTCATGTATAAACTAAAAGATTCAGCATGTTGGGTGATGCCACCGTAGGATTTTAGAATTGTACTTTTTTCACCATCCTCTGAAAAGTAAAAGCTACACAACTTTAGCTCTGCAGTCGTGTTCAGGTACGGCTCAGAGCGGTACAGAATCCGCAATACAACGAGAATTTAACGGTGGAACGTCTAAAATATCGTCGTGTCTGCAGTCCACATTTCAAAAAGCGTTTTATGTAGTCTGGCGGAGGTTTTCCAGGGGAGACAGAGAAGCAGATAGGTTAAATAAAGTATGGGTATGATATATTAAAGGTACTTCCAATGATGTTCCAATAAAATCAAACATGTTTAATAATGTTGCTACTGCACACATTTGCACAAGATGTTAGCACGACAGCGGTTAGCTCTGGCAGAGAGGTGAAAGTAGGGATAAAGGAAATGCCTCAATCACTGCTAGTAGTGCAAAAACACGTGTGCACACACACACACAGGTGCAGCAATGGCCAAAAGCGGCTTCTGTTTCTGCTCCTTATTTTTAATTTTGTTTATTTTTCCAGCTGGAGAAATAATCTCAACAGGAATCTAGATGTGGTCTTGGAAATATTGACCATGCATGATACTTAGTCTTTATAGACCGTGACCGTAATATCTTTAGATGTAAGAGGGTGACAAACTGTCCTCGTGCATGTAAAGCAGGAGACTTTTTGGAACTTGTTGTTGGTGCTTTGTTAAAAAGGACGTCCAGTGTGTAAGAAGAAAATCATTGTTGTTGTTTTGTCGTGAGTTGTGCATCTGCGCTGCGTGCTTATACTCCAGGGTGATGGCAGATATAGAAACACACACCTTCACCCTGCACAGAGCACATGTGGGATGCTGCAGAGTTTTATTTAGCTGCCAGTCTGTTCTCCCATAATCATCCACACAAAAACACACACACACACACACACACACACACACACTGGTAGTCATCAGTGTCGCCTCCTGTGTTGTAGGTTGGTGTGGGTTATAGTTTGCCATGGTGATGACTAGTTACACTGCCTCATCACCACACACACACACACACTCAGATACACACACACATACACTTAACACCTTGTTATATGTCAGCCCTCCTCCAGCCCATCTGTGGCTTGTTTGTTGCTTTACGCTTTTTTTGTCTTTGACTGCTTATTTAAAAACACAACAACTTGCGGAGGAATATGTTTCATGTATCGATCCGACTGTGATCATGAATTCAGAGAGTTATATATGATGCTGATGTAACATTATTGCAGTATTATTTATATCGTTAACTTCACACGGACAGTATAGAAAAACATTGTTACATAAGGACGAATTATGCAACAGATGGAATGTAAACTGAACAAAGATACAAACTCTTTCACCCCATTTTTCATGAGTTTAAATGTAAGATCCGACCTTTTCTTTGCACATGAAGCTTCTTTCTCTCAAAATTTGCTCCCTTGATTTTTCTAATCAGTTATTGAGCCCTTGTTGCCACACATATCAAAAGTTATGACAGCGTGAGCACTTGGCATGGCTGCAGGAACGTCTACCAGATCTGCTGCCAAGATTTAAATGTTCATATCATTTTTAAGAATTTGGGAGTATATCCAACGAATGCAGGACAAAATGTGGTCTCAGTTTTTAACTCGCGACATCCCTTTTACAATTGGAATCGATTTAAAAATGTTGCATTCCTCTCTTGGAGTTTCTCGAATACAGAAGTGGTGCAGCAGCTTTTTGTTGCCACAGACTTTGACTAAACTTCACAGTGGACAGAGACAAGGGTTCGCTCTGGGTCAGATGCTGCAAAGCCCATCATTTTCTTTCTTTCTTTCTTTGGACCTACCTGACCTTTAACCTAAATGTTGTTCCATCCGTTAATAACTTTTTGACTGACCGCCGGGGTCAGCCCTACTCATGGGTCTGTATCTGACTGACTGACTGACTGACTGACTGATGGTACTTTCAGAGCCGTAGAGAGAGAGAGTTGCGACATCGCAATGGCGGATCATGGAGCATATTGGACCTCCACTGACGCGACTCTCTGCTTTCAAGCACGTTGTCATCGGCCTCAGAAGGACAGCCCTTGTTACACATTACCCACAGAAGCGCACATTGACCTGATGCGGTCAGCCACATACTCGGTTTTGACCTCGTCTTGTTCGATCACTAACATCAAAAGCTGAAGAATGTCATATAACATAGATTTTATACTCCAAATAACACAGGCTGTTAAATTACGAGAAAACATGATATATCGTGATATATATCGTTATCGAGATGTAAAAAATTCCATATCATGATAAAGGATTTTGGCCATATCGCCCAGCCCTACTCCATATTATACGTGAACCTTTAACAGCTTGTATTCTTAAGAAGAAAGTAACCCCACAAAGGTTTATCAGTAAATTAATACTCAGTTTAATTAGACAACAGTTACTTTCTCTCTGCTCTCAGTGCTTTACATCCTCGAGCAGCTGGAGCCAGCTGCAGTTAGCGTCTTTAATGTGGTTTAACCTTTTATATGAATGAAGGGCTGTTAGTTTATTATCTCTGTCAGATCTCTGACTGATGCTTCTCTGCATCTTTGAAGTGCAGATGTGCGTTCATTCTTGTGTACACGGCACATGTGTGCTGAGAAACACACATCTATCTACGTATGTGTTCAATACATAAGAGGTCGAGTCTGTACAGTCAGAGTCCTTTCTAGTTCATTTGAAGGAAGTTCAAATGGTCTTCAAAGAGCAGGAGGTGTGCAGCGAGCCTGGGCCCGGTATGTGTCCCCCATATTGACTCCATAGTGATTGATTGTGTGTGCGTGTGTGTGTGTGTGTCTTTCACATGTATGTGCTTTTTCCCCGACTCATTCAAAGTGCGATTCATTTATCCACCTGCCTGTGAACATAATGTCCCTCCTGCTTTTACTGCACATACAGGCCTGATATTGTTAACACCTGCTTACAAATACCTCCCACAGTGTGCGTGTGTGTGTGCGTGTGTGGCTGTGCAGTATAGATTGCTTTTTTCCTTGTCTCTTTTGTTTGCAGTGTGTTTTGCATGGTTGCCTGCTCACTTGTTCATTTCCACCTTACAAAACTGTCAAAGTGCTGAGCATGAGCACACATTCAAAGACCTTTAATGCTTTTCGTCAACTATAAATCATAGATAATATTCTAATTGACCCTTCGCTAAGTCCCGCCCCCCTTGGTTACTGTTGCTACGCCTGTCAAGCTTTCTCACCGGCATGTAAATGTTATGGTGTTCCCAGCTGTAAGAGTGAGAAATGTCCCAAGGGAAATTTCTGGAAACATAGTTCCCAAATATCAGAGAGAAATCAACAGAAAAGGCGTCAATACACATTTGAAAGCTACATCCAGAATATGATTTGTCAGCAGAGTGTTGAGAAGGAAGAGGACTTAAAAATTGTGGCAAAGTTCACCGGTCCCAATGCAAGCGTCAGGCACCCCACGCCTTGGCAATTCATGTTAAGGACAACCGGGTTAAGTAAACTCAGAGTAAGTAGTTAACCTCATAATAACTCATGTCCGACTTCTCTCCTGTCCAGTTTTTGGCTTTGGAAAAGTGAAAACCCCCTCTTAACTTTGAGGATCTCTGCTGTCGGACTTGCAGATTCCATATGCACACCGTTTCGGGATTTATCCTTGTTCTGAAAGCTTGACAGGCCTCCCGCGCCTAGTTACGTTTGCTAACGTTGTCCTCAGGCGACAAGTTAGTCTTACTTTGCAGAATAAAGTTTTAAATATACAAAGCTTATGGTCCTTATGGTCTTATTTTACTTGTCTGCAGGTCCTAATTGTTTGATTTTGTTGGTTTTTAACTCGCATGTCATTTTTGTGTCTGTTTTAATTGCGCTTCCTTGTATCTAATGTTTTATCTTTAGATTATACCCACATCTCCCCCTCTTTTCAGCCCAATTTGCTTCCACCTTGAAGCAAAATAAACAATACGACATGAACTTTTGAAATAGCAGGACAAATACTTTGACACATACATTCCTATTGCAGGACTGTTTCCTGTACCGGAGTCTGAGAACACTTAGAAGTATGTTTTCTTTGCCTAAATCAATAAACAGAGAACATAAGAGCTGAATAACTGCTCCAATTGTTGTACAAACAGTAGTGTTGTCCTGCGTGTGTTGTATGTTTGTGCTCGTGTGCCTGCTGTGTATCTGCCTTTGTGCGTCTGCGTGCGTGCCTGCGTTACATGTGACGGTGTGGGTGTGCGTAGTATTTGTCTCCATCAGAAGAGGCCCTTCACTCATTGAGTCATTAAGGGGCTGGATGAGCTCCTGGTCCACTCACTCCTGCTCTGCATTGTTCTGCATTGAACCAAACAGCAGTGACTAATCGTGTGATCACACTGAAGCAGAGAGACATCTGGGCCTGGCTCCATCATTGTGACAAATATTACATCCACCATTATTGTGTTTTTTAACTGTCACTACTCTCATGACTCATTTTGGGAAAAGAATATTTTACTCTGCTGTGGGGATTATTTATTATCTTATTATTTACATGGCAGCTGCTTTCTAGAGCTGAATTTACGCACAGTATTCAAAGTTTCAGCATCATTGTTTTAGTCTCTCGCATTCAATTTGCGCTCAGTGGAAAGGCACGGAGAGGTCCAGCAGGAAGGATTTCAACCTGGCACAGTTGGTTAACATTTTGCAATTGTTTCCTAGAATTAGTTTAATCCAATTTGTTGAAAAAGAGTGGGCTTTAATGTCGGGTTACTGGGTTTGTGTGAACATTAATCACCTCACAGTGTTGGTGTCATATCAGATACGTTGTATATGTGATATTGATCCTGTAAGATGGATGTTACCTAAACTAGAATACTCACTCATTACCTGTCTTGATTTTACACACTGCTGCAGGATTGTCAGCTTACTGGCAGCGAGAGACATGTTTACAACTTCTTATTCCAGGAAATCTGTATTTTCATGTTCAGATTTAGCCCCTGAGCTCCTCGCCGCTCGATTCTACTGGAAATGATGAATAACATATTACATCTCCAGAATGAAGTGGCCAGTCTCGGTTGAATGAGAGTTTTTATGTAACAAAATATGAATGCTGTTTTGTCCCGAGGCGATCGGTGAGTCACAGGGAGCCATTTTATCTTTTAGATGAGCTGTCAGCGGCTCGCTATTCACCCCTCGACACCGCTCTGTGTGCTGACGGTGACTAATGCACTCTAACTAATGGAGCGGCCTGTGTAAGACTCAATCAGAGCGGCTCGCTCGCATCCTTAAGTAATCACACTCCGAGTTTGAATCTAACCGTGTGCTCATGATTTCAGCAGGTTGTTTAACTGTGTGCTAATGTAAATGTTCATGCTTCAGTCTTATGTAATATTGTGTTGTGGACAAAAATGTTTAAACAAAAATGTGAGTGTGTTCAGTCGGGGTAAGAATCTTTTGCAGTCTCATGATTCTTGATATATCTTGATATATATGTATCTTGATTTGATTTAGAACAAATTCTTGATCCATTAAAATAAAAGAGGTCTCCATATTTTTCCTCTTAAGTGCGCTTTGTACCAAACCTTTAACTCTGCCCTCTGAGCTGCATATTAAACAGAACTGATGGTTATGCTTACTGTTCTGATAAGAGTCATGAGTATTGGTCTGACGTACAGAAAAAAGCAGAGAAAGGTGTGTCTGAGATGATGCAGCCCTTTTTATTTAGAGTGGTAAACTCAAAGATCTCAGTTCTCTTTGGCGGCACATATGGCGATAAACGGTAATTGCAGGAGCACACTTCCCAGATATCCAGACAGTGCTGCATGTGTGGCGTCCACGGTTGGCTCCGGTTGTAACTCTTGATTTTCCTCGCTGACGGTCGCTTTCCTTTTTAGACTGTTTGCTTCATCTGAGCGTCGAGTTTGTTTCTTCTTCTTTGGATTTTCACTTCTTGTTGAAGTTGTATCTGTAGTCATCCATCTTTTCTTTGTTTGTTCAGCCATAGTAGATTACTGTTTACTCACAACACTTGCAGAGAGCGGAAAAGCAGCCGCTTAGCTCCGCCTACCCTCTCTGGCAGACCAACCACTGCTGGCTGATGGAAAACGCGTCACTAACTGGGCGCAGCTTGTGATTTTTTTCCACTAAAGTCGCCGCAGACAGCCAGTCTGTCATACTGCAAATGCAAAGGCTTAATCACCTTTGTGTTACCTCATTCGGCGATAGACTTAACAGACATTTATTAAAATGAAAATCTTCAAGATTCTCACCTTATATGAGTCTTCTTCATTTGTAAAAAGAAAAAGAAAGAATGAAAAATGAAGTGTAATTTTCAGACAAGAATCACAAATTAAGTTGGTGAATGTGGAGTAAAGGGAAGGAAAGTGTGTTGCCTTTAATGTTGTGTCCAGCATTGGAGAACAGCCCCTTTGCTACAATGCAAGTACAGGGAAAAGCCATCATTGTCCAAAAACAGTCTGTATCGCTTTTCCTCAAAGACTCGGTTAAAGTTTTGTACATTAAGCTGGAGTTTGTTTCTCTGCTCTGTTAAGGTTAGTATGTCGGTGATGGGGTACAAAATATCGACACCATACTTCACCATAGTCTTGTAAACTTAGTCTCAAAGTCTGGGGCGTCGGTTTAGCTCAGTGGTTGAATTGGTGGCCTGTGTGCGGAGGCTGCAGTCCTTTGTGCAGCAGCCCATGGCTCAACCCCCTCTTTCGGCCCTTTGCCGTGTGTCATCCCCCTTTCTCTCTTCCCCTGTTTTCCAGCGATCCGCTGTCCTCGTTTTAAATAACGGCCCAATAAAAGGCCCCAAAACTTAGTCTCTAAGTCAATCAATTCAAAATATAACCAAACACGGGTCTGAGCTTCTTTCCATCCCAGCTCTCTCTACAATCTTATTAACCAGCGTTTCCATTTTTGGCCCTTGTGGATCAAATAAAATTTGTAGAAGATACAAATCAAATCGAATCAAAGTTCAGAGCTCAGTGGTAAAAACCCTCCACTGATTCTCTCCGACCATGTATGCAGAACTCATGTACGGTAACGGCTTCACGTCGGTAAGGACACAATTTAATTGGCTTTTGATTACTAGAAACCCTGTGGTCAGCCCAGCTAACAAGCTTGCTTAACGTCCACATACAGTGAGCCCACAGGTCTATGGGAAAATAATGACTGTGGTGATTTGTTGATCATTTTGGTTGCAGCATGAATAATCACTGGCTGCTTCCTCAGCTGTGAGTCAGCTGGAAAAATGTGAATAATAGTTGTAGTTATTCATGGTTTCACACTTTAAGGTTTTGGCTCAACCAGAATGTGGTTATAATCAGAGGTTTACCACATGATATCGATGATGAGTGTTCAAAAATGGGAGTAAACACACTGTCTGTCTTTTCCTCTTCAGATACTACTACAACAAGAGGATCCTGCACAAGACCAAAGGGAAGAGATTCACCTACAAGTTCAACTTCAACAAACTGGTGCTGGTCAACTACCCCTTCATCGACATGGGCTCTGGTACGAACACGCTCACATGTTATAAAAGTTAGCACACATTCAGGAGCATCAGAGTATTATTGGTCAAAGTGTCAGATGAAGTTGTTAGAAGAGGTTGTATGAATGAACTAAACTGGAGCATTGAGCTTGTAAGATTTTGAAAGCATGATGTTGTGGATTAATATTCACATCCAGGATTTCCACCCATATTTGTGCAAGCAATCTTAATAAGATGCCATCCTTGCAGAAGTAGAAATAATGTACCAATGGGTGCAGTGTGTGTGTGTGTGTGTGTGTGTGTGCACTAAGACATCAGTGTGCCACGTCCCGGTTTCTCCCTCTCCTCCCTCCTCTGAAGTCGTCTCTCATTCTGGTCCCGGCCACCCAGTGTAAACACAGCCCATATGGAGCGTTGGATACTGGGTGACATAAGTGCAGCACGAAACTTTAATTATAGCCTCCGTGTGATGTGGCCCACACACTGACATGTTGTGATATGATGGTTTCATACGATGGTCACACACACACACACACACAAGCCCACGTCAATCTGGATTGATGCGCAAGCAGAGACCCTCACACACACACACACACACAAAGTTTGTGTCCTCTGACACACATGGCTGTTAGATGTGTGCTTCTTTAAACAGACACACACACACACACACACACACACACTGGAAAAAACAGAGGAACCCAACCCATGTTTGTGATGGCAGTAAGAGCGACTTTTCCAATATTTAATTCTGGCACGTGCGCGGATGCCAAGAATTTATTGCAGTGCCACAGTCTCCCTGGCAGGAGAGCGAGGGAGAGGAGGGGCTGACGGAGGAGGGAGCTTGTGGCTTTGTGTAACCCAGTGTTTTCTTTCTGGATGCCTGTGACCCTCTGGGTAAAATAGTTGGAGTTATGGGAGACATGTGACCTACTCTCATTAGCTACTTTTCCCCTTTCTCTTCAGTTTAAAAGGCTGATTTCTCAAAAAATATAAAAACATATTTCTTGCTTCGCCGAGGTTTTATCTAGACAGCACATTGTTGGTTTTTAGTTAGTTGATGGAATTACTTTTCTGATGGTTTTAGCTTTAAAAAAAGAACAGTAGCATCTCCTTCCACAAGCAAACGTGTGGATAATCCGTAACA
Organism: Semicossyphus pulcher; assembly: GCF_022749685.1. Classification (NCBI taxonomy): domain Eukaryota; kingdom Metazoa; phylum Chordata; class Actinopteri; order Labriformes; family Labridae; genus Semicossyphus; species Semicossyphus pulcher. Next base: position 6,402,953 of record NW_027211726.1, read on the forward strand.
CATGTTGTCAGCAGTTATAAGATCCATTCTCTACGTCTCTTGAACATCTCAGAAACTTATATCTTCAACCAAACCAAAACCAACTTCATACAAAGACACAATTTCAGATAAAGCAGAAACACTGTTTGTTCTTTATAACAATTCCCAGAGAGCAGAAGTCATAACATCACCTCCGCAGTCGTCGCTGCTCCACCAGCTTTTGGGACTCGAAACACACTTTTATCACTCTCTCTGAAATGTTAAAAGCCCCATGAAGATAATTAGCATCCATTAATACAAGTGAAAACCTAAACATCAATCGATTCACTTTTAAGACGCAACTCAAAAACTTAAGTCACTTATTCCTAACTGGAAGCTGTGGGAGTGAGCGAGTGAGCGAGTGATCAGATAGTTTTGGTCTTTCACAATGAACTTGCACTAACCTACACCGTGTGTCAGCAAGCAGGCTGAGCAACATTTCTGCATAGTTTTGCACACTTGTGTTTCATTTTCAGAGGCAGCTCTGCAGCATCGCTCATATAAATCTGCAGGAACATTAAATGATCACAGATAGCATTTATAAATGTTCATGCACTGTCCAAAGTTTCATCGATTAACTCTAAAGATTATAGCATGTCTTTGTGTTCCATTCTTTCTCACTCATCCCTCACCTCTTGTCTTCCTCACAGGTCGAGTCCCTCAGAGCGCCCCTCCAGTGCCATCCGGAGGCACCCACTTCCGTTTCCCCCCCTCCACGCCGTCAGACGTCCTCTCCTCCAGCGAGGAGCTGCGCAGCCCCGGCATGTTCAGCAGCGTGGCTCGCCGCATGGCCCGCGGCTCTGTGAGCGACTGCAGCGACGGCACCTCCACCAACTCTGAGCTCGAGGAAGCTGTAGGGGCCGACGAGCGAGGAGTGGGGCCTGATAGGGCTTTCAGGGGTCTGCTTCCTCCCCGCCTGCCGCATGATTCTCTCTTCAGGGTCTACGGCGGCCCCAACCCAGCAGGGCTCGCCAGACCTGCCCCCAGAGTCCACCCAGAGTCTCTGTCTCCATTCCCCGTCTCCCCCCTGCCTGGCCCCGGAGGTCTTCTGGCCCCTACTCTGTCTCCAGCCCTGTCCATGACCCCCACCCCCCACCTCTCCTACACCCCCTCCCCCTCCCTGTCCTCCCCCATGCTGGGTTCTCACTTCTCCTTCAACCCGGAGGACATGAAGCACTACCTGCAGGCCCACACCCAGTCCGTCTACAACTACCACCTCAGCCCCCGAGCCTTCCTCCACTACCCCAACATCGTCATCCCTCAGCCCCACCGCCCCACCCTGGAGAAGCCGGCCGCCCATCATCTTCACGGGCCGCCCCTGCCGCTCTCTCATTCGCTCAGCCAGCATCCGGGAGGCGGGGAGGAGGCGCAGCAGCACCCGTCACCGTTCAAGTTCAAGCTGCAGCCGCCTCCGCTTGGGCGCAAACAGAGAGATTCAGGGAGCTCATTGGCTGCTTCTACTTCCTCCTCCAGCCAGTCCTCCTCATACACAGGGTCTGCTCACATAAACAACGCAGGGCCTCCGAAGATCAAGGTGAGACACACGAGAAACAACCAAAGGTCTTGTTTAAGTGAGCTCACTTAGAGCAGAATACTTTCTATGTGATTTTACATGTTCGTCTGATATTTTCATTATATTTTTACAGCATGTTCTTGACAAATATTGCTCTTAAAATCAGCTCACTTTTTCTTTTCAACCATTTAAAAACATGAATCAAATCAAGCTAGAGTCATAAATAATGTGTCATATAGATAAATATTAAATTATACAAATGAAATGTCTCTCTGCAGGTGGAGCCCATATCAGACATCGAGTCAGAAGAAGAGGTGGAGGTGACTGACATCAGCGAGGAAGAGCTCAATCACCATGACGAGAATGACGAAGGTGACATCTTCACCCCGACAGCTCGCCACAATCATCATCAGCTCAACAACCATCACCGAGCTAACGGAAACGGGAGCAGCCACTCTGCCCCTTCACACACTCAACCTGACGACGACCCTGATGATGACGAGGACGTCTTCAAGACTCCCGCCACTCCTCCCATCGGCAGCAGCGGCCCGGCCTTCCCTCTGCTCGGCCTGAAGAGCGAGCCGGGTCAGGCTGCCCCCATCAGCCCCGGAGGCACGCGCTGCATCCCGCTCAAACTGCGCTTCAAGCGCCGCTGGAGCGAGGACCAGAAGATGGAGGCGGACGGAGAGAGGGACGAGGCGGAGGACAAGAAAGTGAGGGCTGACGGAGAGGAGGAGATCGAGGGGAAGATGGAGAACGGAGGGAGAGGAGGAGGTGTTATTTTGGGGTTGATGCTGCCGCCGCCTCCCACCCAGCGCAGAGCGAGCTCGGAGCTGCAGCGAGCTACGGCGCAGCTGTCCCTGGAAAACACCGGCTGCTGAGTTAACACATACGCAGGGGATCGTACTAAGATACAAATCACACACCTCCTGAGTCCTGCACGTGTACTTCATAGTTCTACATAGACCATAATGCCTTGTGGTTTCTTGCTGGTGATAGTAACACAACAGGTTCATTACTAAGATTGAGACAGGAACTGATTACAAAAATACCGTTAAATATGACGTATATCTAGTTTTTTCATGTATTACATGAAGGAAATTATGTTTTTTGCTGGCAATGTGAGTAAAAGCGCCCAACAGCTCCTTTTAAATATTGCACAAAAAGTTCATAAGACTTTAAACTACATTATAAAAGAAAGCCTGATATGTAGGCTCTGTGGGAGATGAGTTTAGACCTGGGTGCCACCTGCTCTAAACTTACTGGTGGAAACCTGCAGCTCCTTTAAATTAATTCAAAACTAAATCTGTTCCCTACATACGTTACATTTGAGGTACTAAAGAACAAGATGAGTGTTTTACCTCTCTTATAAAAACCTGCAGCATGAACACCTTTTTTCGTATGTCAGCAAGCAGCCACTTGACATTATGGCCAACGTAAAACCATAAAACAGATGTGCCTGTGTCGCCTCTCATGTACTGCGAGGCAAGACACCTTTGTGCCCCTGTTTCCCTCTCAAACAAACGCAGCAGCAGAGTATCATTTCTTCAACATTAGACCCCTACAGAGAGGAGGAATCCCCACATCGCCTTTTCAGCGTCTCCTCGCTCTCATTGTGCCAGTTGCAACATAAATCTGCCAGGGACCTCCTCACATCACACCTGATTAGGTCTTTAACGGCTCCATTTGTTTATCTGGAGAATCACCCTACAGAGTGAACCGGCGGTCTGACTTGTACAGCAGTAGATTTAATGAATCTCTCCCCCACATCCTCCTCCTCCTCCTCCGCCTCACTTCTTTTTCCTCATTTGTACCGAACATAACCGACAGATCCTAACGTTACTAAAAAACACTTTTAACAGCCCTGATAGAGATTACAGAAGTGCCTCTCTGTCTGCACCCATCACCGTGCAGTCGTTTACAAGATGGAGGGCAGGGAGAAAAGGAGAAAAACCGTTCTTGGATGGATCTTAAAGACTAAAGAGAGATATTTCTTTCCTTTCAACGGAGGATTAGACAGAACTCTCCAATCACCGTCTTTTCTCCAGGAGACGGCTCGGACACTTTGAGACTGCATTGTGAGTGGTCCCTTCAACCTCAGCTCATCACTACAGTGTAAAAAGACTTAGAATCCTGAGAACAGTGAAAGTCTGAGTAGGAGAGGAAGATGAACTCTGACCTTTTAAAAAACAGCATCTTTGGACGTTTGTTAGCCAGCGAATCGGACATGGTTTCCACTGTACAGAAAGGAAAAAAAGCACCTGGCTCTCTGAGGGAAGCGCCGGATCTTTCCCTCGTTTTCTCGTCACTCGTTGAGGAAAAGAGGAAGCAGCTTCTTGCAAGGCTGTAATTACACACACGCTTGCCTCTGGATGTGTGTGTGTGCGTGGACCCAAAGCCTCGAGGATGCAGAGGGCGTCCCCGCTTGACTTCGCACAATCTTCGAGGGGTTTGGAGGTTTGATGATTTTTCTCCCTCAGACAGATCGACGGCTCTCTTCTGCATTCCCCTGTTTTGTTTTATTTTGAAAGACTTTCTGTAACAGGATGCTCGCGCTTCACGAAGACATGGACAGTATTTTAGGGCATTTGCAGTGATCTGAGGACCTCTCATCTGTTCATGTGATGTTTCCAGGAAGAGACGATTGAAGCGAGACGATTGGTGAGGCGGGAGAACAGGGAACCATGTAATGAATGTCGAGCATCAATGTTAACTCAGGCAAACATTCACTGAGATATCAAGAAACAGCTTATTTTTTACTATGACGTTTTATTCATATAGTTTAAGAAGAAAAAAGCCCATTTTAATGAACAAAGAAAAGATAAGATCGTGCCTTTTTTAAGCCAACATGAGTTTTATCAAACAGCCCCACTCTCACACAGAACCACCATGCCTTCAGCTTTTTGTAAAAGAGATACAGAATAAGTAAATCTACACATATATATTTTATTCAAATATATATTGAATTCAAATATTATATTTCAATATGGTCATTTGATACAAATCAGGAAAATCCTACTATTTTTAATGGTAAAGATGTGTATATATTCTAATGGGCATATTATTACCAGTATAACTCAGCCTTTGCCTTCTCACCCTTGCCTTCTCTTGACCGTTGAGCTGCAGTGACAAAAGGCCAACAGTTATCAGAGTTTTATATTTATATTGTAAAACTGAAAAAACAGTTATTGTGTGATCAGGGGATGGAGGATAAAAGAGCGAGAAGAAGGGTTTAAACAGGCCGGGCTCAAATCGTATTTACCTTGTGTGTGGGTGTGTTTGTTTTAACATACCTGGAGCAGCAGCCGGGTGGGGTTAACCACATGGGGATAGAGTCACAGACGGGTAAATTACAGAAAATTATTAACCCCACCCGTCTGCAACAGTTTGACCCCGATCTGCTTAAAAACACAAGGAGGCGCAGGTCGTAACGACGCTCTGGTGCTTGTGTTCAGAGGAGACCGATTCTGATTGGACGACACGCGCAGCAGGTTTCAAGCAGGACCGGAGCTGCTGATACGGCTGGTCTTCAGTTCGAGCGTGGACTCTGGACTTCATGTGAACAGAGTGTCTCTGAACCCTGCCCACACACACACACACACACACACACACGCCGTCCTGGTTAGAGTGAGGCTTTACTGTGGCTAGAATAAAAGGGAAACATGACATCACACGTGACATCAGACGCCCCCGCAGTCTCTCAGGAGTAGACGGCAAACCATCGTAACTGCACACACGCACTATTAAACACACACGAGCGCAGAGGAAATGACATCACAAAACCTCAGTGGAGAGAGAGGGACTTCCCATAATCTGACTCGCTCATTTTGCTCCGTGTGTGCGGTGGTTTCTATGGTTAGAGCCTTCCACACACACACACAATTATTCAATACATTTCAAATAAATCCAGGCCAGATACAGTCCCCGCTTGGGTTTCTTAGTCCCTAACTTAAACACGTGCTGCTCCTTTTTCTAGACCAGACAGAAAGACACTTTACATCTGTCCTTCTGATTGTCTCGTTAATATAATTAGCGTTTTAAAAAAGCGGTAAAACCTCCTACTTTTGTCATTTATTTTTAATGGAGGTTGCAAAAAGTTCCAGGGAGGAAAAGCAGTTTAGGAAACTTTTAAGGTCAGATGAAGTCTTGTGAATAAAAATAGAAACACAGAGCTGTAGCTGATCTGTTGCAGCTTGTAGTTTAACTTTTCTTCCCTAGGCACAAAAACAACCAAACATCTGTCCTCTTAATTGACTCCTTCCTGGTTTAAAAAGAGAGTCGACAAAATGTCCTACTTTCTTTCTCATTTATTCTCAGTAGAAGTTGCTTAAAGTGTCAGCAGAAAGGACTTTAGGACCTGAGCCGTTGCACCTGCGCCTCCTTACCTGTCGTGGCTTCAAAAAGAAAAACACAAGAGAAAAACTGTTTCCCCTCGGGTTGATATTTTCACCCCTCGACGTTGTTCTTATCATTTTCTTCTGTATTTTTTCAGACATATTACTGTTACTCTTGTAATTATTATCTTATTAACACGAGTATTTTTTGATTCTTTTGTACCCTCTTGCCATGGCCCGCTCTCTTCTTCATAAATTCCTGGTTTTCTGTGAGTTTTTGTTCCACTTTGCACTCTTTCCCATGAACTTCAGCTAGTTGGCTCCAGTGCAGTCTTTTATTTTATTTTGTACTCACGCTGATTTTATCACCATGTTACCATGGCCAAGAGGAGGGTCACATAGTCCCCACATGATAAGCAGCAGGGGACGAAACAATTGTTTTCATTTTTTGATGTTGTGTATATATATTTTTTCCATTTTGGAGGATTCTGTAAGAAAAAAGAGCTTTGTACTGTTTAACCATTGTATTATTTGTCCTCTCTCTGGTCGCTTCGGCCTCTCCTCTCTCGTCCGCCTCCGCGGTGAGCTGTCACTCCAGAGGAGGGACGGAGACTTTCTGTTTTTATCATGGAGGAACCACCTGTACTTCTGTTTCTCTTCTATCTGTTCATCTTCATTTGTAATTAAACAATAATCAGGGTTCATTAAAAAAGGTAAAATGGATATCAGTGTCTTTGTCTTTATTTCATCACTTTCGTTCCTTCATTCAGGCTTCGTTTGAAATGAAGGAGTCTGAATGTGACTAAGTTATCCTCCTTTCCTTTGGATGTTACTCTGAGTTGAAGACTTAATTGTACAATGTGATAACATAATAGGCTGCAACGAACTATGTTTTCACTATCTATTTAATCTGTTGGTTAGTTTTACTGGTTATTTTTTTTTAAATGGCGACAAATGCACATCTAAGTTTCTCAAGTCCAAGTACAATTTCTTGTTTTCAAACCCCCCCAAAAAATCAAGTTTGATATGATATAAAACAAAACAAAAAAAACTAAGAAATGACTGTACGTGAGAGGCTGAAAACTACTTATTTTGCTATTTTTGTGTGGAACTACAAACATACATCTTCTGATGCATCTGGACACATCTTCAGCGACATCATACACCCTCCTCCAGGTGACCCAGCTGGGGCTGATCAGACCCCAGCCTGTGCCTGGGATGGCTAGCTACCTCTGACTCCATGGTTCTTCATGCATTGCCATCTTGAGGCTTTCTCTGCTGCTTCAGATGGCTTTCTTCATCCTCTATCTCTATGCCCAAGTCTCTGAAGGCTCTGACCAAAGAGCGGGCTGCAAATCCCCTGCAACCAACCTCAACTGGAAGACACTTCGCTCTCAGCTCCAGCCTGCGTGGTGGACTCTGATAGAATAACAATGTCAGGTCGCAGGGTGGTGGCCACAGTGTGGTTAAGGAACTTCAGCTGTCTCTCGAGGTCCCCCAATAGCTGCCAGTCCCTTGCAGAGGTCAGTAAGCCCTCAGATGTTCTGAAAGGAACTTGAAGTTGTAATCTTGTAGATCTCGGGTTTGTTCTCTTTGGCGCCACTTATGGCGATAAACAGAAATTGTGGGAGCACACTTCCCAGATAGCCACACAGTGTTGCATGTTTGCCTTCATCTGAGCGTTGAAATTGTTTCTTATTCTTTGGATTTTCACTTATTGTTGAAGTTGTATCTGTAGTCATCCATCTTTTCTTTGTTCAGCCATAGTAGATTACTGTTTAAGCAGAACACTTGCTGATCCTGGAAAAGCAGCCGCTTAGCTCCGCCTACCCTCTCTGGCAGACCGACCACTGCTGGCTGATGGAAAACACATCACTAACTCTGGTGCCGCTTGTGATTTTTTCCGTGACAGACACCCAGTCATACTGCAAATGCAAAGGCTTTCATCAGTGGGCCATAGGCTCAGTCACCTTTGTGTTACCTCATTCGGCGATAGATAGAAAAACAATCACTCCCTTTTTCCAGCCTCTCTTTGCTGAAGAATTTGGTGCTTTTAGGTCTTATGTGATGGTGGGTAGTTGCTTTTTGTCGACTATTTTAAGATGCGACCTTGACCGTTTGACATTTTATATTCCAAACACTTGATAGGAAGAGTAAATGCAAGAGATGAATCACTAACAATGCATCCCTTTTTAGTAACCCAGAGGAGAATTTAGATTTAGTCATCATTTGTAGAAAAAAACAAACTATCACTGAGTCACGTCTGTGTTCTTCAGTGCCGGTTGTTTTGTTCTGTACTCAACAACCTGCCGCCTCTCCTGAAAGTTTCATGACTCAAATCATGTCAACAGCCAGTCAAGTGTTGTGTACTTGTCGAAGTCCTGCCACATTTTATGAAAGAAAAGCCGTCACGGGACAAGCATTCTCACTTCTGCTCACAATAAGCCCGTCATGTGTTTTTTTTTTTATGTCCTCATCTGCAGCTAAAAGACCTTGATGGAACAGATTCGGTTATGACAATGGGGATAATTCAGGAGGAGGGAGAGACGTGTGTGTCGACCTTCTGTGAGCGGCTCAGGTGCAGAAAAGTATTTGTGAGTTTGTGTCTTATTTCTGCTTTTTCTTTTGCGCACATTAAAAAAAAGCGATCAGTGAAAGGCTTTGGGTTAGTACGTCTATAAAGAGTAGTGTCAGACTTTTAAATTAGCTGGGGTTTTTTAACCTTTTATACCAGGTTTTATAAGAGTATCTCAAGTCCGTGAGTGCTGCAGCCATTATTAGTCATTGTTACCCTGTGAACTTTACTAATTGTGATGCTAATTGTCTCCAACATGAAACCTCAGAGATCCACCCACCTCATGTTTTTACTTCAGCTCGACATGGAAGTTTTAATTACTCACCAGACTGGCAAATCTCTTCCATACACGCTGTGGGTTTATCTTCTGCTTCATCTCATGGTTTGAATCAGACTCATGTTTGTGCCCCCTCACAAACTCTCTCTGGTCCTGCTTTGGGTTTGATTAGCAGAGCAGAATTTGTGCTCTGGGGTTTGTTTTTTCAAGACAAAAGTTGCTGATACTGATGAGGTATTTTATTAATTATCTTGTTTTTTTTTACATGGCTGCCTTTAAAGATTGTTGCAAAACAAAAAACAGCCAAATATTAGCTCAGTAAAAAGGCCAGAAAATTGTGAAATTCTGATAACACGACTTACTTCAAGGCAAATGTCTTCACAAAGCTTTTTTTGTTCAACAAACTCAGTTTACAATCACAGATGACGAAGAAAAACACCAAATTTACATTTAAGGGAAGCGAGGACCAGTGAATTAATGTTTTTTTAATCACTTGAACGGTTAATCTCTTATGTAAAAAGCTGCTGGCTCCAACCAAAACATCACAAGTTCCCAGTTTGTTCTGGGACAAGTCTCTGAAACAGCCTGTTGTTTTTACACGTTAAAAAAAAGTCTAAATAAATTTCTGCTCTTTTCTGACTTTTTTTTTTACCCAAATCTTCTTCATTAGTCACATGTGCAGATTCTGGACCTTGTCTGACCAAAGAACTTTAACAAACCCTCTTAATTTTGGAATATAAAGCTCATTAAAACACATAAAACATTTTTTTCCCCCTCCTGTTTGTGTATTAGTTAAACTTTTAAGACTGCTAGAGCAAACGCCTGCAGTTGATCTCTCCTGGTGTCTGACTTAAACTCTGGCTCCACCTGCTGACAGCTTTAAGAAGTTCAACTTCAGCGCGGTACCCTTTTCTGCAAACTCTCGCGAGATTTTCCAGAGAAAGACGCGGGATGGCAGGCGAGATCATACTGGCTGGGTAATTGGGTGTTTGCCTGAAGATTGTTGACTTAAAAATGTAAGCACACAGTTATGTCTAGACAGCCCGTCAGTCAGCACGACTGGGAACTTGAACTGGAGAAAGTCTCCAGTCTTTTGGAAGGTAATTAAATAGAAAAAAGCAGTTTAATACTTTTTTAAGCATTTCAGTTTGCTCCGTAGCTGTTTCATTGACATATATGACAGTTTGGTAGTTGAACTGTGCATAAGATAAGCAAGGAAAAAAATACAAACAATATGATACAGTAAACAAACTCATATAAGCACATTATTCAACAACACTCAACTTGGAAGTGGGTTGGTTTCACTTATATTTGCTAAATATACATTTATACCCTGTAAATGTAACTTAGCTTAAAACCACGGAGAAACAGCTATTACCTGACTAAGTTTTATGATATGAAAATCAACGTAGTGTGATTTTCAAGCTTTTTTTAATGTTAAAACTTGTTGTATAATCCACTCAAAAACCAGTCTGTATGTAAAGATGAGCGGTTCCCATTTACAGCTCATAGGCCTTGCCTCGTAATAAACCACCTTATTAATTAAATTGCGTAAAACGGTTAGGCTAAGTATTATTTCAATTATATATTCTTTTAATTAAACAATCCAGATATAATGTCTGAACGTTGGAGTGAGTTTATAAAAGATTAGGAGTGCTGGAAGACTGATTTCGTTACACTTGTCAGAACCTGGCTAGCTGTTTCCTCTGTTTCCAGTCTATATGCTAAGCTAAGCTAACCGTCTGCTGGCTGTAACGGTTACAGCCTTTACAAACAGTGGGAGATCAATTTTCTCATCTATGCTAACTTTGTCTTTCAAAAACTGTTGGTCCATTTTGTTTTTAACTTGGTTATAAACCTTTTTATAATATTGGCGAACTTTATAGGTCAGTTTAAAATGTTTCTTTTACTTTGTTTGAATTTGCATCATGAGGCATCTGCAGGTTATGTGCCAATTGTATAGTGTCATGCTAAAGTGACTATCAGTTGCATTTCTGTGGTAGTTGGTGGTGGGACAACACCACCTCTCTCCGTACTTACACCTCTACTTAATACGTAATACAATCCTCACTTTCACAGCCTCTTTGTATTTTTAAAATCCTGTAAATCATTTCTTGTTTCATCATCCCCTCCATCTCTCCGTCTCTCCCCTCTCCCCTACAATCTGTTTGAAGCATTCACTGGCCACTGATCTTTACAGGGGACCAGGCCGTATTAAAAGGAGGCTGATTGACGGGCTGTTTGGCCTCCAGCCGAGAGGGATTGTTGTCTGGCTGTGGGACGAGGTCAGAGGTCACAGTCCAGAGAGCCCGCGACAGAAACCAGATCACAACAGAAGGCTAATTATCATGCATTGTAGCAGGACTCCTGCTGGGACTCCGCCTCCACTTTCACAGGCAGGTCACAGTGAAAGCACGGGACCTCCAGCATTTCAAACCTGGTAATATAACATTTCTCATTCTATTGGTCACATCCCATCCTGCTGAGTGAAACACTAACTTTAAGTGTGTGTGTATGAGAGTGTGATGGAATGGCACAATAAGCAACACATTATTCTCCAGGTAATTTGCTTAAGAATATAGAGGCAGTTTAAGTATTATAATAACTAAAAAAATACTTATACCAGATAGGAAAGGCAAGGCAAGTTTATTTATAGAGCACCATTCATACATTAAGCAACTCAAAGTGCTGAACACAGTTAAAAGAAATGTGACACAAAGCAAAACAAAAACAAAAAAAGCTAAATATATTAAAATATCAATTCAGGTCCGCTCAGAACACTACAACAGTATGTGCTACCCCAGGCACACTTTTTAACACTTAAGTATCAGTTTCAAGTTTTCCAAACACTCCAGTCAGCCTGAAATAGCCCAAACGTCTTGCTTTGACTCCTTCTCATCTTATCCCTAGTGTGTTAGCTTATTCTCTTGTTATTAAATAACCTTGGTATCAGTTATTTAGTCCTCTTCACTCTATGTTTAGTACTATGCAATCACATTTCAATAGTTTAATATTTTCAATCTAAATAAATTGTACTTGAAAGATATTTATTTTATGTGAATTACAAAATTAATCTATTAAATAAATTAATATGTATTTAAAATGTATGAAATAATGATATCATATAATAAATAATGCACTTATTTTGATCTATTATGAAGGGAAAGATGGTGGAGAGAGAGAGGAGGGACCGGGTCAGATTCAAAGCTGAGACGCTGCGATGAGGATTTCGGCTTTGATGGTACTTCTCCTCCAGGTGAGTCACCTGTGTGTTCCTCTTTTTGATTCATTTAAAGACTAAATCAGATAAAAGTTACAACATGCATAATTGTTTATTGAAATTGTTTTGAAAATCAGTTTTAAGGTTGAAATAAAAATAATAATTTATTTGGAATTTCATCAGATTTTTGCCCTCTTTTGGGAAGATATGTGTCTGTTATAAATTCTTTAGGTTTTAGATGTAGCTTATATTATTATATTAATTTTATTATTATTATTATTATTATTATTATTATTATTATTTTATTATTATTTAGCTTATATATGTTAAAAAAACAAATATATGACTCTTTTTTCATTGTGTTTTTTGTGACATAATTACAAATATAATTGATTTATTGTAACATAAATATGCAGCAACAAACAAGTAAAAACTAAAAAACAGAAAAAGCAAACAGAAGAGCAGCAGTTACTCGGTTACATTAATGTACTGGGCATCATTAGTGCATGACAGCATCAGTTACATACAGTCTTTACTTCACCAGTCCATGCCATTGTTGACAAAGACACCAGAGTGAAAGTGTCACTAAAGCAGACTCACTGAAGCCTGCTTGACTGAGTGCAGTTAGCCAGTCAGTCAGTGTGTGTGGGGAAGATTACACCCTGACAGTTGAGTACCTGTGCAGCAGCAGCAGCAGCAGCAGCAGCAGGCGTGTGAGTGTATTTCTGGATCCAGATTGTCCTCGTGGTTCAGTGAGCCGGCAGTGCAGCCTCCTCAGTAATAAGGATTCATTATCTGTGGGAGTCACGACTAGAGAACGTCCGCTCGCTGCTGCTCAGATCTGCTGCCTCGCCAACATGTTCTCATCTGCAACCTGAAGGTCTGGAAACCCTGAGAGATCGGCAGAAACACTAGAGGGATCGACTTCAAGTTAATTTCAATAACGCATAACTCTGCCTTTAATAGATCAGACTGGTCAATCTAAAAAGCCCTCAAGCCAAGAACTCAACATGAGGAGGAGGAGGAGGTACTGAGGAGTGATGCTGTTTTTTCTAGGTATAGAAAACATATATCCTCTTTATGCTTACAAATAAATGCAGTTAGACTAACTGCTAAAATACCAACAGAAAAATAACAGTTCTTTTTTCTAGTGCCCTCCTTATTTGTCGATGAATCTGAAAGATGTGCATGTATGAAACACATCAATTGTACTAACAACTCCTAATAGATGAAGGCATTAAGGCACACAACCAGAAATAAAGGAACATTAAAGATGCCTTTCTTGAAGCTCAGTGTGTATTAGTCACAGGAAACGGCGCCATCTACTGAATTATAGATGTCACTGCTACAGATGTTGTCAAAGTGGAGAAAACTGAACTGATCATCCAGAATGAATGGAAAAGGTGTCAGCACACAGATCTGGTGGTAAAAACCCTGTTAAGGTTATTAACCTATAAGGTTTATGTTGCTGATTCACGTCTTTATTGGGAAGTATTTGGCTCATAAATATGTTTAAACTGTAGTTAATAAAGGTGCTGCAGGATTACAGGGTTGTTATTTAAAACCTTATTTATAAAGCACCTTTAATACAAGTTAGTACAATTATAAATATACAAATATAAACAGTAAAACTGATTAAGGATGATACAAATGTTTTACATATAGAAAATAAAATAAAACAAAGAAAACAAAAAGCAATGACAGTTATAAACAGTGACATATAATTATGCATTTAAATTGCCTTAACAATCTAAACTAAAGAGTTCATGTCAGGTGGGGACAATAAGAGGAGTAAACACGTCGCTTTCTCCCTGCAGCCATTTGAAAATGTGCAGCACGATGGAAAGTTCAACATTCATCCAGGTGAGTACAAACATAACATTTACATTTTAATGATTCCTAAGGGGCCTCTCAGTGTCTTACAATGGCTTGTTTTTCAGTCATGTTGGGAAGAACAAGAAGGAAAAGGCAAATTGAAATCAAAGAATCAGAGTTCATTAACTGGACTGCATGCAGGACACTGTGGTGAAGAAATATCAGGGAATATCAAGGACGTAAAGTGATCTCAAAGGGTACAAAAGTGGGTACACCTCTGAAGCACGAGTGGCAGGACTGTTACATTTGAATTAAGAGCTGTTACATTCAGGCCCTTGCTGAACATGTTCACACAATTTTATTTATTTCTATTTTACCAGGAAGTAATCCCATTGAGATGCAATATCTTTTACAAGGGAGTCCTGGCCAAGACAGCAGCATTAAAAGTTTCACAGAACAGACATCAGATTAAGACCAGCAGGAAATTAATTTAACAATAACTTCAACAACAACAGCATTCAACAATATGACAGGCGCATTCACTAATCAAATGATCCTTAGCTCTGCTTTTATAATCTTCCAAGATAATGAATTGTTCCACTTTAAGTTGACCCTGTAGCTCAGACCAAGCTGAAGGAGCAAAAGCATATGCTGAATAAGACTATAACGGCCACATTTCTTAGTATCTCGCAGTATGTCAGAGTTTTATCTGGGTCTGGGTCTGTGGAGACATCCTTTGTTTGGTAAAAGAAAAAACAGTGACAGGAAACGAAAAGAAGACATGTATAAATTTGAGCATGAAAGCTAAATCTGGACTTAAGAAACAGAACTCGACCACACCTGAAGGTCCATTTACTGATTTACAGACATGGAACATAATGAAGAACATTTAATCAGGCACTGTACTTAAAGCTAGGGTATGCACTTAAAAGTAACAGTCTCTGTCTTTTCCATTTAAATAAATGTCTTTTGGGTAACTATCACAGAATGAGGTAACAATGGTGATTGAGCCTATGGCCCACTGATGAAAGCCTCTGCATTTGCAGTATATTGTATTTTTATGGACTGGGTGTCTGTGGCGACATTTGCAGAAATAATCACAAGCGGCGCCCAGTTAGTGACACGTTTTCCATCAGCCAGCAGTGGTTGGTCTGCCAGAGAAGGTAGGCGGAGCTAAGCGTCTGCTTTTCCGGTTTCTGTAAGCATTGCAAGGAAACGGAAATCTATGGCTGAACAAACAAAGAAAAGATGGATGACTACAGATACAACTTCGAAAATCAGTGAAAATCCAAAGAAAAAGAAACAAACTCGACGCTCAGATTAAGGCAAACAGTCTACAAAGGAAAGCGAGGAAAGCAAGAGTTTGAACCATGACAAAGGGAGCCAGCTGTAGATGCCTGGTTAAATGGGGAAGAGTCCTCTCTTTGTAACTGTTTATTGCCAGTGGGAGGCGTTCAAGAGCCCAAAAGATGAAATTGTCAACATTGTATCTTTAATTAAGAAGCATTTTTTTGTTTGAGGCATCAGCTGAAATTCTCTTTACGTCTCTACTGCAGTAGATAAATCAAATTTATCAAATTTAATTCAGACCAATAATATGACTATTACATTGTTTACATTTACATTGTTTAGTAATGTTTGTTTATTTAACATTAAGTTATGTATACAGAAGTCATGTGATTAAGATGGATTAATATTTATTTATTGGTATATTCTCAGGGACAGTGCACATTCATCAGCATCACTGTAAATGTGCCAGTGTTAGCCAAAAGGCTCCTCTTCAACTGCTGTCCCTCGGCCTGATGTAAAGTTGACTTTTAAAACAACAAATAAAACACACAACATAAATCAAATCAAATCAAACTTTATTTATATAGTAACTTTCATGCAAAAAGAATGCAACACAAAGTGCATATAAAAAGAACAGAACAGGAAAAGGCAAAACGTGAACAGCTAAACAGGCTAAAAAAGCTTGGGAGAGTAAGGCAGCATCATGCCCAGTAGGACATATAAGCAACAATAAATACAAGACAATATTTAGCAGACAAGCAGCACAAGCAGTTAAAACATGACACATAAGATCACATTACAAAAGACATGGCATAAGCAGACAAGCAGCATAAACATGACACAAAATCACACTGCTAAGGACGTTGCACCAGCAAACAATCAGCAGAGATGATTAAGACATGACTATAAAATCACAATACATTACAGAAGACAGGCAGGAACAGAGAGCGAGAGCAGACAGGGCGAGCATGCAGTGGCTCAGTATGGTGGCAGGCCTGGTTGTTTTTCAGCCATATTATGTACAAAAGAACGGCAAGACTCACTATGGCGTTTGTTTTAAAGGGAGGATGTTCCAAAACTGTGAAGCTCTTACTATAAAAGCTATAACACTAGTATTATTACTTTGTCAGTATTTATTTGTGTTTTTGTTTTGAAAGAACTGGGCCGTTTGGGCACCGGGTGACGTAAATACAGTATATCGGTAGGTAAGATAGGATAGGCGGGCAACAGGTAACAAGTAGTAGGACGACGCCACCATTCTTTGTTTGCTGCATAATGTTTGAATGAACGTCAGAGAACTGAATTATTCCTTTGACAGTGACATTTTTGATCCTTAGTAAGAGCCACTTCCTTTGTGGCGGTTTGAGTTTAGGTTTTTATATCGTTGATTCAAGGACAAATTTCCACTACAGCTGCCTTTTTTTCTGTAAATATTTATACCATACATTCGTCTTACATCAGAAAGAAATTAAAATGTTCTAAAACTACCCTGAAAACTTCACAGGTAGCAGCTGTGGGTGACTGCACACTCATCTCGTATTTCATTATTCACAGCAGGTGCAGGCGGTTAAATCTACTGTACATCTACTCAACCTGAAACTGTTGTTCAGGGTGGAGAAGAGTGGAGTCGGACTCATCTGGCCCACTCTCCATTTGTTCTTTTTTAAACACACTCACTTGAATCAGAGAGCGTTAGAGTGTTGGGTCAGGTACAGTGCAAGGTCCCTGGAGCTGTTTAGCAGTTAAGTGGCCGTAATGCATTTAGTGTAAAGTGACTGGGATTGGGGGGCTTAGCCCAGCTCGCCGCCTCATTCTTAGAAAAGTGCCTGTAGGTGCTAATACCAGCCGGATTTGTGGCGCTCATTCACAAACAGCTCGACTCCTGCAGCACAGAGTCACTCTCAGTCTCCCTCTCTGTCCATTTTATCTCGTTTTCTGCCTGTCTCTCTGCTGTTTCTGTTTCCTGCTTGATTCATGTCTGTCTCTTTGTTGCAAAAACCCGTCTCTCACGGTTCTCTTCACTGTCTGTCTCTCTTCCACCTTTTACCACTAAAGTCTCCTCCACACTCCACCTTCCAAAGCTTCTCTGAGTGTTAAATCTCGGGTCTCTTCCTCTCTCTAATGTCTCTCGACGGCGCCTTACGAAACCAGCCACCCCTCAAAGTTGCGTGCTCGCTGTACTCGCCCTACATTTCTGAATACACACTCGTCTACGCTGAATGAGCAGTCAGTTAGAGGGAGACAGACACTGCAGTGCTTCAATATGAGGGGTGTGGGAGATGTCTGGAGATCCCACTCACTCTGCAACCTACATGCGTGTGTGTCTGCGTGTATTTGTAGCACATTTTTACAGATTTATGAGTCACAGGTTGTACGTGTTACAGCAATGACATGTGTACAGTAAACGCATAAAAGCGGAGCCTGTGCAGAGGATTGTCTGAACATGCATGTGCAAACTAAAAAAGCTGTACTTTACTTTGTTGTATATGCAACAGTGCATGTGTATGTTTGCATGCTTAGAGAGGCTCTATAATAATGTACACAATATACACAAGTGTGTGTGTTTGCGCAGGGCTAGGCGCAGTGTGTGTGTGTGTGCTCCAGTACACGTACAGCTTATGTAACGCCCAGGCATGTTCTAACTCCACTGCGTCTGCTATGTGTGTGTAGGTGCCTGCTAGTACGCGTGCGCCCGCTTGTGTGTAGCTATGGGAAGTGTACCCGCTCGCCTGTGTGCATGTGTGTGTGTATGTGTGTGTGTGCAAGCAGACTGCAATGCCGCAACCAGCCAGCTCTGTATCATCATTGACCAAACTCGCCATCTGTGCCTGTAAGCTATAGAAACAGCAAGTCGCACTGCTACACAGCAATGCACACACACTTCGAGTCTGATGAAATCGCAGCGGGATGTCACTTTGTTGCTTGTGTGTGTTTGTTGCACAGGAACATGTCTTTGCGTATGTGTTTGTGTGTGTGCACTCATGCGTGTTCAACAGCCTGTTTGCATGTTGTCAAGTATTCTTTAGTGTATTACAGCCTGTACCTGCTTGCACACACGCCTCCATGCTACACATGTGTGTGTATGTGTGGGTGTGTGTGTATTTGTGTGCGCGCGCAGGGAGGCCCAAAGTGTATATGGGTCACTCTCTCAGGAACCATAATCCCACGTTTGGACCAACTTACTCTCTGGGGTTTCACTCTTCCTGTTTGGCCAAGCTGATGGCAACAAGCATAATGACCTCACCACATCACTCGGTCATTGGCCTGCAGACCCCGAGCCTCTCAGCCAATCGCACGCTGCTCTGGTGACGTATAGCATCCAGCGGCTGTCCTGATTGGCTGCTGAGGCGGGACTTAAAGATACTGTGCCGTTTAGGGCACCTCTGATTGGCTGGGAGGGAATGAGAGAGTTTTGAGAGGGATGGAGAGAGAGGGAGCTTGAGAATTTGGGAGTTGGTGTTTTTAGGGACTCCTTTGAAACTACACTCAACCTGTGGCTCACGGGGATCACAGTGGGGAGACACTACAAAGGCATTACACATATATAAATAGTACAAAGATCGTTAACCAGGCTTGTTAAAGCCGATTTACTCGCGTGAGTTGAAGTTATAAAACACGAGACAGCTTGGGACGTGACATATTGATCTAAATTAAATTTGATTTGGCATGCAAGTGTTTTTTGGTCTGCTGAAACGAGTCCAATCCGTTTGAAACACAGTCAGACAGTCTCTACTCTGTCTGCGCCTGTTTTCATATTTGCAGACAAATGAAGAAGGGATGAATAGAAGAAGACAGAAAGAGAGAAAGATTTCATTCCTGTCCTGCGTGCCTGTGGAAGTCACAGACATGCCCACAGAGGAGCCTTATTGGCCACCGCAGCCTCGCTCTCCCAACAGCTGTTCTGTGTTTTCCCACACTGTGATTGGCCGCGGCACGCCGTCCGTCAAATTTACTTTGACGCGTGGCTCCGCCCCTGCTCCCCTTCCGCGGGATTCTATAGGCTACTGTACGCGTTCGTGCTCTGCAATTGGCCGCCCGGGCTGGTTGTCAAGGCTTTGGGGCTTCATTCACCATTTTGCGACTGTAGTGTAGAATGTACAGGGCAGTAGTTTTTCCTCCTTTTAAGTTGCTTTGCCGGAGAAACATGAACGGCCGCTAACTGGCAGCTGCGGACGACTGGCCAACCTGCCCTATTTTACCCGGCGGACTCAACAGAAAATCACTCTGGGGTACTATATTAGCTCTGGTGAGTATAAGCTGCCCACAAATCTTTCTCCTGCAGCACTGCAGTGGGGCTTGTTGTGCTTTTTGCCGAGCTGCTAACGTTGTTCATGTTTACTGTGGCCATAAACAGTATTAGCAGTTGAGCTGATCAGTATATTTTCCGATATCTGGGTGGCCTACGGAGAGGAGTAGAGGGCGGATTGGGTGTCTTCTGTGAAAAAAAGGGAGCGGTGCGGTTAGACATAGTGAGCTAGAAACTTTTCCACTAGAAATAAATTCAACGCCATAACTGCCGCTGGACTTCCTAGAACAACTGTTATTTTTTAGTGCGTTGTATCGAAAACTCCTCGCCTGTCAGTCCTCCACCTCTTTCTTACATTGACATATTTTCTTCCTCTTTTTCATGAATCAACGTGGCTGCTTGAATTAATGTGTTTTTAAGGGCTTGAAGGCCTGCTCCGTGGACTACTTTGTTGCCACATATTGATACTTTCTCCCACCTTGTATCACGGTTGCAATAATGCAAATGACGACGAGGGTTGAGACAAAGTTACCCGGACAGCTTAAGCTATATTTTATGACGACTGTCACTTTCGGATGGGCCAAAAAACCCACTTTATCCGCTGTTTGTCGTTGTGTTGTTGTGGATTGACAAAGTTAGCGTGTTCATCTGCTTGGGACATTTCTCACAGTCATGCAGCACAGAGAATATGGGCCGTATTACATGGTATTAAGGGTCAATATGTGCGTTAAACCGGTTATTTCCCGGTGACAGTGAGTAGAGGATTTCCAAGCGGCCTTGTGTGTAGCTGAGGCCTGGTCGCTGCACGCCACGGCCTGCTGTGTTGTGGAGTAAAACTGGTAGTAATCGGTGTACTACGAGGGCTTGACACATACACGGTACTATCCAGCTAAACCCGAGGTGACGACATCACCTCCTGTAGTTTGCATTTTGTGCTTTGGGCCTTGTCTAGATAAAGTTAACAGCTGTTATCTACTCTGGATTATGATTATGATTATGACAGTTTATTTATACATGCTGACCTGTCTCTCTGTAGTAATCCTGTTATAGCTGATCTGCTAGTGACAAAACTTTTTATTGTCAAAATATAACATTTAAAATGATTTAGCAACACAGCAGGAGGTTAAAATAAGCAGTAATGGACTGAAAGGTCTCAAAGTTCACCATTGGACACGCTATGGTGATTCATGGTGAATTATTGTGAATGTGTGGCATAAATTGAGGAGGGCATGGAGTTTTATATGTATCAGGGATGCATGATATTATCGGCACATTATCGCTATCTGCCGATTATGGCTTGAAAATGTCATTTTTCTGCCGATATTTTCCACTGATAAAACAACGCTTTAATTATGCCTAAATGCTTGATGATGCCCTAAAAAGCTTGATGAATACTAGTTTTATTTGAAAGAAAATGTTACGTACAAATAAATATGGCATTTTGTACATGACTTTTTATATTGCCCAGTGAATGTGTACATTTTTAAAAAGCACTGTATTATGTTATTTCTGCATCCGCCAGTGGACCACTATAATAAGAGTAGGCATGATATCAATTCCACTACAGGGGAGACTTGATGTTCTCTGCAATGAGGTGGGAAAAAACGTGCCTAATATATCGGTATCAGAATCGGCAGTCGGCAAAAATTGTTGGAAAATATCGGCATATCGGATATTGGCAAAAAATCCAACATCGTGCATGCCTAATATGTATAACACAAATGTTCATGTTCTTATTCCATTTAAGTCTTTTACTTATTTTTATTCTAGTTCTGTGTTAATTGTTCTGCACCAAAATCACCAAAACAAATTCCTTGTGTAAACCTACTTGGCAATAAACCCTGATTCTGATTCTGATGTCATAAACATTATCAATTTTAGACTCCTTTCCTTTAGACTTAATTAAAACAAAGTCATTTGCATTTGGCTGAAGGTGTTGTTAGTTCGTTTAGCCAAAACAATCGCTACGCTAAACTAAATTATCCACCAAGAGAGGTAGCAGTTCATGCCTTTGTCACCTCGCATGACATCAGCTGATTTCTGACTACATGTCATGTCAACTATGTATTCATGTCAACATATATAAGAAGGTAAACACTTTAAAGCAAATAATACTAGAGCCTGGTGGATATCGCTCGGCTACAAAACTGTGTTTGGGGTGATGAGGCACTTGTGTCATAAGGTGTTATTCAAGCAGAACACGCTCTAACTCTAACTGGCATCACATGCAGCAGAGCATCAAAGCTGAGCAGACTTATGTCAGCACTAGAATTGGATGACTTTGTAAATAATAATGTTGATATAATTATAAGGAAGTAGCCTTTGGAGTACTGTGGCATATTCATACCTGTGCCCAATTAACTTAGAAATATCCATTTTCATTCCAGCGTGAAAATTCACTATATCCGCCGTCATAGTGGTAATCTGTGAAATCTACATTTAAAATTGATTATCAGTCTCAAAAATCCAATATATGTCAGGCTCTATGTTTAAGCTTAAATAGGATCAACTAACTTTTATACTTGATATAATAAATTGCATGTGGCTGAAGCTGTTATTTTAGTGGTTGAAGAAGTGATTAACCCACGAACTAAACCCTGATAATCGCTTAGATAAACTAAATTATGCGTATTTATGTCACCTCACATGACTTGGATCAGCTGAATTCTGCCTACAGTCATGTTTATTATGTATTCATGTCAACCTATGAAACGGGTAAACACTTTTAAGCAAATAATACTCGATTGAACTTGTTAGCGTGTACTTTATGGATAACTGAGACACAGTCTTCCTATAGCTTCTATACGGGCTTCCTTGCTCCATATTTCACAGAGTGCAGTGTGAGTTGCATCAGTTAGTATATAAGCCGTTATCATTAGGCCCATGACTCTGACACCAGCTGTTGTACACAGTGCACTACTGAGTAAACACACGTAGCATACCTCTATCGTGACCAAGTAAGGCCCGCTGCCAAATAATTTTATGGTGGCTGCTCTACGGCTGTCTGTCCTAAATAGGGATTTACATAGAGCACAGTGATGGCTGTGAGCTCTCTAACGCGCTGTGTGCACTATCAACTATCATCACATAGATGTTTGCTGTGTGTGTGTGGCCTTGAGACAGGCGGCACTCATCTCTGAAAATGGATTTCTCTCTAGACGATATGATGTGGCAGATATTAAAAGGACCTGAATGAATGCGAGCCTTCACAGACAAACAGGAAGGCAGCAAAAGGGAAAAGAGACAGGCAGACAGAGAGAAAGAAAGAGACTGGTGGGAGGAAGGATGTAGAAACAGGGACAGACACGCAGACATGTAAATTGACAGACATTCGCTGACAAGTAGACATGCCTAGTGGTGGTTGATAGACATCAATCCAGAACATTTTGACAGATGGAGTGAGAAATTTAAAAAAAAAATGGCAAGAACATATAGGGGGTGTTTTCATTCTCCCTCTTATACACTTGTTGTTAACATCTTTCTGGCACTCGTAGCTGTGCAGAGAATCTTATGTTGGAAGAAATGAGGCATAGCGCACAGCAGCAAGGACCCGAGGCAAGTCCCGCGCGTATCAGCCACACAGCAAACAAACCACTTAAATGACAACAGTCCCCCGTTCAACAAGTCAGCAAAATCAATCTGTTTTACTTTCTAAACGGAGGCAGAACTGTGAATGAGTCCGGTGTGGAATAGGAGATATTCTGAATGGCTCTGGCATGGCTAAGAGCGATACTGAATGACTCTGGTGTGGAATAAAAATAATTTGGAACATCTCAGCTTTTTTTGGATGACTGCAGGAGAAAATGAAGATAGAGACTAAGTGGAATGATAGGAGAAAACAAGAGAGGTGTGAGGTACAAATCAATAGAAGAGAGATTGCAAGCAGGGGATAAGTATGAAAGTGTTATAGTAGCAAAGAGAGAGAGGGAGGAATAAAGTAACGGGAAGTTAGGTAATGGTCTTCCACAGGAAATGGAGTTTGTAGGGGCGGATTGACTCTGCTTTGAAATACATAGATAAAGGTCGCCACAGAGAGAGCGAGAGAGAAGGAGCGAGTGAGCGAGAGAGAGAGAGAGAGAGAGAGAGAGAGAGAAAGGGAGGGTTTCAGTATGCGAGCAAAGAAGGAATTCCCCCGCCTCTACTGCCCCGGCCAAGAAGTAGTGTGTGAGAGAGCGTGTGTGAGAGGAGTGTATGCAGAAAGGCTTGTCTGGGCAAATTGCAAAGTGCCTCTCACTATTTCCATACTGTGTTGTTAGGCTAAATCGTGTTTACCCTACAATATGGCCTTCTGTTTTCAATATGTACCTGGTATGGATGCAGGCCTTGTGTAATGTGAGTAGAACCTCTTATGTAATGAATTAATGTGTAATGACTTTGTAGATGAGTCATTTTCGTTACTACTCTAGTACGATGGTGCATCATTTAGTAGGGAATACCTTTCCTCAAATTAATGTTTAACAGTTTTTTGTCTTATTTTTGGAGATGCCAGGGATCATGAGTCCCTCTTTGATGTGCTTTTGTTTGGAATTTCTTTGATGTTATTAATTTTTTTTAATTTCAATTCAGTCACTTTTTCTCTCAAAGCTATGTAGTAAGTAGCTATCTTGCGTGGTGAATAGGCTTTGTGCATGTCTGAATGTGTTTGCCACATGAGTAACCCACACTCCCTCTTCCCTTTCTTCCAGAGTCTGTGGAATAAGGTGGGCAAGTGCCGAAGTCGCGCAACGAAGACAAGAAAGGATGAGGGAGAGAGGCCCCGGCAGAGGAGGAAAATAGAGAGGAAAGAGGGGGAAGAAGGAAAAAACAAGCAAAAGCAAAAGAGGAACGCCAAAGAGAATCTCTGGGATAAATAAATAAAAAGACTTGTTTGGAGAAAAGGCTAGCTAGATGAAAAGATGAAGCCGATAAAAAAGCAGGGCCGGCGCTCTCCTCCCTCAACCCGGGCCAAAGGAGGGAAGCGTCGAGGTGCGGGGGATACCTCAGAAGGAGGGGAGAAGAGGGACTCAGACGAGAACAGAGACAGAAGTAGATCCCCACAAAACAGAGCATCCTCCTCCTCCTCTTATTCTTCTAATTCACACTCAGAGTCCCCACAGGTGGACACAATCAGAGCACGTGGCACTTCAGAGGTGGAGGGGTTTCACAGAGAAGGGCTGTCGGATACAACGGTATCCCTTGTGATGGATTCTGGGAAATTGTTGACATCCCCGGATGATAGATCAGGGAGGTCAGCTGTGAGCGGTAGCAGCCACAGTGACAGTGGTGGTAGCAGTTGCAGTAACAGTAGTACACCAAGCGCCAACAACAGCCCAAACCCCGCCTCCAGCCGAAAAACAGCAACCTTTAAGGCTCGAGTTCCCAAGAAGAAGTATACCTCTGAACACTGCTCGTCTACTACTGGAATCCATAGCAACCCTTCCTCCAGCACACCCCCTCCTCTTCCTCTTAGTGGTGGGGTCATCAACCATGGTTCAACGGGTTCAGGAAGTGACATCTGTGTCTCGCACTCTGATGGTAACAGTCAGAGTAGGAGCCTGATGGACGACTTCCACAGCAGGACTACTGGCAGGGAGGGGCCTCAGGACAGCTCCCCAGGACCCCCTACCCTGTCACTAGGAGTGGAGAGGGAAAGGCCTGGAAGAGGAGAGGGGGTTAGAGATGCAGAACGAGTGTCACCTAGCCCCCTGCCCCGCTGTTCCTCAACAGACACTGCAAGTGAGCACTCAGCAGACCTGGAAGTAGTCAGCGACTCACATACCCTCATACTTGCACCACCCAGTCTCCCCGATGCACTATCTGACGCCCTCGCCAAAGGGCTGAAGAATCAGCGTGTCCTCGCCCGCCAGATCAGAAGAAGAAGTGACGAAGAGGGAGGAGGTGAAAGGAGGAATGACGATGGGAGTTCAGATTTGGTATTTCGGGCTGGGGTGGTCCGTAAGGTCAGTGGCGAATATGGAAGCCTAGAGGTCCAACTGAATGGAGAAAAGACACTGTGCCGTTATCCATATCGACATGACAGCCCCCCAGGGGTGGTGGACATCATCCTTGATGCCCCGCCGCCTGGTGTTCATCCAATACCTATTGGCACCCGTGTATGTGTACCATTTGGCAATGATGAGGGCAGTGAGGGCCAGTGGCAGTGGTACCGAGAAGGTGTGGTGACCCAGGTGGACACACACCCTGCAGTGGCCAACCGCTACCGTGTCCTTCTGTCTGAGGAAAGATCTCTATCTATGGATGAGGAAGAGGTTGGCAGAGCTGCTACCCAGGCAGTATGGGTCTCCCGACAAACACTCAGGCTTCTGGTACCACCTTGGGACCTGGATCTTCCAGCTGGAGCAGGCCGAGATGGAGAAGAAGGGTTAAGGGACAAAGAAAGGGAGCGAGAAGACAGGGAGGAGATAGATGTGGAGAGGGAGGTGTGTCGTTTAAGCCAAGGGATGACACCTGGCATGGGGTCAGTGTTAGGGAGAGGAATGCCCTACCCAGGCATGGTCCCTGTGTCCTCTACATCGGGCCACAACATAACTTCTCCAGTGACTCCAGCTTCAGTTCTCAGCCTAGCTCCAGGGCGAGACTGGGAGGGGGAGAGAGACCTCCAAAGAAAACAGGATAGAGAGAGGGAAAGAGAGCGAGAAAGGGAGAACAGTGCAAAGCAGCAGCCACAACAACAGCAACACCACCCATACATGCCACTTACCCCTGATGAAGACATGGAGGTGTCCCGCTTTAACATGGTCCCAATGGGGGCAATCATACCTGGGGCCAAACCAATGGCAATTCCCCAACACCGCCACATTGTCTCTAAGCCCCCGCCTGGCTACCTCAATCCCCACCTGTCTGTGGTGCGGGGGATCGGGATACCCCCAGCGCACCTGGCCTTGAACCCCCATCCCCCTCCTTCACCTGTCCTTTTAGGACTTGACCCAGCAACAGCAGCAGCTGCTGCAGCTGGTGCTGTCATTACCAACCCTCAGCTCCCTCCTCTTCCTCCCATCTCCTCTTCCACCGCATCCTCCTCCAGAATAGAGAAGGCCTCAGGAGGAGGTTCTTCCAGTGGAGGAGTTGGTGGTGGGGGATCAGGATCAGGTTCAACCTCCTCCTCCTCATCACGTTCCCGCACCCCACTGACAGCTGCCCAGCAGAAATACAAGAAGGGAGATGTGGTGTGCACGCCAACAGGCATCCGTAAGAAGTTCAATGGGAAGCAGTGGAGGAGACTGTGCTCCCGAGAGGGCTGCTCTAAAGAGTCCCAGCGCCGAGGATACTGCTCCAGACACCTCTCAATGAGGACCAAGGAGATGGAAGCCAGTGGAGGCAGCCGGGAACGGGGTGGAGCCAGCAGTACAGGGACCCTGACCCCGTCTGACCTTCGACTGAGCGGCGGAAGAGCTAGCTCAGAGTTTGACTGGGATGAGACATCTCGGGAAAGTAGCGAGGCCAGCAGCCGTGGAGGAGACTCCCGCCCTCGCTTGGTCCTTCCCTCTTTGCTTCCCCAGGACCTCTCTCGTTTTGACTTTGATGAGTGTGAGGCAGCAACAATGCTGGTTTCCCTGGGTGGATCCCGCTCAGGCACGCCATCATTCTCCCCTATCTCAAACCAATCACCCTTCTCCCCTACCCCATCACCATCACCCTCTCCACTATTTGGCTTTCGCCCTGCCAATTTTAGTCCCATTACTGCTCCTCCCCCACTTACCCCACGCCGCCATCGCCAGCTTAGTGGCACTAAGATGGGCACACCGGGTGTTGAGCGAGAGCGCCACCTCTCTGGAATTGTGCCCACTTTTCAGACCAACCTAACATTCACCGTCCCCATGAGCCCCAGCAAGAGGAAGCTCGATTCCCACCCCCCTCCCCCACTGCCAGCTATCCAGGACTACCAGACCAAACCTGAGCAACCGCAGCTGATGGGCATTGGTGGAGGGATGGTGGGAGACCCAACCATGGGCCACAGCCCTGCAGCATTCAGAGTACTCTCACCCCTGAGTCAGCCCACAACCCCTTCCTCACTCTCCTTCCCCCGCCCCCGAAGCGCCACCAGCAGGCCACCATCCTCTGCTGCCTCCACACCTCCACCCATGCTGGTCTCTCCCACTCCACCCTCCCCGCTGCCCCAGGAACCTTCCCCACGTCGCATTGTGCCCCTTCGTGATTCCCCAGTCATTGTCCGCAACCCAGATGTCCCCCTGGCCAAGTTCTCTGATGGCCCGTTAGGAAGGAGAGAAAGAAGCAGGTCCAGAGAGCACAGCCAGCCCCCACACGCGCCTCCCCCTGGCCTTCAGGTCCCGGTCCCCATCAACGGGGCCACCACCAACGGTGCAGTTCTCCTGCGCAACCCAACATCCACACTTGTCCTGGTCACCTCAAGCTCGGTAAGGAACCCTATTCTTTTGTCTCTGTGCTATATGGTCATGTGCAGTATATGTATGGGGCATGTGGATAAAACCTTTTTGGAATGGAAATTTTGAGTTTGATATTTCAAAAGCAGTGTTTTATATCTATCTATATAGCATCTTTATATGCTCATCAAACCCTAGTACAGTATGATTAAGTGGCTTGTGTGAGTCTGAAAGTGATTAGAATTTAAGAATACTTGTTGAAATTTCTAACATACTTTTTGTTGATAGATATTGGCTCTTAGTCAAAGTTTGATTGTAAAAGAATACCTCATGGAATTTGTAATTTGAGTCACAAGGTAGCCCTAAAAAGTTTGTAGCTTGCTCTATGGCTCCTTGGATTCGCCACAGTTATAATGAAGTCCAATGACTCAAAGTCATAGCAGAAAGTGCATCAAAATGACCTTAATAAACATTGAAACCAATCCCGCACTTGAGGACACAGTGTGACATAGAAGTACTGCCATTAACTATGTTGTGAAGAATCTGAGACAAATGGATTATCAGCAGCGAAGTGGATTATGCTGCTGATGTAATCCAGTTGCTACTATCTTTTACACATTTATTCTTAAAATTTAGAGTTTTGGTTGAAAGAAAATACACAAAAACGCCTTTGATGTCCCCCTCCAGTCCCTGACTCCAGCCACAGCGGGCAACGCTGCCCTGTCTAGCCCCTCCGGCATTGGGTCGATGCCCATGTCATCAGGCTCTATCCTGTCCTCCTCTGGTTCTGGAGGCAGGGAGAGGGAGAGGAAACCTGAGGGACACCAGGATGCCTCTGGAGGGGCTCTGCCACAGCCGGTAGCCTGTCACCCAACGCCGACTGCCCTTCTGCCACTCATACTGCCAGCTGAGTCGCCCCACCCTGCTCCACGCAAGCAAATCATCATGGGACGCCCAGGGACTGGTAAGGAAGGACGGGGGGAAGGAGGGAGAAATCATAATAGCATTCAGACTTTGTTGGCGTCAGATACAAAGTCTGCCGAGCCACACTTTCCCTGTACAGTAGGAAGTGATATGCTGAAGCTTATGTACTCTAGCCTAGTACTTCTTGCTTTCATTATCTCTCTAGGGTTACAGGAGTGTCATCTGAGTGCTATGGCTATGACTCATGTACACATTACTATTGTTTGCTTGCTGTGTGAGACAGTTCCCATATTCAAAGAATTTTTTTGCCCCCTTGATTTGGCTTTTTGACCTTTTTTAGTGTTTCAAAGGAGTTATTTAAGAATATTTATAAGACAGGTATGTGGCAAATACCAAACGTTTCTGTTTTTAATTATAGTCCACCCAAGAATACGATAATTTGAATATTTTCTTCTGCTCTGGGCTGCATATTCTATTGTTTTCTCAGAAAGCCTCTTTTTTTCCTCATAGCACACATTGAACATTTGCTTAACACTGGCTTCCATAAACTCAGCCGTAGCCAAACAGAGGAAAGCAATATCAGTCATGCATATTATACAGACGACAAACAAAGAAAAGGCACAGACTAATAAATAATAGATGAAGTTGTTGGCCATTTCTATGCATTCATTTTTGACACAAGCTTGAGTCAGTTTCAGGTCCTGCTTGTAGATTTTCATGTTCTCAGGAGTTTAGTTGGAGTGTGTTTATATATTGCTTTCTCTCTGAAATACAATCAGCACTTACTGCAGATGTCCGAAGGAGCAATGTGTTGTTTGAGGGAGAATTAAATGGGTGATGTTACCCTGATCAGCAGCTTGTGCATCCGTGTCCAAGTATACATTTTGGCAGAAATCTGTTGTGAAACTATTTTGTCGGCTTTGTGAGCACACAGTTGGATATAAGAAGATTGGCCGCCGAGAAACAGAGGTGTCGGGTTAATCATATACTGTATGCTTGTTTCCATGCCAACCTTGCAAAATTACAGCCAAAACTCCAAAATGTTACTTTGAATATATGAATAAGAAAGTCGGTTTCTATTTAAAATGCACAATGTCTCACGTTGTTTCATTTTAACACCACACTTCCAAAAATCTGCAAACTGAAAGTGAGATAAATGTACAGGAATTTATCTTAGGGCAATTTACAGGTTTTTGCAGTTTCACAGTTCGTGCTGAAATTTGTTAAAAGCAAACTTGGCAAGTCGCACAGATAATGATACTCAAGCTGTGAGTTTTTAATTAAGATGTACGTTCAGGAAGCGTGGCAGGGTTGCAGATACAGAAAATGAAGATGAGTTTTAAACCAGGAACACAAGTGTCAAAAGTTCGAGCTTTAATATTTGTTATTCGTAACTCTTTTCTGTTGAATAATTTCTCAACTTGGATCAAGTGGTAAAGATGAAACCTTCATCTTCTGAGGCGTGAAAATCAGAAAAGGTTTGATATATCAGCAGCTCAGGCAGCCTCCCAGACCTGCTGCTCACTCTGTGTAATTTGTGACTCAGTGTGTGTAGTGTCAGAGTTATTGAGTGTGCGTGTGCAGGGGGTGTCACCCATTTTATGTGTACGCTATGTGTGTGTGTGTGTGTGAGAGAGAGATAAGGGGTGTTTCACTGAAACTTTAAAAGGATATTGACATGTCTAGACATGCAACACTGAGAGCTGGAGTTCAGCAAGGACATTCACACCTCCTCCTCCACCCTACACGCACACATACTCTCACGCACACTCATCCCGATGTTCTAGACAATCAACAACCTCAGACAGGGCATCAAGGGCAGGTCCAGCGTGATGTGAATGTGTTTCATCACTCTCAGCAGTAAAAGGAGTAATTGTATTGCTGGCGTGTTGTCATGGATACACTGTTTCCACCGGTAGAATTAGCGCAGTAAAGCGTTGAGCCCTGAGCTGATTACCGAAGCGCGCTTTTATTTCTCTCTCCCTCTCACATCCCTCGCACTGCTGCTAACAGCCACCTGCCTCTGTAGTTTCCTCCACCATACATTTTTAAAAACACCTAGAGCCACAGTGGGCCCAGAAACAAACACAGGCAGAAGGCAGTGGAGGCCCCACGGCTGAGATCTCTTCTATATATAGCCCAGCTCAAGTGCAGCTGCATTAGCATCACAAGTTTCATTACTGCTCTCTTTGAGTACATCTGCAGCCGTCGGTGGAGAAGAGATAAGAGCTCTGATGTAGCTGGGGTCCCATCTTGTTACACAGCTCAAGAACTATATTATTAGTTTTGCACTCACAGGAGAAATTATCTGGAACTTTCTCTGGCAGTAGTAATGTGTACTCTAGTCGTAGTGTAGGTGGATATCTAGATTGAGTAGCATCATTTTCCCTCCTTAATAGCATGAAGAGCGCTGTTCACCTGGTCATTATCACTGCTGCCTCTCACTAGCTATCACTGTCAGCACTATAAAGACAGACGGATATCTGAGCAGTGTTTCTGTCTCTGATATTTTTCTCAACTCACCGCCGTCGGTGCTCACCTGCAATATTCATGCCTCGCCTCTTCAGGGTGTCAGCAGGTCCTCTAAAAGTTTAAAGACCCTCAACTCAGATTTATTTAGCACCTTAAAGGATGAGGTTGTGTCATTCTATATATTCCTCACTGTCAACATATTTCAAGATAAGTCCAAAACCAACAAAGTGATAATCTCTCTTCCCCTGACTGTGGCTCTCAGCCTTGAGACAATTTGTTCATTTTAAAAGACATTCAGTTATCTAAATATTTCTGCATCTTTTTTAAGAAAGATTTATTTTTTTAAGCTTGGTACTGTAGCTTTAAGCAAACGTTCCTCAAGCAGGGCTTTAAATACTGCATTTGTTTGGGACTATTTTCAGCGGTGCATTAATATATTTGTTGTTCTTGCAGGTAATTGAAGAAGTAGGATGGTGTATGTTGGTTTAAGTTAATTACAGCGCCCATGTTCATTGCAAGTAAACAAAATGTCAGTGTGGCTCACTGATGTTATAGTATTTGTAGAACAATGTATCTATATTGAACTGAGAAATAAGATATTTCAGGCTTTGGCTGAAAGAGAGAATTACATTTAGTTTTTGTCTTTCATTTGATTTGTTGGGGCGGCTGGGGCTCAGTGGTAGAGCCGGTCCTTTCTCAATCGGAAGGTTAGCGGTTCGATCCCTGACTGCTACAGTCTACATATCGAAGTGTCCTTGTGCAAGACACTGAACCAATTGTTCTCAGTGGCATAATTAGTCCGTGTGAAATGGATGATGGGACATGTGTGTGAAAGGGTAATTGTGACATGTAGTGTAAAAGCGCTTTGTGTGGTGCTATATAAGTGCAGTCCATTTAACATTTACAAAGAGAAAAACTAAGGCCGCAGGTCGAGGGCCGAATCACAGTGTGCTTGTATTCAGTACATCTCAAGCTTGAATGTGATATTGCTGTTATACAAAAGTTCTACAGGCAGCATAAAGTCGCCAAACTTAATAACAAAAACAGATAATTATTACACTAAACGTCACCACAGAACAGCTTCTTTATATAATGTACATTTATCTGTTAGTTTCCACTTATTATACAACCACTTAAATGAGGGTTTGTAAAGAGTTCCTCTGTCGGCATGTGTGATTCATCAATCTAAAAATAGACAGTAATGTTATTTAGAAGTATTCAGACTACCAGGCCGAGGCGGGGTGATGCATACAGTTAAAAGTCCCAGTGCTGTTGTTCTCTATATCAGCACTCATGGAATGTCTCCCGTCCAATCAGATTCCTTGGTTTGACTAACTCTTGTATAATGTAGAATTTAGCCTAATTTATTCTTTAATAATGTCGCCTACTATATGTTGATGTTAAATCCATTCTTACACAGTGATGTTTGGTTGAGACAGAGCTGGAAAGTAAGGCAGGCCAAGTAGTAAGTCTGCATAATTTGACCACAGCTGTGGGTGGAAACAGAGCAGTGAGTGTTGATTTTGCATTTCCACTGGGTGACATTCTCTCATGATAATTCACTGTTACAATATTGCGTGACAAGGTTAAAACAGTATTGACCCTTTAAACGTTTCCTGTTGTGCCGCTCATTTAAACCAGTCCCACAACTGTCATTTGCTGCATTCGGTCGGGATCATCTTTTCTTACAGGGTTGTTTTTTTATTTTGTTGGTGAATTGGCCTCCAACCTGCCAGTGACCTCCTATGGGGTATTAAACAGAATATTGAAATTTCTTAATCTGTTTTTTTTACTAATAGTCTGGCACATCCTCCAGGTAGCATTTTTGTGTAATGTGTAATGTAATGTGTGTAGCTGCCCAACATCAGGGACTCCACACAGACCGCCCCATTGTCAGTATCAGCGCTGTTAAAACCAGTTTGAGATTCGCTCTTGTCCGGCCCTTTTGCTCGATCGCTGTCTCTTTTTTTTTCTTCTACGTCAACGTCCTCTTTGGTCTCGTAGCCTCTGGCATGATGTCCGTACTGAGAATACCAAGCCAGGACTTGTAACAGGCAGTGTTTGTCTTCGGGCTGTACTTCTCGCTGAAAATAATACCCACCCAACCCAAGTTACATAGTGCAAGAAGAGGCATTCAGGGCCCACGGTAGAATAAAATGTGCACCATTCTCCGTTTAATAAGTCAAAGCAAAATTATTTGGAATGTAAAACAGTTACATTCTGATGTTATTAATCTGTTCAAGCTGAAGAGCTGCTGCAGTATGTCATACTTTATATTATTCCTGGTCTTTCCCATCTTAAGAAGGCAGCGTCTGGTGTGTAAAAGCCTCACTTCCTCAGCTGAAGTTCCTCATGCAAACTGCAGCATGAACTGGCAGTTAATAGTAAGGAGATCAAAGGTCAGAGCACAGTGATAATTGTCATGTGCAGCAGAATCACTCAGAAGAGAACGTCTTGAACAGCTTGTGTAACCAACAGCAGCGACACAACTTGTACATTCAGTTTGATATCTAGCTTAGCAGAATCTTTATCTCCATTTTAGATGAGTTATAGCCAGCGAATGGTGAGCTATAAATAGACCACTTTTATACTGTATTATAAAATTATAAATGGAAATGGAAACTGGACATTGCAGAGCTGCAGCAGAGTTCACAGCCAGTTTATTTCCACCAGGCTAGACCTGTGTGTGGATTACTGCAGGTGGTGGAGGAGTGGAGGCTGAGACGGTTCAGACTTGCATCAGTTGAGGCTGCAAAGCTTTTTCATAGATGTAATGTTATTCTCATAGACCAGACTGAATCCACTATCAGCAAGCACTCTGAAACAGTGGCAAGAAAAAAGTTAAATGAGCAGAACCAGACGCATTATCTTCCTCGACCGACTGGGTTTAGAGAGTGAGAGAGAGAGAGAGAGACGAACAGACAGCAACAATTACAACTGTTCTACAACTATTATAAGAATAGAGACTAATAATAGCAAAGGCGGTCAGCAACAACGATCGACACACACCTGTGAGACGAGAAAGCACAAAACTCTGGGGACGATACAAATTTAGTAAGATACATTAATGGGACATGAATGGACAGAGAGAGGAGGAGAGAGGACCTCGGTTTATTAGCCTAAGCCTGTAACAGCAAAACAAGGGGCTGGTCCAGGGCAAGCATTAGCCAGGGCTAACTGTAGGCTTTATCAAAAAAATTAAGGATTTCAATTTCAAGTTTTGTACTCGTAAAAGAAGAGAGATTGTCTGCCACCACGACCCAAACAAGTAGATGATTCCACAGCAGGGGTGCCTGATAATTTAAGGCTCTACCTCCCATACTACTACTACTACCATAGATATATGGTTAGTACTTGATTACAATGATTCCCAAAGTGTGCGTCGTGGACCACAAGTGAACCTTAAAGAAACTTCAGTTGGGCCGTGGGGGACATTTACATTTAAAAAATACAATGTATTTATTTATTTTCACTTTTAAAATGTACTATATGCATTCATTTTGACGCTTAAAAATGCTGGATATGCACTGCATCGCCTTAGGCTTTGACACAGAACTTCTCTGTTAATGACAAATTATAATGATAAAAATATAACAACAAACGCTCAAAGTGTTTCGGATGTGTCTTGGGATTTAAGGCTTGGTTATGGTTAAGATTTCGGGCCCTGGAATATTTTTAGATTTAAAAACTGGGCTGCTTTATTCATAAGTTTGGGAACGGCTGCTCTGGAGGGCTAATAGCTATGAGCTCTTTATGATACCATTAAGAACCTTGTTGATGAAAACATAGATTATAAATTATATTGTAGATTTATAGGGGAAGTGAAAGTAGCTATTTTTAGTTTTCAGGACGTGTGCAGCAGCTTTTTTGGACCAGCTGGAGAGTCTTTAGAAAATTGTTTGTGCAGCCTCATAAAAACTTAGAAGTCACCTACAATTAACAAATTCATGGGCTACTTTTTCTGCTTCTTTTTGAGTCAGGATGTGCCTGAGAAAAGATCGATATCCTTAAAATTAGTTTTATCTTAGAGTTAAAGAACATACTGTGATAAAAGATGACGCCTGGATTCATTACCAGGGTAATGTGGTCACTACTGTGAAATCTATTCCATTAGATAATATGTTTTTAAGGTGCCAAGCACCATAACTTCACTGAGTTTAGTTATAGATCTTTATGTCCTTAAGGCATGTTGGAATTTAGTTTTCTGGTTGGTTTTATTGATAAGTATAATCAACTAGAAAAACGATATAAGTCATGCATTTTCCTGATAATATATCACCTAGAGAACTCATACGTATACAGCGTAAGGTGAAAAGAATCAGTCCAAGCACAGAATCTTGTGGAACCCCTTGACTACCTTTGGCATAAATAAAGAATTGGTTATTAACGTGTACAGACTGCGATTAATCTAGTAAATAGGATTTAAACCGGCTCCTTTAATACCAATTAAGTGTTCCAGTATCTGTAACAGGATGTGGTGTCAAATGCGCCACTGAGATCTGAGAGGACAGGAGTGCAGCCATGATTGCATTAATCGTTGTTGTTGAATATGAAGGTGTAGTGTTAGTTTTGGCAGCAGTAGTGATGTTATACGTACAGTAATAGGGTAGTGTTAGTAGTAGTAGTAAGTAGTAGAGCTTGCAGTGGAATTATATTACGATGATATGAACATAATGTGTTATCAGTCATCCAAATGAATGATTCTGAGGAAATATTCATTAGTGAAAAACAAAATCTGTTGCAGAAGCTTTTGTTTTCACACATACTTGATGTCCTGTGAAAACCACGTCGCTCCAAAATGCCAATTATTCACCAGCCAGAAAAATGGCACCTGTTTTCTGCTTTGTGACAATTTTTGCTCTACATTTTTTAAAGGATTAATTCAGCTTAAGAAGTTGAAGTATTCTCCTGACATCTAACTCTTTAATGTAACTGACTCTTTATTGTGTTCAGCTCTGCTTATATTCAGGCGCAGTGGTGCTTTGAGCTTGATGCTAAAATACACATGGAAAATTGTTCAAAATGGCAATGCTAACTTGCTAACATTTGCTACTGATCTCTAAACATAAAGTACAGCTGAGGATGATGTGAAAGTAGTTCTGCAGGTATAACCGAATCCATCCATTTTCTTCCATAGCCCCTCCCCCATGTTCGTGATCCCACGTGGGGGAGCGGCTGCACTGCACTGTCACTCCAAAGTTGTAGAAAACATGGCTGCACTTGGATCGGTTATTCGGCCTTATATGTACGTGCCAGAATCGCCAGGAGGTATCGGAATGATAAGCTAAAATCTTAACTTGACTACAAGCTAGAGCAAGAAGGCGGCCTGAGGTTCATGACAGTGAATGACGATTGGTCGATTTCAGCGAGAGCAAGGTTCTACTTAGAAACCTGCAGCTGTTCTGAACGGCCCATTTCAGAGGCGACCTTTTTTAAAAATGTGATTCTGGAAAAACACGGAATTATGCAGGTTTCACTTGTGAAATCCGTGCAAAATATGGGAAAATCCATTTAAAAGATACGGCCCCTTTAAGGCGCCATCTTCTTGGATCAAGAATGTCTTTGCAAGTTTTCATAGCAATATATTAAATAGTTGTTGAGATAATCAGTCAGGACAGAAATGGTAAACCATCGTCCCGCCATATTGGGAGCAAAATCACCAAATTAAAGAAAGCTGGTTTTCATTGGACGGCAACTAACTGAAGTTTTGTCTCATGTAAAGCAAACAGTCCTCAGTTTGTAATAGGCTTTATGAATTTATTTGTGCAAGTATTTTGTGATCTGAAACTGTTACCTAATACTTATTGTTGTTTCTTGTTGGCATAAGAGCCATCTCCAAACAGTGCTCGACAGCAGCGTTGCAGCAGTCTAGACAGTGGGTAGTCTGGAGCCTGGAATCTGTGTGGATAAAATAACAGGTTCCCTCATCCCATCTCACACCACATGACCCCTCAACACTCATTACCCTGAGGGATGGTCTCTGAGCGTGTGCTGGAGATGGGGGCAGAGTGGGTGACTGAATACACAACTCCATTCATGGTCTTCAGTCTCTGGCAGTTTCTTTGAAAAGTCTAGTTTTTAGTAACACTTTGGCTCATCGCTGGCTCGTGATCATAGAGGATTTCACATGCTGCCAGAGGGCAGAGCGCTACCTTCTGTCTGCAGACCAAGACACTGAAGTGGATAAACATGATGACATTTCTACTTTTCCTTCCTCACTCTCTCCTCTCTCTGCCTTCGTGTTCCCACAGTTTGGACCAACGTGGAGCCTCGGTCGGTGCCAGTGTTCCCTTGGCATTCACTCGTCCCTTTCCTGGAGCCCAGCCAATCAGGAGCGGCTGCCCAGCCTGCTGATGGCCAACAGCTTGTCAATCAGAGCAAAGGTAACGAATGACCCCGCTCTGTTCCTCCGGACATGTCATCGTGACTTTTTACTCGGGCGAGGGACGCAGAAGGCTAATTTCACAGCTTGTATACAAATATATATGTGACTGTACATTATAAACAAGTATTTCCCACAATAATCATAAAAGGAAACACTATCCAGGGCCGTGTTTCACGAACGCAGACTGCCAAAACACTCCATTACAAAGCCAGTACAAATGTTGGTAGAGATACCAGCAGCCAAGTCAGTGTTTCCCAAAACAGTTACGTCTGAATCAGCACAGTTGGTGTTCACACTAATATAGTTCCAGCAACAACGTTGATAACAATATTTATGGACTGGAGTGCTAAATTTTTTAATTTAATTTATTCTGACACTCATTTTGACCGGATGGGGAGCTTGAATATTCTAAATGCAACTACAGGACGACATTTTCTTTTCTTCAGAGCTTCCTGAGGCCTTATTTAAGGGTTTAACTTATACGTCTTTGTCTGTCTGTTGTAGGGCTGGAAGTGTTGATTCATTGTTTAGTTAGTATAACGTCACCAAGGAGTCGAAGATCTTATAGTGCTTGATCTGTCTGAGCAGCAATCGTAAACACAAAGGTATTAGATTTCCCTAATTGTATGACAAAGACGAGCAGCAAACCCTTACACTTCATAAAATTGGAAACAGTATCTGCTGGTATTCCTTGTAAATGACTAAAAGCATTAATTAACCATCAAAAAATGCTGATGTTTAATTTTCAGCTGATGAATAACTGTCACATAAACTTAGCTTTAAACGGTTTAATAGACAAGATTACTGTTGGGGAAATTATGACTCTTATTTAAGATTATTTTTTGGCTTTTTTTGCCTTTATTGGACAAGACAGCTGAAGAGAGATGGGAAATGTGGGGAGCAGAGAGTGGGGGGTGCCATGCACCAAATGATCACAGACCGGGAGTCGAACCTGCGATCAGTGCATCGAGAACTGTAGCCTCTGAATATGGGGCCCCCTTATTACTCTTACTTACATCCCATTCATGGCTGTGTCATATTACATGAAGGACACAGACGGTTAGAAATAGATACAACTAACTGTAAATATGGAAAAATATGAAAGACTAACTCTAGAGCCAGTGTTTAGTTTGTCCATTCTGGGCTACTGTAGAAACATGGCTTTGCAACATTGTGAGCCCTGGGAGAGGATGTACTCCCTTTCTAGATTTAAAAAGCTCCTTCTAAGGTAGGGAAAGCTCAACGAATATTACTGTCAGGTGATTATACACTTGTATTAAATACCCACTCCAGTGAAAATCAAGTATTTAACCTTGTAAACATCTCCATGCACTACAAGACATATCAGGGACAACATGAGCAGTCCTCTCCATGGCTGGGCCTGTCTGCTTTTAGACTGCAGTGTACCAAGGACAGGCTGAACAACACGTTTTCAGATTGGCAGGTTTGAGGGGCTTCCAGGTGGAGTTTCTTAGTTTGTTTTACCAGCACTAATTTTACACCTACAACGACATAATGTCTCAAGGAAAACCTGGGAACAAACGGGAGAGCGACACCATTGAAGAAAAAACCCATGGTTACGATGCCGAAAGACGAGCTTGATAACGCCATTGCTAAAGCTGCGATGACAGCGTT
This sequence comes from Semicossyphus pulcher, assembly GCF_022749685.1. Lineage (NCBI taxonomy): Eukaryota > Metazoa > Chordata > Actinopteri > Labriformes > Labridae > Semicossyphus > Semicossyphus pulcher. The sequence goes on from NW_027211726.1 coordinate 6,441,999, forward strand.
GCTAGAGCGACAACGCGACCTCAACTCCTTAATCCAATCAGCGGTGAGGGAAGCAGCTAACAATATCCTCACTCCCCAGCTAACTGAACTGCAGCATCAAATTCAACAGACTGCGGCTAGTGTGGCTGCGCTGGCAAAAGATATTGAGCTCTCCCACCAAGCCATTAAAAGCAACTCGGCTAAATTTGATACGCTTCAAACTACAGTGAGAGCTAACAAACAACAAGCTAACGACCTTCAACTTCAGGGAGAGGAGCTCACCTCAAAGATGGAGGACCGCAGCCGGAAGTCCAATTTGAGGCTGAAGTTGAAAAGTTCGCGATGGAGGGGACGGTTGCAAATGTGCATAGTGGGCGGGGCCTATGCAGATTCAGGATTTTTTAATGAGGGAGAAGGCGGAGATGCCTTGGGAGAATTTTTACAAACATATCAGACAATTTATTATTTCGAGCAGAGCATTTTATATGTCTTAAAACGTGACTGGAGCTGCTCTTTAACATACTTATGAAAATCATATTCCAACTCTGCTAACAGATCTCCAAATATTTCACACTGACCTTAAATTTGGGGGATTTGCTGTAAGAAATCACCACTACTTATAGAGCCTATATCGAGTCTTCTAAGCATTTTTCTAAACAGAAATCTACTTAGTTACAATGACCTCGAAAGTGAAAGCTTGTCTGTATAAGCAGAGTAAAAGAAAGCAAGCTTACTAAATGGCTGCCATAACTTAAAGTAAATATTAAATATATTTGAATTATTAGATTAAATGACAAATCGTACTGTAGTATTCATGTGTGTTAACTGAACCCTTGAAGGAACGGTTTCTTTATCTGTGAATAGTCTTCAGCTCCGTCTTACATGAAGCTTTCTTCTTACTACTAGAACAGATTATAACATAGTCAGAGCTCTTCACACCTCCCACAGTCAGTTGGCCAGAATAGAGCCATCCATCAACGAGCTGCACGCCCTGCGTTTACACACATGGCACTGTTACTTACTCCCATAAAGCTTTTCTCTAATTGGCAAATAAATGGCTTTTCATTTTTTCAGAGCCTCGATGCGGTGTGGCCCTGGTTAGCGACGGACGGACCGGCCCTCCAGACCTAGAGAGGGGATCACCGTCATGCCCTCCCCCGACCAATGACAATCCTCCCTCAGACAGGGGCGGGGCTGACAGCGAGACAGAGAGCGATACAGATGACCCGTAAGTACAAAGAAAGAGCTGATTTTTCCTCCTCCCTGGTATCATCAGGTTCAAACCTTATATAAGGCGTGTGTTGTGAATGTTTCTTGCAAATATAATTTTTGGCACGAAAAAGTAACACATTTTGTTAAACTTGTAGACAACAAAGTGCACAGCCGTGCATTTTCTCTCGCATGTCAGAGTCCAGCAAACGCTACGGCTGGCAAACAGAATCAAGAGAAGAAGAGGGAAGAGGCAGAGAAGACAAAAGATTAGATTTATATTCAGGTGTAGAGTCGCGTTGTGGCACATTGACCACTTTGTGAAACAAGGCCAGTCTGCCAGTCAGACTGAGGAAACAGCCAGACAAGCTCTGGTCCAATTTAGCTCTTGTTTACATGCAAAGTGCAGTAATTTACGTCTGCCAAATGTCCCCCAAACAGTTTATTTTGGAGCATAGATACGGTTTTATTGACATAACATTTAGGAGTTTGTACTTTTGTGAAATATCATTAGGGAGCAAAATATTCCTGTTTAATCCTACTTTTTGTCCCTTTTTGTAAACAGTGTTATTTTGGCAGCTGTTTTATTCTTAGTCTTAAAGGGCCAATTCACCTATTTTCAATCTCAGTCCTATCAAGCTATTACGGGGAGCTAATGCCATTATGGTTGAAAAAAAACAATTTCACTCTGTGCCTTTTGACAATGTTATCCGCTTCTCCAATGGGTCCTGGAAAACCTCCGCTTGCTAAACTACACATCCTCAATCTAGGACGCCCGCTGATGTCATGTCTCGTTCAAAATCGTCAGGTTTGAAATGTAGACTGCAGACCTTGAGATTTTTTAGACGATCCACCGGTATATTGTTGTTGTATTTTGGATTCTGTACCGCTACTGTTACGCATGTAAAGCCACAGAACGAAGCCGTACAGTGACACATACTGCACATCCCTCTCTTGCCTCATTTGCAGCAGCTGTGTTGGTTTTACTGTAAAAAGTTTTTATATAATCGTCATTACTTCTCATTTACACAGTCTGACTGAAGCAGACGGCCGATGATCGTTCCTTTTTATTGCGGAAGAAGCGTCAAATGACGCGTAAAACGCCCTTTTTTCTGTGAGCGTGCACAGAGCCTGAAGCAGAAAGCTTCTGTGGGTTAACAGAGAAAGTTCGTAACGTCCTTTGTGATACCAGCTGCTGCTTTGGGACATCATCACCTGTATGACTGGGTCGGATTCAACCAATCCACTTTCAGGAATGAGTTGTTTGTGTTTTGACAGACAGATTCGACGCACAGCGGGGGAAAATATGAATTTTAAATGTCTGACAGTTAATGAAAACAAAACATACGTGTCGTCAGAGTTGTTATTATCAGCGACCTATTTTTAGCCCGTCAACGTCTCATCTTGTGATGGAAAAAAAAGGTTGTTTACGAACATTTATCGTTATTATTTTTAACAAAATTAACACTGTTTGTAAACTCTAGTAAAAAATGTGGTACTTTTATAAAACAAAAGTCTTCATAGCTTCATTTTATTCTTAAATTTACTTAAAAATGAAGATAAAAAAAAGTTTACCCTCTGGCCTTTAAAAAGTTTCATCTTGTTTTGGAGCAACATTTAAATGGTGTCGACTCATTTTGAGAGCACACCTTATTATGTGTTTCCTCTGTGAAACTCTGGCTATGACTCACTTGAAAGCAGATAGTAACGGAAGATTATAATATGCACAGTTTGTCGGCGTAATTTGAATCGCTGGCTTTAAAACTCTCGAGGACGCTGAGCTCAGAACAGGTGCACTGAAATCCACCTGTGACAGCGAAATTCAAAAGAAACAAACAACAACAAACAACTTTTCTACCAGCTGTGTGTGTGTGTGTGTGTGTGTGTGTGTGCGTGTGTGTGTGTCTGGCAAGAGTTGTACAGTCTGTGCTCGCTCATTCCACTCAGTCTCAGGCTGCGTCTCTGCGTCTGGCTCGGTTATTGCTCTTTCAGAGTGACTCAGACGGCTGCGTGGCTGTCTGGCTGGTAGTGTGGTTTTGAATGTTTCAGGGTCACTGTGCTCTCAGCAATGGCGGCTCCAAACACAGCCGCCATCATTGAGAGGACAAAAAAGAAATGCTTCAGCGTTCTCTAAGTGTTGCAGTAGTTACTCCTGATATCCGGCTACATCTGAATGGAGAGACTAATGACATTAATGGAAACAAAGCTGATGCTTTTCACATCATTTATGAGCTGTTTTACTCTTCTTGTACACATTCCCTAGTTCACAGAATTACTAGCAAAAATGAGTCTTAAAAATATTTATTTATTACATTTATTTAATTTGCTTCTTTTATTTCTACCGCTTCTCATCCATCCTTTAACCACCTTCTTTGCTCTGAAGTTTTTCCAAGTCCAACACCAACATATAAAATGCCTCCAATATTCCTAAAATGCAGGGAGCAAGTCAAAGCACCAATTGGATAACATAATATCTCAGCTCCCCCAAAGATCAGTTTGTTTCTTCTTAAAAAAACGCCTACAGAGCAATAATATAAATAATGGATGCTACGAAAAACTGTTACTGTTTAAGCACAGTGAGAGATGTTTTTAGTGTTTTCAATCATACATTTTAAGGCTGTGCTTTTTTATTTTACGTTAAGATAATCAAATCACAAAAATACAAAATATAGCAACAAAAAAAAAAGCAGATGCAAGGAGTGCTGCATGGGTGTGAAAAAAGTTGTTTCTCTGGTGCTCTTTGGTGTTGGGATCCAAGATTCAAGTTACTGAAAAGATCTTCGGTACTCAGAGGGGTTATTAATAAAAGCCTTTAATTCTTTAGGGCTACAGACTCACAGTAAAAACATGCATGTTTCAGCCATTGACGCCTTCATCAGAGTAAGGACAAAATATAGCAGTTTCTTGTTAAAGTTGTAATCTCGAAGATCTCAGTTTCGTTCTGGTTGGCGGCATCTATGGCGATAAACGGTAATTGCAGGAGCACACTTCCCAGATAACCCTTGATTTTCCTCGCTGACGGTCGCTTTCCTTTTTAGAGCGTCAAGTTTGTTTCTTTTTCTTTGGATTTTCACTTATTGTTGAAGTTGTATCTGTAGTCATCCATCTTTTCTTTGTTTGTTCAGCCATAGTAGATTACTGTTTACTCGCAACACTTGCAGAGACCGGAAAAGCAGCCGCTTAGCTCTGCCTACCCTGCTGTTGATGGAAAACGCGTCACTAACTGGGCGCTGCTTGTGATTTCTTCTGCGAAAGTCGCCACAGACACCCAGTCTGCAATACTGCACATGCAAAGGCTTTCATCAGCGGGCCACAGGCTCAATCACCATTGTGTTACCTCATTCAGCGATAGACAGTGACTTAACAGGCATTTATTTAAATGAAAATCTTCAAGATTATTACTTTAGATATCAGGGTTGCTTTGACTCTCTTTGGGGGTTACAGGACGTCAGGAGAGACTGGGGCTAACATTAGCTTAGCTTAGCTTGTCACGATTCCTCCAGTGAACTCAGCAAGGCCAGACAACAATGATCGCAATCAAATCAGGCTTAGTAGTTTGGCCTGCAGCTTTAAATGATGATACTAGGTATACTTTATGTTTTGTCACACATTTATCGGAGCGGTACTCTGCTTCGACCAATGCTCAAGTCTAGGTAACGGAAAAAGTATAACTGAAACCTCTTGTGGTTTATAATGACACTTTAAGTGTATGATGTCACCTAGCTGAAGTATGCTATAGTGCTGTGGTGTCGTCCTGTTGACTGAAATGTGTTAGTTATGTTCACAAGTTGTCAGCAGTAACTCACTGCAGAACTTCCGCCAGCCTCCTGTCACCTCCTGTGTCTCCCATTATGGTTCCTGATGTTTGCAATACAAAGAAAGCTTTTACACCGCCCACGCGCACATTCAGCCATATGCCTTTAAACACGCACAGAAATAGCACATCTGACTTAACCCCAACCAAATTATTACATAACCCCAATCTCCCTGAAACCTTGTGATTGCTCTGGTAATTATGAAGTAGTGGTAGTATTTATTTATTTTTTGTCTCGTCTCCCACAGCTTAATTTCTACCTTCATGGACACTGTGTCTCTCTGAATCTTTAGCTGTATTGTGTGTTTGCTGTATATAATAAAAGTGCTTCTGTAAAACTGAACAAAACGGCAGAAAAATACCCGTGTAGGCTCCTCTTCAGACTGAGGTCGCTCTATCAGAGAGGTAGACATTTGTTTCTGCCGGCTCACACAAAAGACTTATTGAGTGGTCTCAACCACTGAAATCTTTCATCGTTGTTCATTCAGCACTTATCTATAGGTCTATCATTTAGAAATCTGTGTTTTTTTATGAGAAGCAGAATAAAGAACTACTGATTAGCTTGTTTTGGGCTGCATGGTGGTGCAGTGGTTAGTGCCACACAGCTAGAAGGTTCCTAATCGAATCCTGGTTCTGACGTAGTCGGCCTTTCTGTGTGGAGTTTGCATGTTCTCCCTGTGCATACGTGGGTGCCCTCCGGGTACTCCGGCTTCCTCCCACAGTCCAAAGACATGCTCGCTAGGTTCACTGGTTACTTTAAATTGCCCGTAGGTATGAGGTTGAGTTTGAGTGCAAAAGGTTGTCTGTCCCGATCTTGAACAGGATAAGCGGTATAGATGATGAATGGATGGATCAGCTTGTTTTGTTGACCTTCTTCCTTTTTCAGTGTCTGTCTTTGCTTATGTTTTATTATTCATGTTCTCTTTTTGGCTCTCTGCAAGTGTCATCACCAATAAAACTCTCCTATTGTTAAACCATTAATAATAATTTCTATTCAGACTAATGAGTGTGTTACTCCTCTGTTTCTCTAACCGTTGTAACATCAGAGAAATTCAAACCTAACCCAGTTTTTATTTGCTTTTTCTATTTGCTCTGTCTGCTCCGGTCTTTTGGCCCAAATGAAAAGTGTACTGCAGTTTAACTGGAAACAGCAGTTTCTTTGGAATCACCTGAACAAATACGCAGTATTTGGGATGTGTGGTGATAAGATCCGGCCGAAAAGATATCTAAAAGTGTGTTCATTGCAAGAGCAGTACATTAAAGGAACTGAAAGTCTGTAGGAAGAAGACAGAAAACAGGGAACCGCTTTAATCTAAAGGCTTTTTTTGCGGTTTACACAGCATAGCAAGCATGAGTCTTTTATTTTGGTTTTTGATTTCAGTTTAGTTTTACTTAGTTTTTTATTTTTATTTAGAGGAATTGACTAGTTTGAGTTTAGTTTTCGTGTTCGTTTTTCAGGTATTAAGAGGAAAGCCTTGATTTAAAGAAGCTGAAAAGGGTAGGCTGTAAGAATGCATGACATGATTTTAGTCCTTTTTATTTGGCCAATGTCTCTCAAGAAGTCAGACAGAGCAGGACAAAGTGGTAGCCATAGCAACCACAGTGTGAATCGAGGGGGGAAACGAAAACTAAGCGGATTTTGCCTGCAATTCTTTTTAGTTTTAGTTCGTGTTGCATTGTTCATTGTAGTTTTATTTAGTTTTTATTTTTATTTCAGTTACTGAAATTATTTTTTCACTGTTAGTTTTAGTTTTCGGTAACTAAAATAACTCTGATAGCATGTCATAGTTAATGTGCTGAAACTGGAACTTCATGAAACCTTTACATCAAACCACAAAGATGTGACTTTCTGAAAGAATCGAGGCTTTTACACAGCATCCTGGTAGATGAGAGCGTGTCTTGAATTTCTCATGAAATCCTTCCGCCTAGTTCCTTTCCCGAAAGTCCCTCACAGTGAGGAATGTCCCTTGATTTCCCGTCTTTAGTTGACTCATTGTTTCACTTTTATTCTATTTGTAAATGCAGGTTCTCTCCGGGTGTGGCCAATGATCCAGCGCCCTCCTCTGGCCCCATCAAGAGACGCACACAGTCCCTCAGCGCCCTGCCAAAGGACGGAGACAGGAAGGTCAGTCCATCATGCAGAAGACAGTCAATCAGTCGGGAAGGCAAATTAAAATACAAGATTTAAATGTCTAAACTTTCTGTCCTTCTCAACATCATCCAGAGGGAGAAGGACCACATCCGCCGTCCCATGAACGCATTCATGATCTTCAGTAAACGCCACCGGGCCCTGGTGCACCAGCGACATCCCAACCAGGACAACCGGACAGTCAGCAAGATCCTGGGGGAGTGGTGGTACGCTCTGGGGCCCAACGAGAAGCAGCAGTACCATGATCTGGCCTTCCAGGTACGGATGTCCTCTTATGTTCTTTAATTTGCTGTTATTTTGACGAAGTATTTTATAGTTTAGATCATAATTGTACGGAATTAGTTGGTAAAATACTGACATAAGCCGTGAGAGGCATGGTTAAATAACATAATCTCAAACTGCATCAACAGAAGAACATTAAAGACTCTCTCCTCCTCCTCCTCCTCCTGCAGGTGAAAGAGGCACACTTCAGAGCCCATCCGGATTGGAAGTGGTGCAACAAGGACCGCAGGAAGTCGCTGTCAGAGGGCCGCGGGACTCCAAAGGAGCAGCGGGAGAGGAGCATGTCAGAGAGCATAGGTGTGTGTGATGTGTGGTTTGAGCACTGATTAGAAAGAAGGAATATTTCTTTGATTAGTAAGAGGAACTTAATCTCCTGCTTTGAATGTCTTCTATCTATTTGAGACCCTGAAATGCATTCAGTCGTATGGAACCATTTAAAAAACAATGACTGTAATTATGTAAAGTGAGCTGATTTCTATTGTGTCTATTTTGTTGGTGCTTTTAGACCAAACATTGGTGTTTTTTATAGAAGTGGTTTTAAGTTTTATTGCTCAGTTCTGTGATGATTCAACGAGATATTTTTGCTCTTTCTCCTCTCTTCTCTAGATCCTCATGGGGATTCTCAGGTGCTGGAGGGGAAGGGAGGAGGCTCGGGCTGGCCAGGGGGATCGGAGCGTCGAGGGGGGCTGTTTGTGGGGCAGCACCCCCGTCCCCGAGCCTTTTCCCAGAGTGCCGTGCACACCCTGGAGCAGAGGGAGAGGGAGAGAGACCTGGAGAAGGTATGAGGTTGTTAATCTGTAGCTCAAAGGCAGGCAACAGACTCAGGAGATTAAAGAAACTGTTACAGATCAGGAGCTGGTTTAATCTTAAAGCTTAAATCATGTGCTTTCAGTGCTGTCGAGAGTATTATTAAAGCACTTTAACAAGTCTGTTGCATCTTAGAGAACAAAGACAAAAGTGAAACAAATAAAAGTTAAGAAAATAAAAACGTGGATATTTGTGAGTGTGTGAGCGCCTACGTATCAGAACACACGTGTGTGTGTACACACACAGCAGACGTGTGTCCTTCACACTGCAGAGCATTTTGGTTGAACTCTTCAACTGAAAGCACGCTGTTGAAAAACAGTTCAAATGGACGCTCTTTGTTCTTTGTGTGAGGGCTTGAGTTGTTGCTGCTGAAAAACCCACTGAAAGCTCTGGGGGAGCTCAGCCTCCAACTTCAAAGGTTTCACTTTCTACTTTTTCGGAGCCTTTGAAGGTGCGAGACTGGTGTTTGCTGCTTCGCTCCTAATCACAGAGGGATAGGCCTGCATGTGAGCTCTTTTGTTTTGAAGGTTATGCTGTATGTGTATGCATGCTCTGATAAATGCTGTGTTACTGCTGTCTGAAGTGTTGTTGCCAAGTATGTGAGGTTTTTCTTTTAGCTTGAAGTTTATAATCTGTGTCCTTCCAAAAAAACAAGTGTGCAGAAACTACTCAGACATTCTGTTTGGAAATTGTACAAAGTCTTTGGTCTTTCTTTTCTCCCCTCAGGAGGAGGGGTCGAATTTGTTCCGCCATCGGCCCATGCCTCAGTCCCTGTACCAGGGCGGGGCCAGCGAGGACGTGACCAGCGACGAGGAGCGTATGGTCATCTGTGAGGAAGAGGGGGATGATGATGTCATGGGTGAGTGAGATGATCAGCAGCATCGTGGTCTAGTGGTGGTTAAAGAGACCGTTGCGTAACCACAAGGTCATAGTTTCAGTTCCCAAAACAATCAGTGTGTCTTTAAAAAGCTTCAGCCTTCTTAGTGAGAATGACAATGTCAGCAAAACACTAGCTAAGCTAAAAAAAGATGCCGTGTCATCTGCTGAGCGCCAGCCCTGGACTGTTAATCACTACTGTTGAAATAAAGCAGAAACAAAAGCACATGATTGGCTGTCTGATGGTGATTAGATGGTTTGAATGCAGCATTTTTCAAATGTACACCCAAGCACCATCAGTTTTTCTTCTCTCTCTTAGCTCTAAATTCAAACTAAATCACACAGGAAACATTTAAAAGTTTATTGTGTGTTTGCTGATTTGTTTAAACGCTAACATGTGATATCTGCGTCTCACCATCAGAAGATTCCTGTCCTGAAGGCTCCATTGACCTCAAGTGCAAAGAGAGAGTGACGGACAGTGACGAGGATGAACCAGATGGACAGGTAGCTGCATAATCATCAAATATCTTGAGTTACTGTTAGGCTTGCACCATATTGGAAAAACGAACATTGCAATATCTTTTTGTTCTGCAATATTCATTGCAATTTTAAAAAATACAGGAAAAGATAAACACAGTGTGGTTTCTTGTCCATATTAGCAATTAACAATCATGTTTTATTATTTGGGACTTTTAAGTCTATTTTCACTGAACAAAAGAAAAACCCTCTCCTACTTTTATCACACTGACAAAAAGTAGAGAGAGTACAGACGGAGCGAAATGTTACAAAAGTTACAAACAGACTTGTGGGCTGCAGGTGTGTTACTTATACGGTATGTCATCAACCATTTCTAACGGTCTTCAAATGTATGTGTAATTATCTTGAGCAGCCCCATACACGCCTCAAGTCTCCTACTTCCTGTCGGCACCATAGACTGTATAAAAAGATAAACGACATGACAGCTCCCTAAAAGTGAAGCTAAACCCTCTCTATCGCCCCCTGCTGACTGGCTGCAGTATCGGTCATAAAGCCCGCCTCCTCCATGTTAACAGATGGGACACGAGTCAAACTATAAAATCAAAATACACATCAAATACATTTTTCTCGAACATGGTTTCTGTCATTGTAGTTAGTTCTTATCATGCTGATTCATGTCCATGTGTTCATTTTTAATTAGTTATTTGATGTTGTAAAAATGATGATTGACAGCTCTGTTGACCAATCCGGCTCCTACAGCCGATCTGTTCCAGATTAGCAGAGTAGAGGAGGAACGGCGAGAGGAGACGTAACTAAAACAATCACTACAGTCATTGAAGTTCCCATAACGGTGAACGTCTGCTTCAGACCAACACAAGAAGCTGTTCTGCTGTTACTTCATTTGCTTCACTGTGACACGTTCTACGATGTGACAGTGGCACATGCGGACATCACAGTTGCGATTGTTCAACGATATATCGTGCAGCCGTGGTTACTATCCACCATGGATGAATTATGAAGACCTGGAATACAGTACCTAAGATGGTGTTGTTCAGTGAAATTGCTCTCATGGTGCATTAGCCAAAAAGTTTCTAGCTTTCAGGTTAACCTTAAAGATAAGTGGCCTGCTGAATCCTGGTCTTAATAATATATCCGTGCAATCTTGAGTGGAATTTACTTTAAGCTTGCTTTTTGTTGGCAGATGTGTCTCTACCTTCCTCCATCTTATAAAGAACATATAAAGGATGTTGATATAAAGGATCTTTATGACCTGTTTATAGTCTGACCATGTAGCTGCGCTGCAAAAAAATAAACTGTGTATTCAACAGCGGTCGGAGTTGGGTTTTGATGTAGCTGGATTTTCAATGTAGAGCCTTGAAGAGTTTCACTTAATTCTGCTTGTAAGGCTTCGTATCGTCGGTGGTTTTGATTTAAGCTTTTTTCTTTCTGAATTCATTTTTTCCCATCAAACTTTAAAAACCCAAAGAGTTACTATAAGTTGAGAAAGTTGTGTGTTCATGAAGATGAGAAGAACTTTACATAGTAACTTTCTCGCTTTGATCTCTCCCTCTCTCCGTCTTTCCCTCTCTCCGTCTCTCTCTTCCCTGCAGCATGGCTTCCAGCCAGTGGCTCGCTCCTCTCTCCCCTCTTCCTCTCCCTCCATCCCTCACTCTGACTCCACCTCGTCTAAAGGGAACAGCGGAGGAGGAGGAGGTGGTGGTGGTGGTGGTGGTGAAGAGGGGAAGAGAAAGAGAGGTACAGACGGAGGAGAGGAGGGGAGCGAGGGAGGATCCAAGAGAGCGGAAACAGCAGCAGTTGGAGGAGAAGGTGGGCTGGGTGTCTCCTCTCTGTCCATCGCAGGCTCCACGTCCGGCAGCCAGGCTCCCCTCTCTTTGGCCCAGCAGGGTTTGACGCAGGTCCTCGGCGCTGTCCGCATGGCTCCAACTATGGTGACCAACGTGGTACGACCCATCGCCAGCACGTCCATCCCCATCGCCAGCAAGCCAGCAGAAGGAGCCGTCCCCCTCAGCTCCCTGCCCCAGGACAAGAAGGCCGCTCTCCTGATGGGAGGAGGCGGACCTCAGCAGCTGCCAATCAACGCAGGGGGTGGGTACCTGTCCTCATCCTCCTCCCCTGGTCCAGTCAGTGTCACCCCATTGGGGGGCAGCGGCCTGGTCACTAGCCTAGTTCTGGGAGGGTCCTTTCCTGCCGCCCAACCAATGCAGCTCCTCACCCCGCAACCCCCGCAGCCGCACGCACAACCCCCGCTTCCTGTCCTCCAACCCCAGCTCCACCCCTCTGCCGCCACCTCCTCTCACACACCTCCCGCCAGCCTCAAGCCGCTAGCTCAGGTCCAGTACATCCTGCCAACCGAGAGCCCCGCCTCCCCTCAACTCACCCACCAGCAAATTCTCTCCCTGCCCGCTAATACTGCCCTGGCCAATGGCGTGCACTCGGGGGCGGGAATCAGAGTCGCGTCAGTCAGCCCCGGGACCAGAGGTGAGACAGAGAGCAACCATTGGCTAACCAAAACGAGCAAATCAGAGCTTCATATAAGTTTTACTGACTTCTTTTATTATTTTTTTTACTGTAGTTCCCCTTTCCTATTAATCATCTCCACAGGAAGCACTGAAAATAGCTTTGATTGGCTTACATAAAGGAGATAAATGATTGACAGGAGAAACACTGTTGACACGAGTATGAGCGCCCGCCACCCACCCATGCCTTAATCACTCTATTCATAAGAGTCAGAAGCAACAGAACATTGTTCCACCTTGTTATCAGCAGGAATTTCACTATTATCAGTATCTGAAATGTCCTCTCCATCTCAGTGTGTCTCCGCCCACCCGTCGTCCTGCTCCGTCCTCACCTCCCTTATTTTGGCTCGATTCATCTGTTTCTCACGCTAAGTGTTTTAATTCTGTCTCTCTCTCTCTCTCGCTCTCGCTCTCTTTCCCTCTCACTCATTTAGTCCAAACCCAGTCGCCCGTCTTGCAGAGCAAGATGTTGGTTCCCATGGCAACAGTCAGAACAGGGTCTACTCCTCCTCATCCTTCCATTTCCCTGGTCGCTCCGCCTCTTCCTGTGCAGAACGGCTCCGCGACAGGAAACAAGGTAAGAAATGTCAACAGGGTACCTAAAACAAGTGTCAACAGTGTGAAAGATAAACAGACGCCCCCCTCTCTCTGCTGACAGGTGACAAAGTAGTTAAATCACAAACAGCATCAGCGGCGCTCACAGCAGACAGAGACGACACACAGGAGTAAAGATTACAGAGGGTCGGGGTGGGGAGGAAATCTGCTCTATGCTCTGTGTGACAATCTTTATTCATCTTTGACTCGTCCGACTCTGACAAAAAACGGCTTTCACTCTTAAAAGTACCGTCACACATTGTCATTTAATCTATTATGTAGAACTTAATAGGTCTGCATGAGATGAGAAAACTCTGTGATGTGGACTACATAATTCAATATTGCGATATCAACATAAAATGCACTAAATACACTAAAATTAAAGAGTGCATATTAGCTATAACTCTTAGTTTGTGTCTGTCTGCTGTTCTGATTCTTTTACACGATACCTGTGTTTGTAACACGTCCCTCCTGAATACAAAATACATCCAAAAAGCTGTTGTTGCTTTTTTCACCACTAAAATTAGTGTTCAAGCCCAGCCATCATTCCCAGGGCTCCAGTCAATAGATATAATTTTCACATGCTTAGTGAGAAAGTTTGGCTTGTTTACATAGAGTATTTTTTCTTCTTCATTGTGATACATTCAGACTTCTGTGATGTGTATATTGTGAATGTGCATTTTGCAATAACAATGAAATTGCAATATATTGCCTCGCTCTGGTACTAAAACAGCTTAGCGATCAGTCGATGGACAGATAATTAGTTTAGAATCGAGTAATAATTAAACTACAAAGCTGGTTGCTGCTGCTGCATCTTTCTCTTTAATATGTTGGTTGGACAAAGTAGAACATTTCTCGAAGATTTTCTCAGCTTTCTGAACTTCCAATTAACCAATTAACGAATTATTTGTTGGAAGAAAATATATTGCCCACAATTTTTACAATCAATAAATCTTTTTTGTTTTTATTTGGCAACAATTTCAAACCTTTGCTGGTTCCAGCTTCTTAAATTTAAGGATTTGGTTCCTTTATTTGTCATTCTTGATAATCAATTGATCCTTAAAAGTAAATAAAGGGTCTTTGTGATTGTTTCTTGTACAGAAGCATTTTTGACAACTTTTTGACATTTGAAATACTATCAATTAATTTTAATAATAACAGGAACATGGATTAATAATTATTGTTGTAGCCCGTATAATTTTTCACTGTAATTTATTAACTTAACATTTAATTGATAATCAAACAGTGAAATGAATTAAAAACCGAATCTAAATACTTGATATTTGCTGCCCTGCTTCTGTTCTGCATTTTAACTAAGTGTGTGAATTGTTCTGAGGAGCATAAAACCACATTTTATATTTATAAGTTTGTCTTCCTGGAATCATAAAATCACATTTAACAATCAGATTCATGTTCTCTGAAGCAACTGGAAAATTTTAGTCTATTTTTAGTTTTTTTTTTGTGAGAAAATCCATTTGATTTTATGTTTTTTATTGTCCCCTTAAGATCATCCAGATCGCTCCCATGCCTGTGGTCCAGACCAATGTTCACCCTAGCGCCGCCGCAGCGGTGCATCCTGGGAGCCCCTTTCCTGTTTCCGTGGCAACTGTGATGGCTCCCGGTGCCGCGCCTCCACAGACCGTTCTCCTGACCTCTCCACCCACCAGGTCGCTCACACAGGCCGAACACCTGAAAGACAGCAGCATGTACACGCCTGTATTTCCCTCAGTCAGCTGGTCAGAGATCCTTCTGAGGTCCTTCAGCTCAGTTAAACATTCTGTCAGATTTAAACATAAATTATTCTTTATGTGTGGTGAATGTACGTAAAGAAGGTCAAAACTTCTAAATCAGTTTGATACTCTATCTTCCCTTGGAGCGATTTGAACTGTGAGAAAATAAAGCTCAGCTTGGCCGCATCATTGAGAGAGAAATGACTCCTAGTTTACATCAAAGCTTTATTGTATTGTATTGTCTTTTTGCTTAATGAGCCATATATGTAAATAAGCATCTATTTGCATTACTTACTGCTTAATTTAATTATTCAGTTTTGACACTCCTGACTCTTCTCTCCTTTAGGATCACCTACGTCCAGTCTGGACCAGGAGGTCCCACATCAGCACCCCAGCAGGCCACACCCGCACAAGGCCCTGCGTTTCTCCCATCATCTCTGACAGCACTCGGCTTTGCAGCCATCGCCCCGGCCGGCCAAACCCTGGTGCAGCCAATCGTCGGGCAACCTCCGTTGTTAGCTCAAGCCCCGCCCCTGAGCTGTCAATCACAGACTCCTCCAGGTCAGGCCTCGGGAGCCGCTGGTCGTCAGGTAAGGAGGAGCAGAGAGCTGTACAGTGTCAGTACCACAGACTTTAAGCCGTGGTGTGTGGGTGTTTCGACATGAGGAAACTTAAATGTCAGAAGAAGTAAACAGCGTTTAACGAGTGGCATATTAAAAGCAGTCTGCCTTTTTATTTGCTTCAAAGGATCATTTCTAGACATGTGAAGGTTACTGAAGTCTGTGCTGAGCGTTGATTAATTTATGAGCCTTTTTTCAGTTTTCAGTTTTAATTAAGTGGAGA
This sequence comes from Semicossyphus pulcher, assembly GCF_022749685.1. Classification (NCBI taxonomy): domain Eukaryota; kingdom Metazoa; phylum Chordata; class Actinopteri; order Labriformes; family Labridae; genus Semicossyphus; species Semicossyphus pulcher. The sequence goes on from NW_027211726.1 coordinate 6,457,296, forward strand.
TTTAATTTCCTGATTTCACAAAGTGTCCGTGTTTTTTTATAATGGTGTCTAAATTAATTAAACCTCATCAAAAGTATCTTCATATAAAGAGTTCATAGTTTTAAAAAAAAAGAAGAAAGCTTGATTTGAAAAGCTTGACGCTCACGCAGCTCCAGAGGCAGCAGGCTGAACGATGCTGGATGCAGAGTTCTGGTATCAATAAATCATCACAACATTTGTTTTGAAACATTCTGGAAATTTCTGTAAACAAACAAGAGAAAATATGGGCAGCACTTTTTGTCTTTACCAATGACTGTATATAAAGATGGACGTTGTGTCTCCATCTACTCTCATGGTACGAAATTGAAGCCAAAATACCCTCCATGACGGTCGCTGCCATCTTGCGCTGGTGACGTCATTTGGAGCCAGAGCTTTGTGGTAGAGGCCGCCGTAGCAGATACAGACATACAACTTCAAAAATAAGTTAAAATCCAAAGAAAAAGAAACAAATTGGATGCTCAGATGAAGGCAAACAGTCTGAAAAGGAAAGCGACCGTCAGCAAGGAAAATAAAGAGTTACAACCGTGACAAAGGGAGCCGACCATAGACGTCTGGATAAATTGGGAAGTGTGCTCCTGTGATATTTTTATAGCCATTAGACGAACGTAAGTTTAACATAAAATGGCAAAGATCCCCCACCTTCACGTATTTAACAGCAAAACAGCAGGGGGCGATAGAGAGGGTTTGGCTTCACTTTCAGGGAGCTGTCATATCGTCCATCTTTTTATACAGCCTATGGTCTCTACATTTTACATTTTGTTGCACCAGTTTTTTTAAAACAGCTGGGTCGATTTATAGCACAATTATTCAATTTTAGTACCCCACCTCTCACCCAATAACAAGCTGGGATAGGCTCCAGCTCCCCCCACGACCCTAAACAGGATAAGCGGTATAGATAATGGATGCATGGATAATTAATTTTAACTAATCCCCTCTACCTAAGCTTGCATTCTGTAAAATGCTCCTGAAATTTAACACCTACTATCCTCTTTTTCTCACACTAAAGAGCAAACTAAAGGAAAGCCTTAAACACACATCACTCCTGTTTCCTGACGTGCTTTCTATTCTGCTTTCCTCATCAGGTACTAACTGCCATCTACCCCGCACCAACCGTTGCACTGCCTACTGGTGTGGTCTCCGTTACAACTGTGCCGCCTGCAGTGGCCGCTCCAGCCCAGGACATGATGAAACCCTCCTCTCCGTTGGCAACAGGAGTCGCTGGTTCACCAGTGGCGACCTCTCAGCCTAATGTGGCAGTAGAGTTTGAGTCAAAGGTGGAGGTGAAGATGGAGAGCCTGTCAGATGGTCAGTTTGAGGATGGAGGACACGGGTTGTCGAGCTGTGCTCCCAGCTTCTCATTTGCCTCGTGTATGAGTAACGCCACAGCAGGTAAAGCTCCTCTGGTTCTCTCTAGTTTAGTTTAGGCCTAGTTTAAGCTCTCTCTCTCTCTTTAAAATATCTTGAATCTCCAGTTAGTTGTGTTGCTTTGCGGCGCAGACACAGGTTTAATGCATGCTTTGCATATTTTATCTTTTTTAACGTCACTTGCTCTCTTCCTGTTTTAGCTTAAGTATATTGAAGTATATTTTGATATCATAATGAAAACAACAAAGAGGCATATACAAGGACATCTACGTATTCTCGTCCCATATTCAATTGCTGCTGTTACTACGACAACCGCAGACGCATTCGGCTAAAAAGATGGCAGTTAACATGGTCACTCATTAAACGGAAACACCAGGCTCTGTTGCATGCCCTCTCGATCCCCGCCGTGGGGAGTGGCTGTTAGTTAAGGAGGCGCTTGATTTGATATGCAGCAGCGTTTTCTATGGGCGGAGCGTGTATTTTAAACGTCAAAATCAATATCAATTATTTAATCATGGGAAGCCATAATCGTGATCCGGATTAATATTCGATTAATTGTGCAGCCCGAACCTGAACTTTACATTTGTTGCAGAACCATCAGATATTTTCTAAATTGTCCACTGTTGGAATTTGTTTCTTTTTACCTTTAAGAAATAAAATGTGGGGGCGCTGTTTAGCTCAGTCAGTAGAGCAGGCGCCCCATGTACAGAGGCTACAGTCCTCGTCGCACTGATCGCAGGCTCGACTCCCGGTCTGCCGATCGTTTGTGCATGTCATCCCCCACTCTCTACTCCCAACATTTCCTGTCTATCTTCAGCGGTCCTATAAAAATAAAGCCAAAAAGGCCAAAAAGATAATCTTAAAAGAAATAAAATGTGGCCACATTGATTCTGTCTGTTTTTAGCAAATGAAAAAGATTTTTTTTAAAGAGCTTATGTTGAAGATCGCTGTTTCGTTCTCTTTGGTGGCACCTATGGCCATAAACAGTAATTACAGGTGCACACTTCCCAGATATCCAGACAGTGTTGCATGTGTGACGTCCACGGTTGGCTCCGGTTGTAACTCTTGATTTTCCTGGCTGACGGTCGCTTTCCTTTTCAGACTGTTTGCTTCATCTGAGCGTCGAGTTTGTTTCTTTTTCTTTGGATTTTTACTTCTTGTTGAAGTTGTATCTGTAGTCATCCATCTTTTCTTTGTTTGTTCAGCCATAGTAGATTACTGTTTACTCGCAACACTTGCAGGGAGCGGAAAAGCAGCCGCTTAGCTCCGCCTTCCCTCTCTGACAGACCAAACACTGCTGGGTGATGAGAAACGCGTCACTAACTGGGCGCCGCATGTGATTTTTTTTCCACTAAAGTCGCCACAGACACCCAGTCTGTGATACTGCAAATGCGAAGACTTTCATCAGCGGGCCATCGGCTCAATCACCGTTGTGTTACCTCATTCGGCGATAAATAATGAATGAAAATCTTCCAGACTATTACTTCAAATTCACACTGTGAACTTGTGATAATTTTCAGTGTGCAGGTTTTTAAACAAGAGATGCCAATGAGATTGAAACGTTGGAAATTATCTTTATCCTTTCCAGTCAAAAAAGAGGAGGACTTCGGTCTGCACATCAAAGAAGAAAATCTGAGAGACGGACACAGCAGAGAGATGCAGAGCGAGACGGACAGAGAGCGAGAGAGAGGGATGAAGGAAAACAGTGAAAAGAAGGGAGACAGAGACACAGACAGAGACACAGACAGCAGCAAAGAGGTGAGAAAACTGAATATCTGCTCCATTCATTCAGGCATTTCTCATCTAACCGCACATTGTTGAAGCTGTGATTAGGAACCTTTGAAGGCCTCACTCCAGTTTTTTATCTCTTCTCCTCAAGAAACTTTAAAAAGGAATCAGGGCATGTCTGTATATTTTAAAGATGCACAACTTTACAGGAATATACCAGGATCTATGTTTTTCTTGTTTCCTGTTTTCACACTTTGATATTTTACCAAAGGTGGTTTTGGACAGTTTTTCCCAACATTAAACCGGTCCGTTCTATCATGTAGAACTTTTTTGTTAAACAATAAACACAAGCTCACATTCATCCATATCCAAAAAAAGATGTTCTGCAGGAAATATGGGGGAATAGCAAAAGAACCAAAGGAATAATCACCTCTCTCTCTTCCCAGGCTGGACCTCGTTCCACTCCTCCACCACCCTCGTGTTTGGACCCCCCTCCTCCACCACCTGCGGAAAGAGAGCCCCCCTCTTCCTCAAAGAAGACCAAGTTCAGACCCCCACCGCTCAAAAAGACACCTGACTCTCTTGAAAAGTAAGCAGGACATTATCATCACAAGACAGGCGCTGATCACAAGCTGAGCTGACTTTTTTAACAGTTCTTAAAGGGCCAGTTTCCTGATTTTCAACCTCAGTCCTATCACGCTATTATGGGGAGCTAATGCCATTATGGTAGAAAAAAATGCAATTTTGCTCAGTGCCTTTGGAGGACGCTATCCGCTTCTTCATTGTGCCTTGGAAAACCTCCTCCAGACTACGTAAAATGCGCCATCTGGTGGAGGCCAGGGAGCTCGCTAAACTACACTTCTTAAATCTAGGACGCCCGCCTCCGATGTCATATCTCGTTCAAATTCGTCAGGTTTGAAATGTAGACTGCAGACCTGAAGATTTTTAGACGATCCACCGGTATATTCTCGTCGTATTTCAGATTCTGTATCACTCTGAGCCATCGCCTGCAGTGAAACAGAAGTATTTCACTCCAGCGTCTCTCGCTGGGCCGTTCCTTTCAGAGGGAGGGGCGCAATGCACACTGGGTGTTGTAGGAATGTAGAATAGGCGAAACCTAAAGCTGTTTGTACAACTTTCTCCACAGCTATGGCGTCAATTTCAAATATTATTGTCTCTATCGATTACAGAGAACACCAGCTTTATAAATAAGAGTGGATTCTGTGTCTGAATGAACGCAAAAGTTTTTAAGGGACATTGAAATTGGTAAAATGAGAAGTGCAACTGGTGCAAAGTGTTTTGTTATAATTTAATCCCCATCTTCTCTTTGCATCAAAGAGAAGCTTTTATTTAAGAACAGAGTCATTGTAAGTGATCAGACTTTAGTTATCACTGTTGAAGAATCTTTGCCAAACCCAAATAAAACAAGTCTGCCTGCTCCTTCTGTCTTCTTGGTCACTGTAAGACAATGTTCTCTCTACTTTAACAGTTTACATTTCTCAAGCTGAGAGAGCTCATATAACAGTAGTTTGTCTTCTGTCATTACGGCGCCAAGCAGCTTGAAGATGAGATTCAGAAATCTGGAGACATTTCCATTTGTTGACTTTATTTAACACTGATTTTCACACATGGTGACATCGAGCTCCATTTTTAGTTGGTGACCAAACCTCCCATCTTCGTAAAATCCTTGTGGAAGCTGTGTTTACTGGACGTGAGTGGGCAGAGTGCTCATTCTTTATATTCTTTATTTAGACAGCAGGAGAGTGGTGGTGAGGCCACAGGGAAGAGAAAGCCCTGGCAGATCTCAGCCCTCAGGCATGAGAAATGTGTACGCACTCAGAGGACATCCCTGGGTATTTCAACCATCCGATTACTTGAGTTTGTATTGACATGACCGCTGTGTTCTCTGTGTGCAGGGTCTTGTCGGAGTCCTACTTCGAGGAGCGTTTTGCTGAGCTTCCAGAGTTTAACCCCGAGGAGGTCCTTCCTTCGCCCACTCTGCAGAGTCTGGCCACCTCGCCGAGAGCCATCCTGGGAAGCTACCGCAGGAAGAGACGCAACTCCACCGGTGAGAAGCAGAAAGAGTCACTGACTTTGATCCAGAGAAATACCTAAAGTGATATAACACACAGAGGATTAATGGCCCCCTTTTAGCAGGGGACTAATATAACCGGGGGAGCACAAGTCTGTATTCAACTCAAGCTTTCTGACATTTAGCCCGGATATGATTCGCTTCGTAACCTTACAGAATATCTGTTTCACCTTTTGAAAGAAGAATGTTCCTTACACATGCCGCCGTCATCCACCTCATCATCTTTCAGGATTAAGATTTTCAGAGGGATATTAGCTTGCTCTTTCTGCAAACGGTCTCTATGCAGTGTAGCAAAACAGGGTGAAACTTTCATTTTTAATTGCCGGCACAGCCTCCAAAATTCCTCGACAGGGAGAGAGGCAGATAAAAGGCACTGGGGGGAAAATAGAACTCCAAGTGACACACTTTCCTAATTTCACTGGACTAATATCATCAACCTCTGGTGATTATAGTCTGCTGAAACAATTTAGATGAACGAATCACTTTCTGCATCACAAATAGCAGACGTGGCAGATGTGCACAGTACAAAGATTAGAGATGACGTCTAGGGATGGGTCATGAATTTCCAATATTCATAAAAACATTTTTTTTTTCTATCAATTTTACCGGTGCCTGGTTGTAATGCGGTACGACCGCCAGGCGGTGGCTGTAGTGCATCTGAAAGCTGTTTGCTAACCTCCATTAGATAACAAAAGAAGAAGAAAGCATTAGCGCCAGGTGACGATAAAGTGGGTGTGGCGCTGAGAGATTCAGAAACAGAGAAAAATGCAGCGTCGTCTGCAGCCGTCAAAATGTTCTGTGTGAACAAAAATGAGGTCAAGTGCAAACAGTAAAACTAGCATATCATTATGTGGGGCGGCTGTGTGCTCAGTGGTAGAGTCGGTCGTCTTTCAATCGGAAGGTCAGAGGTTCGATCCCCAGCTCCTTCAGGCTACATGTCGAAGTGTCCTTGGGCAAGACACTGAACCCCCAAATTGCTCCTGGTGGCATATCTGATTGACAGTTGGGCACTTTACTGTGCTCTGCCATCAGTGTGTGAATGGGTGAATGTGACATGTAGTGTAAAGCAGCTTTGAGTGGTCGCAAAGACTAGAAAAGCGCTATATAAGTACAGTCCACTACCAAGTACAGTCCATTAGTTTGCAGCAACTTTGCACAGTATGACAGGCTGACTCTCACCGTAAGAGAAATGGTCCCTCTCTCTCTCTGTTAGCGTGTTATAACGCACGCGGGCTGATCTTCCAATAATAGTCGAATAGTTCCCAGTGAATTTCGAATAGTATTTTTGCTTGAAAAGCCCATCTCTAATGACGTCCTCAATCATAACCGTGCACTACAGGTTCCTTGGTAAAACTAGTTCCTGAAATAGGGCATAGTTCTAATTCCCCCTTTTCTTTTCTTCTTCTTTCTCCTTGATCTTTTAAACACCACTGTCCTCTCCTTTATTGCATTTAATAACTTCCTACTCCTCTACCCTCTGTCCTCTCTTGCGGTTTGTCCCCCCTTTCTTCACCATCTTTACTTTATGTAGAGCTGGAGCCGACTGCAGAAGACCCCAGCTCCCCGAGGAGGAAGACTCGCCGTCTCTCCAGCTGCAGCTCGGAGCCCAACACCCCCAAGAGCGCCGCCAAGTGTGAGGGAGAGATCTTCACCTTCGACAGAGCAGGTCCGACAGGTACATCAGGTGCAACAGCTGAATTTCTGCTCCAAAAGGTGTAAAGAAAGTGATACAATGTTTTTCCTTTCTTTAACCAGGTACAGAAGGAGAAGACCTTCTCGGAGATATAGACCGGGTCCCTTACTCGTCTCTGCGTAGAACTCTGGATCAGCGCCGAGCCCTGGTCATGCAGCTGTTTCAGGAACATGGCTTCTTTCCCTCAGGTAAAACACCAGTAGAACAACTTTTAAACTGCACAGACAAACCTTCCTACAGTTTCAAAAGTATTCCTCACATATTGCACATAACTGGTCAATAAATACAGAAAACTGCACATGCATTATTCTTTCTTTCTCTCTTCACCTGCAGCTCAGGCCACCGCTGCCTTTCAGGCACGCTACTCGGACACCTTCCCCACCAAGGTGTGTCTGCAGCTGAAGATCCGCGAGGTTCGTCAGAAGATCATGCAGACGGCCACACCCGGAACCCTCGAGCTCGGAGGCTCAGCCGAAAGCAGCCCTGCCCCGTCCCACAGCTCCTCTTTCAATCAATCATCCCGGGAGGACGCAGGGGCGGAGCAGCAAGGAGACAAAGGCCGGAGCCCCGAGGAGCCGAAAAGCGAAGGATCATAAGCTGGAGAGGATGACGATGTGGGAAAATCAAGGAAGAGAAGAAGAGAGAGAGAGGAGTGTGTCATCCCCGCAGAATGTTCTTGTATGTGTTGCAGCAGTACTCCAGCGGGATCCGATCTACTGGCACTAAACCTCCACCAGACCTGGGCAAAAAAAACATTTGAATATGGTCACATATATTCAAACTACTTAAGGTGCGCTTGATTTGTCTAATCAGACATTCAAAAAAAAAAAAGAAAAGCCTCAAAAGTGGATGAATCACATGCAAGTCCTGATGAGTCGAGTGCTTCTGGTAGTTTTCCCTTCTCTTCAAAGTATCCAGAACATTCTCAGTGAACATTTTGCCCAGGTCTGCTCTCAGCACATTTGTACAGTAGTTTGTAGTTTGACACACAAACTCTGTGGTACACACTCTCTATCTCTGGCACACACACACACACAAAACATGGTGCATATGTAATCTCCAGCATGCACGTCCCCACATAAACACACACACACACACACCCTTACCAAATCAGACTGTTACTCTTGGTTGGCAGTCCTCAGGGACCGCCACCAAGGACCATGACACACAAAGGCACTTTGTCACTTATTGTGCAGATGCAGTTTGCTGTTGCCAGCCAGCCAGCCAGCCCTCAGATGCCATTGACTTGACCTCCTACTCGCCCCTCCACTCCTCAGCACAGTGGATCGGGACACAAACACAACCCCAACGACCTCCACTTATATTCCACAGCCCCTCGATGCTGCAAGACAGACAGCACACACACACTTATATATACTGTACATTACACACACCAACATGGACACATCTGTGCAGTGTGAGCACTTGTACACAAACATAGTCAACCCTGGTCTGACCAAGCCATCGGCCTGCACAGTTTTTAGTGATTGTAGTGAGAAGAGAAGCTGAAAGCATGAAATCTATTCGCTCCTGGAAAACAAAAAGGAAGCAGGAGTTGGGATGTAGTGTGACCAATATTTGCACCTTCAGTTATTTGCCATTATGAAAGACTGAGTCCTCATTGGTGGGAGCTGATTATATATGTCTGTATGTCTGTCGGGGTGCCCTCCCCGAAACCTGTGTGAACAGGCACCATAAAGAGATTATGTAAAGAGACTAATGGTTGTGAGGCTTTGAAGATTCAACGATGAGTTGGACACTGACTGGCTCCCAACAGAGCGCAGGGAAACGCTGAAGAAGAAACCGGATGATGTTCGATGAAAGGAAGATTCATATTCCAACTATAGGAAGACAGATAATAACCCTGAATAAGGACAACAACAACAACAACAACAGAGCGAAAACGTAGAATTTTAACCAAACTTCTCTGAATCTCCCAGTGGATATAATGTTGCTTTCTCTCGTTATTGTTGCCGTGGAAATAACCAGTTTTACCGTGGCCTGTTTTTCTCTCGTGGCTCTATTGTGTTTCTTCTCCAGCATAAAAAAATCACAACAAAAAAAAAACTTTGGACAAAGAAGGGGAGGAAATCGGTCGGTGGAAGCCCCTACTTTTAATCATACCTGGGGCAGTTCTCCACCTGCCCTGCCCCCTTTCCTCCGCTACTATTTCTCACCAGACACAGAAGTGGGGGAGCAGGGGCGTTTGTCGTTTTGTTAAAAAACGCAGAAATCAGGTGTTTGCACAATTTGTGCGGCCCCTCTCATCTGGGACCGCCGCAAGTTAAATCAGGAAAGTATTGTTTTTAGAGATTGTTTTAGTAGAAAAAATAATAACCTTGTTCTGTATGTTATCAACCTCCTTTTTTCCTCCCCTTGTCCTCCCTTCTCTCCTTTTAACCCATTTCTCCTCAGTCCTTCCTCCCCTTTTCACCTCCCTCTTTCCTCGGGTCTCCCTTGACCCCCCTCAAGTGTTGTTAGAAAGTGCCCTTAAGCACTGGTCCCGGGTCAAGCGCTATGTAGCTCAGGATGGCTCTGGTTAGGGTTAGTTCAGGGAAAGCAGATCCTAGACCAGCCCTGGAGGGCAGTCTCTGGAGCCCTCCCCTCTTCCCTCTCTTCTCGACACTTTATCCTTTCCCGTCAAATGGTGCAATAGGACATTTATTTTTTTGAAAGTGGGTGGGTTATTTTGTTTCCGGGGGAAGGCTCTGTGCCATAGATATTGAATCCAGTGCAGTCAGTCAGTGAGAGGAATGAGCTGTTGTGATACTATCTTTAACTATGGTATAAAACAAAAAAGAATCACACAATTATTGTTCTTGTTGAAGAGATAGAGGGTTTAACTAACTAAAAGTCAAAGACAACTTTTGAATAGCACTTTTTGGCTCTTTGCTTCCTTGGTGAAGAGTGGGGGTAGTTATTATTATGGGTATCTCTTTTGTTTCTCTGTATACAGTTGGATGTGTGAAAAAATATATATACCGGTATTTCCATATATGTGCATTTAGGTCTGTCATTGGGTGTGTGTGAATGTTTTGGCACATGCAGGTAGTGCGTGAACACAAACAACCTCTTGTCTTTCTCCACACAGCAACATAATCAATAGTATATTTTTCATTGTATTCTACATTCTATATTCTACTCTAGAGACAGTATTTTTATAGTCACCATGACTATTTTGTCTGCCATCTTGACTGTTATTGAACCCCGTTGATTCAGGATATATATGAAATATATATTCAGGATATATATTATATAAATATATATAAATACACACAGGTAATAGAAGACTATCAATTCACATCTCTTTGGGGTTAGGGCTGTTAAGTGTCCATCTGCATGCATGTGCAATCACATGCACACATGCACACACACCCACACAGACATTTGTGCATACACACACATGTATGCGTGTACACTGTATGATTGTGCTTAAAAATAAACTGTCCTTACTTTGGAGAAGGAATTTTAGGATGAGCGATGTGAGTGTTATCTCATAAGCAGGCATGTTGACCATGTGCAATATTTCTAAACAACAAAAAACTAAATATTGAAAATATTAAAGATCTAACACAACATTGTATGTCGTTGAAGTTATTTCACATACCAAACTGTATTCCTTATGCATTTATCAACGTACAGAAGGGGTCAGATTGCTTTGATAATACATTTATCGCAAGTTGTACTTTGCTTTTTCCAAATTCATCCTTAAATTAAATTTAAAAATGTGGCGGTTGAATTATGAACAGGATCTACAGATGCAGCCAACTGGATCCACCAGGCAAGTCCCCCAAATCCCTGGAACGTTCAGTGTGTACTTCTCCAGCTGGCCTTTATCAAGCATATCAGTGCTAAGAGTGCTTATTGGATTAGAATAGCCTTTCATGTCAGGTCATATTGGGTGAGAGGTGGGCTAAGGTAAGAGGACCTGGACAAAGAGCCTTCCATATTGGCAAAAACAATGTGGGAAACTGGACATGACACTCTTATTTTCATCCTATGACTGTTATATAATATTACAGAAGAAATCTTGAAGAAGATTCAAATAATATCACAATGTTGAATCTCCAATATGTCAATCATAGTATTTTTTTAAAAGTATTTTCATTCTTTTTTTCACTGATATTGAAATTGTTACTAAGATTATATTTTCATAGACTAATCAGAAGATGTCAAAACATTGCTTTATGGTCCAGCATAACAAATTTGTAATGTAAAAAATAGTCTGTGTATTATTAGAATTAGGTGTTGGGCAACTTGCCACCAGCGGGAAAAATTCAGTAATTTTTAGGTGATTTTAATAGAAATTCTAGAATATTAGACCTGTAATTTTTTATGGTAATATACACTATTACTTCTGCTAATTGTGCGGCCTACAGCTACCGTTAAGTCATTCTAAATTTGTAGTTGTTTTGATTTGTGGAATCCTGAGCAGCCAACCTGAGCAACAAATCCCTCGAACTTCATCTCCCAGGTGGCATTGCGAGCGGTCTGTTTCTAGGTGTCTAGCAACAGCTACCAGCCCAGACAGCCGGCGGCAACGGGAGCGCTATTTCTCGGTGTGTCTTTCCACGATTATTCGCTGCCGGGTCTTCATAAATAATAGTCAGTTGGCTGAAAATAGTGAAACAACAACCCTGACCCCTGCACAGAGATATGAGCGGCAGCGGGCGGCCCAGGACCAGCTCGTTTGCTGAGCCGCCAGGTGTTCCAGGAACCGCCGCTGCGTCCACCGGATCAGCCGCTGCCGTGGGGAGCAGCACAGGAAAGTCCGGGGTCCCGCAGGCCTCCGGCAGCAGCTCGTCGGGATGCTCGAACCTCAAGCTAGCCAGTAAGTTCTAATTAGCTGCCAGCTCTTTGTCGGAGTCTATCTATCCAATACATTAAAAGGTGTGCTTTTACCTCTATACCTGCCAATGTTATGTGTCACAACCAAAAGGGAAGTGATTATTGCTCCGGTGTAGTGCTAACTAACTTGCTATCATGCTAACTCGCTAGCTAGCTAACGTTAGCCACTTGTTTTGTATGTTACTTGTTCCCAGTCCGGCCGATGGATGAATTCAGCTCAACTGATGTCAAAATATCAGCTGGCTGGTCATATCTTTAACCCAGTGTAACGTCAGACAAATATATGAATAATGTGATTTATTGATGTTATTTACAAGATGATGATCTATTTGATTTAACTGTGGTCAACGGGAGTGAGCAGTAAAACGGGCTCTGTTGTTCTTTGTGGTCAAGCAGGACCCAAATACCTAAGCTTGAGTGCTGCATTCACGGTTCTTTTTAGGGGTGTTGTTGAGAGTGCGGCATCAGCTATCAGTCTGGCTCGTCTGGAAGGGGTCAGGACGGAAAGTTGCCTTTCACCAAGGTCACCTGTGGGGCAAAGGCTTAGCAGCAGGTGGCCGACGCCTGGAGGATGCAAGTGATGCACGTCCAGCACACGAGCCGGCTGTCTGCAGGGATGCCAAGGAGTATGTTTCCTCAGTCTGAGATGGAGTTATCGCATGCACCCTTATCAACGTAGTGACGGGTGTAAGCAGATATGTGTGTATGTGTGTGTTAATCCAAACCTTATCATCCATTAGCAGGCAGCGGTGTGTGACTTTGATATTAGAGGCCGAATGGGGGGGGGTCATCTCCAGTTCAAAGCACTGTGACCCTTTGCTCTCCCTCAGCAGCAGCAGAGCAGCACTGCCAGAGGCCCTTAAAAGCCCTAATGTTGCCTTCAGCTGGTAAAGATTCTCTTTTGGATGACTGATGGAAATGTTGCCAGGTTTGGGAGTCCTGGAGGCTATTTGAAGAGGCCGGATTAACCCAGTTAGCCCGATATTTCTGGGAGAGAATGATATGATTTGACATTTTAAATTACTGGGGAAATTAAACTTGGACATGGAGCATTAAGGATGTTGTGTTGCCATACCAACCAGTGTTCTGTCATTACGAACAACAGTGGAAAATATTTGATGACTCTAAGTACTCTCGCTTGAATGAATTACCCCTCATACTAGCAGTCCAGTGTTTTTTGCCCCAGAGTGTAGTATCTTGGCACTTATAGTCCATCCAGAAACTTTGGGGATCAAACTTTAAATTTGCAGATGTAGTTGTCTTTTGTCTTCTACAAAGTGTCGACATAAACAAGAAGGTTAATATTTTCCCTCCATGCAGGCAGGGTAGCTCCAGCCGCATGGCATCCTGCAGACACATGAAATATTATGCACACGCAAACAGATCAAATTGATCTGCCCAGTATATGCCCTATAATACTTGAGGTGCCCAATCCAGCTAATGGAGTTGGTATTTAACCAGTATACTATTTCAGTGTTTTACCAGTGCATGCTTAGCAGGTAGCAATGGACAGACACAGTAGATATAAAGTATTTGACACTTCAAAGCAGCTGTTGCAAATGTCCCAAGGAGAAACAGACAAGCCCAGACTTGTTTGTGATAAAGAGCAAATAAAGAGAAGGCAGTCTTCTGTAGTGAGGCGTATCGAACAATTACAATGTGATGGCATGTTTTACTGATGTAGAAAATCTCCCACTGATTTAATATCAAAAAATAGTTGCCATTTTTTTCTACAAGGGTATCAGATTCCTAGAACATAGCATATCAACTATAGACCTGATGATGTCATGAGATAACTCTTTTGGAGTTGATCCACAAATAGAGTTTTTGACATATTACAACTAGGAGAGCATAATCAAGGGGATTAGGAAATAGGGTTTTAAATCAGAACACTTTTCCACATCCCAGTGTAATTACAATGGCTGCTGTGACAGTGTCCGAGCACTTGTTCCATTATTCACTGTCAGTGGAGCATCTCCAGGATTTGTCTGTGGTGACATCATCATCGTCTGTAGCTTTATACACAAATTCAGTTGACCTCTAAATAACATTTACACACAGATTTTCTGGGTCGATTTTCTCTTTAACAGTGTGGTGAATAATAGCTACCTCTTACCACACAGTTAGTTGTGATAAAGGAAATCATGTGAGCAGCACAGGAGCGGTTGTAACACAAGGCTGTTTCTGGCCACGATTACTTCATGTAAATTTTATGTAAACCAGCTTTCTGTTGACTGAACAACATAACCATGATAACCTGGGATGTTGTATTGAATTTTTTTGTGGTCCTGTCACATGAGCACAATGACTGTAAAACAACAGATACTTGATAGAAACCTCACACTCACACCAGAGGCTCTCCCCATAGAGTAGATGGCCTGGTTAGATTTCTGAAACACTGCTGCATTAAACTGCATATTAATCAGGTAAACTTAATGCACTTGAAGCTACATTGCTTTAAGATTTGGGGTTCATGTGAGTACAGTGGGTTTTTTGTGTATAAAGGAAAGCATAGAGAAGCTGCTGGTTTATGCTTTAATGGAAAAAGTTTTTCAATTCACATTTCATATTGTCGTTGGAGTTTAAAAACACCGTTTAAATATATATGGATGTGACAAAGTTTGATTTATTGCATGTTTTATGGGATTATTTCCTGCCGGAGACTTGAGTTTCCTTCTGTGAATGTGAGCTGAATGGCAGGAAGCGGTGTGTGACAAAGTGCAACGCTGATATGAAAACACCGACACAATGAAACAATGATACAACAGACACACTGACACAGCCTCAGTTGTTCATCATGTTTTATTTTGATGGATTGTTCACCTCGGGGAAGGTAAAAAATGAATGAAAACAGCCCTCGTATCTTCGCTTGTACCGACACATCAGCAAGAAACGATGTAAGAGGAGCAACATGGACAGTTGGTGTAAACGTATCCTTTAACCAACTGTCCTACTTTTAACCTGCAGCTTGTGTTCACTCCTGTCCAAAGGGTGAACCCAGTGACCCGGTCACTCTGCAGTTTCAGCTGTAACAGATATCACCAGCCTGCATACAGTATTGGATGACCACCAACACGCTTTAGTCGCTGAAGACAGTTCACAGAGTGTGTGTGATATGGACGTACAGTAACACCAGGACATGCAGTTGTGTCTGTAAGAGAGCCGTATCAATAAGTGCATTGTGTTGTTTGGTAAACAAAGCAGTAAGTATGGGGACAGGGTCAGTGTGACAGTGACCCAGCTCAATGACAGAGATGACAAAAGGCTGCTCCATTATTAAGTGTCATATATCTACAGTATACATGATTATAAATAAAGGGATCCAGATGTGTGGAGCTTCTTTAAGTATTTAAGTCTCAGAAATGCATCATGTAGCCTAATGGTCAATTTGTAGAAGCTTAAATGAACCAGATTTTTCATGGCTTCGTTATCCTCTTTCTTTTTTAACTCAAACTTCTCCCTTTAGTTCACGCACTTTAACACTCTCCCAACCCTTTCAGATCTATGGTCTTCATCTTTTGCAAAACAACCTCTTATTTTGTCTTATAATGTACTCCAACTGTTTTATTTTCTTTACTGCTGCTGGCACATAACACATTTAACTCTTTTCAGCACTTACATTTTAACTGTTTTACCTCCTTTCAGTAATTGTATGTGGACTACTTCTTTAACTAGGGACACACCTGATCTCGTCTGAAACACGTGACTGACCTGATTTGTACATTTGTGTTTTCTTTGATTCAACAGCTGCAAGCAGATGTTAATTCTCCACAGAAAATTCAGCCATTACCATCTTTTTTGAGCTGCATTATTGTACACAGAACAATGCAGGCTGTAAAAATTACTAACCACTAAATTGAATGAGACGAGTAGATGAGGGTCCTGGAAACAGATAGCTGAGAAAGTCACTATCACTTTCTCATGAATGTGTAGAAGTCTGATGCTTTTTTACATCACAGATGTTAAACAAAATTGTTGAAGAATGTGAGACTGGCATCGTGTTAGCTCAGCGGGTAATTCAGCGGCCCTGGGTTTGACTCCCACCCTCTGCCCTTTGCGCCCTGTCATCCCCCACTCTCTTTTCCAACACTATCCACTATCAGTAAAGGAATAAAAGGCCAGAAAGTAGTACTAAAAGAATGTGAGACTCTCTGATCGCGGGTTCCACTCCCGGTCTGCCGATCACTTGGTGCATGTCCTTACCACTCTCTACTCCACACATTCCCCGTCTCTCTTCAGCTGTCCAAAAAGCAAAAGCCTAAGAAACGTCTTCGGACAAATGAAGGCCTTGAACACACACACACACAAGAGATGATGGTTACACACATGAGATGACGTTAGATGATGTCACATAAACCGTAAAGTCAATTTTAAAACGTAACACCAAGCCACCTCAAGGTGTTTTATCCTCATTTGAGGCAGGTTTTTTAAACTTGTGAAAGCCCTCATGACACATTTTCTTTCTCTCTCTGGTAAGTACAATGCTACAAAGCTACAGGCTACAAGGTTTTATACCTGACATGAGTTTCTGTGCACACAATTTGTGACTAGTGCAGAGCATTAGCACCACTAAACGATACAAAATAACCAGTCTATGGAGAGCTGTTATCACTTAACAGTTTATCAGGACAGAGAGAGTCGCCGGCCTATTTCTGGGTGCATTCCCAGTTTAATTAGTCACAGTGTCTTGCACATGAACTCTTCGGTTCCTTCCTTCTTCCTTGGAGGCTGTGTTAAGTTGAAATCCATTCACTTGACTGTCATTAACCTAAATATTCACACGGCCAGCTGAGAAACGCGCGGGGACGTATAAGCTGGCTGCAGCAAGCATCCTGTGCTGAATGTCAGTGTTGTGTAGGTAAAGTGGTAGAGCTGTTTCACATCACTACCTCTTGTGTAAAAATACTTCACAGGCACCAGAGTCCATTTTTATCCCTTTTATTAAAATGAGCAGCTTTAGCATAATTAAGCAACTTATAGGAACCTGCTATGACTCATAACTGTAGAGCCGCACTTCAGCGGTCTATAAAGGGGATGTGATATGTGCTGAATCATAACTCTGTATTCCCCCTGACCTCACGTTGACCCCGTTTCTGCTTGTTTTCCAGGAGACAGCGGGAAGGTGACGACCGTTGTGGCCACACCAGGTCAGGGACCGGACCGCCCACAGGAAGTCTCATACACTGACATCAAGGTGAGTGAAACCGGGACCGAACAGCGTCATCATGAGAAGCTCTCTCCTTACATGTAGAAGTACAACTGTATAACCTCATCTGCCGCTACTGTAACTGAAGCTGTTTTCCCACTAGTCAAAAAACACCCAGCCATACGTTCGCAGGTGTTAGTGGGTCAAATGACTCTGCAGTAGTCCCGGGTAATTATCTCCTCGGCTCCGATTGGTATTGATGGGAACCCAAAACCACGCTAATCTCCGCCCCCTTTCCGGCGTGATGATCCATTGGTAACTTCTGCGACTCCTCGTCATCTCCGCTACAAATTCCTCCCGTCTCCGTCCAAGCAGCGCTCGAGCATCATCAATTTGTCGCACCTAGTTTAATAAATTAATAGACTATAAAGACCTAACCACCGTAACATCGCTGTTTGCTCACCCTGTTGCGGGCGCGTTTGTGACGTCAGACAGTGACGCAGCAGAAAAGAGACAGACAGGAGAATAATCCACTGGCAGTGGGAACAGAGACAATCGGCATCTATAAGCAGGTCTTCCCGGCTCTGACAAACCTGTGTCAGCACTAAATTTAGGTGGGAAAGGGGTATAAGAGGTCTGCAATCTGTCTGGCTGAAACTGATAACGTTGTTTATCAATACCAGTAGCTCCTTAATATTTCTGCCAAGTGCTTTTTATGTGTATTGCCTTTATAGCCTACTTTCTTTAAGCCGTCGTGCCTTGCCTCTGATCTGTAAATGTGACATAATTGTGTCAGTTTCAGGCTGATGAAATTACTTTGGAAGAGATGGGTGTTAAAGCAGAGAAGTGGCTTCTTTCTGTCTCTTTTCCAAGATTGCTGAATACTTCTGTGATAGTGTTTATCACATGTTTTATCTCAGAGTCAATAGTCTGACAAATCTGGCTCATCGGAAACATTGACACCTTTCCAGTGTCTGCTCAGTCAAAGGTTATTAACTTGTTATATAACCATCTTCAAATGATCTTTGTTTTCATGCATTTTTCTAGAAGTTTTTTGCCATTTATTTTTCTGACAAATCCAGTTATGGGCGACTGCTTACTTTTGGGTTGTCGCTTCACTTTTGAGGGAGCTGTCATGTCATGTCATGAGCGCCTACCTTCTCTAAACCTAGAGTGGAAGAGTAAGAGAGCGGTGTCTCGGTTCAACGAGTGACGACGTTAACTGGCGGCTTTCATCCGAATGCATCTGTGGTTGTCGTGGTTACAGCAGCTGATAGAACTTGAAGAGAATATGCAGCCGTCCTCGAGAGTGCCTCTTTGTTGTTGTTGATATACTTATCTGTTACGTCTTTGAAGTGTTTGTGCGAACGTGTCATGAAGGCTGCTAACGCTCGGCCACATTTAGAACGCTGCTTGTTGTTACGCTAGAACAGGAAGAGAGCGAGTCGTGCGTTAAACCAAACACCGGTCCCCGGAAACGGCTCGTCATCGGTTGTATGGAGGTATTTCGGGTTTTGTGCAAGTGAAGTTGTCCTTAGAATTAATGAATAATTTTGATCTCAGTGTAGATCCAAATAATGGTGATTTTTGAAATCATCATGGTCAGAGCTGGCATGGCAGAACAGTACCTACTCTGATCTATGAGAGTCCCTCTGAAAGCTTTCTAAGGACGACGTTATTTCCAATTTCAACAACATTCCAGTCCTCAGGGTTCCTCTTGTGCTGTCATTGACTTCTTCAGTCGAGTGTCTGACTCTTTCTTTTTCTGTGACAATCTTGCAGGTGATTGGAAATGGGTCGTTTGGTGTGGTGTACCAAGCTCGCCTCATCGACAGCCAAGAGATGGTGGCCATTAAGAAGGTTCTGCAGGACAAGAGGTTCAAGGTAGGACTGTTGTATTAATTATTCCAGTGTGATCTAAACTTGTTACCTTTCCTTGGGTCACCAACAGTCTTGCAGGCTTTATGGTAGGTCTAGATATAAACTATAAGCTAGATACAAGCTTCATATTTCACTCTGTGATACCTGTGGAGTAGCTTAGCATAATTTACAGTTTAAAAAAAAACATTTTTCTCACACTGGTGCTCTGTGCAGGCCCTCATACAGCCTCTGCCTGAAACGACTGAGTTAGCTCTGTCCCTTTAAGAAACCCCGCCCCTACGAGCCAGCTTTCTTCTGATTGGCCAGCTCTCCGAAGCCTGCTGTGACGTCACAAAGTGCAGCATGTAGAAAAAACTGTGTGAAAGCTGGCGTTCACAGCAGACTGAGCTGAGAAGCCTGGGGATTACACCAACATACTTTGACCTACAGATCTGAAACTTCACCCACGTCTAGTCTGGACATCCAACAGTTTAACTTTATAAATACGTCTTAAAATGTGAATCAGCATAATACCCCCTCTTTAAAGGTTTCTCTGTCTTGATCTTGATCTCCCATCCGCACTCGTGTTTTCTGCAGAATCGAGAACTACAGATCATGAGGAAGCTGGACCACTGCAACATCGTCAGACTACGTTACTTCTTCTACTCCAGTGGCGAGAAGGTAACCGCTCATGTTCTCTTCTCCTGAGCAGTGGAAGAATAATCTAATGTGGTCATACAAAATGTAGCTGAGTCATTGTAATCACACACCCTTACCTCACAAACCACAGTTTCTGGAGATTACAGTAAATCAGAGGAAGTGATGTCAACACATTAAGGATAAGATTACTCATATGCAGCTTAAAGGAAAAACCCCAACAATAAAAAGGAAGCAATGCATTTTTTGCTGACAAATATAGAAACTCTTCTGAATAATCTACATTTCTGAAATCAGGATTTGACCTAAAGATCAACAGTCATGAAAGTTGCTTTTTTACACGACACAAAACAGGATCTTTTATGAAGTCATACATATTTTAAACACTGTGATCTCTCTCTGCTCTGCGCTGTGCTGTACAGAAAGATGAAGTGTATCTCAACCTGGTGCTGGACTTTGTCCCTGAGACGGTCTACAGGGTTGCCAGGCATTTTAACAAGGCCAAGAGCATCATTCCCATCATTTATGTGAAGGTAAACTTCTCCTTTTTCCTACCAAGAGGGCGTCTTTACAGCGTCTTCTTTTATCGCCATGTTTGTGTATTTGTTTGACAGTTTGGAGAGCTTATCTCATCTGTTGTTTATTTTATTGTCCTCAGGTGTACATGTACCAGTTGTTTCGCAGTCTGGCTTATATCCATTCCCAGGGTGTTTGTCACAGAGACATCAAGCCCCAAAACCTGCTTGTTGACCCAGAAACTGCCATCCTCAAGCTGTGTGACTTTGGCAGGTGAGCTGCAGGAACAGATGGATTTCTCCCACACAGAGACAGAGGATTTATCAACAGCGAAATAAATGTTTATATGTGTCGAAAAGAGAGAATTAAACTGAACTTTATCTATTCTCCAGTGGGGTATTCAGCTCGTGTGTCATTGCAAATAACATGCAAAGGGTCATGCATGAATTAGCCAGTCAAGCCATTCTGCATCTTTATCATTAAGTTTGATTTCTTGTGTTTTGCAGCGCCAAGCAGCTGGTCCGCGGTGAACCCAACGTGTCGTATATCTGCTCCCGGTATTATCGCGCCCCCGAGCTCATCTTTGGTGCCACAGACTACACGGCAAACATTGACATCTGGTCAGCAGGCTGCGTGCTGGCTGAGTTGCTGCTTGGTCAGCCCATATTCCCCGGTGACAGTGGAGTAGACCAACTAGTAGAGATTATCAAGGTGAGAGTGCTTCTCAGGTATCTGTGCTGCTAAAGGGGCTGTTTTCAGTGGAGATGTTAAGTTGGTTTGTGTTTCTGGGGTTCATTATTTTGCATTGATAACATAAAAGACAGCAGTATAAGTCTAACCACACACCTGTGTGTCTGCAGAAAGCTGCTCATACTCTTCCTACATCTGCTTTCAGGTGCTGGGGACCCCAACGAGGGAACAAATCCGAGAGATGAACCCAAACTACACAGAATTCAAGTTCCCCCAGATCAAAGCTCATCCATGGACCAAGGTAAGAGAATACCTGAGGTCAAACACCAGCAGGGAATGAGTGAATAAATGTATGTGTCAAAGTCCTGATGAAGGGAGAAAGAAAATGTAAACATATATGTATAAAAGCAGTTTATTAATACTATTTTAATGCAATTTAATGCATGTTTTGAGACAGATTTTGTACATTTTCTGCAAGTGTTTTGAATTCCTTCATTTATTCCCAATGCGTTTGCTCCAAAAATTGCCATACCTTACACCAGAACAACAGAAGAGACCTGTTGTTGCCCACACAGTCTATTTAAATCTGCGAAGTTGAAGTGCTTTTTGTGTCCTCCTTCTGAAAGTCGGTTAACCCTGACACCTAAAGAGCTCCGAAACTACGTCAAACCAACAGAAGTGGCTCTTCAGTATTTACTACAAAGCGCATCGTTTCTACTCCAAAAAAAGCACGCAGTTCCCATTTACAGTCCTGGAACATCAGAGTCATGCTAACCTGCAGCTATAAATAATTACTAAAACAGTTTACAACTATTTAGCTTTAAACTGAGACAGCGCTGTCCTTTTTTGGGTTCTTCCTATCGGTCCTACATTCATGTTTTTCTTAGGACTGACCCAAATGCTTCGACGCTTCGAAGCTTGAATCGTTACCACGGTGATCAATGGCAAAAATCAGTATTCACATTTTTTTTTTCCTTTTTAACCCCTCAAAAATAAGAATTAGCTTATTGAAATAATAATAATAATCATTGTAGTGACTTTTAGACAAACCAATATATCTAAATAAGCCACTGAGTTGTGGACGGGTGAACAAGTTTAGGATGTGTGTTCTGGGATGAAAATAAATCGATGTCCATGCACTGTTCATCTTTCAAGTCTGTGATCCATTTATTAAGTTCATCAAGGCTGATTTCAATGTCCGTTATATCGCAGCGATGTTTCCATCCCTTAAATATAAAGCGAGCTGAACCGAACCGGTCAAAAACTGTTTGCCTTTGCATACACACACCTGCACCGGGGCATTACCTATATGCATGCCTATACATGATGCTCCACCTGGTGTTCGATTTTGGAACAGCATGATAATACACGGCACGGTGTTAAACATAAAACAAACCACCACCACCACCGACATCATAGTGAGTCTTCGAATACACAAATCACAAGCAGCGCCCAGTTAGTGACGTGTTTTCCATCACCCAGCAGCGGTTGGTCTGCCAGAGAGGGTAAACAGTCTAAAAAGGGAAGCGACATTAGGGGGCACCCATGAGATGAACCTGAAATCTTTGAGATTGTCAGATTAAGTGGTGTTTTTTACCAAAAAATCTCATCCTGCTTTCTTTAATCGTATGTATCACTCACTTTAAAGCGTGCAGAGAATCGCTTCGTCTGACACCTACCCCCCACAGGCGGTTTCAGGCCTTAAAAATAACTATATAAAAATAATCAATCTTGTCTCTGATGGTCTGGTTTGCTTTTGTAGGTCATGTAGAGTCATCAGAATTAATTTCAGTCTGTTTCATAACCAGCTTTAAACTTGACCTTAACTCTTCCTGTTCCTCAGGTGTTTAAACCTCGCACCCCTCCAGAAGCCATCGCTCTCTGCTCCCGGCTGCTGGAGTACACGCCGGCCTCTCGGCTCTCCCCACTAGAGGCCTGTTCGCACGCCTTCTTCGACGAGCTGCGCCAGCCCAACACGCGACTGCCCAGCGGCCGAGACCTGCCCATGCTCTTCAACTTCAGCCCCACAGGTACAAACAGAATCAAGCACACTTTTTATGTATCTGTCTAAATATTTAATTCTTTATAAGTTAGTGAGGAAGTCAAACCTCCTTCTCATTTGGTTGTCAGATTCAGTTTTGTGCAACGTGTTCTCGATTGACTCATCACCATCTGCTTAATACAATGAGCTGGTGTTTCTTGGTTTGTTTTGGGCCAACACTGTGGCCTCCAAGGAGGCGCAATTAATGCAGTGTATATGATCTCATTGTTGTGTGACACTGTCCTCTTGATAAATGACTCATCATGAAATACAAACTCTGTTTGATTCTCTGCAGAGCTGTCGATCCAGCCCCAGCTGAACTCGACCCTCATCCCTCCTCACGCTCGCTCTCACACAGCTGCTTCCGCCCACGGTGGGAAACTCTTATGTTAATCTTACTATCGTTTTAATGTTGATTTTATAATATGGGTCTTGTGGTGCATAAAAATATGTGTTAAGATTTGATACTAAATGAATTCCATTTTAACACATTTTTAAGATTTTGTTGTGTTGTTTTATCGATCTCACCTGGTGATGGATTGTGTCAAAGCAGGGAATTCTGGGATTCAAAATATATAGTTAATAGTAAATATTTAATGCTCGCTCTCCCATCGGCTGTTTAAAAGTTGCCTTGAGTTTGCATTATGATTCAATCCCTTTACGTTCTTCAACTTTGACCAAAATACAATGAATCATCTGGCATTAGAGAAATGTTAAGTTCTGCAACCAAGATGGTTTAATGTGTCCAGTCTGGTGCTTCTTTGCTGAAACCAGAGTAATGTGTGCTGTTTGACACAAGATGGCAGCATTAGACATGACATCAGAAAAATACTCAAGAACTGAGTCTTTTACTCAGGTTCACTACAGATTTAAGTAAGAGATCATGTACAGTGAGCAGGTTGTTATCGTGGGATGGCTTTTTACTTACGAAATCAATAATTTGACACATATTTATTAATTTAAAATGTTCTGTTTAAAAAAAGTCCACTCACAGCGAGAGCTGGTTAACTCAACGGTTAACTCTGTAGCCTTTTTAAAATGAGCCAAGCTTTTTACTCACATTAAATGGAAACATTAGTAAAACACAGTGAACAGGACATGAATCAGCGTCTGATGGAGGTTTTCTGTCTCGTCACTGTCAGTGAGTCTGTTAGAATTTTCTTTTCCATTCACCGTCTTTAAACACAGGCGTATCCCGAGCTGAGTTCTGTTTAATCTTTACTTAATGTGCCGTCTTCAGGTCTGTCGATCTCTCTGTCGTAGCTTCAGTTTTTTCTTTATTGTTTTCTCTCCGCTGTTCTCGTCTCTTTTCCTTTTTCTGTCTGTAAAGAGACCGAAGTCAAATTTACCCGACTTCTTTTGGCGGATTGATATGATTACAGTTAGTCCTCCGGATGTGTGATTAGAGCCGCATCCCTAGCAACGGTTTGTTCTTCATAGCAACAGTCTGTTATTGAGAAATAGCAGACCCCGGAACACAGCCGTGTAATAAGAATTGTTAACCCGTTGTTTAAGACCCAGTTTGCCGATTTTCAACTTCAGTCCTATCATGCTATTACGGGGAAAATGTAATTTCACTCTGTGCCTTTTAAGGAAGCTATCCGCTTCTCCAATGGGCCCTAGAAAACCTCCACCAGACTACATAAAATGCGTCATCTGACGGAGGCCAGGGAGCTCGCTAAACTAGACTTCCTTAATCTAGGACGCCCGCCTCCGATGTCATGTCTCGTTCAAAGTCGTCAGGTTAGAAATGTAGACTGCAGACCTGAAGACTTTTTAGACGATCCAACGGTATATTCTCGTTGTAGTTCAGATTCTGTACCGCTCTGAGAAACGGTAGTATTTCACTCCAGCGTCTCTCGCTGGGCTGTTCCTTTTAGAGGGAGGGGAGCAATGCATGCTGGGTGTTGTAGGAATGTAGAATGGCTGAAACCACGAGCTGTTTGTACAACTTTCTCCACAGCTATGGCGCCAATTTCAAATGTTATTGCTTCTATTGATTCAGGGGCCAATTGCTTTTACCCTTTATAAAATCAAGTATTAAATGTTGCCTTGAATATTTGGAGACCCTGAAAATGCACATTAGAAAAATACTTTTTTAAGATGCCAAATAACCTTCACAGTTTTTTGTCTAAATATAACATAGTTCTCGTATCTGAAGCCCTTTCTCTTTATAGAAGTGAATAGTGTGATATGTAATTGTCTGACTTTTCCCCTCTAATATCAGAGTATACCTGTTTCTCAGGCTCTTTGTGTCTCTAAATGTTTATTTACACCTCTATTCCCTGTTTCCTCTTCTGTCCTGCAGATGGTACCGGTTCCGATTCATCTCAACACAGTTCAGTACCTGGATCTCTTAACAGCATCTGAAGCAGCTTCTCACCTGCCTGCCAGTCAGCCTCACCCTTACCTCAGACACACACACACACACACACACACACACACACACACACACACACACACTGTACCGCTTTCCTCCATGCTGCTTGCTCTCCTCTTAGATGACCCGTTTTGTACAGTGAACACAAACAAACATTAGTTCTGTCGCTGCCAGTGTTGAAACTACAGCAGGAGATTGTTACACACCCTCAGAGTTCGGCTGCTGCTCGGGTGGTTTGTGAAGGTTCAATAGTGGGGGCTGGTCCTCTGTAAGATAACCTTTTTTTAATCAGCATTTATTCTTTATATTTGTCTTTTATTTATTTGACTAATCGAGAGAATCATGTGATTTCACGACATTTTTTTCCACCTCAGATTATTTTTTTATATTCTTCAGTGTTCCTGCGTCCCTGTAAGTGAACTGTACGCTGCCTGACAGGGCGACCAGAACTCACCCCAAATAAGTGAAATCAGGGTAAAGTCAAACTTCTTTCACTCAGGCGAGAGAGCAGATGTAGGGAGCCTCATGTCTTTCCAGTCCTGCCTGATGTGTGTGTCGGAGATAGACCTCCAAGTGTTGTTCATTTACCTGCTCAAGCGGTGGGTAGAGGAGAGAAAGTCATCAGAACCAAGTAGCAGATATCAGGGTTTGGTGTTTTATTTCTTGCAGCCTCACTGGTTTCACTTTAGTGACGTGTGTTACGATGTGTTCCACTAGAACTGGCTTGAAATTTTGGAGAATCTTCCCCTTTAGTTGGATGGAAACAGGTAAAAAAGACAGACAGGGCAGGTCTCCGCCTTAGTAAATGATACGTCCTCCTCCGGATGAGACTCCCTCTGGAATTTTAGTTTTAAAAAAGTTCTAAATTTACTTTTGTTTTTCATTTTGAGTCTACAAAACAGGGTTGCACGGTGCTGCAGTGGTTCGCGCTGTCCCCTCTCAGCTGGAAGGTTCCTGGTTAAAGTCCCGGGTCAGACGTAGGCGGCCTTTCTGTGTGGAGTTTGCATGTTCTCCCCGTGCATGCGTGGGTTCCCATCGGGTGCTCCGGCTTCCTCCCACAGTCCAAAGACATGCTCGTTAGGTTCATTGGTGACTCTAAAATTGCCTGTAGGTGTGAATGTGAGGTGTCTTTATGTGTCAGCCCTTTGATTGACTGGTGATCAGTCCAGGTGTAACCCCGCCTCTCGCCCAGTGACAGCTGTGATAGGCTGCCTGAACAGGGTAAGCGGTATAGATGATGGATGGCTGGATGGATTTTGAGTCTTCAATCTGAAAAAATAAACTTAAATGTTGCTGTTTAGGATGACATCACGATGAGGGAGGATTACACCGCTAATGATAAGAGATATCAGACCTTTTTTGAGGTTATGTGTGGGTGCTTTTAAAAAGAATAATGAAATAGTTTTAAGATGAATTATTCATTTTTAAGCTCCTATTTAAACTTGGTGGCTCCCCTTTACAATTTGTCGTTGCCTTTTCTTGTGAAAACACTTTGCCAGTTCCACCAGCTGAAAATCAGTTTTATCTTCGGGAAATTACGAAGGTGTGTCTCTAAAACCTGTTTGATCCCATGCAGAAAACTGACATGTTGCTATATAATCCCAAAAAATCCCTTTACCGTTGAAAAATGCTTCCTGTCCCGATGTTAGTGTAGAAAAAATGCTTTTGAACGTTAGTCATCCTGTTGATGCTCTGCAGCAGACAAGCTTAAGTATGCTAAGAAGAAGGTTTAATGTTTATTAAACGTTCTGAATTTATTTATTTATTTGTTTTTAAGATGAGAGCTGGATGTGACGAGGGCTTTGAAAATGCCGCCGCAGCTTCTTTGGCGAACTGTAGAAGCAAAAATAAATAAAAGGACGTTTGCTGGGAGGCTTCGTGTGAGTAGAGTAGAAAATAAAGTCCGAGCGAGGAAGTTTGTGTTCGGTGTGTTTGTGCGCTTCTCTCTTTGTGAGGACCGATTCGATTCTTTTTACCCCACAAGAGTGAGAAAACAGCTTTTAGGTTTTTGGTCACAGATAGGCTCATTTAAAGGTCATAGGTCAGAGAATGTATTATCACAGTCGGCATCCTCTCAAGAATAGAACTACAAACGTGTGTGTGTGTGTGTGTGTCTGACCATTTCCCAACCTGCAGTCTAACAGTGTTGTAGGGATTAGAGCTGTCAACAATACAGATCTTTAGCGAGCAGTACAGACCACTTGAAAGTTTGTAGGATAGTATATTTGATACTATTGTACCATGCCTCCACCTGCTGTTTTTAACTGCAGCCATGTTTGTTTTTTTTAATACAAGAGCTCCGACGAGCCTCGATGCTTCTCGACTTCCACCACCCTCGGCACACTCACGTTCATTTTATATGAGGAGAGTGGAGAGCATTTTTCATTCTCTTTGTGGCCCAGCTGTCCTGGGTTCAAACTGCTACTCCCTCAGTCCCGCGGGCACATTTCTGCTTTCTTTGCTCTGAGGAGACAAACCCGGTGTGTTCGATCGATCTGCGGGCGTCACGCTCAGAGCTGTCAGACTTCCTGTGGCTATGAAAAGGTGTGAAACAAGCCAACAAGAGGAATCAAACACGTCTGATTTGTCTCTTCTCCAATCTCAGAAGCCATTTTCCCCCTCACTCTCCTTCTCTTATCGCACATGTAAATATCACTGATTTTTATTTTTCCTCTTTTTACTTTTTATTACAGAGTTGTTTATATCTTATTCCCCTCATCCTGTTGATGAAAGCAGTCTTAGTTTGTGCATTTTTTTTTTTGTAAATAAGTTTCTTTTTTCACAATTCAAAATGTAAATACTGCAAAGGAAAAAACTCAGCCTACTGCTCATGTTTGTTGGTGATCGTTCTATCTCTCTCTCTCTCTCTCTCTTTCTCGTGGTCCAGTGAGAATCGTACAGTCGCTGTTAACAGCATTGTTGCTCCGCTGTCGTCCCCGCTAGGTCCTCTGACTGTTGAGTGAATATTTCACATGTTCTGTTCCAAAATGCCCCTTTTCTGTTCACTACAAAGGCCTACAAATCTTGAGGACAGAGGCATGTCGTGTTCGCCTCTTAAAGCCATTTGAGTAGCATCCTGAGTTTGAGTCTGGCCAACCTGCTAAAGATGTCTTCTGTCCGTCTATACAGTATAATAAATGCCACAATGTTTGAAACAATCATGTTTGTTTACCTCTTTTATCTTGTTTTGAAACTATTATTTTTTTTGGCTTTTGCCTTTATTTGTATGACAGCTTCAGAGAGACAGGAAAAGTGGGGAGTAAAGAGTGGGGGTTGACATGCACCACATGATCTGCAGACCGGGAGTCAAACCTGAGATCAGTGCGTCGAGGACTGTTGCCTCTGTACATGGGGCAGCTGCTCTACCCACTGAGCTAAACCAGCGCCCCTTAAAGCACCTTGTATTGAAGCAGCCTGTAAAGACTTTAAATCCCTTTTCAAGGACGGCAGATTCTCCACAAGAGAGAGCTGTTTACTCATGTGAAAACAATCCACAGAAGCGTACCCATGCCAATTAAAGTAGAACACATTCAAGATCTAATAAGGCCTGGCCTTGCATCCTTTATCCTTACGTCTGTACGTCTTTTAATGTGTTTGTGGCACGTACTTTTGCAGGAATTTAGCCATTTCATTTGCCATGCAAATGCTCCACAGAAACAGGCTCCCGCCCAACATTATTTTGAAAGGTCACAGTTGCTGCATTGTGAGCTTAGCACAGCCAAAGATGGTTTATAGGAATAAAAACAACCCAGAGCTCGGTCTGCGGATGGAAAACAATTCTCCAGAAGCCAGGAGGACATAAGACACAACATCATACTAAGATTAAAGTAAACAGATGCTAAAAACTGTGTTATAGTCGACTGAAGTCTAACAGTTTGTACATTTAAGAGCTCATAGACACACAGAAAGAAACTGTAGTTGTAAGACTCGGTTCCTACAGGAGGCAGAAGTAACCACAGGAGCTGTTCCCTTCCTTGCCTCTAGATGGCAGTCATTGACATGCCGACAACTTCCTCTTTAAAGTGTTCCACAAGTTAATATTGCACTTCTGTAACAGTGTCGGCCTGACTGAAAAGCAGAACCAGAAGCATGCTCTTTTACCTTGACAAGATGCCTACGTTACCCACAATGCAACTAGACTGATTCAGCTCAGTCTCAAGCAGAGATGATGGTACCTCTTCTCGTCCCCACATTAGTTTAATTGTCAGACTTGCCTTTATATCTGAAGAATCTGGAGGTAACTTTAGTTTTTTCACGCAGCAACGAGACGCTTCATTCAACTTTTATTCACACGTTTAGTCGCTCTATCCAAAACCTCACAATGTCCTTTGATGTGTACAATCTTTGCTCCGTTGTCCCTGTTGTTTTTCTTGCCTGTATTTGACACAGGTGAGACTGCAGGTGTCGAGTGTCTTCTCTTCCACACAGTTGGTTTCATTTTGGAACAGAACTGTCAGATTGCATCATATTATTACTGTGCAGTATTGAGAGAAATGTCTGAGCTGTGTGTTTAGTCGGACTTTAAATCACATTATGTCCGGCTACTCGACATGGGCATTTTGTATTATGTGCTGAATGGCATTCAGGATTGCTGCTAAAGATCACAACAAGTCAGAAATTGACGTTTGTGTTTTGACTGCAGGCGGGGCCTCCTATCAGCTGTGAGTCTGTGTGTGTGGGGCCAGGAGACATGCAGAAGTGTTGATGTACATCTTTTTCAGAGGATGTTCTTCTGTTTGCTTTTCAATTCTCTGAAAACTCATTTTTCTGTTCATACTTCAACCTTTACTGCAACTGAGTGACGTCACTCTTTAGTCTTATTTCATACTTTTCCTGCGATGTCGTTAACTCTGGTGTCGCTCTGCCCCGGTGAGCTGATGTGGAGTTATGGAGGGAGAGAGAGAGAGAAAGAAACACAAACCTGTCTGTCTCTGTTCTGTGTGTGTATCATATGGACTCATTTACTGTAATAAAGTGATGAAACTGTGTTCACATTGTGTCTTACTCTGTCAGTTATTTAGATTAAATTCCTGCTCGATCCTGTGTGTGCGGTTAAATCAGACAACTCATCTCCACATGGATGAGTTGGTCGATTTCTGTGAGCACATCCACGAACATCATGTTCACTTAGTCAAAACCTGTCAGCTGAGGTTTATTTTGGCAGAGTATGATTTTATAAACGACAACATGGTCACGTCCCCCGGATTAAAGGCTGACCAATTAAGTTGTGCATTATTTCCGTGTACGAATATCTCTTTCCTATGTTGTAGATTTTTCTCTTAAAGTTGTTGTGATGATGGGTAGAGATTACTTCCCTTTTAGCTCTGTTTAGCCACGTCACATTACATTGTCAGGATGTTTTTAGCAGCCTATGAAGTCTAGAACAATTGTTAGGATTCTAGACTTTGAAATAAATAGTGCAGCTTTTACACGACACATCACAGAGAGATGCTAAACAAATACAAAGGAACACAAGTTCACTTCAAAGAAAAGAGAAATGACCACAAAGAAACAAAACCCCAACAAAGAGGTGCAAAACAAAAGGAGTACAAGATACCAAAACAACTTTAAGGAGATGCAAAATAACATAGAAGTGTAGATCACCACAAAGTGACCCGAAATGTCTAAATGAACTAAATGAAAAAAAAACAACCACAGAGACACAAAAAGACTACAGACACACACAAGACAACAAAGAGACACAAAACAACCAAAAAGTGATGCAGAATGACCACAAAGTAAAGGAAATGACTGCAAAGAGACGAGACGACGATAAAGAGGTGTGAAAGTAAACAACAAAGACGTGGAATCAACCAGACACAGAATAAATAAGCAGAGGGGCATAACAACCACGTTGAGATTGAAAACAACCGAACAAAAGAACTCACTAAAAGAAAGAAAATGCCTAAAAATGACACAACTGCATGTCTGTCCCTGATGAGGAGGGGTTTGTGACCTTTTACACGGATTTAAAATAAGTGGCTCCTCGGTGCGAACTGTATATTATTTTACTGAAGTGTTAAGTCATGCTGAAGGTATCTGCAGAGGACGCACTCTGAGGTTTTATAACTTTATCTGAGGCCACAATTTTCCCTCCGTTTTGTCAGCTGTCGGTGTTAATACCCACCTGAGGTTGTGCACGGGCGGAATATCAGCCTGCACTGATGCTTGTGGGGAAAACACCAAAGCATCCTTGTGTTCTTGCCAAAACCTGAAAACAGTTACTGATTCATCTTACACAAGTAAATAAATCACCTTAAAATGAATGTCAGTTCAAAGAGTGTTTCCTTGTAGCTTCTTGTATATAAGTGTTCTTTGTCAGCAGTTTTCAGAACCTGCAGACTCGGCTGAAAGGTTCAACTGGACCAAAACAGGTGAGACTAATATGCATCTTTATCTGCACGCTTTCCATCACAGTTTATGGATGACTGCATTGAAAAGCCCATAATATAACCACTAACTCAAGTCTGTTCTCTTATGTGTGTGTTTTTCTGATCATTAGATTAGCAGTCCGTCACCGCTCCTGAAGAGGAACAATGAGGCTCTTTTTTCTTCTCTGTGCCGCCTTTGCGTTGGCCGTTGCATCAGGTGAGACTCAACTTTACCCATACCGTACTTGTTGTTTCTGAAGGTGGATAACTGATGTCTGAATTCTCTCCCACAGCAAATCCAGTGATGGAGATGAAGCCAAATGAGACTCAACTACACGGTAAAGAGCTCGTGATGCATCTTTGTACTGTTTTTATTGTTTACTAAAATTACAGTTTAAACATTATGGCAAGCTTTCTGCTCAACACGATGCCCTTCTGCAACATTTATGTGGCACTAATCTGTGGGTGTTTGTGTAGATGCCGAAAGCTGTGTTACACTACAGCTAGAATGGTAATTGTCTTTTAGCAGCAAATAATAAAAGGATGATTATTTTTGCAAACATTCACCATGCAGCTAGATATGCCAGTTTATCCAACAGTTAGTTCTGACTAAGTAATCTGAGGAGGCATTCGATGAGTGGCGATATAGAGATCAACATCACTGGGACTTTTCACTCTGTGTATCACTCCGCCTCAGCCAGGTGTTCTGAATACTGTTAGTTAACATGACAGCAGACTGTGTATGTCTACAAGCTGCTATCACAGAGCAGACTCACATCATACAAAGTAGCTGATCTGTGGTTACCTGTAGACACAGAGTGCAGGAGAATGTTTGGGTTGCTCGGCAACAACAGTCCAGTTTCAGTTTAATTGTGGAACCAGTTGAGCTAGTGGAGCAAAAAATAATCTGTTGTTGATTGTTACTGTTTACTACTATTTTCCGCTTGTGTAACTGTTGTATAAAAGCAATATCACACTGGAGGTTGTGATGTTGTCCTGAATATCATCACAGATGTGACTATCTGCGGCCTCGTGCCTACGACCGAATCACAGCCGTGATGATATTCAGGACAACCCCACTCCCTCTCATGTGATATTGCTTAAATGTACAATTATTAACATAAAATGACACCTGTGAGATAAAGGAGAAAAACTGTTTAAACCCTTAAACATGCACAAAAAAAACATGAATACTTAATAAAGTAGTTCTACAACAATGATGTTCTTAACTCTCTGCAGAGCCAGTGAAGGAGCCAGGTGACAAGCCAGGGGAGGAGACTGAGTCAGTTCAACATAACACCAGAGGTAAGACAGACTTTGTCCTTCTGTCTGGTAGTTTGTTATAAATCATGTCAAAAATCACTGTATGTTTGTACAACAGTTAAACTCTCTGACCCAGTTAATAAATCATTTCTTCTGTCTTTCATACGACAGCAGGAAGGATGAGTGTATGGTTTGAACGACCTACAGTGTTTCCACTTCGTGACTATTACTTTGAGGGCAACAACTGTCCGTATGACTGGCAGACAACTGGGCAGAGATGTTTCAAGGTCTTCAACCAACCGATGGCCTGGGTAGATGCTGAGGTACTCTTACATCACACCATCTTACACTGAAAGCCATTAAATTCAAAGTGTTTTAACTGGAGGTTTTTAACTATGTTTCATATGTAACCCCTAAATTACAGTTATAGAAACTTTGGCCTCACATCTACCTCAAAATCTCACCTCCAAAAGCTTTGTTACATATGTACAAATAAAACAGTGTAAACACTTTTTTAAAAGTGACGAATGGGTGTTTAATTGAAGTCAAAATGTTGGTCTCATGGGCTGTTTATGTGTGCTCTTTACAGAAGCATTGTTGGAGTTACGGCACCAACCTCGCATCTATCCATAACCGAGAGGAGCAATATTTCATCGCGATGATGATTCGGAACGGCAGAGCTTGGATCGGTGGCAGTGATGCTGTTAGGGTAACGTTCACACACTTTATTTGTATAACAGAACAGATTCTTCTGTATAGTATGAATGTATTTGTAAATTTTCCATTATGCTAATTCAGACCGTTTTTGATTGTTTCAGTGAGTCTTTAAAGTATCTGCATACCATTATTTACATGCTCTTTTTGTGTTTGAACAGGCCAACGAGTGGTTATGGAGTGACGGTTCAGCGTATGATGGCGGAAGCTGGGAGAGCTGGAGCCGTCAAATGCCATGGGAGAAGCCTAAAAGATGTCAATCAATAAGTCAGAGAGGTAGAGTTACTGAATAAAATTACCATTTTTTAAAAATGATTACAGAAACTTTTGGATTAAACTTTTATCTCTTGTTTTCTTGTTAGAGCCACAGTTCCTGACTGAGTGGTACTGTGAAGAAAACCTTCCCTTCGTCTGTGGCACAAGACCACGGATGTAGAATCCGAAGTGCAGGATATGGGAAAAACATCCTCATCAATTCAAGAGATAAAGAGTGTGCAGTCTTTAACAGCCCACATGAAAACTGTTTTTAAATCACATAAAACCCTTTAGATGCAAGGTATACATTTATAACATTCTGTGATCATTATTGGAAAAATAAAAGCAGTTTCTCTGAATACCCAAGATACTGTCTTTTTTTAATTACAGGTGTCTTAGATCTTTCACCAGTTAATTCCATCAGTATTGGGTTTTTGGTGTGTCATGAAGCAAAGATTGAAAGCCCACATGACCCTCCACAGTATAGGGATATAGACAAGCGCAGCCCTGACCCTGACTTACATGGGTCAACCCATGTGTCTTTCAGAGCAGTTAAGATATTAATTTGTGAGTTTGTGTTAGATTTAGTGTACCTTAGTTATTAAAAGTTTAAGCTACAATCTCCAATAGTTTTATTTCTATATTCTCATTCAGTAAAATGCTCAATAATGTGAACATGACATGAACATTTAATACATATAGATTTAAGGTACATAGTTTTGGTGGATATATTTTAGATCTTTTATTTACCGGTATGTCAGAAGATCTAGAATTTACATATAAACCTAATGAGTCAGAAAAAAATTATATATATTGTAATAAAAAATATTTACAAAAATACATAAATTGCCAGAAAAAGCGCAAAATCCTACTTACTACTGCTCAAGCTACAGTTCCGCTCCAGGCCAGCTGCGGCGCTGCTCATGATTCTGCAGGCTCACTGCGACGGTTAAAATCCTTCTCTGAACTTTCCTCTGGCATTCAAAAAAAAGACCGACGAAAGAGCGAAGAGAGAGACAAACCTCGAAGGTAAAGCCGCCTAAAAACGAACCTATATGTTACTAGTTGACACTTATAGCTAAATAAGATGTTATCTAAGAGTGATTTGTACTGGAAAGTGTATCCTTTATGCCCCAACAGCATTGTATTGCGGTGTAACACGGAGTCACATGTAATCTCAGTTTCTCTAGCTAGCTTAGCTAACAGTGTTAGCTAGGCGGCGCCGGTTGACTACAGGCCTGTAATGCTGACGTTAAAGCCGGTTGTTTTATGTCATCTCTGTTTAGAGTGAACGTCAGACTTGTTACTATGGTTACGTATATCTTGAAATTTTTACGTTAGTCACTGATCAAGAGTTACTGTTAGACCAGTTGACAAACAGTGTTTTAACATGATAATCATCATGTTAGCTGACGTTAAAGTCGCTGCTGTCGTGTTGTGAATCGAGTTTAACTATTTAAAAAGTAATCTAGGCAAAGATGTCTAAAGAGCTGTGTTTATTGATAATGCATGTCATTAAGCTTTATGAAGTTAATCGGTTTAGTAAAAGCGTTAAATGGTACCGTTAGCTTAGCTTATTTTTGCTAAAACTTTGTGTGATCTCAAGCAGAAACTAAGTCATAATTTAAAATAAAGCCTGTAATGCTGTGAGATAATAACGACTGTTTTTATTCATCGTTTTAACTTCTTTTAAGATATACAGTACAGTCAATTGTTCAGAACATGGCACAGGTACATGATTTTGGGGGGCTGTCCGACAATTTTGGCATCCTTTCATGTCTGTGTTTAGTTCTCTGGAATAGGAATAGATGCTCTTTTGTCCTCAAACACAAAAAAGACAAATAAATTCTCATTATATACATTGAAATAATTACTGGCTGGGAACGGCATGGCGATCAAATAGGGAAAGAAAGACACAAATAAATAATAGATAAATGTACTACAGTGTTTCTAATCTGTTCTCATAATAATTGGGTGGACAAACTTTCCATAAAAACATCAGTATATAGAGCAATTTATTGTAACAATACTTCAACTGATACTGTTGAATTGTTATCGGCAGAAAATATATGTTTTGGTTATCTAAAAAATAATTAGTATTGTTAGGTCTCTAAACAGTCTCAGATCATAATATATTAATAACAACATTGCCTCAGGTAGGATTTAGTGCATCCATGCTTTATTACATTTTAAGTCAACATTAATGGACCAGGTCCCTTGTAATATTATAGATTAGATTTAATCTGGAGTTTTGTTTTTTATTCCTGGTATTAATGGCTGTGTTACAGGGAAGTTATATAATCTGCTGAACCCTGTAAGCTGCTATTGTTCAATAAACAGTCCGTGTCTACTGAACCAAACAAAATCTACACTACATTTTGCTTTAGGTTTATCACATCCTAAAAGTACCGGATGTTGCTGATGTTTCACCTACTATTGAGATGTAACCTTTCTATCTTTTTGTGTGAGCAAACAAAGCTGTGAACTGCAAAAAGTTGCCCTGGTGGACAGACTGTGATCTTCTTTTGTTATTCCTGCAGGTCAAAGTTGAAGGCCATGGCTCGTGGGCAGCAGAAGATTCAGTCCCAGCAGAAGAACGCCAAGAAGGCAGCAGATAAGAAGAAAGGCCAGGGCGCTGACCAGAAGACTGCAGCTAAGGCAGCACTGGTGCACACCTGTCCTGTGTGTCGGGTAAGTGGTTTGATAACCTGCAGCTAAATATATTCAGCTTTTGTTTATTTTAAGTTTATTTTGTCTTTAGTAAATGAGTGACACTTACTCTATCTACAAGGCTTATTCATATGACAGCCAATCGTATTTACCAGGTCTGTGTTAATTTGATTGTTCTGAATTGTAATCAAATACTTGTCACATGTCCAGAAATTGGAAAACATCAAAAGTATGCTGAATTAAAAGGACATTTTGTTGAGTTGTTTACGAGGTTAAATCACATAAAATGAAGGAAATTAAAAGGGGCTGAATTTTGAAATGCAGAACAATTTAACACCAGAAAGCTCCAGTTGATATTTGACATTTCAAATTTACTATTTTCTCAAGGGCTGCTTTGTAAGCTATTTTCCTTACCCACTGAGTATTTTCTTTATTAAACGAAAACTGAAGATGGCTTCATAAAATGTGCTTGTTTTATCTGAACAATCCACCGATAATCAGTTTTCTATCTAAAGGAGAAAAGCTAAAAATTGTCAGATTTCAGTGACGACTGATACAATGAAGTCTTTTTTCTTACTACAAGTTAAAATACATTTCAATGATTCTCCTTTTGTTTTTCAGACACAGATGCCCGACCCCAAGACCTTCAAGCAGCACTTTGAGAGCAAACATCCCAAATCCCCCATGCCTCCTGAGCTGGCAGACGTTCAGGCATAGAGCTCTGCTGACTGGACTGGACCTGAACCTGAACATGGGTAAGACTGAGTGTAGTGCTCTCTTTAAGCTGTAGGGAGTTTCTCCTCTTAGACTTCTATTTTAAGAAAACTCTTAAAAAGACCTTGTAGATTTATCAAGGTGCACCAACAAACGACTCGACTCACCAGGTCACATTTATTTTCAACAACACTAAAAACAACCAAACTGTTGCTTACAGATACACAAAGACCACGGACTGAACATTGAATCACGGAGGATGAAGGACGATGAAGATGAACACTGGGACCCGTCAGTATTCATGGGCAGCGGGTTGAGCTGGAGGGAGGGAATGGATGTGTGTGTGTATGTGCTGTGTACGTACATGTGTGTTTGTGTCAGAGAAACAATAACAAAGAGGCAGAAGTACACCAGCACCCACTTTTTATATTTATTATGTAAAACTACCTGACTATTCCACATTTGGATCTGGGGACCTGCAAGATTACCTGCTAACACTGAACAAAATTACAACCCATGACTTTTAGATGTGAGAAGTCTGAAAAAGCTACAATGGGGAATAAAAAACCTTTATTTTCAATGTACGGCTCACTAACAGCTCGCTGTACTGACAGGGATAGATGGCACATTAAAGGCCCAGACTGTAGATTGCTCATCCACAGCGGCTGTGGCACTGCTTTTTATTTGCCCTCTCACATGAGCAAAGAGTTTTCACATCGGTGCTCAGCCTCCATTCAAGATTAAAAAGACCAAAATTCATCATGACTAAACTTGTGTGATGTCAGAGTTTATGTTTGTTTAAGTTGAAATGCATAAAATTAGATCAGTGAAATATTTTAGGGGATTCAAAGGTTTTGTCCAACAAGAGAGAAACAAACTCTGCAGCTAAGCCTCCTCCGTGCTGCTCCACAGGAGTCTGCACTCAACAGGCGTTTTTGGACCGGAGGAACTTCTTTAAGATCAGTTTGAAGAGCTCACTCCCTTTTCTTGTGCTTGCACTGCAAGAACTGGAGATGATCACTCTTCTTAGAACCCTGTGTCAGCAGGAGCCGCTAAGCTCGTCCTCCAGAGCAAGCGCGTAGGAACCTTTGCATCCTTAAGAAAACAGTGTTACAGCTCGTAGCAGTAGCTTAATAAAGAGCAAATGGAGCACAATTAAAGTCTGACGTCTACCTTTCAATTATCATGAAACCACTGACGCATTACAAACACACGCTGCACCCATCTAGCTGTTTGAATACGGGGTGTTTCTAACTGCCTGCCAGCTTATGTCACTTGAGTTTCTTTTGGCTGTACGAATGCAAAGAGAAAAAAGTCCTTGAAGGTCTGTGGCTCTCAGGGGAGCTCCCTGACACTGTCCGGTCTGAAAACGCCTAAAACACCATACAACAGTACCTCACGTTAAAACCACACAGGTCTCATAGTATGTTTTATTTTTCTCTCCTAAATCCCTCGTCTGCTCATTTTAGTGTTGTCCTCCTCGGGCTCGTCTCCCAACGTAATCTTGGCAATAACACCACCTTTACCTCCCTTCAGTTAACCCAGAACAGGATTTATTTTGAAAGACACAGTAACCCCTCTAACACACGCACTCTGTGTTCATTTATGCTCTCAGCTGTTGTTTGGTTTTCCATCGTGTAAAGAAATTGTAAGTAGCCCCAGCGACCGGGAGTTGAAGAATTTAATTCACTAACTGCCAAAATGATTTATTCCCTGTTCTTTTTGGTTCCTCATTTATTCTCTAGCAGGAAAATTGTCACTAATTTTCTTTCACTGTACTTTTTTTTTTTTTTTTACCCTTTTCAATAAATTGAACAATGTATTTAATGTCGCCGATCTTCTCCGCTGATTCTCTGTCCATGGTGTCCACATGCACGCAGGTGTTACATCTGAAGATGGCACATTTGGCTCCTGGAAATTGCAATCATTCACATAATTTTGACATGTTATGGAACAAAAAGTGAATGGTGAAAATAATCTGTAATTAAATAATCGTCAGAGCACTAATCACTTTCATGAGAGTAATTGTTGGGTCTATAAAATGTCTGATAATAGTGGAAAAAAAGCTGTTACAATGAGGGATGGGTGATGAATTTCCAATAGTCATTGATTTATAAACAACTGACTTTTATTTAATCTTAAAAATCTATTTGTTCCATCTTTTTGACTGTTTTACCTGTTGTAATGCAGTACTGCCGCCAGACGGTGGCTGTAGCGCAACTGAAAGCTGTTTGCTAACCGCTATTAAATAACAAGAGAAGAAGAAAGCATTGGTGAGATTCGGAACCGGAGAAAAATGCAGAGACTTTTGCAGCGTCAGAGAGTTCTGTGTGGAAGTCATAAAAGAAAGAAAAAATTAGGTCAAGTGCAAAGGTTAAACTACTATATCATAAGACTCCAAAAACGATGCACAGTAAGAGAAATGATCCATGTCTGTGTGTTATATAGGGTGGAGGGTTGATTCCAATAATAGTCGAATAGCCAATCCCTAGTTACCATAGTCGACAAACGCAGGGTGACGTCCGTCTTCGTATGTTTTGATTTGTTTGAGCAGTGGTCCAAAACCCAGCAGAGAGACATTCACCCTGACAGAGACAAAGCAAACACTCCTCACAGAGGGACAGTGTGATGTGTTAGTGTTGCATGAAAGTGACTCAAATGATAACCAAAGAAGTCAGATTATTTTTCTATCTTTCCACAACCTTTTCAAGACAATCACTTTTAAAAAATATTTGCAGCAAATGTTAATGAAATACTTTTTTCATAACTCCAGAAGTAGGTGAAAATAATGAGCTGTGTGTGAGAGTGAAGAATGAAACGTGTAGGAATAGAAATCTTCACAGAGCCACGTCAACAGATGGTGAATATTATTTATTAATTTAATACAATTTGACGTTTTCTCTTTATATAGACTTTGTGTCACAACAAAAATAGTACTGTCAATAAATTTCTGTTTTGTAGAATAAACCAACCAGGCATCACTAACGGCATCTTCTGCCATCCAAAATCATCTGCCTTTCAAAGCTGTCTGAACACTAAACGTAAAGTAACTTGTATAATTCCACGTCGTCCGTCGCTGCTCAGAGAGACACAAATATCTGCTTTAGGAAAGTTGATTTGAAAGAACATTTGTACTCTTGAACAGTTGGAAAATATGAACTGTGTTTATGAAAAAAAAATGTTCTTACTAATGACTTGTATGAAGCGGGTCAGAGGTATATCTGCAAAGAGTCAGATTTATGCAGGATAAGCTGAGAGCCCTGCTGATGATATGGACACAGATATACCAAAGACGCAGACGGATCAACGTTTTAAAAACCTCTGAGTTAAAGTGCTGATTAGGTATCTGTGAACTTTGACTCTTAGGTTTCTGATCCTAAATCAGCACAGAGCTGTCGGATTTTGTTTTCCAATCTGTTTGCAAAGATCTTCAACATCAGCAGAGTTCATGTTTAGATTAAAAACCATCCTGATTATTTGAGCTGGACTCTTCTTGGTGTCTGGGCTGTGAACTGGAGCTGTTTGGACTCTCATAGACACCCGCAGGTCTTCACCACCATGTTGCGGTGCTTCTTGAGGATGACGTTGTTGTTGTCGTCGTAGAAGAGGACGGAGATGGGGCTAAGCTTGGTGGGGGCGCAGCACGCCTTAGGAACCTCGTCAGGCTTCAGGAGGTGGACCTGCCACAGCACAGAGAGAGACAGTTAATATTCAGGTGTTTAAGTAAAGCCCTACTCTCATTAGAGCGAGTATTCAGATCAATTTCTTTAGTGAATGTTTAATACAACAAAAAAAATTTGATCTTATCAAAATCTGCTTCAAGTATCAAAAGTAAAAGAACTGATTCTGCAGGAAAATGTCTCCTGTGAATGCATTAGATTGTTAATAATGATGCCTCGAGATGGAGCTGTTATTTAACTATATGTATACAGTCTGGTAGTTCAGCTCAGCGGTTCCCAGCCTGGGGGTCAGGTCCTTTAAGGGTCACTTTTATAAATCTTACAGGATGTTACAGGATGATCTTTAGGGTGAGAAAGAAACAGAAATTCTCCCTCACAAATGTGTGTGCACATTATTCAGATTTTCCTGTAATGTTTGGTGCTGTGTGATGTATTGGAAAATGTAAATTCTTTGGGCCCTGAACAGTTATTGCATTAAAACCTTTGACATATTTGAAGTGGAAATGGCTCTTGAAGAGTTTGCTGATAAGTCATGAACATCTGAAACATGACGAATTGGAAGAGAGGTCACAAGCCGGACTGGAGACAACAGCAGACAATCTTAATCAGCAAAGTAACGTGTAACTACAGCTATCAAATAGATTTAATTAGAAAAAGTGAATCATTTCAGTCTGTTATGTGCTGCAGCAGCAGCAGCTGTGTAAAGCAGAATGAAATGTGGACAGTAAATGTACTTAGACTCATTCCACCATTTAAATTTGTACATAACATTTTCAAGAAAACAGTTGCTAAAGTTAGGATGAACAAACAGAAGTGAAGAAGATCCAGCAAATATTGTTGTCCCAGAAACGAAGCTGTAGGACACACTTAATAACTAAAAGCTCAAAGGAAAAGGCCTTCACTTCTTAACAAGTATTAAAGCTTAGTGGTTATTATAAATATACTTTGGACCATTTTGTGATGCAAGACCACAGTGAGAAGGGTAATGCGCGCGCGTGTGTGTGTGTGTGTGTGTGTGTGTGTGTCATGCAGTACGTACCACTTGCTGGATGAGGGCGTGGTTGGTGGCGTTCATGCAGGAGCCCAGAGGATAAAAACACTCTCCATCACAGTAATAAGCTGAATATCCAGTGGGAGCCAAAACCCAGTCCTGAACACAACCACACAACGATACTCATCTATTACGCAACAAGTAACTGGGCATGCAGAATAATACAAAGAGCTGCAAGAATAAAAACATGATTATAAAATAAGGAGCGGGAGAGACGTAAAGTGAGCGCTGACCTTCCACCCCAGGTCGCTGAAGCTGACGTACAGTTCATGTTTCTTACACGGCTGACCTCCATTGTTTGCAGGACTGCGATCTGAAGAGAGAGCGAAAACATGATGTAAGATCAAAGTCACTGAATGATGAACTTTGGTCAAAGTTAAAGGTTTCAAAAGTGAAAACAATAAAAACATTCAGAGAATAATTTCTTTATATCTTTATGGAGCACAATCATGACATCATGTCTCAGCAGGACTGGGTTTCCTTTAATTTAGCTTCATTTAAAACTAACTAGTAACTATTCAAAAGTTATTTATATATTTCTTCAATTCTTTGCAGATTTTAAAAGGAGAATTAACAATTTTAACTTAAGAAACAAGCTTAAAGACATGTTAAAGTCTTTCAAGGCTGAGACACCTACAAGCTTAAAGTGAGCAGGTTATTAGATACATTTATTTAAAACACTGTAAGACTCAAACAAACAGTGAGAACTCAGGTGTATTGATGTATGAATATGAATAAATATATGTGTGGAGCCTCACTGTGGATGCTGGGGACGGGGAGGTCGTATTTGGGCTTCTTCCTGCGGGGATGCGGTTTGACGGCTCGTGGCGGTCGACAGGGGATCTGACTCTCCCTGAAGAAGGTCACCATGAACGGCTGTTTGGAGCGAGGACCCCGGCGTCCCACCAGCCCGATCCAGCCTGCAGACAGGGAGCGGTCTGAGGGAGGACAGAGATCAGTCAGTGGTAGCTCCAGTTCATGTGGAAGCATCCACACATTTTATGTACTCAGTTTTCCTGTGATAACGAGTCATTAACGGTTGTTTTCTTGAGATATTGACTTATTTTTCTTGTAATCTCGGAATAAAAACGCTGTTTTTCCTCTTATAATGTATTCATTTATCTCGGTATCTTGAGATAACAAAGCTTGTTTTCTCGTATTTACGGGGTAATTTTCAGACCAGGACATGCCATGCTGCTGTTGGCCACACTTACAAGGTAAGCTCATCCTGTTTGTATGTTTGTTTGGTGCTTTTTCAACTCTGGGGATACGAGTTGTGGTGGTGCAGCTTTGTTATCTCAGATAAAGAGATAAATAAGTTGAGATCTCGAGAAAACAAACGGAAATGACTCGGTATCACGGGAAAACTGGAAGAGTAGAATAAAATGTATGGATGCATGTCCACTATGGGCTTCCGTAAGTTCTGCTTCTTTTAAACGACACATTGAATCAATGCACCCACCCTCCTCCGTCTCCACGTAGAGACGGATGCCCAGGTTGCTGCGGGGGTGGAGGAGCCAGTGGTTGGAGGCTGAGGTGACGTCGAAGGCCAGCCAGCCCTCCTGTCCTGCAGGCACAGACTGCATGTCCAGCAGCACCAGCTCCGGCTCTCTGGAGAGGAGACAGAACACGAGGGACGACAAACGTCCAATTTAAGAAAGAAAGAGCAAATGTTTCACTTTCATACGGAAGCTAAGAGCAGCCAGGCTCACCATTATTATTCTTTAAAAATTAGTATTGGATTATATTTTATTATATTGTTATCTTGATATAAAGAGAAAGCTTCACTGGGTTATTTTTGAACACACCATTACATTCAAACAGTATCTGCACATCTAAATTAGCATGCACGACACAAAACATATCTTCCAACACAGCCTGCTGATGAATTTCTTAGTTTTAAACATTTTTTCATTAGAAAAATACAAACGGGGGAAATAAGGAAAAACAAAGTCGGTTCAGAGCCAGACAGACCGAACAGAAAGTCTCACAAAAAGGCAGACAAGATGAAATAGAAAACAAACAAACAAACAAACAAACAAACAAAACCCAGAGGAAGTCCATACCACACATATTTAATGTAATGCTTTGCTGTTGCCTTTCTGATAGTAACTGATGTGAGCTTCAAATCTCACAATCTTTTCTTGGCTACTTTAAAACAGACAAAACAAAACTACAAATGTAGGCATCACTTTCTTACTGTTCAGTTATGGACACCTTTATAA
Source organism: Semicossyphus pulcher (assembly GCF_022749685.1). Classification (NCBI taxonomy): domain Eukaryota; kingdom Metazoa; phylum Chordata; class Actinopteri; order Labriformes; family Labridae; genus Semicossyphus; species Semicossyphus pulcher. The sequence continues at coordinate 6,501,294 of NW_027211726.1, forward strand.
ATGCTCACATATCTGCCTTGTGTTGTTTGCACACAAAAAATTGGGTCGTTATCTCAAGATAACAAAATGATTTACTTGTTTTCTCCGATATAAAACGAAATACTTGCAAGTGTGGCTTCAAGGCTTCTGTTTGTTTAACGATACACAGTTACTGCAATTTATCTTGCAATTACTGTGTTTAATGCCGTTTTCTCAAGATCATAAGCTAATCATAGAAAAGAGTTGTTGCGATGATAATAAAACTTGAAAGAAATAAAGAATAAATAAGTACAACTATAAAAAGGAAAGAGGTGAGTTTGAGGTAACCTGTGTCTGTTCTCTCGTTGGATCTCGTAGACGGAGATGTGCAGCGTTCGGTTGGCCCTCTGTCCCATCGTTAGAGTTTTATAGATGCGAAACTCCGCCGCCGTCACCGTCTCACCCTGAGGGAGGGGCGTCAGGTCGAACCGAAACTCCTTCCAGTACGGACGAGGCTGCAGGAGGTCTCGCTCCTGCTCCACTGCAGAGAGACAGAGATTTAAACATTACTGATATTTCACAGAGAGACGATAAAAGAAGGGCTTCAGGTGTTCACAAATATCACTGGCAGCAAAAAGATTTTGGTTAATAAACTTCTGTAAGTACAAGTTTGAGGGTCTTGTAGTTTATACGAGTATTTTACTTTCATTCTACTTTACACTTTAATGCTTCCTCATTTTAGAGGGAAATATTCAGTCTTGTTAAATACAGAGAACAGCCGTAGCTACTGGTTACTTTTCAGTTCAAAATTTTACCATCATTTAAACATCGCAGAAGCTTAAAAAACAAAACACATTGTCAAATATTAAATCAGTGGTTCAATGGCAATGTGTTACAAGGACTGTCCTTATGACGATGTGTTTGACAGCAGGTGCGCGCTGCGGACGTATGTGAAGGCAGCGGAGGAGCAGCCCCACCTACTCCCCCGAACAAAGTATCCAGAGCCGTATAGAGAGAGAGTCGCGTCAGTGGAGGTTCAATATGCTCCATGATCCGCCATTGCAATGTCGCAACTCTCTCTCTATACGGCTCTGAAAGTACCGCCACTCAGTCAGTCAGTCACATACAGACCCGTGCGTAGGGCTGACCCCAGCGGTATCTTTGGGCGTCTTCTCTGACCTCTGATGTTTGAGTTGTTTGCCGTTCCTCTCTAACATTCACCGAAGGATCATTTAAATAACTGTGAAGCCCAAAGAGGTCAAATGATCTAATATTTCACAGAAACACGATTAAAGTCCAAAAACTGCAAACTAATTTCCTGCCTTGTTAACCGTCCAACAAAGAATAATCTAATAAGAAAGAAGAGCAAAACATTTCAGGCACAGGAGTCACTTTACTGCAGAACAGTTCTTTTAATACTTCAGTAACACTAAAGTCCTGTAGTGTGAATAAAGGAGGATTTAAAAGCAGGACTTGTACTTTTAAAGCAGATGTGTGTCTTCATTTTTGATTGAGTTAAACTGAGAGCACAAATATAGAAATACATTTTTGTGAACACTAAAAATAAGTTTTATTTTGGGAGTAAACTTGGGAGTTTTTTGTACGACCATAATAACCAGCTCAAAGCACTTATTAAGCAGAACGCCTCCAGGTCAACTTCCTGTTAAAGACAAGGTGAGCGACTTACACACAAATGTCTGACACCAAATTAAACCTGAATCACCAGCGCAGTGCGTGCGTGCGTGTGTGTGTGTGTGTGTGTGTCCTCGTGGAACCCTGCAGAGACTCGAAACAGCTCCGGTCACCGAGGTTTTGGCACATTCACAATAACTACATGGAAAATAAAGATACTGGGGACGGGACACCCCTGATGGACTGGGCGTGCTCATATCAGCACACACACACACACACACACACACACACACACACAGCAGTAATTAGAGACACTTAGTGCCCTGAACCACAGCAGCTGCTCAGCACACACACCACTAATTGCAGCCTTGCTGGTATTTTTAGAGTCTCTCCTCCACAGCAGTATTTTCATCTCGACTCGACCGTTTGCTTTTTCTTCGCTGTGTGTCAGTGGGGCCTTTAATTCTAACCAGCTGTGTCTTCCCATTACACATGCGTAGGGACACACACCCATGTTTGATTGAACTTGCATGAACTGCACACGTTGATTAGATTAGTCATAGAAATAGAAGCTGCATTTAGCGGATCTGCTGTGGGTCAGGTGACAGATGCAAGAACAGGTCATGCTGAAAACTTCTGTTACAAGCAAGAAACATAAAAATGCACTATTATCCTTTAGTTATTATGTGCTGTAACAGATACCTTTCTCAAGGAGTCCTTATACTTTCGTGTAGATTTGACGGAGTTCAGAGTTTGACGTCAAAATAAAAGCCTCTCTTTTTCAAAGGAAACACCGCCGTGCATTGTGGGTCACGATTAAAGCCGTGAGTCGCCTTTGTTTACTAAACGTGGCTGTTTGAAGGAGGGTTTGCTGTGTTTCTGCTGTGCTGACTGATAAATTTCAGGGTGCATTTTTCTCCTCCAGAACTGAACCGAATCTCGAAAAGGAAACCACTCATTTTACACGAGTTCATTAGAGAGCGCGTGCAGCGGGAGGAGGTGATGTTTCCCACGGTAAAGCGGCTGCAGATCACCGTCCAGAGGAGGAAGGAAGCCATTCAGAGGAGGATGTTTAATTTTTATGCTCGGACAGATAGGCATCAGTCAGGCTGCTGTGGACGGGAGGACAAACATTCACACAGTCTGGGTGGCAGTGCTCAACAGAACTTCTTTTATATTTATGGGAGACATTTTTATCATCAAATAATCTGGTTATTTTCTGGATTATTTTCCTGCCATCATACATTCTAAAAGGCTCGTTTAGTTGAACAAACTGTCTAAAAAGAAAAGACACTGATATGTTTGCATCACACACAACAAAAAAGTGTGAAATCTTCTAATTTTAGAAGCTAAATTTTGCTTGAAAAATGATTCACACAATAAATCATCATGTTTCTGTCAATGATCCAAAAGATTAATCAACTTTTAGCTTCAGCTCTTCATAAATTACGATTTTGACGCTTCAAAGTACTACCTAATATATCCAGTTACTTCACTACATTAGTAAAATTACCTGAATATTGACATTAAAGGACATTTAGAGAATGGATTCCTCCCTCTGTGCAAAAAATGTTCAACAAAGATTTAATAAAGTTCTTTTTTAGTCGTGTTTCTGAGACAGAAAACTTTCAGCTTTAAACATCGATGACAAAATCGAAACTGTTGCGGTTCGGTCTATCATCTATCAAACATCGTACCAGTACGGAAGCCCTAAGCGGACATGCATCCATACATTTATTTACTCCGTTCTCCCGTGATAAATAAATAATAATAAATTATTATCTCGAGATAACAACGCTTGTTTCATTGTGATAACGGGTTACGTTTCCAGCGATCTAGAAAACAAAACAACAGGTTGGTCACTTTGATATCACAGAGCAGGACGTGCCATGCTGCCGTTGCCCACACTACAAGTGATAAACATCTGGCTTTACGGTGCTGCAGCGTTGTTATCTTGTCGTTATAAATAAGTCCAGATAACGAGAAAACAACCGGAAATGACTCGTTATCACGGGAAAACATAGTAAATAAAATGTATGGATGCATGTCCGCTAAGGGCTTCCGTATATAAGAAATCTTCTCAATGCTGGAGCGTTTTTAGGATCCTGTAGCTGCAGTAAATGAGGCCGCTGAGTTCGGGAACACCGGGTTGTAGTGAAAACCTACAAATATATTTTAGACATGCTGGTTTGAATCCTCTCAATTTCAGTGTTTACATTTTGTGGCTAAACAGCCTAAATGTCAAAACCTGCTCTGTCTATATTCAAGGCTTAATGAGAAGTTTGGACTTGGGACAATTTGGGAAATACTCTTATTTAGTTACTTCCAAGAGTGAGGTGAGAAGATTGATATACATCTTTAAAAAGTAGCTGTTAAGCTTAGCTTAGCTTAGCTTAGCATGAGGACTGGAAAGTGCCTACAACCATCCCGTTTATGTGTGCTGAATGTTTGGAAATATGGCAGTTTTACTTTGGGTTACGTGAAGACGTTAAGCCCAAGGTAAAAAAAAAAACACCTTAAAATCTTAAAATCATTGTTTAGTGATAAGAAAAGTATTAATATGACATTAAGCCTGGTACACATGACCTCCTGGTAAAACATCAAACTGTTTTCAGGCAGATTTTGTACCCATTAGAAATGAGGTACTATCTGTTAGTGAGCTGTGAGGTGCTGGTAGGTGTTTTGTTAGCTTAGGACAGCGCCAGACTAGCTGTTTCCAGTCTTTATGCTAAGCTAAGCTAATAGCACGCTTCATATTACACACATAGATGTGAGATTTTAATCAATGTGTTAATTTAACTCTCAGAGAGCAAGAAAAAAGATGTTTGCCATAAAGTCAAAACATGCCTTTACAATAGTCGACCGGCATCTGTGTCTTTTACTCTACCAGAGCCTGCCATGCTAAAACTTTCCAACCAGCCACCATTAGCCTGTCAATCAAGCAACTGACAAAGGTTGGACAAAGGAGGTCCCACTCCTACTTAAAATTTTGAGTGATTGCAATCATGAGCTAGTTGCTAAAAGAACAAATAACATCTTTTTGGGGACTATTTTGTTTTGAAACAAGATGCGATCGGCGTGTCGAACGACCTAAATGAAGCTGTCATATCTGTGCAAACGCACAGTGCCGTCAGAAGATGAAGGACGCGTCTGTTTGCAGCCAACAAATGAGCACACAGGTGGGGATACCTTTAAAGTGATCAAGGTGCACGACTGCACAGATTTTGATCTTGTTGTCATGATTCAGCTCCATTCTATGGTCAGCAGTCTGACAAAAGGGTTCATTGTCACTAAGTCTCTGCCTGTTTTGACGCGTCAGAAGAATTTACATAACGGCGCAACTCAAGTTCCTCTCTATGCATGCTTTGAATCTAAGCATGACTAAGAGTTCCTGTATGTGCAGCTCAGTCCTGCTTTCACTGCTCATGCTCTCATCCAAACATCCAAACACACCATGTGGCAAATGTAAACTTCATCATTTCCTGTGCGTATGTTCCCACACAGCTTCCCTACAGCACCAGCAGCAGCGTCTTCCTGCACTCGTTAACTCACCCAGGTTGACGAAGCTCATCACGGTGTCGGCCTCGCTGACCACTGTGCCCAGCGGAGGTGTGTGCGTGCTGAGGGTCGGCGGGGCCGCGTAGCTGACCTGAGTCAACCTCTCCGCCCCGCCAAACCTCCCCATGCCGGGTCCGTTCACAATAATCTCATTCCCATCATCCTCCCCGTCAACAGACATGGCGTGGTACAGGTCCAGCATGAAGAGGGGAGCAGAGGAGGGAGGGCGTAGCGGCGGGTGGGGTCTGGGTCTCCCCGGCAGCCCCAGGATGGAGAGGATCTCCTTCTGCATCTCCTTCTTCTCGCGGCCGCTGAGCCGCCTGAAGCTGGAGTGCACCACGGCCTCGGCCTGCTGGCTCCACAGGGAGAGGAAGAGCAGGAGCAGCAGGGGCAGGAGGAGCAGGGTCCTCATGTGGAGGAGAGGCCGGTGGGGTCTGGCGGTGGATCTGCCGCTTTTGCTTGTGTCCTGTTGTTTCATGTTGCAGCAGACACAAGAGAAGCTGTGGGAGACGTCTGAGGCCATGGCTGCGGTCTGCTCCTGTTTCTTCTCCTGTTTGCAAATCAAGATTTTTATATCTCACAAATAATCAGTTTATCTTCCTCCAGTGTTTCCAGACTGAAAACCACAGTGTTTCTACTCGCTCCCCTGACGGTCCGTCCTCCAGTCTCAGCACTGATTTATGCCTGATGTGTTTAGAGGAGAGCAGCCTGTGGACGGGACGTGTTTACCGCCTTAACTGCCTCTGTTTATCTCTCCCTCCCGCCTTTGCCTTCCTCTCTCCCTCGTCTAACTTCTCTAATCTAGAGGAAGAAGAAAAATATCTTCGCCCTGTGATCCACGTCTCCCTCACCTCTTAGTCGTGCAGCAGAAGAAACAGAGATAATGAGAGTGAGGGCATAATTACAAGCCTGCAATGTGTTTTGAATATAGACAAACAATGCCTCTATAGAAGATCGGTCTGCTCTTTGAAGTCGTAAACTTGGAGGATGGAAAGCAATTTCAGTGATGAGCAGGTGCTGCAGAAACTGGAGTGAAATGTGAGAGCTGTGTTATTAGTTTGGTCCCAGTCCTCCTCGACCTCACCAAGAAATGACGCTCACACCTGCTGCGGGTCAACCAGATACCTCCAGAGAATCCTCTGCTGTGGAGAAACCACTGCTGGAAGCTTTTATCCAGTCATCCTCGAGTGCTTATTCATCCATTCACGACGGCTCCCCACCCACACGTCTCTGGGGTTCCAGATGTCTTTCTTAATCCAATTTATAGAAACGAGAACTCCAGGAAATTGTTTTCTGATTGTAATCCTTCAGAGAGCGTTTCTCCTACAGTCCTCAGATCTCTCTCTCTCTCACACTCTGTTGGGAGTGTGTGAGCGTCTGCGACCAGACGTGTGCAGCGGTGAGAGTGTATCCTGTGTGTGAAGCTTACAGAGTGTAACAGTTGTTCATAACCAGGAGGGAGTTTCCCTCCCAGCCTCCGCCTCTCCACCTCTTTCAAGTCTTTAAAGTTCTCTCTGCTGCTTACATCTCATCACCACCCCTCCCAGTGGTCTCTTTGGGAGACCTCATCTCTCTCTCCCTCTTACCTCCACCCTTCTGTCTTTTCATCTCCTCATGACTGCCTGCTTTCATAGCTACTCAAGGTTTAAGTCTCAGGCTGCTCAGCAGGAAGGACGTCAAGTGGCCTGATGCCGTGTTTAATAGCAACTCTGCTCACAACTAGCGTGAAGGTTTTGAAGAAAGTGGCACCGTGTTTGGAAAGCCGAACCTGACGAAAGCCGGCAAAAAATACTTCTGTTAGTCAAACGATTTCAGTGAAGTGATGCAAGAAATGTAAATCTCTATACTTTTCCTTCAACCTTCAGTCAGTTAGTAAAAAAGTTTCTTAATAAGTACTAAAGTACTAAATATAAGGTAAGTTGATACATTTATTTCCAGCTTGATAGCCGACTGAAAGAACTGTGTGGCTAGCCAGCTATTCTACCTGAAACCACCTGAAAAAACAGCTTTTTAAAGTTGTAATCTCAAAGATTTCATTTCAGTTCTCTTTGGCGATAAACGGTAATTGCGGGAGCACACTTCCCAGATATCCAGACAGTGCTGCATGTGTGACGTCCACGGTTGGCTCCGGTTGTAACTCTTGATTTTCCTGGCTGACGGTCGCTTTCCTTTTCAGACTGTTTGCTTCATCTGAGCGTCGAGTTTGTTTCTTTTTCTTTGGATTTTCACTTCTTGTTGAAGTTGTATCTGTAGTCATCCATCTTTTCTTTGTTTGTTCAGCCATAGTAGATTACTGTTTACTCGCAACACTTGCAGAGAGCGGAAAATCAGCCGCTTAGCTCCGCCTACCCTCTCTGGCAGACCAACCACTGCTGGGTGATGGAAAACGTGTCACTAACTGGGCGCCGCTTGGGATTTTTTCCGTAAAAGTCGCCACAGACAGCCAGTCTGTAATACTGCAAATGCAAAGGCTTTCATCAGTGGGCCATAGGCTCAGTCACCATTGTGTTACCTCATTCATCGATAGATAGAGACTTAACAGACATTTATTTAAATGAAAATCTTCAAGATTATTACTTTAAACTAGCTTTCTTGTTAAAATCTCCTTTTTTAAATGTAAATACACCAGCCAGTCGAATAATGTTAATAATCTCTATATTTTATACTAATATAGGATCACTTTGGGAACTCTTGTAACAGTAGCTTAAGCTAAAGCAGTTGAGCTGGAAAGCTAACACAAGAGAAGTTAGCTAGCTAACACGACGTACACAACTTAAGTTTTTTTACATGTTTGGTAAATAAACATGAAATCACACAAATACAGAAAATGTAGACGTGACAGCGTTAAGTCCAAAACTTACTTCCAAAGTTAAAGTAACTTGAAGACTTAGATATTAGCATAGTTACCTGCATTACTAGCTTAAGTTGTTAGCATTAGCTTGCCGGTTAAATTGCTCCACTTACAGTGTTAGTTGTCTGTTCATTAAGTTTATGATTTTTTTGAATCATATGGTTCTCTTTAGTCACTTGCAGTGTTCTGAACAATGGCTGCTATTTATGACTTTTGGCTGAGATGTTTTCATTCCTTACAGAGGTTAAGCTAAAGTCTCAAACATCACTGCCATAGCTGTGGCTTAGAGCCGACAAACCACAGAGCTAAACTCCAAAGACAGTCTGCCGTCACGCGAACTTTAAAGAAAACATTTTAACACTTCTTCTGTGAAGTGCCAGGTTTCGAGTTACGCTGTTTAACCCTTTTTCCCGTCGAGACGTTCATCAGTTAACCGAGCTTGCCCTGCAGCGAGGCGAATGCGAACACACTGTGCGTATGTGAGCTCGAACCAGAAGGATTCAGAGGGAAGAAATGACTCAAATATAGTAGTGAGGTTCAGCCCTGTGCCAGCCTGTGTTTGTGTACTCTTTTCTTCAAAGCGGCCTGGTACTTGTGGTCACTTTGAAAGGCATGAATAACACTGACCAAACCAAACTGACCGCAGTTCATTTCGTCCTGGCTGAAAGGGCGAGTCCCAAATGCCAGGAATTAACGCTGTGCCCGGTTTGTTTTTCTTTTATTCGGCACATCTGAAACTTTAGGGGGTTTTGTCTGGAGAGATAGCGGTGAGGAGTGAGAAAGGATGAAGAGGAGGAGGTGAAAGAACAAAGAGGGAGTGAAGAACGGAGGAGTGAGAAAAAAGAGGAATTGAAAGACAGCTGAGTGCCCTTAAAACCATAAAACCAAAGTTAAATGAAAAATGACATTCCTGAGAGACAGGAGTGGTGGAACAGAGCGAGGACTGTCATCAGAGGAGAAGTCTGGGATGACAGATGGACTGCAGGAAGGACTGGCGTAGATGGATTGAGAGTATACAGAAAATGAGAGGAGTGTGTGTGTGTGTGTGTACACACAGCTGCACAGGGAGGACTGGACCTCATCATCTCCGGTGGAACCACCAAATAAACAGGACAAAGTTATTTTCAAGTTCTCCCTCTACGTTGAGCGCTGACACGTAAACTGGGACAGAACTGGACTTCTGACCATCACCACCGTGTCCCCTGTGTTTACCTCTCCGTCTGCAGAAGAGAAGATCCAGTCGGGTGTGTCCTTATCTGTTACAGGATAATTACCTAGAAATGTCCGGTCACTTCCTCAGAGTCTGTGGTCTGCTCTCAGACGTGACTGCTGTCGGCACGCACATGCACACAAGAGAGAAGAAACACAATTTGCATCTGTTCAGCTCAGTCCAACCCATGCAGAAAATATAAATGTATCCATACATAAACAATACTTAAAAAATCTTGTGTAAAAATGTTTGCATGTGAACACTAAAAATTCATTAAAGCGATAATGTCGAAGTTTTTCATGTAAATAAATGTCTGTTAAGTCTCTATCTATCGCTGAATGAGGTAACACACTGGTGATTGAGCCTATGGCCCACTGATGAAAGCCTTTGCATTTGCAGAATTACAGACTGGCTGTCTGTGGCGACTTTGGCGTAAAAAATCACAAGCAGCGCCCAGTTAGTGACGCGTTTTCCATCAGCCAGCAGTGGTTGGTCTGCCAGAGAGGGTAGGCGGAGCTAAGCGGCTGCTTTTCCGCTCTCTGCAAGTGTTGCGAGTAAACAGTAATCTACTATGGCTGAACAAACAAAGAAAAGATGGATGACTACAGATACAACTTCAACAATAAGTGAAAATCCAAAGAAAAAGAAACAAACTCGACGCTCAGATGAAGCAAACAGTCTGAAAAGGAAAGCGACCGTCAGCCAGGAAAATCAAGAGTTACAACCGGAGCCAACCGTGGACGCCACACATGCAGCACTGTCTGGATATCTGGGAAGTGTGCTCCCGCAATTACTGTTTATCACCACAGGTGCCGCCAAAGAGAACGAAACGAGATCTTTGAGATTATAACTTTAAATACAACTCCACAATGACCAAAAAACCTAATAGTAATGTCATGCATGAACATAGACCTAAAAAGAAGGAATGATAGTGATGCACGCAAACAAACACAACAACTGGCAGTTTTACAAAAAACATTACGAGCTGAAATGAAACGTGATATTTAACAATCACCACCAAGGAAAAGAAAACTAAAACTACACACTAAAAATGTTTACATATATGCAGAATAATAAACTGTACATAATGTGTGTACACTTTTTAAAAATACACACAAATATTATAAAAGATTCTATCAAAGTCAAAACTGACAAAACAAACACTTCATGGTAAAAGCATCAACATGCAGCAGTTATTTTACAGTTCTTTTTGCTCAATCAATTCATCTAATGTCTACAAAATATCAGGACAAATGGCACAGGTTTTATTATTCATCTTTACACACGTAAGCACACGTACCTTCGACACACAAGCTTGACTCTAAAAATAATCCAGTCAAGTGAAAGACAGGAGACAGATTTACTGCAAGCATATTTTTAATACAAAAACAGAACAAAAAATTGTTTATAATTTTAGTTTTTTGTTTTACACAATTGACTCCTAGTAACACCCCTCGCTCCCTCCATGTTCTCGTCATCACACTGAGAGTAGCACAGCATCAAAAGGTGGAGGACTCGTCTCCTGCGCCCTGAATCCCCCTCCCCTCAGAGAGACAATAAATAAATAAAAATCACCTTAAGATGTCTTCTTACTGTAATTTCATTAGTTTCTCCATAAACTTCATCTCTTACGCGGAGATAACACACAGACGACTCGGCCCCGTCGACGACGGGACATTAGAAAAAAAAGCCTAGAAGAAGAGACACTTGGGAGGGACATGAGGGAGGAAAGCCGCTCTCATTGGTCCACTCCGTCTCGGTCTCCTGTCATTCATTTTTGTAGTTCTCTCTACATATGAAGGGCAAACCCCTTTGGTCATGGTCTGGGAATTGTAGTCATTAGCGAAAGAGAAAAATGAAGAAAAGGCTGCCGCTAGAATCAGCGACCTAGTGAGAAATGTTACAATGAAGTAGAAACACTTTACACACAGATAATGTCAGAGAGCGGAGCGGACATTTCCTCGGTACAAAAAACTCACAATGTCTTTAACCATAATACTAAATCACTCTCCGCCGATGATGATATGACATGAACTGAAAAATAAATAGATTCTCCTTTCAGGCTAGATAACAAAAGTACAACTGGATTATAAATTAACCAGAAAACAACGAGAAGAAAAACAAAATGACATTCGCAAATCAAAAATTTTTGCATACAGTGACTCATGTCAATGACCTCTTTCGTTTCCTGTAACAGTGACACACGTAGGACACACCTCCTCGTGTGTGTGAGAGTGTGTGTGCTGCTGTGTTGAGGGCAACACAGTGTAGACATTAAGATTGAACTGCAGAGGAAGAGACAATTAGTGCATGCTGGTTGTCGAACATGGGGTTAGGTTACACATGTCGTATATTGTCAGTAATGTGCTGTTAGTTGTGGGTGTCACCGTAAAAATAGTCCCTTCTATTGCCGGTTTGTGATTATTGTGTGTCCGATTGTAACATGTGACAAAACCACACCGCCTTTTACTGAAACGCACACACGAGGCTGATCTTAACGTTCCAGCGGTCGGGAGGAGTCTGCTCTGCGGTGTCGAGTGTGTGAGTGTTTGCCCTCGGCTGCAGCAGCACCGCCAACCGCCACCGTCACCACCACCGACCCTCTGAGTCCGAGGTCAGCCGGTGTGTGTGTGTGTGTGTGTGGGTCGGGCAGCATTTTTCCCGCCTCCCGAGCTCTCCACACGCGGTTTCCGCTCCTACAGATCTGCTGAGGTGACACTTTTTCTCGCCAACCAGTCCGGAGGAAGCGACATGGCAGTCGTTGCATATTTTCTTTTTAAACTCATCCTTGAGGCCCACAAGCCAAAATAATTCTCTTTCTGTTCTTTTTTTTTCCTGAATGTCATTTGAGCTTTTTTTGTAGTTATTTTTAGTCGTGGTGGCTGAGTCCCACTCCCTTCCCCGCCTCTGTGTTAAGATGTGTGTGTCTGTGTTTCAGTGCGGTATAAAGCAGTTTAAAGACTCTCTCTGTTGCTCCGTGTCATCGGGACAAAAGAGTGTAACACAAAGTAAGGCAGCATCACGTCAAGTCAGTCTGGGTTTTTGGTTCCGCGCTGGTGGGGAACTTTTGAAATCAAAGCAGGAGACTGGAAGGCAAACTGGGGTCGCTTCTTAAAGGGGAAGAGTCGCTTTGGACCCCACAGACCAGAACTTTACTCCTCTTGTGCATGTTTCAGTCCGTGTATGAGACCGGGGAAAGAGTGAGAAGGAGATTCACTCATCGTATCCGTCTCCTTCTTTCCGCTGGAAACTGTCAGTCATAGTGCACAGATTCTTCACCCTGTGGATGGACGTCGGATTAAAGAGCTGGTGCACCAAACATGGCCACTCTCTGTGAAACTGGGGAGTAACAGTTCGGCTCCTGTTCCTCTGTGGCGTCTGTTATTTCTTCGCAGACCCCGGGGTCTTTGGGCTGGGGGCCTTTTTGGAGATGGTGGGAATCTTGGAGGGTTTGGCCCCGCCCCCCGGGCGTCGTGGGGTGTCTGAGGCGTCAGAGCAGACGGAGCGAGCGTCCTGTAGCTCTGATGCGTCTGAGGCATCGCTGCCGCGGCGACTGCTGGCTCTGCTGCCCGCCCTGCTGCCGGCTCGGCTGGTCGGACCGCTGGCTGTGGATGCCCCTCGCTTTGGATCTACAGGTGGAGGGAACACGGGGAAGAGAAAATCGTTTCAAGTGCAAAAAAGTCTCAGCTTTGTCAAAAGTAAAGCTCTTGTTTATAATAAACCCAACTAAGGTTTGAGGTTGTTTAATCATTCATAATCAGTTTTTAGCCATGCTATCAGCAATCTTAATGAACACAAATGTTCTGTCGGCCAGTTTGATAAAAAAAACTTCCAGATGAACGATGCAACATGGGATTTAATCTAGTGCACATGGATTGCTGAATTCTTTACATGTACTGGTAGTGAAGTATGTGAAAATCTACCTGATAAAATGTCACACATTTTTTTACAGACGTGTTCTAGCACCACCATAAAGTTCACACTGTTGGTTTTAAGTGAAATCTATTTACAACTATTAGATTAAATTTAAGCTCTTAAACTAAGATGATAAGAATGCTAAATTATACCGAGTAAACATCAGCATTTTAGCATTGTCATTGATAGCATGCTAACATTGCTGTCAATTCAAAGCACACCTTCAAAGATGTCCTAGCATAGCTGTAAACGTTCTGTTGTTGGGATGAAGAATGAGCTCATAAAGTAAAAAAACTATTTTCAAATCGACTCATATCCATTGAACAGAAAATGTGTCATCAGTAAACTCGTGACCGTTGTCTCACCTGTCCGCGATGGTTTGCTGTGCGGCGTTCCTCCGTTCTCTCCGGTCAGCGATCCTCGGCTCGAGTGGAACGTCGGCCTCTTCAGTTTAGATCCCGACGCTGCCCCCTGCAGGAGCGAACCAGAAACATCAGCTGAGGATAACTCGACGGCGGAGGTGAGATCATGTGACTGATGTGCATCACGTTAGATTCACATCGGTACTTTAAACACGACATGATCATAACAAACAAACACATGGACAAGAATAAACCTAAGAACTATTTTCTAACTAAACACACAAACACACATTTCTACAAGCTGTGAACATCAGATTTAAACTAAAAGGTTTTCTATTAACTTGCTTTAAATAAACTTCATACAGAAGTTTATCTGATGAGCAGGCTAGAAACAAAACAGACTTGGTGCGCTCGGATATATGAAAAATATCACGCAGCAAATTAACAGAGAACATTTAAATTTCTGGAGGTTCAACACTGCGAGTGACACCTTTTAATACATTAACATAAAGATAACGAATAACTGAGTATTTTCTTAAAATAGGTTGGTAATTAAGTCAATTAAATAATTCATTCATCCACTAATTGTTACAAATCTCATAAAAAAAGTGGCAAAAAATCGAAAAAACAACAAAAAACAAATTGAATTTAAGGAGTTTTTTTGCAATTGTTTTTAAAAACATGTCAAATTAAAAGCGTGTCTTTCAGGGTTAAGCTTGACCACATCCTGTTGCTTTTCAAATTAAAGGTCGGAACATTTCTCAACCTTTAGCAGATCTTTTATTCAAACATGAAAACAGCTGAAAGTCACTCAAAGTTTTCACATGACAGCAGCAAACGTTTCTGTGTGTTGGCGTGAGATCACCCAGGAAGTGTGCGTTAGTGCTTTAGCGCGTTCAGTGGGGTGGGGGTCGGGTGGGACAGGGACAGGTGGACAGGTAGGTAGGTGGGTGGGTGGGTGGGTAGGTGAGTGTGTTACCTCGTGCCCAGGAGCGGTGTGGCTGTGACCGAGATCTGGGCAGCAGTGGCACTTGGTTGGCGTCGGAGTTTTACTGTGTGCCAGCCAGGGCTTGGCATAGTCGCGCGAGTGAGTAATGGAGGACTGAAGGGAGGAAGGGAAGGGAGCAAGGAAGGATGGAAGGGTGGAGGAGAAGGACAGCGAAGCAGCAAAGGAGAGAAGCGAATGGAGTAGGGAGGGAGGAGTTATGCAGGGAAGGGGAGGAGCGGTTGGATAGCGAGGAAGTGTAGCGCAGTGTGTTTTTGTGTCAGAGCACATGATGTTTGAACCCAACAGAGCAGCAGGGAGTTTTTAAAGCCAGGTCAGCGGGGGTGTGATGTCAGCGAGGGGAAAGATGAAAGACAAAACAAAGAAACAAGAACAGAAAATAAAAATTCACAGTTAAGGATGTGGTGATTTCTGACAACAACAACATGAGGATGACAACAAGTAAACAATGTGTAACATAAACCCATAAAACACACAAATAAAGTCACCTGTGTGCATCCAGTCTCATTCAGTCTCTCACACACACGCACACACACACACACACACACACACACGCACACACACACACACACACAGATAACAGACTGTAATGCGTTCACACAGTATTCAGATGACAAACAGGGCTGACAAATGAAAACATCACTAACATCAGATGAGGACTACAACACTGATGACTCCACGTGCTCTGGTTGACTGATAATGTTTCTATGTGACATCACAGAGTGACAGAGAGTTTTCTACAGACAGAGGAGATCGTTCAGGCTCGCTCAGATGCAAGTGTCTCTGTAAGTATGCGCTCTGATGCCTTTAAAGGAGCAGTTCACCCCTGGACAAAGCCGCTGTCAGTCAAAGCTGGTGTTCTCTGTAGTCGATAGAAGCAATAATATTTTAAATTGGCGCCATAGCTGTGGAGAAAGTTACAAACAGCTCGTGGTTTCACCCATTCAACATTCCTACGACTCCCAGCGTGCATTGCGCCCCTCCCTCTGAAAGGAACGGCCCAGCAAGAGACGCTGGAGTGAAATACTACCGTTTTCGCTGCAGGCATTGAAGCGGTACAGAATCCAAAATACGACGAGAATATACCGGTGGATCGTCTAAAAACTCTTCAGGTCTGCAGTCTACATTTCAAACCTGACGATTTTAAACGAGACATGACATCGGAGACGGGCGTCCTAGATTGAGGAAGTGTAGTTTAGCGAGCTACCTGGCCTCTGCAAGATGACGCGTTTGAGATAGTCTGGTGGAGGTTTTCCAGGGCCCATTGGAGAAGCGGATAGCGTCCTCCAGAGGCACAGAGGAAAACTGCATTTATTTCCTACCATAATGGCATTAGCTCAACATAACAGCATGACAGGCGAACTGGCCCTTTAAGAAAACTTAATGTTACATTGATGGAAGACTGATCCAGTGATCTACAATTCTTTCTGCAGTCATGTTTTGTCTCAGTGTTAAATAAGGTAAAGGGTCTTGAGTCTTGTTGTTTACGAGTATAAACGAGGTACCTGCTGTTTTTAGAAATAAAACAACACATGATTCTTACAGTTCTTCTCTTCTGTGATTCCTCCTATTTATTGATGCGGTGTAATCAGTGTACATGAAGAGGGAAAGAAACAATCTGAATCCTTCTGAGACAAATAAAATTAGACTTTGTGTCGACTGAAATCATGATGTCCTGATGTCAGCTCTTACCCTGGATGATGCAGAGGCTGTCGGTGTGGCGGGAGCGGAGGGAGCAGATGGGAGGGAGGCCCCGCTGTGGGAGGCCGAGGAGGAGGAGCGTGTGGGCGAGGCGTTGCGGGAGCCCGGTTTAGAGCGTCGACCTCGGGATCGGAAGGCAGCCAGACCCTGAGACGCTCCTTCGGGCAGGATGAACTTCTCCCTCAGCTCCAGGTTGGTGCGACCGCGAGCTGAAGAGAAACAGAGGAGCAAAGAGAGGTGAGCTTGTCTGTTTGTGTCGGCTCACAGTCCTTCCTCCAGCAGGGGGCGGCAGAGGCAGCGAGCAGAGTGAGGGAGAGAGTCGGTGCTTCCTTGGCTGCAGACATCAGAGTCGATGCATGTTTCTTTAAAGAGTGCATGTGAGCAGAGCGGGTGTTTCAGGAGGTCGTAAGTGCACTTTGGTTGTTTGTAAGAGGTGAGGTGAGTGAGTGTGTTTGGTTTCAGTGCAGAAGGAGGAGTAAACTAATCTAAGTGATACGCAACGAAAATCAGCAAGGCCAATTCAGGCAGTGTGCTGCACAGAGTGCAAACAGAGTGCAGCTTATATCTTTAAAGGAGCACTTCAACATTTTGGGAAATCTGCTTATTCCTCGTCTTGCTGCAAATTAAAGCTCACTAACACTGCGACATCGTCAAGCACAAAACGTCTCCATGAGGAAAATATAAAGGGCTGAAGTGAAAGCAGAAATACCGAGTTCTGTTCCAGAAGTCATTTAAAATCCCACTGACATTATAACATTACTGAACGTATAACAAATACACAGAGCCCGAGCTTACTTCATACAGCTAATATTCTTTAGTGGCCTTTAAGAAACTCTTTCACATAAGAGAAACAAAGTTACGATGATGTTGATAACCACGCTGCTACGCTGGCAACGCACGGGGGCTGCATTATTTTCTGTCATCTTTAATGAGCTGTGTGTGCGACTTAGTGGCATCTAGCGGTGAGACTGAAGACCACTGCCCCCTCCCACAAGCGTGATCCTATGTTGGTGGTGACAAACACTGGAGGCACTCTCTTCTTAACGCAGTGTTGTTTTGTCCCTGCTGAGCTGCTGTAGAAACGTGGTGGTAAAACATGACAGACTCTGTGGACGAGCCTCGAGCCCTCGGTAGACAGAAAGAGTACGTTCTAGGGCAGTGGAAACAAAGCAGATATGACTTTCATGTGATTGTAAATTAATAAAAACATACTTATGAACTTGATATTCTGCTTAGCCAATAGTTCCCCCAGTCTTACACCATGGACCTTTAATTAGTTGTAGATTTTATGTAAGTATGGAAACTAAACCTCAGGAGGAAACTTGATTTTTCCGCTTCAAAATAATGAAAGAAACGCAGAACAAGAGATTTTCCTGCTCAGATCGAACTGATCAGAGATGCTAACTCAGACTTGGAGTCTTAACTTTGGCTCTGTGTAAGCGTATCTCCCAAAATGTCGAAGCATTCCTTTAAGCAATGGCAAGTGCCTCTGGTTTTCACTGAGTGACGCACTTTCATTGCATATTTGCTTCGAAAACATCCGAGGGTGGCTGGAGCAAAAGCACAGCCTCTCTCATCTCGCTCCCAGTTGAGTTAAATCACTTTTCTTGCTGCAAAGGAGCATCTCAGCTCTGCTGTGTATACACAGTGCGTGTATAAATATATACGTGGGGGGGGTCATGCCTGGTTTATGCTTCAGCAGGAGACAACCCAGAGATTCAGGGCTTCTCCCGTCTTCAAAAGACACTCAGCAGCATTCTTAGACAGAAAGTAGTGCAGCAGCCCCAGCAGACAACAACAAGCCTGGAGAAGCCAGCCGCAGAGAGAGAAGAGGAGACAGAGGTGGAGAGAAAGAGTACAGCGAGATGGTTGAAGTAGGAACAAAAAAATACAGAGATCAGAGAGTAAGAATGGAACAAAATGAAAAGAGTGACAAAAAAAGAAGAAGAGGGCTGCAGCTAGCCGTAGCAGCAGTGCAACTCTTAGCCTCGCGGCCATCGTCCCCGGCAACCGGACAGCGAGGCCAGTCAATTAAACGGGTGCACCCTGCAATTACGTCCCCCCTCACCACCAGCCAGCCAGGTGCACCCTGTAATTGTGTCTCCCACCAACCAGCCATCACATTTCAAGGAGCCGCGTTGGAAGCCAGCGTTATTAGAAACCCAGGCTGGCCACGCCCGGGTCTGACACACTCACGGTCTCTTTACACTGATTTTATATTTACACTTGAAAAACATCTAAAACAGACGATTAAACAGTGTTCATTGTAACATGAAAACACGACATCATTTGTTTTCTGCTGAGCATCTCCACCCATGTTTCATTTGCTCATCGTGTCAAATTCGGCCATCTTGGATTCAGAGTTTAAATAAAAAGTAGATTAAACTATAGAGACCAGGGGTTGGCCAAATCCTGCTTTAGTGTGAGTGAGGAAAGCATGACGCAAACATGTGGCACACAGACAAGACTGACATCAATGCCTAAACACACAGATCTGTTAGAACGCACACACGCACACACACACACACTTATGTGTATTTTTATAGACATCTATGGTTAAAGATGGAGGCTGACAGCCGGACAGACGCATGGATGGATGGGTTGAGAGTGAGAGGTGGAGTGACAGAGGAGCAGAGAGAGGAAGGGTAGATACCTCGGCAGCAGAAATAGCCAGGAGTGACTGTCACTGAGAGACACAAGAGACAATGTGAAATAACAGCATGCTCGAGGTGGAATGAAAAGAGTCTCACACACACACAGAAAGATATCACTTCATGGGCTCAACACACGCCAAAAAATACTCCTTAATGCCATAATCCTGGACACAATCATAAACACACACACAGCTGACACATCAGGGTCCAGACGGGCGTCAGAGACCGCTGAAACATGTTTAAGATAAAAGCAGGTCAGGATATCGGGGCAACAGCCGGGAGCAGGGGTCAGGAGAGAGGAAGAGCAGAACAGTGGGGACACATCAACGTTAGTCAGGTGGTCACAGTCAGCAAGGCACAGCAACAAGACCAAACCAACAAAAGAAATCTGGAAGAGAGAGTCCAGGAAGAGGAGAGAAAAGAGCAGACGGAGGGGGGACGGAGAAGAGACAGGCAGTTAGGAGGGCGTAAGAGATAGAGGAGAAGTCCAACCTATACGAGATGAGATGGAGCTACTGGAATCGGAGCGGAGAATCTTAAGTCCTGGATGTTGCACTGGGAAAAGAGAAAAAGGGGGAGGGAGGGAAGAAGAGAGGGGGAGGAAGAGGGAGAGAACTGAGGATCATGCATCATGCAATACTACTGTTTTAATTAAAAGAGAATGGAAGAAAATTAAGACAGAGGACAGAGGCCGAGGAGAGACAGGATCGACCGTGTGTGTACGATAAGATGATGAACTCCTCGAGGACCGACAGAGGAAGGGGGAACAGAGAGAGAAACAAAGACACCGACTGGAGACGGCACTGGGAGGAAACGTGGGAGAGACCGCTTCACCTGCTGACAGACACCTCCACAGACTGGAGTCCAGACTCCAGTGGTGTTTGGTGGTGGTGTTTTAAATCTGTCAAAGTACCTTTCCATGTGTTCTTGCTTTCACAAAGAGGAGTGTGAGAGTGTGTTGCATGATGTCCGACCTTCCCAACGTTATAATTAAAGCTGCACCTGGCAAAGCAACCGCAGACCTCGTTATAAATCCTGTTGCACTTTGAAATCAGTGGCTGCATACTCAGACAACTATCATTCCCTTTGAAGGTTTCTCCACAGATTTGGGAGGGTGGATGAGGGATCTGAATACCTGGGAGCCAGTAAATCTCAAAGGATGAGGTCAGGACTGAAAGAACTGGCCTGGAATAAAGGATATAGAACTATTGCTTTGTATGATGTTGACGTGCAAGGTGTATCAAGCTTTGCAGATGTTAGGATGGCTGTCCCCTGTAACTTTTTATTTTTGTTTTGTCTGGCTGTCTGTATTTGTGTTGGTTGCAGGTCTATAAAGCCAGGAATTGAGTGACTCCCTGCATACAATAATATGCACTTATTACACTGCGGTTCCGCCTCAGCGCCGTAACAAAGCTCCGCAGTCATGCAGCCGTTGCCATTTCACATTGGACCATGCAAGGCCGGCGTAAAGCCGCCCCAGTGTGTGTTTTCACAGCGTTCCGGTGTAGCGGAAGCAAAACATGCACAAGGTGCAAACTAACAGCACGTGCTTAAAATACACACACACACAGCGCTGTTCTGCCCTGCTGGCATTTCGCCTTTGTTACTACCTCTGCTGCCGGCGCAGAGGCGGAATGACTTCACCCAATCATTCCACCTCCGTGTGTTTTACATAGAAGACGAAATGTATCAGAGGCGTTATAATCCAGCCTTGAACTGGCCGTGTAAAAAGGGCTTGAATATTTTGCTGATTATTTTGTTCTTTATTGGAGTTAACAGCTCAAAATGTAGTAATATAGAAACTTCTGTTTGTGTATGGTATGTTTTTGGAGCAGTCCTACTGTATCGACTTCGCCCAAACCATCCTGCACTCAAGAGCTGCAGGGACACATACTTAAAAATATGACAAATGACAGTGTTGTTGTATTTGATGGCTGATAAGTGACATTAATTTGCATTTAAAATGCCAGAGCTAACGAAGTGCTTATCTGCACCAAAATGAGTAAAATCCATGATCGCTCCAGCTCCACAAAATGATGTGAATCACAGAATGTGAGACAGAGGAGAGAGACGGTTTGATTATGTGCGTTTCAGTGTGTTGGGGGAATCTGTATGTGTGTATGAACGTTAACATCGCTCACCTCTGCATGGATCGTTCTTCACCAGAAACTCGTCCAGAGCCATCCAACCTCCTCCGACTCGCACCATCACCGTGCTGCGCAGGATCCTCACCAGACGCAGCTGCTGAGAGTCGCCGAACTGAGGAGAGGAAAAAAAACACGACACAGACGGCGAGAACCGAGGAGAAAAGAGGGAGAGAGGAGAGAGTAGAAGAAGAGAGTGAAGAGATTACAAGAGTAGAAAAAAAGTAAGACAAAGGGTGAGAAGAAGAGAGAAGTCAGTTTAATATTGATTGATGAGTTTTAAATGATTCACAGCACCACACAGAGCAGCCCATGTACCAAATCAGAGCAGATGATCCGTTCGACTCCATGCAGTAAGAGATAAAACATGCACTGGCTAGACTACAGATTCACAGCCCGGTTCAGCCACCCCAATCTAATAACAATCACTGAAATCTTTCGTCTGCATTCAGTCTTTAAATATTCAGAAATTGTTCAAGCCACCCAGAAAAGCAGAACTCTGCAGCACAGAGGAAATCTTCTGGATCCGTCCAAGCAGCATGATTTGCTTCCCAGATTCAGTCCAAAGCACACTATATATCACCTAACCACTAATTACCACTGCAGCCATGTCACTGTCGCCAGCGTCACATTGTGCAATTTGTCACTCTCAACACCAAACAAATCAGAGCTGGAGGGTGGAACCTGCTTACACGTTGCACCGCCACAATGGAGCGCTTCATCTGTTTAAAAATCAGTTGAAATTAAGGAATTAAATCTACAAAAAGAGACTAAATGCAGAAAGAACAGCACTCCATTGGTGGGGGGGATCAGGAAGCAGGTTTCACTCTTCCAGCCACAGCAGCCACGGTCACTTTACCTGGTTTCCGAGGAAGAACTACAATAAATCCAGTAGACACGGAGCACGGGAACACAAGGAGAAAGAAACAGAGCAGGAGTGAAACAACACGTACTAATAACTGAGGCTTCTGATGTATGCATGGAAACTGTTTATCTGTGAACAATATCTCCTCAAAGCTGCTTCTAATAAACAGTTAACCTGTGTGTGTTTTAGCTCATTAGTTGTGTGAGGAAACAGATGGTGTGGATGTTATAAGAGTGCCTGGACGATGAAGATAAGGTGGAAGTTAGAGCGGAGGAAAGTGAAGCCAGACACGAACACGAGCACGAACAAAGACGATACAGAGACACGTGTTAGTTTCCTCAGTATCCTGCAGACACTGGAGATCATTACCCAGTGATAATGATGGAGTGGACACAGATACAGTGATGGGGGGGATCCAGTGAGTGCAGCTGATAAGTGACCAGTGTAAAATGCTTCATGTACACACACAGACTGCTGAGAGACGACCGAAATCACTCCGACAAACCGAAGGCCCGAGCTGTGTTTGATGAGGACGTCTTTTTGACAACAAGGTCTCAGCCTCTCATTTATGTTGTTGTATCTTTAAACATACCGTGTCCAAACCACGATGACCCTTAATTCAGTCTCTTAATAACACGTTTCTTTGTCTCAAAACAAAACAAAAGTTTACTGTGTCTCCATTTGTTTTCTTCTGCCTCCCAATGACGAACAAGGGAACTTGTACGTTTGTATTAAACTTGTTTCAAGCGATAATCTCAAAGATTTTCATTTAAATAAATGTCTGTTAAGTCAGTATCTATCGCTGAATGAGTGATTGGTGATGAGCCTGTGGCCCACTGATGAAAGCCTTTGCATTTGCATTATTACAGACTGGGTGTTTGTGGGGACTTTGGCGAAAAAATTCTGAAGCGGCGCCCAGTTAGTGACGTGTTTTCCATCAGCCAGCAGTGGTTGGTCTGCCAGAGAGGGTAGGCGGAGCTAAGCGGCTGCTTTTCTGCTCTTTGCAAGTGTTGCGAGTAAAAAGTAATCTACTATGGCTGAACAAACAAAGAAAAGATGGATGACTACAGATACAACTTCAACAAGAAGTGAAAATCCAAAGAAAAAGAAACAAACTCGACGCTCAGATGAAGCAAACAGTCTGAAAAGGAAAGCGACCGCCAGCCAGGAAAATCAAGAGTTACAACCGGAGCCAACCGTGGACGTCACACGAGACATTGTTTTACCGTTTACCGCTATAGGTGCCGCCAAAGAGAACAAACCTGAGACCTTTGAGATTACAACTTCATTACCCAGCAGCTCAGTGTGTGCAGTCACATTTACATGGTCGTATTAGTGTTGTGTGCTGATGACAAAGAAGTCTCAGCTGACAATCCTGCAGGGCTGTGAGATGTTAACATGTTACATCAATGTTACAATGACACTATGTTATGAAAAAGACAGTTAATACTCTCATGAATACACCATGAGATCATGATGTGAGATGGACACGCGGGGGAGATGCTGTGAAGTTGTGATAAGAAGTTAATTGGTGCCTTGCTGGACGAGTGAGGACACAGAGAGTTAAAGATAAACTGTTAATAATCAGACCTGGGTCAAAGTGTGTTTGGAAAGTAACTTTTATGGACTAATAATCACAGTTTTTTCTTTGATATAGTATCGATAAGTCAATCTAAGCAACAAGGAGTTACAGACTGCTGTACGTGACGTTTGCTTCTGTTAATCTAATGAAAATAAAATGGAAAATATTGCCAAAAGTTATTTGCAAATCCCCTTTGACCCAAGTCTCATAACAATTAATAAATCAAATATTCTAATGAACATAATATTAGCTCTTCTACAGCAGCCTAAGTAGCCTAAACATCACAGTTTGCAGCCTAATCAATAAATAATATCCGACTTAAACTGAGCTGAACTTACCCGGTATTTGTTCTCTCCTATCTGCTCCACCTGGAACCTCTTTGCACATTTACACTGGGCCACCTGCCGCGTCACCTGCACAACGACAACATGTCAGTCAGTGTTTTCATCTAGCTACTGGTTCCCCTGTAGCTTGTAGCTCATTTAATCAGCAGTTGGCCCTGATATCACACCTCATCCTCGATCTTATCGGCGTCGGTGGTCGGTCTGTAAGCGTCCTTGTTGGGGTGCAGAGCAGCGACGAACTCGTAGTAGTCGATGTAACCGTCTCCGTCTCTGTCGAAGATGTCTGCCACGGCTGTCATCTCCAGCTTACTGGTGGGGAACTCTGCACAGACGGACAACAGGAATTCATATAATTTTATGTCAAACACAATAATACCCAGCCAAGCATGAGATCAAACCATAACCTACTGGATGCCAGGATGCCGTCGATAAACTCCTGTCGGGTGATCTTTCCATCCTGGTCCTTGTCGATGCGTCTGAAGAAGTCCATGACTCGAGACTTCTTGTGGTTCATCCAGCGCATGTACTTCTTCCTCCACACGTCAAAGTCGAAGTTGGCAAACTCTTTGAGCTGAGGACGGATAAGAAGAAGAGACGAAGTCATTTTGTTGCCACTTGACTGTTCAACTGTCTGTATTAGAATGTATTAGACGGACTCATTTCAAAATTTGGGCCTTTAAATGCTGAGTAGAAAAAAATACCTCCTCCAGTCTGTCCAGCCCGTCGTTGAGTTTGCGCTGGCGGTCGAGAGCCAGCAGCCAAACCTGCTGCCACCTGGCACAGAGCTGGTTGAGTCGCGGGTTTCCCCCAGAGACCTGCATGGCCGCCTGCTGCTGCTGCTGCTGCTGGTTTTTGCCTGTAGAGGAAGAAAGGAGTTAATAAATCCACTTCTAAGAAACTCTCCGTGAATGTTCTTGCTGGAGTAATCTGTATGTTTGTAACACATGCAGTGCTGCTGTCGTCACAGAGGGGGAGAAAATATTTGTGCATCAGAATGTAAACACAGATGACTTACGATTTCCTCTCCTCTCAGCCAGGCTGCTCGTAGCCTCGGCCGGTTTCCTTTTGTAGGTCTTCGTCACTTTGTCAACATCTGGCTGCTTCCTCGTCATCTCCTCCATAAACATCTGAGAACAAACACAGGCAGTGAGCGGGCAAAGTCCGACAACACAGCTGTTAATCGACACAAACATGGGCAAACTACGTTCAGCTGCGATGAGTCAGTGGAGGCGATGAGGTAACCCACCTGGTGTTCTGTGATGAGGTTTTTGAGTTGTGGGATGTCCTGAGGAAGCGGCTCTGTGTCTCTCTGGACCAATGTGGTCTCAGCCCACTGTAGCCATGACAACAGCTCCTCCAGCAGGTTGGCGTTGTTGAGCACCTCGGTCAGAGCTGTTTCCAGCCGCTGCTCGTGCTGTTTGGCCCACGTCAGCACCTGTAGAGCAAAGAGACATTTTAATCTTGTTTTTTTTTGTGTCATTTCTAATGTGTCCCCCATTTGATCGATAAACTCACATCACTCTGAACCCAGAAGCTAAAATAACTGAAAGAAAACAATCTAAACATATTGAACAAGTTTAATTAATCAATCAATAAAAAAACAACTTTATCTGGAGGGCAGAGAAGTATGTCTATCTTCTAAAAAAATATACAAATAAAAGGAAAGTATTGCTGACCTCCTCGAAGCGTGCCCGGATGATGGTGATCCAGTGTTTGATGGTGGTGATGGAGTCAGGGTGGCACACAGTCAGGATGCCCTCTCCCATGCCGGCGGCCTTGTTGACATCAGTCCTCTTCTCCTCCACGGTGCCCATGAAGTCTCGATGCGTGTGCAGCAGCGCCTGCAGAGTCTCGGCCTCTTCGGGAAGGACGCCGCGGAAACGAAGCGTCTGCTCTGCCTCGGAGAGCCACTCCAGGATCACCTGCACCGATGTACGAAACTCCTCCGCCTGATGGAGAAAAGGAAGTTGGAGAGAAAGTCAGAGGTTAATCAAGTCCTGTGCATTAATTGTTTGAAACTTCAGAAAGAAGGACTGAAATTAAACTTTGACTGAGCTCCTGTTCTGACCTGTTTGACGGCCTGCTGGAGGCGGGTCTGCTTTGTGACTGACAGGGCGCACACTGTATCCCAGCGGTTGCTGAGCTCCTGAAGCTGAACTTTGACCCACGCTGTGTCATCGCGTCCGGTATCCATCAGGTCCCGAGCTGAGCGCTTCAGAGCCTGGACACTGCCGGTTCTCTTCCCCAGCTCTTTTTGGAAAGCCTGCAGGTTTAGACATTAGTTATGAAGGTGTTTGAAAGGGTCTTTATCATCTTCTCATACATATTTAATGAGGACAGTTCTGTTGAGAGTAAACACCTTATGTGTGTCCATGAGGTTGGACACCAGATCCAGGTCTCCATGGACGGGCTGATCTTCAGCCAGCTGGGGCTCCACCCGGTACAACCAGTCCACCAGAGCCTGGAGAGCCTCTGCAAACTGACCTGAGAACAGCAGAGCCTCCTCCAGCTTGTGTTGTCTGTGTGGAGGAGAGAAGAGAACCAGCTGTCAATAAATATTCATGTTCATTCATCTTACATAAGACAATTCACATCCTTAATAAAAAGATGCCATCATCTTTACCTCTCTACACTCTTCCCACAGACGGTGTCCCACTTGTCGCGGACCTCTCCCACCAGGTGGTCCAGTTTCTGGGTGTCATCAGGCAGCTGAGCTTTGTCCCTCATGGCCCTCCCAGACCTCACTGTGGTGTCATAAACCGGCTGCTTTGAACCCAACGCTTTCTGAAACTCCTGCACAGGCGAACAAAAAGGGAAAATTAGAAATACTGAACTCAGGGAATTTTTAAAACACTTGCATGTATTAGGTGTCGAAAAAGCTACCTTGTGTTTGGCCAGCTGTATTTTGATCTTGTCTGGCTCGTTGGAGATCTCCAGCTCTGAGTCCAGTCTTTTCTCGGCTTCTTCCAGCCAGTCTGTCAGCTTCCTCCAGGCCTCGTGGAACTGAAGAAAGAGAATTAAAGCATCAATAACGATTCAGTTCTTCAAAAAAGGAAATAAGGATTTCGCTTTATGGGTTTATGATCATTTAAACTGCTAAAACAAAACTGACCTACAGACACACACAATGACACTTAAGTAAAGCTACAAGTTCAGTACCTGTTTGGCGCGTTTGCGGGCCTCGTCGAGGTGTCGCCCGCGGTCTAGTGATCTCTGCACCAGCTTGTCCCAGCGGGCCTGGACGCTCAGCAGCAGGTTCTTGATGAGAACGACGTCCTGCTTCAGGCTGGCGAAGCGAAGCTGAGATCCGGCTTTCTCCAGAGCCAAGACCTGCTCCCTGTGAGTGTTCACCTCATTCACAAACACCTGAACAGACAAGGACATGAGCGCAGAATGAGTTAGGGGGTTAGTATGAAAAGGTTTAGGTAATAGAGAACATATTATCTCAGTATTAAAGGGTTAAGTACCTTATGCTCATCGATCTGAAACAGGACAGTGTCAAGAATGAGGCTTGGGGGCTGGGCCATGTTCAGGGTCTGCTCAGCCTGGGTCAGCCAGTTGATGGTGTCCTGGAGAGAGGTCTGGAAACCTGTTGCTAAGGAAACGGCCTCATCCAGCTTTGCCTGGAAAGTTCAAAAGAGTTCAAAGTTAACATCGCTAAGAATAACACAAGTCAAGAGCAGAACAGGACAGAGTAAAAAAACACTCAGCCTTACCCTGCGGTCGTCCATCTTGGTGTTGAGACTGGCCCACTTGTTCTGCAGCATGGCCAGGTTCTGCTGGGTCTGCGTGGCGCCCGGTCCCGCTTCCTCTCCTCCTCGAGCCAGCAGCATGGACTCTCCCTGATCCAGCAGGCGGTGGTACTGCTCCGCTCGCTGGGCCAGCTGAGTCTGAAGCTCCTGCAGGAAGAAGACACAAATGTGAACTGACGCGCGGGCTAAAAGGTGAGGGTTGTTGTTCCTCACTGGCGGGTTCAGAACAATGGAGGACATTAAAGTTTCATGAGCACCGTATGCCAAGTGTCTCTCTGTGTAAATAGAAGAGCATGTGTAAGATAATACTCTGAGCATCTGCTCTAAACGGTGCTGGTGTTTATGTTCTTATAAAATACCTTTTTGACATTGCACAAGTAGCTGCTCTGCCTTGATAATTTATTAGTTTTGTTTGAAGTCCTTTTTAACAGCAGTAAACACAGTCACACCTCGTACAATAACTCCTCCACTTCCACCTGGTCTTCATTAAACTTTGTGGGATTTCCAAACGGTCCTTATTTTAAGCTCAATGCTAAATGAAGCACAAGAGCAAGAGAGACTTAATAGCATAAATGTCATTCTCAGTTACCAGGTGTTGCTGTAGCTGCTCTCTGGCTGTTTCAGGGAGACCGCCTGTTGGCTTGGCGGCAGACAGCTGGCTCTCCGTTCTCCTCAGCCACTGCAGGAACTCCTCCAGCTCGCCGTGAAAACCTTCAGCCTGCACAGAGACAGACGAGGGAGAGACATGTAGAACGTTCAATATTTCTGCTGCACGTTCAGATATCATGGATTTATTACCACAAGAGGTTTTGTGTGCCACAACTGATGCTGTAAATAATGCATTAATCATAATACCCCTGTATTGATGCCTAAGCAGACGGAGTTGGCAATAAGCAACGACCGCTAGGCAAACTACATCTGCTCACAAGTGGACTTTCTGGTGAGAAGAGTGATCTCTTAATCCCAATTCACACGTTTAAATTTCAACAAAAAAACTGTGCTGCGGTTAATCAACAGTATAAACTTCTCAGAGGTTTGTGGGACAGTTTCTTCGCATTACCTGCTGCAGGGCGGCTTCCAGCAGCTTCTGCCGCTCCTTGGTCTTGAGCAGCAGACTCTCCCAGCTCTGGTTGAGGTGATCCAGTTGGTCCCTCAGGTGGCTCGCCTCGTCGCCAGGAGAGGACTCCAGCAGCTCGGTGCCGGCGCTCTTCACCGTCTCCACCGTGGCGTGATGGGATAGCACATCATTACGCAAAACCTGGGACAGAGAGGAGGGAGGGAGGAATTAATTAGGCTGTATTAGATTTGAATGTTGTAGTGCATGCAGGAGCACAGAAGATGGAGGTCATATTAAGATAGGTGGAGAACGTGAGAGCAAATTTGCAGCCTCAGTTCAAACAAACTAACGTCAACCTGACCAAGTAGAATGAGCCACAAGATAAAACAGACGTACGTGGTGTTTAGCCAGCTCGATTTCAATGGCCTTGGGGTCAGAGCTGACCGGTCGCTGTGTGTCCAGAGTGGCGTGTGTGTGGTTCAGCCAGGCCTGCAGCTCCGACAGGGCGTGCTGGAACTGACCCAGGGCCAGCAGGGCAGCCTCCAGCTTGTGCTGTGGTGGAAGAAAGACAGAAGTCCTGGTTTAAAAAAAGGAACTCAGATATTTGGGCTGTAATGAAAGGAAGCTGTCAAACACATGAAATCCTCCAGAATGCTGACAAAGACCAACATCGTCAACTCCCGTGGGAAACAGGGGAGTGAGATCTCGAGGTCAGCTCCAGAATAACGTCTCCCTTAAGCAGTTTGTGTCGCAGGGATGTAGATCTTCAGCCACACTCCTGCCAAATGTCTCATTACCTGTCTCTGGGTGATTTTATCCCCCAGGTTCTCCCAAAGGTGTCGCAGCTCGGTCAGAGGCTCCTGGATCATGTCCCTGTCCGTCTGGTCTGACACCTTCTTCAGCAGGAGCTCCCCCTGGTGGCAGAGCTTCTCCATGTCGATCTGCTGCTGGTACACCTCCACCTTGTACTGCTGCTCGGGGTGAATCGGGAGAGAGGGAGCGGACAGAGAGGGAGAAGACTGTTAGCTCTTGATACATTTATGAACCTAGACTGACGATTTAGGAATTCAACATTAGATTCATACAGATAAGAGATTTTACAACAAATCCTGTTATACCTTTTCAGCACAAAGATTTTCATTGACTTGAGATATTCAGTGACTCATAGATAGATCGATAGATAGATAGATAAAACTGAGGTTGGATATTGTCCATATGCATGCGCTCTCTCTAGCCCTTTTTACACGGCCAGTTCAAGGCAGGATTATTACGCCTCTGTTACATTCCATCTTCTATGTAGAACGCACGGGGCCGGAATAGTGGGCCGAAGTTGTTCCACGTCTGAGCCGACATCAGAGGTAGTAACAGAGGCGAAACACAACTGTTTGAACAGCGAAGCCCGCAGCTGTGTGTGTGTATTTGAAGCATGTGCTGTTTGTTTACACCTAGTGCACGTTTTGCTTCTGCTACGCTGGAACGCTATTTACAAACACACACTGGGGAGGCTTTACGCTGGTGTTGCTTGGTCCAATGTGAAATGGTAAATGCTGCATGACGGCGGAGCTTCGTAACGGCGCTGTGGCAGAACCGCAGTGTAAAAAGGGCTTCTCTCTCTCCCTGACGGAGTGCAGTTCGTTTAAATATTAAACATACTAATATTAACTAATATCGCTGCACAAATGTTTTTAGTCACAGTGGGACATTTGAAATGAAAACAGCTCATCATCAAAGCGTGCGGTATCAAAAGTTAAGTTTATCCATTACAATTAATGGATAAAACCTATTTAATGCTACAAATACCAGTTACTGAGGTGGAGATAAGGACACAGAGACTGGAGGTCATAGACTAAAGTAATTTCTTCTTTTCAGTTTCCAGCAATGATGAATCAATAATAATTTGTTTGTGAGTTCATAATTCCTTCATAAAGCAGAGAGAGCAGAGACAGCGCAGGCGAAGCAGAGAAATCCTTCTGTCCTCACTCTCTGTCAACTAAACTACTCCAGACTACGAGCAGATATAATGACCATCATCATCATCATGATCATATTTTAAATAATGCTGGAAACATTTTTAATTGAATTAAAAAAGCTGTTGTCCCCGCCAATGTTACAATGAAAACTACGCCCTTGCATTTAGGAGTGTAGACTTATACCAACCTTGAGCTCTTCAATCTGCTGTTTGACAGTTCCCAGGTCAGTTCCCACAGTCGACATTTCACACAGCTTGATCACTGCGTTGTCCAGGTAGTCAAACATAGACTGGAAATTAAACAGAAAGGAAAATTAAAAGCTTTACTTAGAAAAGTATAATAATCAGTGCAGTAACCCTTGATAAGTAAAGGCCCTGCTAACTACAAACAAAGACTGAATTACAAACCTGCAGTGCGTCCTGATACTGCACAGACGCTGTCATGGCCTCCTCCAGTCTCTCCATCCTCTCTCTCCACGTCCGGTTCAGGCCCTCCCAGGCAGCATTCATCTGGGAGAAAGACAGGAAGACAGAGGGATTATGTTAGTGGGTTCATATCTCCAGGAGCTACAAAGATTACAAAGATATGTATTCATATTTTCAAAGGCAAATGATGGGCTTTCTACAAGAACACGTAATCAATTTCTCACTTCATCAATGGTCTTCTTCACTTCAGGTTTCTCAGTTTCTCCGCAGGCAAAGATGAGGTCAGCTCCGAGGGTCCTGACAAACTCCAGCTCCTCCCTCAGACCATCAGTCTCTGCCTTAATGGCCTAGTGAACATAGAAAGTAGTTGAGAATAAAAAACACAAGATAAGTAATGCAATTCTGCCAGAATCAAATCTAATAGCTCTTCTCTCTCTCTCCTCTGCCTTCCATTGATCTCTATCCACTCACTCCCTCACATCCTCCGTACCTCAGCAGCTTCAATCTGTTGTTTGATGAGTGACGGGTCCACACCGGGGTCCTCCAGCTCTTTCACAATGTCTTGCGAGTCTCTGAGCGTGCTCAGCAGCGCCGCCACGTCAGCCCAGAACTTTCCGGCCAGGTCCAAGACGTCGTTCAGCTTCCCCTCCCTCTCCTCAGCTCGCTGCCGGATCTCATCCCACAGGGAGCGCAGACGCAGGAGACGGGAACGAACGGCTGGAGGAGAGAGGAGAGAGGAAAGAGTTTAAACAGGCTGGGAGGGAAAGGCAGCTGGGATCTCACTGGGCATACTTGGAAACGCCCCTTCTAGTAATTTAGCCCAATCTGAAACTTCAGATTACTTCAGGAATAATATCAATGGTTTGTTTTTTTGCCGTCTAGCATCCAGTCCTGGTGAGTTCAGTCTTTCATCAGTCCACTCCCACTATGGCTGCACACTGAGGCCTTTCATTTAATGAAGCGTGGAGGGCTGGAGGGCATCAAAGCACAGAGCTCTCCAGAGGGCAATTTAACAAAGACGCATGTGTGTGTTTTGTCCAACCACGTGGTGGCATTGGGAGGAATATGCATGAATCTGTTCAACGTCAAGATTAGAGTCCGTCCACTGGCTCAGGGCCAGGGGAAAGAGTGGCTTACTTTGGCCAGTCGATTGTTCAGTCAGTGAACTAGTTGGACTGGAGCCCAAAATAAGATTTAAATATGTTTCACGCAGATTACAGAAGGCGGTTATGTTTGCCTCCCCGCTCTAATCCACTCCAGTTTGTAATGCTCTTTTTTTGAATCTCAAAATCTGTTCCGATGTTGGATTGTGTAATGCCTCGTTGCATTTATAGCGAGCTTTATACATAAAAAAAGGAACTATTGTAGCCACACAGTGAATGAATACATTAAGAGTTGGCATCACTTTTTACTTTAGCTGTGTCGTTGGCAGCCATTTTTACTGCTGAAAATATGTATGAAGTCCAATAATGCAAGATTAAAGGCATAAATTACCCCCCCCATATAAGTACCTTTAAATCAGGGGTTAAATAAGTTGTATGTTTACAAAATGTTTAAATTGTACTTTCAGACAATGTGCTATAAAACATATATTTAAATACTTTCTGCTCATTGTTTGGGTCTGTTTTCTAAAGCGTCTGAGCTACAATTTTAAAATGAAGACGATATAAAACCAAAGATGCTGTATAACATCTGCCGTTTCTGCTGATACCAGGCACCTGCACGCGCACGTTACGACACTTCACGACACACGCGTCTCACAACACCGCTCCTCAAAGTGGCCATCAACAGTCGGCATTTACAGGTAAGACCAACCGCTAATGTTAGCCGCACATGATTCCAGTTAAAGATGTTAGCTAACCTGTCATCTTCTGGTACTACTGAAAAATAGTCTGTGACTCTGGTGACGGCCGCGGCCGGGATGGTGGTGGTAAAAACACAAGCCCCAGACTGGAATAAGTTTATAGTTTACTTGAAGTTTGAGTGTGAAGTCGTGTGAACAGCAGACTTAACAAAGTACATTTAAATGTGCATATTAATCTACACAGGCATTCACGCATTACCAAAGTATTGACACTTCTTTTCTCTTGTCTTTATTTGCAGATTTAATATTGAAATAATCCAAAAGTAACTGAAAGCAATCAGCTGCTTTAAAATAGTGAGACTTGGATTATGTTACTGCTTACATTGTTTAACAGGTCATTAGTGACTGTATATGTTTAAAGGAACCGTGCCGACCCTGCAGTCTTATGTGATGTGCTTGTACTTTTAACTGCTTTGTGATTGACCTGAACTCAGGGTGTTTGTAAAGCCCTTCACGTCTGTCATTCCTAATATTTCATGGCTGTCATTCATTGTCAGACACTCACCCTGAGCTGCCGGATCGTCGTGGGCAGCCCGTCCGATCAGCTCCTCTCCGCGGGCACACAGGGCGGAGAAGCTTGGCAGCAGCTTGTCCAGCTCCAGGCCCTGGGCTCGGTGCTCTGCCAGCTGCTCCCTGATCTTCTCCACCTCCGCCGCCACGGAGGGAGGCTGCCGCAGCCGCTGTACCGCCCCCTCCAGGGTCTCCAACAGGGGGTCCATCTTGTCGTGAAACTGGGGACGGAAGTAGAGTTAGAAAAAGGTTTAGTAAGGAGGAGGAGGAGGAGGAGGAGTGTTGAGGGGGCTTGATAGCTGGGTGACATTTTGTAAGTGGGAAGTTACTGAGATATGATGTGGGTGGTGAGCCATCTGTGGCGCACTGCATTCACTTTTTTATTATGAATGTTAAATCTGATTTCAGCAGCAGATTTAATATCTCAGTGAAGCACCTTCAGCATGTCACCCAGGTTGTGTAACTCTGACAAAGCTGGACTCGATCAAACACAAGAGGGAGCTGCTAATCCACAAACAACGATCTGCTCTAAAGGCTCACGACGGAAGAGAGAGGAAGGATTGGCTTATTTTTAGAGTTTTTAAGGCATTTGTGGGAAATCAAATCTCATAATCACTACAGACAAATCTCATCTAGATACGAGGGAAAGATTTTGGGGTTATGAAAGGACAGTAACGTCTGGTTTCAGGAACCTAAATCAAGCCTCGTCTGAGACTGAAACAATCGTTACCGGAAAGCAAGTCTCACTTTTATGCAAGGCTTAATTTAAGTCTGAAACACACACAAACATTTTCAAACAGATTTTAATCAGTTTTATCGTCACTCAGGGTTCGCAGACACATGATTCGGACCACTATATAAATCAAACAAAGCTGTGGTTTTTCAGAGCACAGGAGTTAGTTAATAATCCATACAGTCTGCGGAGAGAAGAACTCAATAAGTGATGGACTAGTGCATCGATTCATATTAGATTAGTCGACCGAATCATGTGTTGTACCCGCAGCCTGAGTGCTTAGTATGATGTCAGTAAGTGGTCTTACCTCTACCAGCTGGGTGATTGCAGTGAGCATGACGATGCAGAAAATGACGGTGTGGGGGCGTGACACACACACAGCATATCCACAATGAACGAGGGATGGGATGGAGGAGGAGAACAGGATGCAGGGATGAGGGGTGGACATGATGATGGAGATTAAGGTTAAGGATGAGGGAGGAGAGACAAGAGACAAGGAGGTGGGTGGTTTCGGATGTGGGGATGAGGACAGTGTGGAGGAGCAGGTGGAGGAAGAGAGGGAGCGATACATGAGTTGGTTTGAAAAGGGGGGGGCGGAGGGTGGAGAAATAATACAATGAGTTAAATCAGAGCCATGCATACAGTACAAACTGTACAGCAGCAGCGCACAGCTCGCCACACAGGCGATACAATGATGTCTCATGAGGTGATGTGCAAAGAGAGTGAAATACTCATGAGACTCGCACTAAAAGAAGACATGATGTGATATGAGAAACGTCTGAATAATACATGTTAGGTACGTTTTTACCGTAAAGCAAATCTAAACACAGCAGGATGTAAACGCTCTTTGTAACAGTATTTAAAGAGGGAACATACACAATGTAGAAACTGAAGAAATATCAAAAGTAGCTCTCACTGAACTCGTGTCTTTGCACAATAAGTCCTTGTTAACGTTTAGGTTCAAGCAAATAGCAGACACACACACACACACAGACCGCATGCTGCTTAGTAATCATGTCAGGTTGTTGTGTCTGGGGCTGCAGACGCTATCTAACAAGCTATAAACAGACCTGGGCCAAACAACATTTACTAATTAAAATGTATTAAATCAATTTAATTCAACTAGCTGCAGGCTGACGCTGCATTGAGAGAAGTCGGTGTGTAATTATCACATTAGCTCTGACATTCTTTAATTTACTGAAATGACTTTTAAACAACTTGCAGACTTTCTGGTTCCAAACTTAACCAGATCATAAAACACATCAGACCCAGGTCTGCAGTTTACATTCAGTTAAACAAATCGAGCAATAAACAGTTTTGTCCTCTGAGGCGTACCTGTGAAGACTGGGAAACTGCCTCGTCTAGGGATGACGCACGACCTTTGACCCCCTCTTTGATGGCCATGTAGCGTCTCTCGGCCTCGGTGTAGCGCTGCGTCACTGTCGCCCCCTCCTGGAAGCTGAGCTCGGCCAGCTGGGGCCCAATCTTCAGCAGCTTGTCGATGTGGGGCTTGTGCTCTGCGATGGATTCCCGAAGGAGCTGAAATTAAGAACATTGAAATGAAATATTCACATTTTAGTTGCTGTCAACGATGAAAAGCAACAGAAAAGATTAAATGTCCCCTCATACCCTCATCTGGTCCTGTTGCAGGCGGAGAGCGTCTGTGTCGATGGCCGGAGGAGGCAGCTGAGTGATGAGGGTTTCTGTCTCTCCCAACCACGGGTCCAGTTCCTCATAGGTCTCCCAGAACCGAGCGACCAAAACCTGGGCCTGCTCCAGAGCTGAGAACCGTTCACTGTGGCTCTGACTCACCGCATCATAACGAGCACTCAGAGAATCTGTTTTCACCTGAAGAAGAAGAAAGATGAAAATGATGAAGATATTAGAGTTTGGATCCATCCCTTACTTGACTAATGCACAAAAACTTTTCACATGTTCAGTGTCTTCCTCATTGTTCTCCTTTTATCCATCAGTCACTCACTATCAGTGCGTCCTTCTGGGCGTCGCTGCAGGTTTCCAGGATGTCGTCTCTCGTGCTGAGGAGCTGATCCACAGTGTCTTTGTGTCGGATGATGTCGATGTTGAAGGCCCTCTGCACCTGCAGCTGGGCCACTGTCACGTCAGGCTCCAGGCTCAGGGGCCCCAGAGACGCCAGTTTGCGCTCCGTCTCCCCGACCCAGGCCAGCTCTGCATCCACCGCCTCCTCATACTGAAAGGAGGAGTTAGTGTTTAGCAGGTTGACCACTCGCAGCAAAACAGACGTATATAATGTAATTTAAATAAGCTTAAAGAGGGGGTATTATGCTGTTTCACATTTTAATACACATATATATAATGTTAGAATGTTGGATGTCCAGACTAGACGTGGGTGAAGTTTCAGATCTGTAGGTCAAAGTATGTTGGAGTAATCCCCAGGCTTCTCAGCTGTGAACGCCAGGTATCACACTGTTTTTTCTACTTTGTGATGTCACAAAGTGCAGCCTCAGCAGGCTTCGGAGAGCTGGCCAATCAGAAGAAAGAGGGCTTGTGGGGGCAGGGTTTCTTAAAGGGACAGAGCTGACTGAGTCGTTTCGGGCAGAGGCTGTATGAGGGCCTGCACAGAGCACCAGTGTGAGAAACATGAGTTTTTTTTAACTGTAAATAATGCTAAGCTACTCCACAGGTATCACAGAGAGAAATATGAAGCATGAAATCAGCATAATACCCCTTTAACAATTAATTAAACAGCTTGCAGTACCTGTTGTGACCTCTGGATGGCGGCTTGTACCAGCTGCACTCGCTGAGTGATGGTTTCATCGGCCTGGCGGTATCGCTGGTTGCCATCAGCGACCAGCCGGTCCAGGCCTTCGCGAGCTCGCCACGGCACCAGATCCAGCAGGGCGCTGCCAACCTCGTTCACCGTGTCCAACACCAGACGCTTCTCTGCCGACACTTTCTTCAGCTCCTGCAAAATTAGAAAAATAAGCATAAATATAAACTTAAAAAAAACAAACGTGAAGCTGAAATTCAATTGATTAAAAGGAATCCAGGGTTTCACATCTGCTGCCCGAGGTTGCATTAGTTTTCATGTTCTGGTAGAAGACGCATACTAAATGGTAAAAGCTGAAAATATCATTACACAGTGAAATAACTCGATAGCAGCAACAAATTAAATGGCAATCTTTTTTTTTTTATAGCTTTGACAAACTGTTATTGAGTCCCAGGAAATCAATGTTGCCATGGTAACTCAGCTGTGAGTGGGTTGATACTGGAACGGCTGAAAATGTCATTACAGAGAGGAGCTGTCATTGAATCATTTGTTCATTTCAAACAATATGATTTACAATCATTTCTATTACGGGAAACATCATCTTTAAAACTGTGAATGATCAGGTCTGAAGAATGTTATAAACTTAACCCCTTTGATTTATGACTCAACTTCCCTTTCGCTCATTAAGAAAAGTATAAATTTCCTCCGGTGGGGACTCTGATCGTATGAGTCACTAGTTTCAAAGGCTGAAACTAAATTAAACAGAGCAAAAATAGCCTCCTAATAAAACAACACCATGAAATGTGGCGTGTACAAGAGATCGGATGTAAGGGACGGATTTGGAGTCTTGTTCCACACCTTCAATTTAAACCAAGTGACTCAAAGCTGGAGTAAATATACATGGAAGCTATGAGTGTCATGTGGAATAATAAAACACCTTCACATCTACATAATGTTAACTATTGTAATTAAACTGCCTGCAATAACCTGAATGATTTAAAGGGGTGATGCATCAAAACACCCACCTTCTGTCTCTCCTGGTAGGCCGGTGTGGCGTCGGGCTCCGAGTTGTTCAGCTCCGCCTCCACGCCGTCGAGCCACTGGTTGAGGTCAACGTGCGCGCTGGCGAATCGCGTGGACAGCTGCAGGGCCTGCTCCAGGGTGCGGAGGGCCTTGCTGCTGCCGGCCGTCATCTCAGCGTAGCGAGACTTGATGCCGTCCAGCTTCTCCTGGATGAGGAGGACCTCCTCACCTGCAGGAGGACACACAGGGGAGGTCAGGGACTGTCCTGATGCTTTTATAAATACAACTTTCCCACCAATTATAGCACGCTGACGCAGGTTTCTCAGACCCGGGACGACTTGTGGAGTATACTCCTTTCAGGCTGTTTTCTGCTGCGTCACCGTCTGACGTTACAAGCGCGCCGGGTTAGTAAACAACAGTACGCACAAAGAACTTACTTTATACTCTTTGGTAAGCAGCATGGAGGCCAGTGAAGATGTTACGGTGGTTAGGTCTTTATTGTATCTATTACTCATTCGGTCTGTTTATCAAACTCGGTGCTGACAAATTTGGAACGATGTTTGAGCGCTGCTCGCCATCACGCCGGAAAGTCCGTCGACCCGGGTTTTGTGTTCCCGCCAATGCCGATTGTAGCCAAGGCGATAACTACCCGGGTCTACTGCTGAGTCATTTGACCCGGGTCTGAATGTCAATTGTAACCTTTCCCACTCAGCAAAAAAGCAGAGTGATGGCGTTTTTTTTGACCAGTGGGAAAATGGCTTAGGTCTCATCAGTGTGATCAATCAGCTGAGTGTGTACAACATGGTCTACTTCTGAATGTATGTTAATTTGGGGGATGTTGTGTTATGTTTAATTGAAACAAAACACAGAGTGAAATTCCTTTAAACTTGCATATTGAATATTTGTGACTTCTTATGTTATCTCTTAAAATTCACAGTTCCAACATGTTCTGTAAACCCTCAGAGAACCCTCGAGCTGACAGTCCTGCATACCTCTCGTGACTACAACATTTGTCCAACCAAGTAAATATGAGAGAACATGCACTGTAGGTTTGAGGTAGACCAACATTCAACTCGATAATAGTGTTAGCAGTCAGCATGGCTAATATCACAAGAACAGAGACACAAACCAGATGTTAATGTTTGGTTTACAGCTCGTGTAAAAATGTGTGGTTTGGATGAGAACGAGCGGGGAAGCAGTGTTTTACTTCCTTTTGTTTGCATTTCTGACCCGTTTCTCTCACTCAGCTTCACAACATTAACTCCATAACATAAAGAACACCGACAGACTGCAGCTGATAAGAGCAGATTTTCAGATAAAGGAGATAAAGGCAGAGTTTAGGATTACCTGTGGTCTGTTTGAGTAAAGCTTGTCCATTTTTGATGGCCTGGTCCACCGTCTTCTTCCTGCTCACGATCTCTTCGTTCAGAGACTGACGGGAGAAAAAGCTGAAGTTAATCTCCAGCGGAAGAGAAACAGTTTTCCCTTTGCTTCAAGAACAAGAACACGGTGCATCCTTTCTTCAACTTTTCAAGTTAGATAAATAAAACTTAAACAGCAACACATTTGCTCTTTATACTCGTGATGCAAGACCTAATATAACAGTGGTACTGAAGTCCCATGTGGAGCAGTCAGACTATTTCAGCGATCTATATAAATATAGCATTCATTTATTTTAAAATATAATATTATAAAGATGTGTCTTCTACTGTTTTAATGTTTTGTAAAGAACAACTACATCTGCATTCAGTGTGTCCATGAAGTCGTACCAGAGTGTGCTTGTGCTGCTCGGCCAGCAGCTCAGGCTGGTAGTTCTGCACGGAGACCTGACCCAGCCTCTGAGCCACCTCCGCCAGCCAGTTCAGCACCTCTACCTCCTCCTCCCCAAACAGCTGAGCGTTAGCATGCGCCTGCTCCAGCATGCCCGCCCGCCTCCTGCACCACTCGGCAAGATCCGAGTGACCCGACCTCACCGCCCCCACCCGCTCGCGTAACCAATCGCGATCGGCCGCGCAGCTGAGCGGGGTCAGCGATTGGCTGAGGGACTCGAGGTGGTCTACCTCCGCTTCGTGCGAGGTGACGTCATCTTGGAACGCCTGGGAAGTGTGTGTGTGAGTGTGTGCGTGTGTTTGTGTTGAAAAGGGAAAGTGAGAAAAGAACAGCAAAACAACAGAAAAACAAATGAATGAAAACTTAAAATATGAGCATGCAAATGACAAATCATAGATCAACAGAAACTCATGAACATTGATGTATGAATGAGCGATACAGAAACTCAAAGAGAACTTAAAACACAACTGAAAGGAAACTAAAAACTCAACATGAGCAGTAAGAAGTGGACTTGTATGAGGTCATGTTTGGCTTGTAATTGATGTCTTCGTGTAACTTCTGCCTCATGCTTCCTCTTCCAGCATCTATTAAATATGTGTGTGTGTGTGTGTGTGTGTGTGTGTGTTTGGCATTATGAATTATTCTCTCTGTTGATTGCCAGTTCAAACAGAGGCTGCAAACTCAAAATCTAACTATATTCAATAGTTATAAATTAGGTCAGCAAGTATCTCTCGTGTCTGCAACAACAGTTAATCTATCAATTGAGCAATCTCACATGTTCGGCCTTCCCTTTGCCAAACATGTCAACTATTAAAAGCTCCTCCCCGTATATTCTTAGATAGCAGTGTGCGGCATTGAGCGGACCCTTTTGTTATTTAGAAGACACAATCCAGGGCAAAAAGCGCAGATTCATTCTCCTGCTCATTGACACACATAAAATTGACCTTTGTGACCTCTCATAAAGGGAAGGCCTCTGTAACAATGGGGCCACACAGTACCTTGTGCTTGGTGATCTGCTGGGTGATCTTGGCTGTCTGGGTTCCCATGGGCTCCGCAGAGCTCAGGCGCCTCTCGGTGGCACTCAGCCACTCTCCGAGCGGCTCCAGAGCTTCGTGGAACTGGAGAGCCAAAACCTGCAGCTCTTCCAGCTGCCTCTGCCTGAGGGCGGGAGACAAAGATACCGAGAGATGAGGAGGAGAAGAGGAGGAGAAGAGGAGGAGAAGAGGAGGAGGAGAGTTTTTATTGGTATTTTATTGCTTTCACTGATTTGTTTTGCGATGCTTCACTCCTCAGCTTGGACCTGATTCTGTGTTGAACAGCTGTCGTCCTTTTTAAAAACAGTTTATTAAATGTTTATGAAATTTTAATGATGTATTATTACATGTTTAAGAATTTCATAAACAGAAAAAAGAAAGCAATAGTTTGTGCAAAGATTTACAGCTCTTATTTGAGTGTTCATAGCAGGTGTTTCTATTATCTATTTATCTGGCTGCGAGTGATAAAACTCTTCACTGTGTTTGCAATCGTGTCCTGCATGTGTGCGCCAAGTTTCCCCCAAACAATCATTACTTTCCTTCGAGAGCAGAAGAGCTGCATGAATTACTTGTAAACCACAGAAACCAGCAGTAATGACACTATTCTCTCTTAAGTACAGTGGTGCTCGACAGAGCCACACAGAGATGAAACAGGAAATAACCACAAGATAACATGGTGTTGAAGAACACCACCAATTACCTCCACAAACCACATATTTACAGCAAGATGAATCTGTATCTTTTTGCTTCCTGTGAGTTTGTACTTGACTTTTGTTTTGGTTCCTTTGAACAAGGAATATCGCCTCCTTTGTGACGCCTCACACGGCAAAAATAACGGCGCACAGCCTGACCTCACGAGCCGAAAACGTTTACCCCGTCTACAGGTCTCCGTGGAAACGGAGTTTCTAAAAGTCTTCTCCCTGGCCGGAGTTTTATAAAAGATCCATTTTCAGTTTCAGTTTGTGAGTGGACAAAGGGCCAGAACGCAGAGAGAGAGCTACGCTTTGAAAAATACCCATGTACGTGTATACATGGCCTAACGCTCCCCCCTGTACTCCAGAGGAGACGTACCTGGCATCGGCCTTGTCCAGCAGGTCGGTCCATCTCTCTGCCAGACTCTGGAGCTGGGTCTGAATCTTCTCTCGGTCCGCCGTGTCTGCCGTGGCTGCGATCCTCTCTCCTTCAGCGCGGATCATCTCCACAGTCGGCCGGCGGTCGTCTAACAACCTCTGGAGCAGCTAGAGGTGAAAAAGTGGTACAAATCATTAACAGGGTACTCTTTACAGCAGGGGAGCAATTAGGTGCGGTCATGGGCTAATTCGTTCAGCATTGTGCTCTGGACGCACACGCCTTTACATCCTCAAAGTTTGTTTATTACTTTATGATTCATTAGGAATAAAAAACTGATTTACTGATTGATCTTCTTATTACACTGCATGTTTAGAAGTAACAAGGTCATATTCAGGATTTACGCAAGCTTTGTATTTACATCGTTATCTACAGGTGATAGAGTGTGAATAATCATGAAGCTATGAGAGTAGAAAACTTTGTTAGGCTTTTTAAGGGGTAAATATTTGGGTTTGAGGGCCGGATTTGTCTGTTTTCCACATCATAAGACGCCATGTTTTCCAGAGATACAAGAATCTTTACTTAAGAAAATAGTTGCAGGTAAGCCACCTACAAAGCTCATCAATTATTAGCTCTTAAAGCTCTTTCCACAAAGTTTATGGGTTGGTTTATTAATCATTTAATGAAGGAAGTTTTCAAAGATGGCTACATAACAAGCCCCACTGGGGATCCTTCTGTTTTAAGATAAACAAACAACATCCATGAACGTACTTCCTTCCTGCTCTTCCTCTCCGTCTGCTTTGAACGAGGCCTCGCAGCTCGGTTCAGCCCCTGGAACGCACTTTTTCTACAGTTTACTCTGTTTCTCAGCCAAACGGCGACACCGCTCTCCGTCACGGATGTAAACACGTGTGATTGATCGCCGGTCGAGACTGCAGCACTCTTATGTGCACAAACACAGGAAGTGCATGTCGGATAAACAGGGAAAAGTGTGCGTGCGCGAGTGTGCGCCCGACAACAATAGAAGTCCGCCATGCATGTGTGTGCGTTTGTTTTCATGCCAGTCTGACTGGCAGACAGTCAACTGGGGCTGTTTGGATGCCAGGCAGACGGATCATTGACTGTGTGTTTGTGTGAGCGCTTCTCATTCAAATATCTATTGTTTGTGTTTGAAGGACACTGCGGACATGTTTGTGTCAATAAAGTCTCAATTCAACCTCATAAACATAAGAACTGATTTTATTACGATAATGTTTGATAAATAAATCTTGAAGAGTTGGAAGGGAGAATCAAATCCACTTAAATCTACAGACAGATTTACTGGCAGGACACTTCAAAGAAAGGAGGACGCGTGGGCCGTACAAAGAGTTCAGACATCTCTGCTTGATGATCACTCTGAATGAGGAACACTTCTCATCAAAACGACCTCCCCCTGACCTAAAGACACTTCAGCTGCTAACGCGTCACATCTCTCTCTTCTGTTCTGCTGCTGCTTATGAAACATGAAAACCCTTCTGATCGCTCGAGCTGTTTCATGTTCAAAGATGTGATTTCCTCGTACCTTTTGTTCTTGGATCTGGGCTTTGACCACGCGGTACTCTGCAGACGGAGGCTTCTGATTGGCCACCAGCTCCTCTGTGTCGCTCAGCCAGCTTAGCAGGGGCTCCAGAGCATCCTGGAATTTCCCACAATGCAACAGGGCCTCCTGGAGCTGGGCGATTCGCTCTGCCACCTGAAGACAGGAGAGTAGGTTGTGAGCTTAGGAGGAAAGTTGTTGTTATAGATTGTTTATAAAGGATGTCAGAAGGTCATGCATGAACAGTGACAGAAACACACCTCTACCTGATCCTGAATTTGGTTTTAAAGTAATAACCTCGAAGATTTTCTTTTAAATAAATGTCTGTTAAGTCTCTATCTATCGCCGAGTGAGGTAACACAATGGTGATTGAGCCTATGGCCCACTGATGAAAGCTTTTACATTTGCAGAGAGGGTAGGCGGAGCTAAGCGGCTGCTTTTCCGCTCTCTGCAAGTGTTGCGAGTAAACAGTAATCTACTATGGCTGAACAAACAAAGAAAAGATGGATGACTACAGATACAACTTCAACAAGAAGTGAAAATCCAAAAAGAAATTTGACGCTCAGATGAAGACAAACAGTCTAAAAAGGAAAGCGACCGTCAGCCAGGAAAATCAAGAGTTAGAACTGGAGCCAACCGTGGACGTCACACATGCAGCACTGTCTGGATATCTGGGAAGTGTGCTCCCGCGATTTCCGTTTATCACCACAGGTGCCGCCAAAGAGAACGAAACAGAGACCTTCGAGATTACAACTTTAAAGAAATGTGTTTTTATATGAGTTTTGAGTCTTACCCGCTTGTTGAGTGAGTTCCATCGCAGGTTCGTGCTCTCCAGGTCGTGCTCCAGTGCCTGGGTGTCGGTGTGTTTTGCTGCGCTCTGAATCAGCCCCTGACCCACCGCGTTGACGTGCTGCAGCTTGGGTTGAATGCTGTCCACCTGCTCTCTCTCCACAGCCTGGAAGAGGAAGTGAGAAAAGGGTTATGATTAATTAATTTAATCACGAATGAATGAATGACAGAAAGAAAGCACGTAGGCAGTCTGAATAGAAGGCCTAAGTTTAAACACTTTATTTGAAAGCAGAAGTGGTTGAGTCAGTCGTTGAAAATACACGGCACATTCAATCTGCGTGACGACAAACGGACGTTAACTTTACTACATTATGTATATTTAGAAGTGACTGTATATTAGCAGATGAAAGACAGAGAGAGGGACGTGCTGAGATAAGAGAGGAGTGGGAGACAGGAGAAATGAGGGTGGAGGGAGGAGAAAAAAGAGGAGGGGGAGAGGGGGATTATGGGGATTAGCGAGTTAGACGAGTAAGGGGCTGGTTGGAAAAGGCTGAGTCGACAACACACACACACACATACTCAGACACACACATTTTGGGATACACTAACACACTTGCATGAGTGCACACAACCTTCACTTAATCACACACCCAAATTCACACACAGCAGACACACACATTTACAGAAAATACACACACAACCTTGCCTGTCTAGCCACATTACTCACACACACAGAGGCACACACACACACACACACGTGTCACAGTGGAAGGCTGGAGCCATCTTGTGATGACAATAGAAGCAGCCACCCGACACTAAAGACTACCAGACTTGACT
Organism: Semicossyphus pulcher; assembly: GCF_022749685.1. Classification (NCBI taxonomy): domain Eukaryota; kingdom Metazoa; phylum Chordata; class Actinopteri; order Labriformes; family Labridae; genus Semicossyphus; species Semicossyphus pulcher. The sequence continues at coordinate 6,546,293 of NW_027211726.1, forward strand.
TCCCTGGCCAAAAAAGACACAGCAACAGCCAGTACAGCTCCTCTGTCACAGTAAATCTGTCCCACCATTAGTACTGTATCAGACACATACTGTACATTCAGCAGAGGCTGTCAAAGCTCAGTGCTGGCTCCAGTTTGGGTCACTGGGAGGAATGTGGAGGTCCCAAGCAATAAAGAGTACAACTATTTATGCTGTGAATCAGTAAATAATTCAAGTATTTTATCAGGCAAACATGCCACATATACAATGGTCTCTATTTGATTCCATCCATCCAACCATTATCTATACTGCTTATCCTGTTCGGGGTTACACGTTGGACTATTTGCCTGTCAATCACAGGGCTGACACATAGAGACAGACAACCTTTCACTCACATTCACACCTATGAGCAATTTAGAGTCACCAATGAACCTAACGAGAATGTCTTTGGACTGTGGGAGGAAGCTGGAGTACCCGGAGGGAACCCACGCATGCACGGGGAGAACATGCAAACTCCGCACAGAAAGGCCCACTACGTCCAAACTGGGAGTCGAACGAGGCACCTTCTAGCTGTGAGGCAACAGCGCTAACCACTACACCACCGTGCAGCCCTCTTTTAAACCAATCTAATGGAATATATTTGAACTTTGAATTAGTGGTCGGACAAAAAAATGCAGTTTGTGACACTACCTAAAGACGCCCTCCAGTGAAAATCAACTTTAACCTTGTGAACATCTCCATGTGGTGTTCTTCATGTGCTACAAGACATATCAGGGACGACATCAGCAGCTTTTCAACTGCTTTTAAACTGCAGTGTACCGAGGACAGGCTGAACAACACGTTTTCTGATTGGCAGGTTTGAGACGTCACAAACCTAAGGAGCCAATCCTGTAAATGGACGAGCTGACGCTATGCATATCATTATGTGTAACCTATGGCAACCACTTCAGCGATGCTCGAGCCAGCTGTAACTGTTACTACTACTAATTACAAAATTTTAAGCTAGCTAAGTTTCAACAAGTTGCCACTAAACGATGGCAGAGACGAGTTTTGTTTTTGCGATGGAGGGGGTTGTAAATTTGCATAGTGGGCGGGGCCTATGCAGATTGTGGAATTTTTAATGAGGGAGAAGGAGGAGATGCTTTGGAGGGATTTTTACAAGGTAATTAAACATATTTTAAAACATGCTCATGGTTGTTGTAATTTGTGCCTCATTGCCTCTATTCTATTATTCCATAGGCCAAGATGAAGGAGCTCGCTGATAATGAAAACTATCATTGGTTGCAGCCCTTCAACAAGAAGAGGCCCCACTCTGCACCATTACAGAAAAATATGACTTCTCAATGACCTTTTGTATATTTCATTTCTAAATGCATCTTTCTGAGCACATCCCTGACCTGATAACATTTACTTCCTGCCAGGTTTGTTTATGTTGTTTCGTGGAAAAGGCTGTAAACAGTCTGGCTTCTTCTGCGGCTCGACTCACTGTGGAGAAAAACAACCCGACACCAAACTCTAATGCTGTGAATGTGGGAATAAAAATACTGCAAAATTCCTGAAAAACCAACCTTCTTCACCCGACAATTTGCCAAATCCACAAAACAACTTTCCATATTCACGGTATTCCACCAAATCCCTAACCAGTGGGAAGACTGTAAACCACCGCTGTAAACCATCATCTCTGGGAGAAAATCCCGTCAAATGGGTTGGAGGCATTTATTCGGGGGGGTCGCTGTCATGAAAACGTCTGAGAAGTCCTGACATTCAGAATCAGCCCACAGAGGGAGAATTAAGCCTGGTGGTTTATAACGCTGAGGCTGCCAAACCCCGATGGCCACACAAAGAGACAGACAGACAGACACAAATAACCAGACATGCACGCCCAGACACACACAGCAGATATTGGTAAATCCAAAGCCTGGGGTAAAATAGCTGTTGTGACAATACATAAAGGGGGTGCAGCTAAAGTGAAGGAAAATGTAGGTTTCAGTGATTTACCGCTGAGGCCTGGAAGACGCTACGACAGACGTGGGTGTCCAGTAGTCAAATAATAAACTACCGCACACGAGTGAACCAACTACAGCTTCAAGTGATAATCTCAAAGATTTTCATTTAAATAAACGTCTGTTATGTGAATGAAGTAACACAATGGTGATTGATTGAGCCTATGAAAGCCTTATTGCAGTTTGCAGTATTACAGACGGCTGTCTGTGGCGAATTTCTCGAAAAAAATCACAAGCGGCGCCCAGTTAGTGACGCGTTTCCCATCAGCCAGCAGTGGTTGGTCTGCCAAAGAGGGTAGGCGGAGCTAAGCGGCTGCTTTTACGCTCTCTGCAAGTGTTGCGAGTAAACAGTAATCTACTATAGCTGAACAAACAAAGAAAAGATGGATGACTACAGATACAACTTCAACAAGAAGTGAAAATCCAAAGAAAAAGAAATTTAACGCTTAGATGAAGGCAAACTAAAAAGGAAAGCGAGGAAAATCAAGAGTTACAACCGGAGCCAACCGTGGACGTCACACATGCAACACTGTCTGGATATCTGTTAAGTGTGCTCCCGCAATTACCGTTTATCGCCACAGGTGTCGCCAAAGAGAACGAAACTGAGATCTTCGAGATTATAACTTTATAACTTTTTCCTCTTCTTTCACCATAAAACTGATATTTTTGTGAGGCAATCTTATTTTTCAGAACTCATTCTCAACTCTTGAGAAACACAAGGACGTATCTGAGGTTTTACTTGAGTCCAGAATGACGATTGAGTCACTCGGGTGATTTTAAATGAAAAGGTGAGATAAAGCCGAACAAACAGAAACATAAAAGGTTTGCTTGTTTTCAACTTTGAGGTACTTCCATTCATCACTCCTTAGAGCATATTCACCTGTATTTAAAAGCTTTCACAGCCGTTGATTTGGATTTATGACATGTGGAGTTGGATGTTTGCAGACCTGCAGACACAACACTGAGCCGGGCTCGAGCTCTGCTGTGAGCAGTCAGGCTGGAACGTGTTTCTGAGCCTCTGCAGTGGGTCATAATCAAAGGGTTTACAGGTTTATGCTCATCTGGTTTAAATACGGCATCAAACTACAGGTTCTCCATGCCAAGGCTTTGTGTGTGTGCGTGTGTGTGTTTGCTTTTGTGTGCATACAGTTCCTAAAGTGTGCTTGTGTTTAGGTGAGTGTGTACAGTGGACGACTGTGTGAAAAGAAAAGATTAAACGTTCTTCAGGTATGAATCTCTACGCACGATTAAATATGAATGAGCAGTTTTGCGTGTGTGTGTGTGTGTGTGTGTGTGTGTGTGGGAGAGAACGATTTTTCCTGCCCACTTTGGACGCAGCTGTGTTGTGGTGATGGGCGTCATAGCTGCTTGGAACAGGAAGTCTGTCAGGCAGAACAACAATGACTGCAGCCATGACCTGCTCCACCCTGCGCCTTATCCCGGTGTGTGTGCTCGTGTGTGTTTGTGTAAGTGTGTGTGTGTTTGTGTGTCATAGATAGAGGGGAACAGAGAAGGAAAAAACAGGGCAGTGCACCCATTCATCATCTAAACATACACTGTGGTGTATATAAAAACGCGTTATAGGTTGTGTGCTTATATTTCTGTCCGTTCTTCTTCTGTCGCTCTCTTTGTGTTTCTTCTCTCTGTCTCTATTTCAGCCGCCCTCTCTGCTCTTTCTCTCCCTCACCAGCTCCGAGTGGTTGACTCCACTAAACCAGAGCTCTGGAAAATGTCCCACATACTTGTCATTCTTCCCTGCCTCAGCCAGCACGCAGCAGCACACGCTCTTTACTGAGCTAACTGAACTATCGCCACTGTACTTGTCATCCTTCTCCCTCCTACTCCTCCTCTTCCTCTCATCATGTCAGCACTCATCCCTCTGCCTCTTCTCTTCCCTTTGCTCCCCCGACCACAGCGGCCTCCTCCTTTCTCTCGTCCTTCTCTGCGTCCCACTCAGTTTTCTACCATCTGGACCGCACCGGCTTTCTCACTTCAGCCACAGTTCAGTGAGGACGGGCGATAAAAACACTGAGAGGAAAGTAGATGTGACTAAAGCTGAGGAGCGGACGTGACAGGCTGACATCCGCTAAACACTGTTTGTACTGATGTGTCTCATCACGTCAGTCTGAGCTGCTGAATGCTGAAGAAATTAAATCGTAGACTAATTAGTTGTGCAGACATTTACAAGAAAACTGAAGTTTGTGTCATTTTTACAGGTTTATGCTTGAATAAAACTTAAATTAGCTTTACCAGTTACATTCTGTGCTAGTTTTAGTCTAAGAATCCACAAGCTTCACATGTGGATGATTTATTATTTACAGCGTTCCCAAACGTAGTAAAGATAAGAGAATTTAGCTAGTAGATAAAAAAAGGCAGATAAAAGAAGAACCATCAAGTTAAACCTTTTAAGTACAGCGGCAACTATTCTAGATACAATCATTTACAGACAGAAAACTAGTTTGATGATTGTTTTTGTCTTTTTTACATCAATGAATTCAAATGCTCCCATATTTGAGTTTCTAAAACAGGAAGCATTTGTTGATTTTCTTTGAGAAATGTGATTTTAAACTAAATGTTTTTGCGGTTTGGTTAAAATAAAAACAGCGCTGGAAATACTTTTTGAACGTCACATGCTCATCGCTGTTAAATAACAATATCTCTCTTACTTTGGCAGATTAAATGGTAACACACTGAACTTATATGGCGCTTTTCTAGTATTGCGACCACTCAAAGTGCTTTTTCACTACATGTCACAATCACACATTCATACACATTCACACACCGATGGCAGAGGCTGCTACGGCATGCTACGGCTTTGTCAGTCAGTCGTCGCATTCACACTTTGATGGCCACGCCACCGCGAGCGATTTGGGGCTCAGTGTCTTCAACATGTAGACTGAGGGAGCCGGGGATCGAACCACCAACCTCCCGATTGAAAGCCTACCACTGAGCCCCCACAAAGATCACTTTGTGTGACAGTGTTCTCAGTTCTCTCACTTGTTGCAAATCAGCTCAAATACTTGGTATGAGTGTGAAAGCACATGACTGTGAAGCTTCTGCGTAACGAATTACGAGCAGATAGTGTGACACGATGTGAATCAAATGTATTATCAGAATCATCTCTCACATGTTCTCACTCTGGAGGATTAAACAATATTAAAAAAACCTTCATAGTAAGTCATTGAGCAGTGAGTTTAACTGTTACTCTGTTAGTGTTCTGTGCTCTACATGTAGCCGTCTACTGTCGAGCTAATAATTTGTGTCCAAAACCTCACTCAATTTATTTATCGAAACCATGAGGGACGTGTAACTCGCACCATAATTAACTCGACATTAACTTACGACAGCACACCACCTTTTCATGAATGGCTACAGCTGAAATATATTAAACATAAAACATGCTGCAGAGCAGTGGTTCTCGACTGGTGTCGCCTCAGGACCCACCACCTCCTTAATGATAAATTGCCACCCCAATGTCAGATTTTTTCAGCCACTCAAATTTACTTTAATGATAAATGGAGCAATTTGAACCTGAGACGGAACGAAACATCGCAGTATGTCAGCATCACAGAACTCAGCAGTAGAATAGTCAAGCAAAATGACCAGCAGTGCATAAGAGGAAAATATTCCCTTTGGAAAACTGCAACATAAACGCAACTACTATAGTGGTCATTAATTTTCAAGAATGTAACTGCAGCTGGGATTACCCAGTCAGTGTGAATAACAACATCACTGCTGCACGCACGTCAAAGGACACCTATGTCCTTCAAAATAAAAGCGCAGCATCAACTTTGTTCTCCCAACTATTTTTTTTCCAAGCACACATCCACGACCCCCTGAAAACAGCTCTGTGACCCACTTTTGGGTCCCAAACCACCAGTTGAGAACCACAGCTTTAGAGTTTAAGCGCATACAGGATGTCGCCCTGCACAGTTTCCCCATGTGTTATGAAGGCTTTAAAGTGTTTCTTTCCTTTCATCTCCCTTTCCCTTCAGTATTCAGATTCCCATAAATACGTAATGTGTCTACTTTATGAAAAGTATCAGTGGTCACATCATAGACGTGAGCATCTTTAAAGCCTCTGAAGCAACAAATGAAGAGATGATGAAATCAAACTGGGATGCAATTGAACAGATATTAATGCTGAGATTCAATTTAAACTTAAAGGACGTTTTTGTGTTTGAGAGTTAAAATGAAACCGGAGCGATAAACGAGCAGCCTGGATATCCTGCACCGAGTGTTTCTCCTGAAAGCAACATGGCAGCCAGCAACAGCACCACCGCTATCATGCCTCCTCCCACACACCTCCTCCCTCGCCCTCTATTCCCGCCTCTGCCCTCGTCTCTCTCACACTCTCTTCCTGTCTTTCAGCCCTCATCCTTCCTCGCTCCCCCCTTTCTCTTTTAATGGAATGAGGAATGAGGGGAGGAAGGAAAGGGTAGAAATCTGTTTCCAAACTGACCTCGATGTCAGAAAATAATGTTGACAGAGAGACTTTGCTTTAAGCCTCGGCCTGAGCGACCTCTGACACAGGGATAAGAGGGTTAATGGGTTAATGAATCCCATTTGACACCAGAGTCCTTATTTGAACATCAACAAACACAGATACAAATCTCATGCAAATGTGGCCTGCATTCAAAGCACGTCGGCTCAAACCTTACTATCCTGTTTTTCATCCTCTTTGCTGTCCAGACAGCTTTTCTTTTTATCTTTAGGGATACACGTATTTTAAACACACACGTCCTTTTTCTTTTGTTTCTTTATGCTTTATCTGCGATGCTAATCATCTCCCTGAGAGACAGACAAAGAGAGAGTAACACATGATTTCTGTTTTTAGGGGAGAGTTGAGCTTTTTCCTGTTTGTGTCTAACAGGAGAGCACTGCTCCGCCGTTTTCAAGAGCTTTGTTATTGTGCTGATATCACAGCGAGAGAGCGGGAGCGATGTGGAGGCAGGCACAGGGACAGAAATATGTAAAATCGTTCAAATATTTGATCTACTTTTTACATTTTAAGTGCACCTACAGTACGTTCAATTCCAGCGGGAGATCAATGTGCTCCTGCTTTTGCTTTCATGCTTTGCTGTGTTCCCGAACACGTCCCGCTCTCCTCTCTCTCTTTGTTTCGCAGGTTTATCCCGGAGGCGGTTGTTCAGAACCAGAATTATCACATCAATCAAAACACAAATGTGCGAGCCGCGGACCTGCAGCCACCTGGTTCTCTGTGCACCCGCTTGTCTCTCTTTCTGCTTCAACATCTGTCTTCTGCAATTTGCTCCTCTCCTTCCAGCCCTCTTTTTAAAAAAAAAAATCTGTTTTCAGCTTGTAGTGAAAAAGATTTGGGACAAAACGGAATAAAATATGTGCAGATTTCAGAAAACCGCAGTCACAGCAGGTCTTTATTTTACGACTGAGTGGATTTTCCAAACTTTTAAATGTGAGACATAAAGCTGGCAAAAGAAGTCAGCTTCCAGTAACACAGGTTATGAAACTTGCAGTATAAATATGTGGTTTAACAAAAAACACAATATGCAGTAAAATCTGTCGGGAAAGCCGACTCCGGTCATGGTCGTTCATGTGGATGCAGCTTTAATCGAGTTGAGCCTTTGTTGCACATAAATTAAAGGAGTTTTAGGGACCTTATAAATCTTCTGTCTGCAGAGAGAAACAACAGACAAAGAATGCTAACGGGCTACGAGTGAAACATGCCGTTTCAGAACTGCCTTCCTCTAAGTCTGTGTGTAGCTGCCTTCAGTCTGTCCGTCCCAGTACATCAAACAGCATGCAAAGCTAGTCCATCTGTCTGTCTGTTTGTAGGGCATACATACATTCACTGGGCCTTAAAATTAGCAGCATATTAATCCAATAGACCTTCTGCTTGTGTCCGCCTGCCAGCGTCGCTCTCTTATCAGCCTACTAAAGCCCCATGTAGCGCTAAAAGGTGCTCCCTCGTGCAAACAAAAGCCTCCTAACCCAACCTCCCAGTCGCCTGTCATAATGCTTTTTGTGTCTGCTTCTTTGTCTTTCCAAACTCCGTGTGTCTATCTGTTCTTCACAACATGCAGTTTCAATTTATTTCTACCAGCACAGAAATGGTGCCTGGTGTTTGTTTTATTGTATATTTTGGTTTTGTATTTGAGGATATCAAAACAGAGGAACAGGAAGACGAGTTTGTGTAACAGGCAGAAACAAAACAGAGAGCAAAAGATTTGGCGGTCACCAGGCAGCAGAGTCCAGCCCACTGTTCCAGTGTTAGCCCTGGCACGTTCTTATCTGATATCTGGGTTTATATTCCCCGAACAACTTCACACACTGTTTGTGTATCTATGTTGGCAGAGGCAGCTCTCCTCACAGAGAGACACAGTATTTACCTCTCACCTCCTTATCTCAGCCACAAAACCCCCCAAGCATGGAGGAGAAGGGGGGGAAAGGAGAGTCAGTTGAGGAGAGGGAGCACGGCTGAATAAAGGGGATTTCATAACACAACAAAAGTTCATGTGTCACCTGTCAGAAATGCGAACAAAAACTGGAGTCGAATTTCCAAATCGTCATCCATCATTCATTTTAAGAAATAAAGGAGCCAGTGTTTCTGTGGCAGCAGGATATGCGTAACAAGCTTGAGGTCCACATCAGTGTTTTTAAAGTCAGGTTTTTTTTTTAGAGAATTTCACCTTGGGACAAAACACTTACTCAAACACAGGTATTGCGTCTAAAAAGTCCCTCAGTGCAACCAAAACAAAAGCTGTCCAAGTTCTGGTCTGAACTGGGAAGCAAAATGTTACCTGCAAAATCAAGACCAAAGACATCGTGTCTCCAAACCTACAGCATACTTTATATACGCTTTTGATGCATATAGGCCGCTCAGACTGGTGGAAGCCATGTTCCTTGTTTGTACTCTTTTAAGACTTCCTCATTCTACTTTTCCCATAATCATTGTTATGTTGCTACAGTTCATCTGCACAACAACAGACTGCCCAGCAGTAATTCTCCTCCGTCAGATGTGAGCCTGAGCGGACTCGACATTTGATTGAATTAAACTGAAGCCAGAGAGCCTGTGGCTGCAGAGAGAGCAAACAAACTTGGTCTGATGCATCACATTGAGACACAAAAATCAGTACAGCAAACAAACAGACACACATTCTCACAAATATAGTCACATAGGGAAGTAAATGAGTTGTGACTGACCCGAGCAGACAACTGGTGCCTGATTGGAACTGTAATGTAATAAAGGGGAACAGCGGTTTGCATCGTCAGCATGGGATAAGACGCATCAGTGGCCTCAAAAATAACACTCTGCTTCTTCATGATGTGAAGCGATGAGAAATAATTAAGTTTCTTTGTCTGATGTTTAACCTCTACCATCAGGTTTGTGCTGTTTTCGACATCATGTTTAATGTTAAAGCTCTGGTTCATGAAGATATAATTTGGTTCAATCTTGGCAGTGATATGCAGAAGATCAGAAAATGGTTTAAGCCATAACACCACACAAAATGAAACCTCCTGTCAACTTCCATACCAAATTTTCCCAACAAGAAAAGCTAAATCCAAATTCTGTACGCGACGAAAAACGGTGTTCAGATCAGAAAAAAATCCGGGCCAGACACTGAGTCATGCCAGAGCTCCTAGAAAGCACGACAGCTTGTCAAACACACCGCCACATTGAGAGACACTCTGCATAAACACACACCTTTACATGCAGCCCACACAGTCAAACACAGAGGTAGATAGGAGAGAGGAGTGACATTACACAAACAAAACAAGTGGTACACTGAATGCAGATGAATGCAGAGAGACTCGTCCGACACAGTCGCACTGAAAGGCCTCTATGTCGGTTCCAGGCCAACCTAATCTCGCATGTATAGAACATCCATTTCAGCTCCATGTCTGTACACAGCAGTTACACTGTGTGTACTGTGACACTGATTACATTCTCTGAAAGCAAACCAGCACAAACAGTGAAAGTCATCCAGAAGTCTGGCTTCATATACAAACACACAACCTCTTCAAACACCGACGATTTTCAAAATTATCTAAACAAGACGGAAAACTTAGTCCTGAATCACTTCATGCGAATACACAGCTGGGATTCGCCGAACACCCATGACTTTGTATGGAAACGCAGCATTCTGTACTCTATATACAGACAGTGTAAACACAACAATAGCATGCCCTCAAGATAAATGTTGTAAACTCTGCACTTGAGATTAGCATCATAAGTAGGCCACAGGCACACACTGCTCTTTTAGCTTCACACAAATAAACATGTGATCAATCTCAAACATGTGCATGCACTGTAGATTAGCGCTGACCCCCACACACACACACCATATGCACACACACACGCTGAGCGACCGTGAGGGTAGTTTCCCATAAGAAGCAGGCCCCCCTCTGAGCATCATATTGCAATCATTTAAAGCCCTACTACTCAAACACAACTGGCTAATTATGGCGTCTACATAACTTCAACCCCCCCCCACATACATTTTCCATGCTATGTCTAGAATCAGTTATACTCTACGCTGAGCTACCTGACCCAATTCTTTGTCCATGCTACGCCTCAGTGTGTCCACATCAAATGGATTCATTGCTAAAAACAGCTCTTACTTTTCTTACCTGCCAATCCTCTTTTATTAGGCTAAACAGACAAATAAACCAGGCTCAGTATTTATGAACACCGCACTCTAGTTTAAAATCTGTTTAATTCACACTGGATTAAGTAAGAATAAAAATGGTAAGTAAACCACTTTCCAGATGCGAGCTTTTTCCCATGTCACCACGACTCATTTGTGTTATCATACCATACCGACCGCACAAAGGTCTAGACTAAATACATCAGCTCACAGCACCATTATGAAGTTCTGTATGAAGTCTTTCGGGGAAATCAATCATATTACTTAAAATGCGTGCATACCTCTTCCTGTATGTCAGCGTCTGAAGCTGGTAATATAGTAGGTGTTTCATTCTCTTCGTCAGAGCCTCGTCCTGATTCTAAGAGAGGGTCTGTGTGACAAGCCGTGGATCCTGCCTGAGACCCGTCTTCCTGGAGTCTGCAGGCCTGAGCCTGGCTCATCTCTGTCTGTGTAAATAGGCTCTGTAGCAGACCTGGCTCAAGCTGGTCCCAGGCCTGGTCTGTCGACATTAATGGAGGAAAGTCCAGCACGGAGCCATCAGACTCCCAGTCGCTGTCCCCTGTCATTGAGCCAAGGACAAACTCTACCCCATCCATTCCAGACTGGGTCCCTTCGGAGTATGAGTCCAAGTCCACTTCCTGAGTATCCTCACAGGCTGAGCTGATATCCGAGGGCCCAGGTTGGGGACGTTCAGGTGCTGCCATGTAAACAAAGCTGTCAGGGGAAAGGAAGGCTCCCTCTTCCTCGGGGTCTGGGCAGGAGGAAGGTTTGAGGATCGGACTTGGGGGAATTGAGTCCTCAAGTGGAGATGGGGGACAGTCATTGGGGTATTGAGGAGGCGCAGACACAGCCAGGTAAACAAAGCTATCTGATATAACAAAGGCCTCTGATTCTTTAGTGTCCAACCCAGCACCACAAGAATCCAAGTGGGAAGGTGACTGAGGTAAAGAGGAACGGGATGCTGAGTCTGCATGTTGTAGGTGTGCTATAGGAACAGAGTCTGATTTTGGGGTGCTAGCTGTCACTTCTGTTGTAGTTTCCAGATCTGGGTCTTGCCCAGGCATGTCCATATCCGATACTACATCTGTGGGGACAACAGAAATGTCTAATGCTAAGCATGCCTCTGCTGTGTCACAAGTTATGTCCATGGCAGAATTGCCAATCTCTGAAGGGACTGGATCTTCTTGACAGGAAGTTTCAACGTCAACATCCTGTGTACATTCATTGTTGATTTCTTGTTCAACTGTCTGCGCAGCCTCAAGGGAGTGATCCATGAGAACTCCCTCGCTGCTGTCCAAACTTGGCTCAGATTGGTCATACACATCCCACTCTGTTCCTAACTCCTCTTCCTCTTTCAATTCTCGATCATCCTGTTCAATCTCCTCCTCCACATTTTCCACCTCCTCAGCGTAAGGGTTCAGAAGGCTACACGATGGAGAGGACGCTCTCTCCTCACAGTCCTCTCCATCATGCTCTGATGATGCCCCACTATCTGGGTCGGTTTCAGTCCGTGCAGGTTTCCACTGTTCACATTCTGTCTTGGTAATGTCACTAATACCGGTTCTGTCCGGCTGAGACATATGGACCCCACTGGAGTCTGACTCCAGTTGTTGACCAAGAGCAGAGTCTGTTGGATAACTCATCTCTTCTTCCTCTACCTCTACCTTATCCTGATTGTAGTCAACATCACACTCTTCATCAATAAAACCATGTTCCTTTTCACAGTCTTGTGCTCGCACCAAATTAAAGTTCATCTGTCCAATGGGCTCAGAGAGATTTGCAGTTGAGTCACTCATAATATTCTCTAAGTCTTGTGCAGCACTATCAGGCTCGACAGAGTTAATTGCATCTACAGGAAGAGTTCCTTCAAAATCTACCCAGGCATCCTTATCTTCTTCCTCTCTTTCCTCTTCCTCTTCCTCTAAACAAGGAAGGTTGTAGGGATCAAAAGGCTCGGGGTCTACACTCATCTCCACTCCCTCCACTCCTTCATCCTCTTGACATTGCCTCTCCAGTTCTAGGAAGAGGTCATCTGACTCCTCCCCTGAGCTGGGGCAGGGTGAGGCACTAGTGGCCCCAGGGCCTCCAAACCCTGAAGGTGGAGACAAAACAGGCCAGTGTCCAGAAGAGCCCGTTAAATCCCATCCCTCTGATTCCAGTGTTTCTCTATCCCAAGACTGGTCAATTATCTCCCTGTTCTCTAATTTAAGAACAGCCTCCCACTCTCTTTCCTCTCTCTGAGCTCTCTCCTCCTCTGCTTTATCCCTTTCCTTTTTCCACTCCTCCTCCTCCTCAATCATTTTTCTGCACTCCGCCTGCTCATGTTCGTCAAGCTCCTGAAGTATCCTGAGCTCATCCTCCTCAAATTTGAGCTCAGAGGCTGTGCGTTCTCTGAGCTCACTACCCTGAGCATCCCAGCCAAGGAGCCCCTCTTCACCTCCCTCCTGACTGATACAGGGGGATAGAGGCAGACCTCCATATACTAACCCCTCCTCCTCTATCAGGAATGGAGATGGGGGGTCTAGTAGATAAAGTGACTCTTCATCCGTGTTACAATCCTCACCCAATAGAGGAGGCAAAGGTGGGAGTACAGGGAAGTTGTGTCTCAGGCCAACTGGGGTCTTCTTCCCTGTTGTTATGCTGCGGGGCCAAGTGCGGGCCTTTGTAGGAGGGCAGAAGACTGGTTTTGGTGGGATGAGAGGAGCATTGTCCCCCTGATCCTGGTCCAAAAGAGGAGAGTCCCTCTCTGAATCTGAGGTCTTAACTGACTCAACAGGCTCCTCAGGGATCTGCCTAATTCCAGCTTTGGAAGAGCTAGTAGTCCGTCTGTGCCCCTCCTTTATTCTCTCTACCTGTCTGGAAACACTGGGGCTGTGCTGTGGTGTATTTCCAGATACCTGGGGTGCCTGAGTCTGGCCAAAGGCAGGTAGCTGTTCTTTGGAAGGCGACGGCACCGCATGAGTCTGCTTTTGTTGCTTTTGTAGCAAAGGATGAACCTGCCTTTGCCTGCTGAGGGGATGCTGCTGGAGAGGAGGCACGGGGCTAACTGTTGGTGTGGAGGTGGAAGAGACAGGAGGAGTGTGGGGAGCGGATGATAGAGGGGAGGGCGTGTAAGGAGGTAAGGAAGGAGTGGACGAGGTAGGGGTGGTTGGGGGAAGGTGAGAAGGAATGGACTGAAGAGGAGAGAGAGGCATACCTGCCCCAGACGAACGCTTTTCTGCTCCTTCAACTGATGAGAACTCAAGTCTCTCGGCAAACTCTGGATAACTTGGAGGCATAAAGGCTTTCCAAGAGCGACGGTTCGGGTTATCTCTCCTATCGCCACCTTGATGCCGCCTCTTGGCCACTGCAGCTACTACACCAGAGCTAGATGAGGAAGGGGCAATGGGCAAACCTGGACCTAGAATGGCAACTGGTGGTGACATTATCTGAGCATCACCGGTTAGCTTTAAGGCATCAAATATCACTCTCTCATCTAGTTTCTTCACTCCACCGGCGTTATCTGCACTCCTGGAGACAAAAACGCCTCCCAATTCAGCTCCAATGGTGCCATTGCTGGACAGTGTACTTCCCTCTCCTCTGACCTCCCCACCAGAGCCTAGAGTGCTCCTGGAAGGCTGACACAGTTTGGTCCCTTGGTCAATTTGTTCATTGATGCGCATAGTATCATATATGGATCGCTGGGGGACGTAGCAGTCCTCTATGTATGCTTCTTCTTCATCACCTTTTCCAAGGCAGCGAGGGTTCTGCCTCAGGCAGTCCGGACGGCTCAGAGGCTTCCCCATTCTGTCCTTTTCACTCCTGTTGGGCTGCCACAGAAACCCTATAGTTTAAGGTGCAGGTGTGGCACGGCACTGAGAGATATTAAACAAAATCTTCAATTGTCCCCAGTGCAATAATCCACAAAACGAGACAGTCCATGTGGCTGCTTCTAAGAAATCCTTCAGGTTCACATTCTAAAAAATATTCAAAATATAACCATCCACAGTCATTCCACCGGCGTATGTCGCGATCCTGTCTATGTCACTTCAACATTAGTGCATTTCCTTGGTCTCTTTGAGATGCTGTGTGGCATCAGCGAGGGAGTGAGAGAGTCAGCCCTCCCCCTCGGCACCATATTAATCACCAGCACTGTTTATTTGAAAGACTGTTAGGAATGAGGGAGAGGTGGAGGGATGAACAGAGGGAGGGAGGGAAAGAAACAGTCATCATCTCCCTCTCTGCGAAGTACAAAGTCCAAGGTGAGGTGAGGACCACGCAGATAACAGCCCTTTGTGTTGCTGTCAGAAACACAAAGTACAGCTCGCTCCTCCATATTCATGTAAAGCAACTCATTCCTTGACCCCCTTTTTTTACTCTCACAAAGCTCCTGCCTCCTTCCTCTTCGGTCTCCTCTCCTCTTTGTGGCACAACAGGAAAAGGCAGAGGGGGCTTGGACAACTTCAACAGTCTCACTGAGAGGCAGGCAGGGAAGTGTAAAAGTCTCCTTTTAAGGTGAGAAAACCCACTCTCTGTTATATAAAAGAAAGGCTGCGTGGGGTGCGACGAATAGGAAAGTAAAATACTCCACGGATATGTTTCTCTTTTATCTTCTCGTGTTAAAAAATTAAACTTGCAGGACAAAAATGAATGAGAAAATGAAATCCAGTATATGAAAGACTCAAAACTATATAAAGTATATGTCCTTTAGAGCTTTTTGAGGCAACTTAAAAGAATGTATAACAAAATAAATCCCTTTACCAGGTCACTGCCACTTTGTGGTCCGGTGAGTGTTCAAGCAGTCCACAGCTTTTCATTTTCTTTTCCTGTGCTCAGCTTCCATCACAAAGAATCAGAGCTTTGTGCCTGCATGACAAACCCTAATTTTGTCTAAGACATCTCATCACCATCATAACAGTCATCACCACTGAATGGAAATCAGCCCCATTATCCATACAACAGTGTATCATTTGAAGAAAATCCTCTGCTAAATCCAGAACAAAGAGAAAACCAGTCCGCTTGTGGGTGAAGAAATCCCCGTCAGTGTTTCAGTTCTTTTCTTTTATCTTGCTTTCTTTCCCTCTCATCCTCAGATCCTCTACAGCTCCAGGGGAGAGGTGGTACAGTAGATCGAAAGCCGGCAGGATCTTGCAGGGGGTGAGGCTGGAGTGAAAGAGGGCATCTGGGGGTAGATAGAAAAGGGGGGCTGGGGGCTGGATCCAGGACCAGCAAGGCAAGCAGGGCAGAGCAGCGAGTCGTGGGACTGTATCCAGAGGGCATAGACCCAGACAGCCCTCCCAGCTTCAGTCCAAGCTCTGCTTTGCAGGCAGCGTCTTCCCCCTCTCCACCAGCAGACAATCCCAGGACACGCTCCCTTCCCTTCCTGCTCTTTTCTTCACTGTCTTCTTTCTCCTGCTCCCGACTCCGTACTGAGAATGAAACAAAGTGCCACGCAATCCCAGTTCCTCTTCTCTCTTTTTCTTCCCTTCTCTCTGTGAGACGTGTGGGCTCCCGAGCTTTGCTCCTTCTTTCTTTCTCTCCCGGTCTCTGTTCTCAGGCCACTACACAGCTGAAATGGTTTGCAGCTGCTAAAAAAATCTCCCTCTTTTCCTCTCACTCACTCTCGCTCGCTTGCCGCTCCCCCCTCGTCTCCTCTCACTCACTCACTCACATGTCCCTTTTCTCTCTCTCTCTCTCTCTCTCCCTGGCTTGCTCTCTCCCTACCTCCCTCCCTGCTCTCTCGCTGTTTGTGTTTGAATTCAGCTCCGTTTGTTCTGTTTCCTGCACTGGTATTAAAACACAGGAAGTGCTCCAATCATGCTGGTTTCCTCTCTCACAAAAAAAAGGGGGGAAAAAAAACACCAGACAGAGGGTGAGAGGGAGAGACTGAGGCAAGGGGAGTTAAGTAGCGATAGAGAGGGAGGTAGCGTGCTCGGAGGGGGCGTGGAGCCACAGAGAAAGAGTTGTGCAGAGGAGGGTTCTGCTGAATACCGGGATGCAGCTGATGAGCTCACGAGCAGCAAACAATTCTGCTATTAAAACTGTACCAAGCAAATAAAAACAGGAGGAAAAATAAAAAGTGCTTTAATATAATGTAATGAAAACCCACGAGGGTTGTCCGCAGGCAGCATGTCGTTCAGTATCTCGCTTACTCTTCCTGCCACTGCTGCCAGATCTGGTGTGGCAAGAGCAAGAGGAAAAGGGGGCGAGTGACGAGAGATGGCTACATTCATCACGGCTTTGTAATCCACTCTTAATTCTCCAGGGGTGAAACTTCCACCCCCTTTTTGCGACACAAAAAACTGTCCTCAGAGTGAAACGATACGGAGTCAAAGAGGAAAAAAGAAAGTAGAAAGGAGGGCGGAGTGGAGGTACGGAGAGAGAGGGAGGGGGTGGGACTGTTGGGCGACTGGGGAAAAAAAAGGCTTATCAGTAATGAGCTGTCTTTTTTTCCCCCAAAGTAATTGTCCAGGCTGTAGGCATACAAGGAGGTAAGTCCAGTGCGTGTGTGTTCAATCCTTTGTCAGAGCTTTGTACAAGTAGAGCTGAAGCAAAAAGCTGCCAGTGTAAAAAATAAATATGGAAAAGATATACAGCCACACAAAAGTCTGTGATATTCACAGACTCCACTTGTGCATTCCCGTCTGCGCCCTCACTGAAACCCAATCCGGCTGGGGAGTGTGTGCGAGTGTGTGTGTGTGTGTCAGAGGCCGAGGGGCCAGGAGGAAAAGGGGCTGTGCACAAAAAAACAGGGGAGGAGGGGGGTGCTGTCTGTTTCTTCAGGATGCCACACAAAACCTCAGAGCAGCCACCCAGTCAGTCAGAAGGGGGATACCAGCAGATATGGCAACCTGCAGCTCCAGACCGGAGGCAGGGAACCTAAAGCCACTTTGTTTTTCTCTCGTTACACAAAGTTACAGACTTCTCAGAGCCAGTTGTGGTGTTCCTCCTCCTCCTTTCTTCTTCTGTGAGTCTGTTTGTTTAAAGCAGCCTGGCAGAGCTCAGCTGATCTGGACCACAGCACGCCTGCTCTCATTCTTTCACCTTAAAACACATTTCCAACACTTGCAAGCGGCACTCACTCAGTCTCAACTGTTGCACAGAGCAGCCCGTGGCCTGCATGTCAAATATGCTAAATACTCCACTCTTTCTTTTTAACTCCCTCCCCCTCTCTGTCAGTTGCGCTGCAGCTGTCATTGCCGCGTCCAAGGCAAACGTCTTCATAGAAACAAAAGGGGTTTGTCGCTGGTTTGCTACACACACCCACACGCATGCAGAGCTCGCAAACTCTCGCGCGACCCACGCCTAACCGACAATCCCCTCAACACAGACCACAACAAGATTTAAATCTGAGCATTCACAGATGTGGGCCAGCTACCAGGAGGACGGGCGGTGGGGAGAAACGACAGAGTAAAGGCATACGGGACAAAGAGGGACTGAAAACAGATTAAGCTCATTTAAATGACCCCTTCTTCCTCCGCCTCATTGACTATTGACAGAAGCAGAGTCTATGCCTCCACCCATGACCCCCCATGATCTGTTTAGGATTTAACTTGATTAGCCTCTGCGGCTCTGACCGTTCTCCCCTCCTCTCCTGTAATTTTCATTCATTCCTGAGTCGTCACGGCTGGTTAAAGAGTCACAGCGCAGACGGAAAGAGGAGGAGGAGGAGGGTGTTGGGAGAGGAGCGAAGGGACGAGAGGATTAGGTGGTTTAGTGCTCCCTCGGGGTCACACCGCGGTGCAAAACTTTGCTCCACTCTGGATCACAGCGTCCGCTAAATGGCCTGTTATTCACATGTAATGGTGTTTTGCCTAAACTGCAGGCTCACACTGGCATTTTGTGTGTCTAGAGGCTTGGAACCACTTAGTGCCGCTAAGTGACATAAACACAAACACAGGTGGAGGGCATGAAGGGTGTATTATTGACTTTTCTGGGTCGTTTATTTGCTCATGGGGGAACACCTGTCGACAGGAAAATATACTTTTATCCTTCTCTCTCCTCTCATTCCGTTCTCTCCCTCGCAAGCCGGAGAAAATCTGTAATCCATCTCTACGAAAACACGGTGGTTTAATGTCATTTTCTTCCTCGACGTCTTGTTTTTCAATCGCTCCATCTGTCCCACTCGCCGTCCCCCCTCTGTGGTAACCTGGCAGCAGGAAAAATGGAGCTGCCATTTCGCTTTCTCTCTCCTAACCCACCCTCCTCCTCTCCAACTCTCTGGGGTAGTTTTATATTAACTAGCAGAGCAGTTCACCTGCCCGTGTGTGTGTGTGTGTGTGTGTGTGTGTGTGTGTGAAAGCATTTATTGTTCTCAACCTTCAGGCAAAGAGAGAGACACACAAAGAGACCTGGACGCTGCACGCACACACACACACACTCAAAGTCACACAAAGACAATGATGCACGCACACACACACACCTCTAAGCAAATAAGGCATGCACCTCCACCATCATGCTCAATAACTTCAATAAACCCGCCTGTCGGTCGTCTACACACACAGCTGCTGGTCATAATGGTAGTTAAAGACTTGCAGATTTTGTGGCTGATAGTGTGTGTGTGTGTGTGTGCAGGCGTGCGCAGGTGTGCAGCTAACTATGTGTGTGCTTTACAGTTTAACGGTAAGTTAGGCCTGCATGTGCGCACACACATTCTCTCAGTCAAATAAAAACTTCACACGTCTCCCGGCCTGGCTTGTGAGGCGGCTTGTTTTCACTCCGCTGGCAGACAGCGGTCCATGTCACAGATTTTAACGTGCATGTGCGATTAATGCAGGAAAGACTTTCCACATTATAAACACGTTGGAGGTCAATTCTCTGCGGTGGTTTTACACCATTTGGGGAGTTTAAATGTGGTATAAATAGACTCATCCTCTCTCCTTTCTTTCGCAGACCTCCTCTTTCTCTCTCTCTCCCACACAAACACACACCAAACAACACCTGTGAGGCCGCCTGCTGGGGGGTCACCGCTAGAGGTCATCTGTTTTTTTTCTCTAGCACGCACACACACAACCTGTTCTTTTCTTTTCCCTTCAGCCTCCTACATCTCCCACACAGCCAAACACCCACCTGGTTCTCCTTCTCATCAGCATCATGGAACACATCTACACCACAAAGCAGCTTCAGAAGTCTGCGATTCTGAGCTCGGCAACAGCACCTGATGCTAAAACAGCACTGTTCGTAATAGTGATCCTTTCATAATGAAGCTCCGCCGTTATGCCTCCTTTGTCATTTTACTTTGGACCAAGCAACAACGGCTCTGGAGTTAGTTATTTGGAAGCAAAACGTCCGCGAGGTGTAAACAAGCAAACACACACGCTGCTGTCTACACAGACGCCGTTTCGCCTCTGTTACTACCTCCGATGCCGACTCAGAGGCGGAACGACTTCGCCCCATCATTCCGCCTCGGTGCGTTTTACACAGAAGACAGATCGTAACAGAGGCGTAATAATCCCGCTTGAACTGGCCGTGTATAAGGGGCTAGTGTCAGCCGCTGTAATGTGGAGTAGTCCGACATGATGTATACGATCAAGTTTAAAGCCACTGCAGACTTTTTGGTCGACTAAATCTAGAGGAAACATGAATGATATGTTTTATTTGTCCTGCAACAGTTTTTACAGCATGCCTTTAATCAGATGTCTCCTTCTCTTTGTGATGTACAGTGAAAATATCAAAAAATATATCAGTTACGTGATCGTTGTGCTTGTCGTGGATACTTCCTTATTTTCTTGCTCAACTGTGAGAACAGGGTGGGTGAAGTCTTGTTTTTGCAAGGATTATTTTTCCGGAAAGTTTTTTTTTCTCCAGATTTTTTCCCCTCCTGGTGAAACCTTTTTCTCCCACCTTTTCACATGTTTAAAAGAAACAACAAAGAAAGGTTATGCAGGCATGTTGTTCTCTCCCTCGTCTCTCTGGGCTTCCATTAATATGTGTTAAAAAAATAGCATCTTGGTTTGCCTTTGTACCAAAATAAGGTGAACTAGACATTTTGAATCTTTGGTAAAGTCTTGTAAATATCTGCCTGGACTCATCACAGGAGAGAAGATTGGATTTCACTGAACTGAGAGAAGGAAAGAGGAAAAAGACGGAGAGCGAGAGGGCCGGGCCGAGCCATGACATGCCTTTCTAATTCACAACAGCTGAAACAATACAGGACCTGAGAGCGGAGAGGCTAAGATGTTACACATACGCACACACCGAGCCAGACTTATTTAGATCGCACAATGCCAAGGCAGATCAATCACTCGTGAACACACAGAGAGCTGACGTGTGTGTGTGTGTGTGAGCGAGCAGCTATAGGAAAGTTTGGCCGGTACAATCAGGTTATATGATTACAGAAATGATGCTAGCGTGATTCAATCAGCCGCTTGGAAACGACAGGAATAAGAGTCACGCACTCTGACACGCTGATGAAACACAAACACACACATTAAGACGCACAAACAGACAGGAATAAGAAGACGGAACGAGCCAGTAAATAGCGCCGCCGTCCAGATGACGTATGATTTGGATTAGCTGGGGAGTCATGAGAGGGTTACTGGGTGCTGACACACTGAACTCTTCTGACTGTGTGCACACCACCTTTGGTTTGAATTAGGCGAGCCGACATGGCTGCTAAAAGCCACAAACAGGATGTAGCTCCGGGTGCTGCTGAAAGCTAGGAGACAGGGACAGCGTAAAACTTAACCTGCTCCAGTTGGTTTGTTTTCCAGCTTGTTTAATACATTTTCTGGTTGTAATGTTTCATCATGTGGTTTTCAGGATTTACATAAATATAACTCTATGTTCAGTGGGGTAACCAGAGCCTTTGTTGATGGATTTTAAGCATCAAATGAGACGCCATTGAAAGCCGTGATGTTTTCTGAGCCTCTTTAAAACTTGTAGACGCTGGACATGCAGTTTTACTCGCGGATTTAACCTGTCACTAATGATTTATGGTTTCCAGACCTGAATAGAAATGTTGCTGAGGGCCTCTTACTCAGCCATATTAAATACGGCCTCTCTACAACACATCACGTGCTGCACAGCATGGGTCTGTTTTAACACACGGCGTCTTTAAATCAGGTCACTGATAGAAAAATAAGGTATTTTACAAGCAGCACAGCAGCATCTTGGACCCTGAAGTATCCCAAATGCCTATTTCTGACTTACTAAGTGCTAATTACTAAAAGTGAATTTTAAATGTGTAAGCAGCTTTATAGGTGAAAATTAGGACACGTTCCAGCTGCACAGCACGAGCCCAAAGACAACCAGTGAGCTGCTGGCCCAGTTTGGCTCCACTTCTACTCCCATCATTAAATAGTTGCTGACACAGTCGGTGTGGGGAAGGACAGTGAGTCACGGGCGTTAAGATCCTCTGAGGATGATGAGGTGGAGAGGAGGATAAAATAAAAAGAGAGGAGGAGGTGAAAGGTGCGAGGAGGGAGGAGGAGATGGGTGGGAGGGGGGTGCGGACAGAGGAGGCGTGCAGTCGTGATTTAGGACAGGGATTTCCACAAACACATCTGCACAAAGACACACACATGCCTGCAGTTCTGCTGTCACCCAGACTAACCAGCCCATCACAGGAATGTCCATCTGCAGCCTGGACTTTAGAGCCTCGTAACGCCCCTCTGCTAAAACACCAGAGTGTGTGTGTGTGTGTGTGTGTGTGTGTGTTGTCATCCCACCCAGAGACTGTGTCAGCTGCTTAGGGACGGAGTGAGCCAGGGGCATGCAGTGGGATGTTGATGCCACACCCTAATGTGTGTGTATTTGTGTATTTGTGTGTGAGGGTGGGGTGAGGAGACAGCTGAGATTCCAGATTGCACCCAGAAAAAGACTGGAATTAGAAGCATCCTCTGATACAGAGTGCAAGCACACACACACACACACACACACACCTCTCATCGGCCCACAGAGCGACCCTAAATACAAACACAGATTCCACAGTAGCACATATGTGCAGACAGGACAGCCATGTAGAAACATGCACATGATAGATAGCACTACTCTGACTGGGAACAGAGACAGACGACAACTTTATGATCTTTCTCACACAAAACTGGCCTGTTTGGTACAAATCACGCCCTCGTCCACTCATTCTCTATTTGCTACACAACAGAGAGGCGGTAGTTTTTTTCTTATGTTGGTGAGCAGTTAATCGAGTTTTTAGAGACTTATCTTGACAGCCACCTTGAAGACGTTAAAGTGATAATCTCGAAGATTTTTATTAAATAAATGTCACTATCTATTTATCGTTGCATGAGGTAACACAATGGTGATTGAGCCTATGGCCCACTGATGAAAGCCTTTGCATTTGCAGTATTACAGACTGGGTGTCTGTGGCGACTTTACTTGTATGTACAGCAGCTGTTTTTCCGGTCTCTGGAGGAAACAGTAATCTACTATGGCTGAACAAACAAAGAAAAGATCGATGACTTCAGATATAACTTCAAAAACAAGTGAAAATCCAAAGAAAAAGAAACAAATTGGACGCTCAGATGAAGGCAAACCGTCAGCCAGGAAAATCAAGAGTTACAACCGGAGCCAACCGTGGACGTCACACACGCAACACTGTCTGGATATCTGGGAAGTGTGCTCCTGCAATTACCGTTTATCGCCACAGGTGCTGCCAAAGAGACCGAAACTGAGACCTTGGAGATCACAACTTTAAGAGAAAGTGACCGTACATGGACATTACTTCAATTGCTCCACTGGAGGATTTTTGGGGGGCGATATAAAGTTAAAAAGTTACCTACAGAATTTGGACACTCATAGAAAAAAGACAAAGAATACATACACTTTATGAGGGCCGCTTTACTGGAACCTCTCTGGTTGCCGAGCTTATGTGCATCGCAATACAGCCGGCATTTACATCTGTCTATAGAGGCTGCTTAGAGGCTTGATATTGACCTTTCATTTTCAAGCCCCCATTTTTATGCCTCATATATATTTTCTTTCATTCTACATAATTCAATGTAAGAAAAATAAACTGGTGACCTCTGCAATGCTTACATGCTGCTTCCACCTTGTTTTTTATTCCTCAGGGAAATGTTCTACAAAAGACAAAGTTCGAAGGTGTTATCTGAACTAAAGCAGCCGATTAAAGAAAAAGTTAAAGAATTATATTATTAGGAAACAAAGACCAGCAGCCTGACCAGACTTCTAATGCCAGGTCTTAATTCCTGGGGC
Source organism: Semicossyphus pulcher (assembly GCF_022749685.1). Classification (NCBI taxonomy): domain Eukaryota; kingdom Metazoa; phylum Chordata; class Actinopteri; order Labriformes; family Labridae; genus Semicossyphus; species Semicossyphus pulcher. The sequence goes on from NW_027211726.1 coordinate 6,570,054, forward strand.
TTGGCAGGTTTTACACCTTAAGTGTTTTACAGACGATATAACAGCTAAGAGCTACTTTCGTAATAAAGAGAGGGCAGGCAGAGGAAGTCTTTCACAGTGTCTCTCTCTCATTGACCCAGTAATTATCTGTGAGATCACCGTTAGGGGGGTTTAAAAAATAATCTGACAACATCGTCTCCTACTCCCATGACCCCTTCTCCCATGGCTGCCCTCCAACCATACCCACACCCACACACACACCCACACACATCCACACAGCACGTCCTGACTGAGCCCCCTCGTCTTTCTAAGCATCGGCATGACATCATCCCTCTGGATTGGAAATGGGGTCTGGTGGGGGAGGGGAAGGAGGAGGAAGAGGGCGAGGAGTGGGGAGAGAGGGGTGGCCCGGTCTGTTGGGGAGCCAGACAGACATGTTTAGGTTTGAAATGAGCCGAGCTGGATCAGTTACAGAGAGGAGAGAGGGAGGGAGAGAGTGAGAGGAAGAGAGAGAGAGAGGTAGAAACAAAGCAGGGCAGGGGGCGGCTTCAAAGACAGGACCAAAGACTCTCACTTTTCCTCCTCGATCCCTCTTTAATTGTCCCTTTCCTGCTATCATATTCTACAGTACACTGCAGCTACATTAAAGAGAGCAGTTAACATGAAATAGAGTCAGAAAAGGGTCAGACGGACAAAGACCTCTATCCTATTATTCCTTATCTGTGTGTGTGCATCTGTAAGCCCGTGTGGTGATCCTGCTCTCCGTGATGATCTACAGTCGTTCTCTGTTTGACTCGTCTTCTCTCTGCTAGCCTCCCTTTGTTGCCCTCCTACAAATACCCCCAGATAAGAGCGACAGACTCGCTCTCCGTGCTCTAGATACCCCGCAGACGGCGTGCTATTAGACATCCTGCCCCTGCTATTGCTTTTGCACCCAGTGCGTCTGCAGCTCTGCTCACAGTTCACAGCTTTAACGGAGGAAAATCTGAATCGGTGCACGAGTGACATGATTAACATGATTTACACCTACGCTCCGGCTGATTTATGGGGGCTATTTTTATTCATCTTTTTTGCGATTTTTAAATGATCTTTAGAAAAGATGCATAAATAATTCAATTAAAAAGGCCAAATGAACAAAAAAGAATTTTGCAGCCGAGAGAAAAATATCATGAATAAAATATCAAAGAGGAAAAAAAAGTAATGAGTTTCATCTAACAAAATTCTTGATTTAAAATTTGCCTTTTTTGTGTTAAGGACCAGCTCCAGTCATGTTTTCAGACATATAAAATGCTCTGCTTGAAATAATAACTTGTGTCTGATATGTCTTTTTAGCACAATACGTTTAATTACCTTCTAAAAATCCTCCAAAGGCCTCTCCTCCTTCTCCCTCATTAAAAAGTTGTGAATCTGAATAGGCCCCGCCCACTACGCCAATTTCCAACTGCCCCCTCCGTCGCAAAAACAAAACACGTCTCTGCCGTAGTTTAGTGGCAACTTGTTGAAACGTAGCTAGCTTGAAATGTAGCAATTAGTGGTAACGTTAATGTTAGTAGTGAGTTTGGCTCGCGCATCGCTGAAGTGGTTGCCATAGGTTACACATAATGATATGCAAAGCGTCACCCCGTCCATTAACGGGATTGGCTCCTTAGGTTTGTGACATCACAACTTGATTTTCACTGGAGCGGCTCTTTAAGGATTTTTAAAGAGAGAGAAAGATTAATCGTATTCTCAGTAATTATTTCTGTCTTTATCTATTGAAGTCTTTCTAGCTTGTTTAGGTAAACGAATATAAAACAAAATGCTTATTTATTTACATTTAATGCAGAGATCAAAAATATTCCTAATGAGTTCCTTTGGTTTGACATTAATATATATGAAGTTATATCAGACCAAACCTCGTCTCTTTCAATCATGTAACATGTGAAGTGAAATATTCCTCCGGCTCACTGACGCCATTCGTTTAACCGTACATGAGACAGAATAAAGCTTCACAGTCTTTGTCTGATCTGGCTCTCCTTTTCAAGTGCAGCCTTTTTAGCCATCTCTCTCTCTCTCTCTCCCTCCCTCCCCTCATCCTTCCCTCAACACCTCTTTATCTGCTGCTCTGTCTGTTTGCTCTATGCAAAACATTCACTCGGCCTGCTCTCATTAAGAGAGCGGGGAGGGAGGGAAGGAGAGACGGAGAGAGAGAGAGAGAGAGAGACCAAGAAACAGGTGAAGGGATAGAAAAAAACAAGCAGCCAAAGAGAGGTTAGTGGGTCGAGAGAGAGATGTAAGGGAATTTAATAAAGATGTTTAAACTAATATCAAAAATAATCAAATTAAAAGAAGATTAAATAGAAAGAGAGAAGAGAAGACAGGAGGAAAAATGTTCTTTGATCCTCCCACACGTCTTGAGAACAGAGGAGCCGGTAACTCTCCAGGGAGCGATCAGAGTCCTAATACATATCTCACATGAATCATCCGTCATTCGCACAAAGCATAACCTTCTCTGAGCGTCACTTTAAAAGCAGGTGGCAGAAAATGTGAGTGTTGATGCATGTGTGCATACTTCTCCTGAGCTCTCACACGCCTACATAGTTTCTCTGCACTGGACAGGATATTACATCACGGCCAGAAAATGTGCTCTTCGATGATAATAGTCGGGCTGAAAGAGGAGTCTATACCCGTAAAACGAGCAGCGGAGAAACGCTGTAAAAGACCACGGAGGTGCCAGTAAAGCACATTCCTGAGGTCAGCTCCTCTGTGGCGTTTTAGACAGTAAAGTCGGATGTCTGTCTTAATGCAGAAAGGAGCTACATCATGTTATTCTAAAATAAATGACTTCCTGCTTCATGACTCACAGGGGCGCTTATGAGGGTAGCGTGAACGGAAATTAATTGCGAAGAAGTTAATCAGATATGGTGACGTGTCATTATTGTCTTGCAATATATCAATTATCGCAGAATCGTTGTATCGTGATATTATCGTTGGCCAGATATTGCGTGTCCTATTAGCGCTGTCAAATTGGCCACAGATGATTCGATTATTCCTTTAAAAAAAACAGAGGTTCGATCTATTCGAATATCTATTTTTGCGCAATACGTCCACAAGAGGGCACACCGATACAACGAGAGACAAACTAACTTGCAAATATATATTTATTTAAGCGTAAACATGCTTTTTAAAAGATCGACACCTTGCAAAATAAACAAATTAAATAATTTGGTTACGGTAGAATGGACATTCAGCGCTCTGAGCGATCTGTGCTGTGACAGGTATATCTATTTTAGCATAAACATGTCTTTAAAAAGAATGAACATACCTACACTTGTCTGTTATGCTTGGGTTAAGAATCTCCCTCTACCCTGCCGGGCTGGGATTTAAATTCTCCGCCATCATTACCACACACCACACGGTTGTTGTAGAAGCTCGCTTCAGCTCGACTAAAGTTAATTATTAACGTATAGAGCGACCTTGAGATGCATTCAAAGATGATCCGTAACCATGAGAGTGCGCGCAAGGACATATGACAAACATGCGAGAACATGCAAGAACTTGAGAGACAGCTGTGGTAGTGCTGATCTTTTCACATTAAATCTTAATTTTTTATTACAAATTTAGAATATTTGTTAACAGCCATCTATCGTATCGTGAGTTACCCTGTGATTCCCACCCCTTTTTTTTTTTACCTCTTGATCTAGTTCTGGTCATTTCATTGTTTAGAAGCACACTCTGACAGTGCAAATAATGATTGGTTAAAAAAATCAAGTCGTGATAATAAGCAAGAACATATAATCTTAACAGATTATGCAAAAAGACCACTGTGGACTTTCTTACATGGTCGTGCGTCCACAAACGTTACAGTAAGTAAGTAAGACTTGAGGTAAAAGCAACAGCAACAGAGATGTCGTGCACACAGCAGGATGCTACAGTACCAAGTGTTGTTTAACACCAAGATTAGGAAAGTAATGGACTCTAGACCAGCATCAGTCACCACAGGGACGACAGCTTTAAACCAGAGGGAGTGTGTTTGTGGTAAATGTTAAACGAACTCTGAACGAGCAGCAAAACCGTCCTGTAAAGAGAGCTGCGTGATTCAGCAGCGTGTCAGGCATTTCAAGCAGATGTGTGACTCAACTAATCGCCGTCTATGTGTCCTGACACTCCACACGAGTTCCTCACACACACACACACACACGCGCATACACCCTTACCTCATGCTCTCTAGAGGTATGAGCAAGAGGACAGGATGGATACGGACCACCTCTGAGGCTCGCGAAATATTGAATGTCACTATTCATGACACCCACACACAACCACACACACACACACACACACACACACACACACACACACACACACACACACACACACAGAGCGGGGCTGTAAACCTAAGCTAATGTTGCGCTGAAGATTTGCTGTTTATCTCTGCTGATTAGCTTCAGTTGCATGATGGGAAATGAGGAGACTGTGAACACATACAATCTTTTCAGTCTGATTCACTGAGATTCTCTCGTGCTTTTTCCCACACAATCAAACGGATATTATAACCGCCGAGGCATTGCATAAAGAAACGTGTACTCATTAACAATTCCAACTATGCACTGCCGTGTCGAATGAAAGGGAATAGTGAGGAAAGAGGAGATAAGGAATAAAAGAAACTAAAGCAAGTCAGACTCCAATCAGCTTCTCCATTCATCCTCCACACACACAGTGAACAGCTTTTCTATGGGACTTCTGCACACTCATATCCATACCAGCAAGAGGAAGTCCATCCTACCTTGAACTCCTGCAGCTGCTGTTTGATCATCTCCACTTCTGTGCCCACAATGCCCTGCGCGTTCAGCCCATCTTCGGCTCTTCCCAGCAGGCCTTGCAGCTCGCCGACCAGCCTGTAGAACTCTCGAACTTTCTCGGCAGCGTCCTCGATCTGGTCCAACCTGGCCTGGCCTCGCTCACTCAGCTGGGGAGCAATAATAAAAGAATTGTGATGAGATAGAATCATTTCTACTTTTACATCACACCAGAGCCAATAACTGCACTGGACGGTGTAACCACCACCATCATCATCTTCCTCTCCCTCACCTTGCCGGCCTGACGGTTCAGTGCCTCCGTCTCCCTCCTGAGAGCCAGGAGGTCGGGGGAAGAGCCCTCTCGCCGCAGCATGGTGGTGCAGTCCGACTGATGACCCTCCAGCTCGTTCTTGAGGTTCGACAGACGGGACAAGAAGCCTTTCAAGGCGTCTGTCTGCGAGGCCAGGGAGTCGGCGTCACGGCCGACGGGACTGAGGGAGTCCAGCTCATCATCAAGGTCGGCAAGGCGCGAGAAGACGTCGCGCACGTGAGACTGGACCTCGCCGACACCCTGCAGCCGGGACTCAAGGGAGGAGCAGCAGTGCTCGATCTGAGACAAGACACAAGACGTTAGAGTAGGCCTTTTTAAATTGAATTCTATCATCACGTGCATTACAATAAAACAATACACAATACATATGTGATACAGCTTACAGCTGTAAAGAATAAAATACCTTTTATTCAAGGTGTTCAGCAGAATAAATAATGCAAAATATAAAAGGTGTGTGAGGCAGCGATCATTTTGCCAACGATCATTTTCCATGACGAAGACGAGACGTTAACGAGCTAAAAATAGCCTCAAGCACCAGTTAGAGATAACAGGTGTCAGGAAAGAGGTTATTAACTTTCTCTGGTAACTCAGGCTCTCTGCTTCAGGCTCTGTGCGCGCTCACATCTTCCACCTATAAAGGAGCGATCACCGGCTCTCTGCTTCAGTCAGACTGTTTAAATGAAGCGATGATGAAGAGTAATGTTTACATGCTGTGTCCTCATCGTTCTTTTACTGTTTGGATGATCTGCGGAAATTTTAAGCGTTAATTTTAGCTGACGCAAACAGGTAAAAACGAGAAGAGAGAAAACGTTTTGACTAAAAGTAATGACTTTTTATTGATTAAGCTGGACTCAAATGTTTTGAGTTTTCGTTGACTAAAACTATAAAGGGTAAAAATGACTAAAATGTGTAAAAGTTTTTAGTAAATCTAAAATAGCTGCCAAAATTAACACTGGCGTGAGGTTGGAGGTGATTTTTTTTAGTTGTTGTGTATTTAGAGCACAGAACAGAACATACATTTATAATCACGAATGAGCAGATCGACTTTTTAGAATTTTATTTTTTATTTTTTCGTCGCAATTTGTCACAAAATTTGCACAAAACCAGAAATTTCCTCTGAAAAAAGGCCTGAATGATGAAGTGCCAAATGTGCCTGAGTGGTATAAGCTTCCCCAGTTAAAACTGAACGGAACAGAATAATGTGTAACCCCCACACACCATAAAATGATGCAACACAACAGCGTGTAAAAATAGATGTAGTCTGTGTAGGTGCAGGAAAGAGACAATGGGAGCATTATCTAAGAGCAGGCTGATCTGCATCACCTCCAAAAGCACTGGAACGCTTTTCTCAGCAACACTGAGATCCGAATCCGATCAATACTTTACAAAGAACATGCCAGTGCCTAAGAGTGCAGTTATATTTACAGCTGGAGATCCTGTGTGGTTGTGACCTTAAATGGAATATTTGGAGGCTGGATTGCAGAAAACAGATGCAACACCGTGTCTGCTGAATTCTCCGAGCGCTGGTTTACATTTCAAACTCTGACAAAGTGCCGAATGTCCACAATGGCCATATAAGACTTCTGCAACTCAAATAGCCAAACTCTTCTGACAGCTATAGTTGTTCTGCTCTCTCTCAGCTCGCTGACACTCGTCTGCTAAGCACCCACATGCACATACAGTAGATCTAACACCCTCTCGCACAGTCGTATAAATAGTTCCCTGTGCTTTTAAGACTTCTTTTCACTCCAGACGGCATTAATTCACAACCCCTGTGACTCCTTTCATCGCTCGCTTCGCTGCATGTTCTGCCGTGTTTTCCACAGATACCTGCTGGGAGGAGGACTCTGCACGACTTAGAAATGCACTACCTTATAATGTAGGTCAAGTGTATTTTGGACGTTTACTAGCTTTCACTGGCGATCTCTGAACGGGTTTGGGAGGAGGTCAAACTGAACATCAAGTCACTCAAAATAGATTTAGATTATTTTCAAGGGTGGAAATCTTATACGCTTATAATTCTGGCAGAAGTAATTGTTTGAGGCGTGTTTGATGTCTTTTGACGATGACTCTGCTCCTCACCTTGTCGGTAACGCCATCATACTCTTTCTCTGTGTCTCTGGCCTGCTCCTGAAGCTTCTGCGCCCCCTCGGTGCTGCCTCCCGGTGTTTGCGGCGAGTCCTGTACCAGCCCCTGGGCCAGGTCTCTGAGGTAGACCACCTGAGGCTTCAGGGACTTGAGACTCTCCTGCTGACTTCTTAGCCGCTCCAGGCTCTTGGCACTGCACGCCTGAGCGGGAGAGAAGCAAACACGAGATGCTTTATTTATGAATTATAAACTGACCATGTGATTTCCACCTCACCAGAGCTCTTTTCTCAGAGGACTATGAAGAATGTTTTTTCAGTACCTGTGCTCCCAAAGCCTCCTGGACTTCAATCTGGTGCTTGGCCGCCTCCAGCCTTCTCTCTACAGCCTGCCTGCCTTCTTCAAACTCCTTCAGGCGGCCGGCCAGCTCCTCCAGCTGGGAGGTGTGGTCATGAAGCCTCTCGCCCAGTCTGTCCACCCTGCGGTTCAGCTGGGCCTTCTCATCTCGTACCTTCAGAAGATGAGTTTACATTACGTCAGTTTACTTTCTTCATGTACTAAATTTATGGGTTTTAAAGCACTAACAATACTTGTTGTTGGAAGAGCGAAACACACCCAAATGAGCTAAAGAACGTCCAAATTCCACAAGCTTAATTAATTATTAATTATGTACCTCGTCATCCCCGATGCAGCACTGTTCCAGCAGCTGATCCGCTGCAGTGTTGAAGGACTCCAGGAGAGGTTGTCGTCTCTCGAGATCCAGAGACAGACCTCGAGCTTTCTGCAAAGCTTCGTCCAGGGATGGCGTGTCGAGTGATGGCTGAATCTCTCCATCTTTCTGTTCACAGTCCGCTAACCACGGTGTCAGCTCGGTCTTGTGCTGCTGGTAGGTGTCTGCTTTGCTCAGCGTGCCCTTCAGTCTGCTCTCTCGATCCGAGATCCTCTGGTTCAGCCTCTCCCAGTCCTGCCTCAAGGAACTCAGGCGAGACTGCAGGGCAGAGCGCTCGTCTCCGCCCGCGGGGAGTGTGGCGAGCAGGGAAGCTCCCTCAGCTTGAATCAGCTCGTAAGATCCTCGCTGACTGGCGATCCCGCGCTGGAGTTCGTCTGTCTGTGCCAGCAGGGAGCGGATGGCTGCAGGCTGACAGGGCAGAGCCTCGGTGGATGATTCTCTGGGATCTGCCTGCTTATCCAACCAGGAACGCAGCTCGTCAAACATCTGCTGGAACTGCTGCGTGGACGACAGAGCGGTCTGAAGCTGAGACAGTCCGTCAGCTGGAGGAAAGAAAGCAGAACACAGGGGATTACAAACACTGTAACATCGAAAAGAAGATTCAACCAAAAAGGACAGCTTTGATATAAGAGGGCTTTATTATCAAAACTAAGTTTCTACTACTTTTTTATCTATAAAAATCAGCAAATAAACTATGTAAAGACATACCAGAACACAAACACACAGTCACTATATGAAGCACATGAACTCCACAAACCTGCGCGCTCCTCTAAACTCCTCAGCGGCCCGCTCACGCTCTCCAGTCGTTTACTCAGCTCTTCCTTCAGGTAGGGTTCGGCCACGATGGTGCTCAGCTCTTGGCAGAGCCTCTCAGCCTCGGCCAGCTCGGTCCGCCGTCTCTCGAGCTCCGAGCGGATCTCTCCGGTCTCCTGCAGGCGACGTTTCAGCGCCTCCGGCTGGGCGCTCAGGGAGGCCTGAGCATCCAACCTCTCGCTCAGAGCAGAAGCACTGGAAGAGAGCTCTCTTAGCAACGTCTGGGGAGAGCAGGAGAGGGGTTAGAAAATCAGAATCAGAATCAGAAATACTTTATTAATTCTCTGGGGGAAAAAATCATGCCCTCACGGTGACAGTATAAACCACACAAGTAACACGAACTAACCTGGTATCGTTCACTGGTTCCCTGGGCTTGGTCGATGTGGTTTGACCTCTGACTCAGTCGGTTCGTTAGGTCCTCCCACTGCTGGGTGACTGAGCCCAGCTCAGCCCGCACCTCTGCCAGGTCTTTAGGGTCCTGAGCAGAGTCTCCAGTCTGGGAGAGGATTCCCTCGGCGGACTGGGTCAGCTGGTCAAACTGGGGCCGCCTGGTCTCGAACTCACGCAGCATAAACTGGAAGAAGTAAGAGAACATTATTTAGTCACATGATGAGGAACCAAAATATCTTGAAGTAACACATTTTGTGTCTTAGAATAAAAAAATGAAAGTTTGAAAATCTTTTAAATTATCTTCATAATCTGTTCATAATATCTTATCAAAAATATATATCAAAAAAACCTAATCAAGGACTTTTAGAAGCGCAATGTTCATTATTCATTCATACATTATTCACACATATTGGGGGTTTCATTACTCTGTGTGCTTCTCAGCTGGGTGACCGCATTATTAATGTTGAACCAGCGTCTCTGTGATGTCTCTACATTCTTCTGTCACACACCTGTACTTGTTGTTTCTGCGTGTTGAGCATGTTGGGGTCGATGCTCAGCGGTCCCAGCACGCTCATCATCAGCTCCTTCTCCCTCAGCCACGGGCCCAGCTGATTGGCCGCTGAGGCGAAGCTGCCCAGCCTATCGGCGCACGTCTCCAGCTCGGTCTGCCTCTGGGCTGCCGTCTGATTGGCCGTCTGCCAGCGAGAGTCTGGGGGAAAGACGAATCGAGGCAGGATTTGAAGAACGCTTACGAAGGTTTTGTATACACTTCACAGCAGCATAATGCCATTGTTGGACAGCATAATATCTCTATTCGAGTACAGTGTGACACTAAACAGAAATTAAAATTATATGAGTGATCGTGATGGAACTAATCTTTATTTAATTCTTACTCAACATGAAGAACACTGACAATCAGACAATAAGACATGTTTTTCCTCCGTCTCTCCTCCTACCTCTCCTGTCTCTCTCTCCGTCTCTGACTCATATTCTGGGCATCTAGGTGTGTGTGTGTGTGTGTGTGTGTGTGTGTGTCTAGATTCAGTCCAGATGCCTTTGAAAAGGCATTATGAAATATAAAACATAAAGGCTCCATTCTTTGATTTCACCTTAAATATTTCTGTCTCGGTTACCTCACAGGAGGCTCTGTTAAAAATATCAAGTACGCAAGTGAACAAATCGCTTTGACAGAACACTTCCCACTCTCTCCCTGGATAATACTGATCTCTCCATCTCTCAGAAAAAAATATTGCAAATTCAGAGGCACAGTGCCACTTTGTATTGAATGGCTTTCAGAGACACACCACAGTAAAAGCACCTAATCCTGCGTCTTTCTTCTATTCATTAATTTAAAGCAGCATCAGATGTAAGTGACGGGCGACGTCCTTCATCTTAGTGTTTAACATGTTTTTTTAATTGTCAGTCACAGTCCAGTCATCCTCTGTTGGAAACCACTTCAGCACGATGGCTTTCCTGCTCAAAGCCAAAAGTTTGATCAGGGTTCATCCAAGGAGTCAGCCCAGTAATAATGCAACAAACGAACAATGGCCTTCTAGTGCAAACATTTTTATTATCTGTTGAGCGAGCTCTTGCCAAAATTAAAACATTAACAGAGAGGCCAGAAGACATTTTATAACCACAGTGTCCAGCTTTCAGTTGATCTAAAGAACCAGACTTAGCCTGGTTTTTCTATGTATTATTCTCTAAACTACCTTTGCCATTTCTATTAAGGGGGGGTATTATGCTAATTTCAAGCTCTATGATACCTGTGGAGTAGCTTAGCATAATTTATAGCTAAAAAAACTCCTCATTTTTCTCACACTGGTGCTCTGTGCAGGCCCTCATACAGCCTCTGCCTGAAACGCATCAGTCAGCTCTGTCCCTTTAAGAAACCCCGCCCCTACAAGCCCGCTTTTTTTCTGATTGGCCAGCTCTCCGAGGCTGCACTTTGTGACGTCACTTTGCATTTAGAAAAAACTGTGTGAAACCTGGCGTGCACAGCAGCCTGCAGACTGAGCTGAAAAGCCTGGGGATTACTCCAACATACTCTTACCTACAGATTTGAAACCCAAGTTTAGTCTGAACATCCAACACTGTAACATTATATATATGTCTTAAAATGTGAAACAGCATAATACCCCCTCTTTAAGTTCTGAGCCCCTTTAATGTTAATATATTAAAGGTTCTTTTCCAGCTAATGTTCACCTCTATCTATACCCCTATTCTCTTATTGTCCCATTTATATATAAAAAGCCTTAAGGTAACATGAACTCACTGACTGTCCTCACAGATTATAATCAATTTAAATGGATGACTCTTTCAGTCCTGGCGGCAGTGTTCATCATCATCATCCTGTAAGTGTTACCTCTGCATGACTGTCTCAGGTTCTGACACAACACACTTTATTCTAACAGCTCTAAACTCTGTGCTACACTGTAGTCTATTCAGTAGCTGTTGTCTCAGCTCTATAAACATCATGTTACACCCTTCATTCTACTTTAGGTTTTGCCTTAGGGCATCTAAATTAGTCGAGACAAAGTTCTAACCTTTCAGTCTGTATTACATGTCTGGCCCATCATCTTGTCATATTTTGCTCATCTGCAGCACATACCTATCTCTTGGAGCTGCTGTCTCCACGTGTCTGCCTCAGGAGAATCAGGATTGTCGGCTATCAGCTTCCTCAGCGTGCTCTTCAGCTCCTCTACCTTCCCAGAGTGCTCCGACAGCTCCGAAAGTAGGGCCTGAAGAATAGAGGGAAAATTTACATTAAATTTTCAGTAAAAATGTTGGTTAAAAAGCTGATTTTTTAACATATTAATCAGTTTGAAGAAAGGGCAAAGGTCATTCTTAATAGCAAATGATTTAACCACATGGCGTTCAGTGCTAATCTAGGAAAAGGTCTACAAATTGTAAAGGCTCAAACAATAGATGGTTCCAGTGTTTACCTTGTTCTCCTGGGCCTGTGCGCGTACCGCCTCAGGCTTGGAGGGCGAGGCGGTCTGTCCCTGTTTCAGGCTCTGCTCTCTGTTCGTCAGCCAGCTCTTGAGATCCTCGGTGCCCTGCCTGGCCTTCTGCCTCAGCTCCAATGAGGCCTGCTGGCGACCGAGGCGCTCCTTCAACTCCCCGCCCAGCGTCTCGTATCGACCGTTCACATCAGACACGGCTACCTGGAGCTCTGTCAGGTCTGAGGGGACGAGAAGAGAAGGGAGGGAATAAGAGACACAGGAAATAAATACACACAAGGAAATCTTAGGAGTATAAAGTCAACTAGCAAAGGCTGATATAACTACATGTTTTATCAGCCTTCCTGCATGCAGTGCAGCATAGATTAAAGGAGTCCTGTTCCCAATTTTGAAATTATAATCAGATTTTTTTTATCAAACAAATTGGCCAGTGACGGATGTTTTGTGTGGACAGACAGCGGACAGAGACGGGACAGAGGGGACACTGGAAACAGTCAAACAGGAAACAGTGCTGTGATCTCTCAAAGTGACCGTACTATAAACTCCAATATAGCAGGAGCACATCTTGTTGGTGTTAAATTATATCTTCAGGAGACAATATATAAGAAAAAAGAGGATAGAAAATAGAGAGAGAGCTGGAGGGAGAGCTCACCTTTACAGGTGTGAATGCCATTGACACTGCTGGGACCTGATGAGCCATTGATTTGAGGAGCACCTGGGAGAGAGACATACACCTGACTGAGACAGTGCCACTACAACATTCAAGCATGTTCACATACATGAAACAGAACCAGGGATGTACATGTATCGATGTGAAAGAAACTGTGGGAACATTTAAAGTTCTAACACGAGCTCCAAACAGCACAAAGTCCTGCTAGCTTATAAATACTTCAGCACACACACAGAGCTCAGCAGGAGACTGAGAACATTGTACGAAAGCCATGGTGACACAGAACAGTAGTGAGAGAGACATGGAGGATACCCAGAGCCTTTATATAACACAACAAATCTAATGGATGGATCCAACATAGATAGTTGCATACAATTGTGTAATCTCCAATATTCAACCTAACCTCCGAACAACCAATAATTTTCTGCTACCTTAAAGGGGGGGTATTACGCTAATGTCAAGCTTCATATGTCACTCTGTTATACCTGTGGAGTAGCTTAGCATAATTTACAGTTTAAAAAACTCCTCATGTTTCTCACACTGGTGCTCTGTGCAGGCCCTCATACAGCCTCTGCCTGAAACGACTCAGCTCTGTCCCTGTAGAAGCCCCGCCCCCTACAAGCCTACTTTCTTCTGATTGGCCAGCTCTCCGAAGCCTGTCGAGGGACAGAACTCAGTGTTTGAGGCACGCCTCCTACCCTGTGGCCGTGTAACAGAGTTGTCGCCAAAGAGGAAACTTTGCTTTTTCGATTTGAAATGAACGTCTGCTGCTCTACTGATGTCTTTCCTCCACTTTGTGACATCACAAAGTGAAGAGTCTGGAGAAGTCTGTCTGAAAGCAAGCGTTCACAGACTGAGACATTTTTAGCAGGGGATTACTGCAACATACTTTTAGCTAACGATTTGAAACTTCACCCACGTTTAGTCTGAACATCCAAGATTGTAACGTTATATAAATGTCTTAAAATGTTAAACAGCATAATACCGCCTCTTTAAAAAGATTACTTTTCGTGAATTTTGCATAGAAGAATGAGTAATTATAAACTTAGAGAGTGTGACATTCTTCCATCAGAGGAGGTCGACGGCTAGAAAGTTTGAAAGAAATAACTACAGACATGTTCTTGAGGTCTTGGTTTGTAGTTTTGTTGTAGTTGAAAGCTTTGTGTTGCTAGGCTTCAGTAACAGGGAGACTGTTTTAGATATCTGAAGCAGATCCTAATCTCTGTGACATTTTTAATCCACTATCAGAGCTAGCTGTACCAAAACAAATAACCATAACATAACTGATTAAAAATGCTAATTTATTGCCTTCTGTTCTGCTCTATCCTTCTTTCTTCCCTCTGTTTATGATGTGTTTTCATTTCACAAAAATTACTACCAAAAATGCTCTACTGAGAATAATAAGTCATCACAGGAAGAGTGGGAGAACTGATATGTTTGGAAGAGGCTCCATGCTTGTGCTTACCAGTTTTGGTCTGAGGAGCCGTGATGTCGATGATGAGGGACTCAAGCTCGGAGCCTGTCTTGTTCAGCTCCTGAACCCTTGATCCCTGTGACTCCCAGTCGTTCAACAAGTCCTGAAAGGGACAAGAGTCATTGAGCTTTAAGAGCAAGATATAGGAGGCATGTTCCCTTTCTTTGCTGAATTTGGTTTTTCCTTAAAAAGCATTGCACGCTGGGTTTACATTTGTATATTTGTTTAAAAATGATTCCACACACACACACCTTAAGCTGCTGCACTCTTCTCTGCAGGCCCTCTGTGTTGAGGTTGGCCTCTTTGGTCGGCAGCTGGTCCTGTGCTGTCTGAAGCCACCTGAGGAGGGAGCCAGAGAGGCCGCGGAACCCGTGCAGCTGCTGCTCGCAGGCCTGGATGGCAGCAAACCTGCGGGAGCAAAGCAGAGGACAGAGGAGGAAGAGCAGCAAATGGGGGTGATGGAGAGGATGTGACAGGAGAGGGGAAAAGGAACAGAAGAAGAAGAGATTAAGACAGAAGAAACTCAACTCAAAGTCTCTTTTTTTACTCGCTTTTAATACAACATATTCTCTAAAAACAGCAAAACAGAAGACATTAAGCACTACCGACACATATTATTCAAAGCCCACACAGGGCAGCATTCACACAGCCTTGACCTCTCTCTCTTTATGTGATCTGCTCTCAAGCTATGGCAGAAAAAGTGCTGACTGCCTGTAGACAAAACAGCGCTGAGAGGCCGCCTGGCATGGAACAGTATCATTATCATGCTGCTATTTTCTGCCCCCTCGGGACTCGAGGCTGGGAGTCATCCGAGTAGGCCGTTTATAGGACGGACAATGAGCCGTGTCCACTCTGCTTATATTAGCACCCAGGCCTGATCATCGGCTTACACTGGACACACAGATACAGTACACACATACATTAGACACATACACAAACACTGTACAGTTCTGGGAAAGCAACAGCTGTGAAGCTACATGCACCCAGTAAATAATCCCCAACATCATGTACACTATGAGTGCTCGCACCAGTGAGATTACTACAATAACAACCTACTGACACGCAGATTAAAGAGAAGTGATTCACATTGTTTATTTCTTTATATCAGCCATCCTTGTTTTTATGTAACTGGCTTTAATCTGAAGTATAACCTAATAAATCTGTGCCAGTATGATGGTATTTATAAACTGCCAGCCCTCAGATATGACAGGCTTCATGTGTGGCTGCTCACTGATACGACGTCAAACAGGGTCGGCATAGCAACTGGTTCTCCGTGAAGGCTACAAATTTAGAAGACAGGGTTTTGGAAATGCCAGTGGCAGAGTCTGTTCTGTGTCTGTCATGAGACTGTCCTCTACTCAGATCTGAATTTTAAAGTTTGACTGTCTGGGTTTGTGTTCAGTCACGCTGCAATATACCTTGTCATATTTCAACATCAAAACTATACAGCTGAATGATTGACAGATTCCTAGCAGCTTTGTATGTGGTGCCCCCTTGTGTACTTTATAGGAAAGTGCATAAATACGTCCCACTGATGCAAATGTATAAAAACAGAAAATTATCTGTAATTTGCGATAAACATTGCGACATCTTTACCTTTCGTTGACATTAGCTTCCAGCTGGGTGAACTCATCAGACACCCCTTTGACGTTATCCAATAGGCTTTGAGTGTTACTGAACTCTTTTGATTGGCTGAGCTCGCTGCCGAGGTTGCAGAAGGATTTCAGCTGGCCAGCTTCCTGCTCCAGCTCGGACTTGACCTCCTGAGAAACAACAGAAGTGTTGAGAAGACTTAGAATAGAAATGATGCACTGATACCTTCAGAGGCTTTAATACACTGAGACCTAATTATAAAATTTGACCCCTCTGCTGACCTCAATAGTCTGTCTGTAGTCGTCCACGCTGCGGTCTGGCTGGCCTGCCGGGCTCAGAGCCTTCAGCCGGCTCTGAGTAAAGACCTGGAGGTCGGTCCCCAGCCGCTCGTAGCTCTCCAGCCTGGGCAACAGACCTTTGAGCTCAGTCTCCCTCTCGGCCTGGCTAGCCTGCGCTGCAGCGTAGCGCTGAGTGAGTTCATCCAAAGAGGCCTGAAGGCCCGAGGCTGTGGAGGCGTCAGAGCTCTGGAGGAGTTTGGAAATGGAGTCCCGCGTTGCTTCCACGCTGCCCTGCCTGGAGAGCAGCTCCTGGCGAAGTTTCTAGAGAAAGAGGAAGAAGAAGAAAGACATTTAAAACGGTGCAATTATTTACATGATTACTCATTTCCTGGACTAGGACTCTGATTGATTTTATTCGAATGATTTAATGCAAAAGATTTTTGAATGTCTCATCTTGATTAATGCTGACCTGGTTCTGCTTCAGAGCGTCTTGTACAGCCTTGGCAGTGGGCTCTACTGGTCCAGGATTCAGAACCAGTTTGTCCAGCCAGCTCAGCAGACCCTTCAGGCCCTCCTGCACGCTGACCGACTGAGCCACTGCTGTCTGAAGCTGCTCGGCCCGTTCTGACACGGACGCAGAGAGGGAACCAAACCTCTTCTCTAAACCATCTGAAAAGAGGAGGGGTCAAAGTTACGATGAGTCTTATTTAAATTGAATTCACACATGACAGAAGGGGGCAGATTGAGTGCTTTAAGTTACCTGCAGCACAGAGGATGTCAACAGCTTTCAGGGAAGGAGACTCGTCCGTGCTGACCAGATCTCTTCCTGCTCTCTTCACCTTCTCCAGCTGCACTGAACGCTCGGCCAGCTCGTCCTGCAGCAGCTGAGGACAGAGGTCACAAGTACAGTCAACATTAAATCATTTATTCCTATGGTTGACAGGAAGACAAGGTTCCCATCTACTTTCCATTTTAGTATTCCCTTTTCCAGAGTGTCATTTCTTGACCTAATTTAACATTTTTGGACGGTACTCAAATTGATGTAGCCGCTGTGAAATACAAACCCAGATCATGAAGAACATTTTTCCAGTGTCTAAAAATCCTCTTGCACTTTTTTCTGCTCTTTGTTCGTTGTGTGTGTTAATGTTTGTATTCTGTGCTTCACCTGTACTTGTCGGAGTGTGTTCTGCAGGTTCTGGGGGTCTGTCTCCCCACTGGGCTTTGATATGCTTTGGTTCTGCTCCTGAGAGCTGAGCCAGGAGTGGAGGGAGACCACCTCATCCTGGTACTGCTGGTACCTCTCCAAGAGGCCGGACAAACGGCCGCCCAACTCTGTTGACTGAACACACCAACAAGGAATTTCAATGTCATTGTATTTTCAGGACAAAGTGGAAAGACTAAGAAATTAAGCACCAACAAGTTGCAGAATGAATTCTTGTATCCCTCACCTTGGTGTGTAGGGTTGTATATCTGTGGTTAGCATCGTGCAGCTTATCGGTCACCACCTCCTTGGTGCCGTCCAGAGCTTGGTCTGAACCGCCGACTTGCTCCAGAGCTCCTTGAACAGAGTCCAGAACCTTCTGACCCGAGATGGAGACGAAGCGCAGGTCTGCCTTGTGGCAAATCACGTCCTCGGCAACCTGGAAATACAGACATCCTTAAAGGTCATTCCGGGAAAAGAATGAATGCAGGAATGTACAATAAATTTGGGGATGGAAAGCATAACCATGTGCAGCAGTTCAGAGGTATAAATTTCCATAATGGCTGGGAAAAATGTGTGAGAGAAGGATATAAAACATTGAAAATGTCACATCAAAGGACTTATTATTAAATTATCCCAAACGGCTTCAGTGGAGTTTCTCACTGGTTCCCAGATTCAGAATGTGTGAGTGTGTGAGTGTAAATCAGGGCTTGTACGGGTTTATGGATGGATGGAAACTGAGCGTGGAAACTCAGTCTTCCACGGATAATTAAAGGTCAGCATGTGTTTTCCTCAGCTACACTTGGCCCAGATGCAGTTGGTGATATTTCTCAGCGAGTTAACTTCACTTCAAAATACCGAAACCCAGACTCGGCCAGTATAATCCAACTACAGAGCCACTGGAGTTACAGCGCAACCTGGACAAGCAACAGCAGCAGCAGCTTGATACTTCGGACACCGAGAAAGAAAGATTTTGTGCAACTGAACATGCATATATGTTAAAACCCACAACATGTAACTTTTGTCTCTGGGAGCATTTCTCGATACCGTTACGATTGAAGAGATCACTACTCCAGGTGTGCGCTCCTGGCTTTTTCAGAGAGGGAATTTAAGGTCAGGGGTCTTATTAGATTTGAAAAGCTTGTGGTTATAAACTTCTATTCCTGGGTTAAAACAGGTCACAACACTGACATGTCTCTATGTGCAGGTCAAAGTGCGGCTTATTGTCCTGTATCATTAGTCTGACGTGATAGAATCAGCAACCTGTTGAGTGAGAACGAAAAGCACTCCAACACTCATGTTTGTGAGTGAAATATGAGCTTGTGTTAATATTTACAAAATAAAACAATGCATAGAGATGTTTTTAAAGTGTATATCTTGTGTACCTTTCTGTGCTCCTCCAGCCTGCCCTTCAGTCCTTGCGCATCAGTTTCCCCTTCCCCCAGGGAACGGAGCTCCTGTTCGCTTTGTTCCAGCCAGGCGCCGAGACTTCCATGTTCCTGGAGGAACTTCGTCAGCTCATCCTTCAGAGCCTCAGACTTCCTCAGACGGTCCTGGAAAAAACAGTAATGAGGTTATTAAAAGTGACTAGTTTGTTAAGAAAATATATAAAATATATACAGTATATATTACTAATTGTTTCATGTACCTGGCAGCTCTGCAGCTTGTCCTGGTGCTGAGCCTGCAGCTGATCCAGGGCAGCCCGGAGACGCTGCTTCTCCTCAGGAGGAACAGTGGAGTCAGGCTGCTCCAGAAGGGAGCGCGTCGACTGTGTGATCTGGAGAAGCTGTGCCTGCTGAGACTGAAGCTGCTGAAGCTCCCCCTGGGAAGGAGGTCAAAGGTTAGGGCATAAGTTAGAAAGGCTGTAAGATGTATAAGTCAAAATGGGCCACACGTTTGATATATTAATGACTCTGACCTGCAGCATCTCTGTGTGTGACATCACAGCGCCCTCTGGCTGTGAGAACATGGTATCAGCAACATCTTGAGTTACTCCAGACACAGCTCCTCTCCCGCCTGGCTGATTCAGGGAGGACAACTGGTTCAGCAGAGAGTCTATCTGGCCTTGGGTCTCCTGGAGCTCCTCCTCAGCCTTCGCCTGGAAGAGAAAACAGGAAGAGGATGAATATAAGAAAAGCTAAACAAAAATAAACTTGTTTGTACAATATGTATGCACATCGATATCCACTCTTCTCTTCTCACCCTTTGTGTGTTCTGCTGTACAGTGGTGTTGATGGCAGTGTCCAGCTCTGACAGAGATGTGTTTGCTGAATCTGTAAGGGCACTGTACTGCTCCTTCATTTTTGTTAGCGCCCCCTGGAGGTTCTTCCTCTCCTCTGGGCTCAGACTTTCTCCTCGCTCTGTCAGTAGCTCCTCCACAGATCTTATCGCCTCAGATATGCCTTCTCGTTTGGTCTGGAGGTCCTGCTGTACTTCCTGGAGGGGAAATCGGGCAACATGTTAACACACCATATAACATATTTTAGCATCCAAAGCTATGCGCGGGCCTGGTTTCCTGTCGCCTTTACATTCTGCAGGAGGTTTCATACCTTCAGTTTTTTCTGCTTCTCTTGCAGGGCGTTCACATCAGCTGACTCCGCTCCAGCTTTCTGACTGGCCAGCAAGCTGGCAGCTCCAGCCAGCCACATGGTAAGGCCTTCTAGTTTCTGAGAGCATTCGGCTTTCTGCTGTTGAACCACCTGAGAGAAAACAACGAGGAGAGAGGGAGGAAAAAAAGAGCGAGACCCACAAAGAAAGAATATGTGAGTACGTCTGATAGTGACATGAATCGGTGGACGAATCATAAACTATTGAACGAAAATAAACCAGGTTACATTTCTGATCCAACACACTTATTTTAAGGATAATCTTGTGTTGTGCACACTATGCCAAGCTTTGAGCAGATCGTGTCCAGAGTTCACACACACTCACACAGGCAGACACACATATAGTATCTTCGACATGTTGAACGAGCAACAACAAACAACACAGAGAGAAATCAAACATATGTTTGTGTATTTCCTCTTTCTCCTCTGTATTCAGGGGAGACAGGAGGAAAAACAGTGAAGCATTGTAGCCAGCGAGGCTTTCTGCTATCAAATCTTTAGCCTTTACCGCCGTGACACAAGCGATTTTCTTCAGTGGCAATCTGGAACAGCAAGGCAAACAGGTTAATAATGCACGTTACAGAGACGTGCGGAGTAGCAAACACACTTGCAGAAAAGACTGTGTAGAAGGAGTGAGGATGGTGATACTGTCCATGTCAAGTGGCAAAGCATTTGCAGTGGGTTTCTATCAAGGTATGAAACGATGAGAAGAGGTTTAACATGATGTAGAATGGTGCTACAGGTTAGTGTGGAGGTTAGCTACTTTACATTTACTCAGTCTGGATGTGATTTTGTAAAATGTGAGTTTGTATTGAACTAAAATCTACTAAAGTCTTATGTAAGAAAGCAAGGCAACAATTTAAAGCATGACATATAAAGCATATGAACGTTAACTGCATTTTAAATGTATTAGTTAGAAATAAGCGCCGCATTTCAAACCAAACCGACTCAATCATTGTTTTCCAAACCTCTCTCTCCCTCGCACTCTGCCTCTCTCTGTCCTTCTCCTCGTCTTTCACTCTCTCCCTGCGCTTCCACTCCTCCTCTCTCTCTCTTTGGGCGGAGAGGGCATCAGCCCAGGCCTGGGCCTTGCCAGATGCTTGGTGGAAGGCCCTCTGGAGCTGCTGGAGCTGCCCAAGCAGCCGCCTGCTCTGCTCAGGGGCCAGGTCCTGAGCGCGCTCAGAGATGAACACCTGAATGTCAAGGACCGTGTTGTTGACCTCGTTTGAGCGAGCCACCAGAGAGGACTGGAGCTCCTTAAAGGGAAGACAAAGAAAAAGGTGTAAATTAGTGGAGGAAAGTGTTATTTCCACATTGCTCAAAGGGATGTACACTGCCTCTGTGGCAGCACATATTAACTAGATTTAATAATATTAATAAGGTCACATAATCCTTATTTAATTAGCACTAAAGAACAATGTTCTCAAATGTACCTATGCATTCAAACTGTGTGTTTATACTGTACCATAATATACTTTTATACATTCATTCAAAAAGAAGCGTCATCAATAAGCGCGCCTTCAGTCTGAACTTGCCTTGCAGAGTTTCAGCTGTTGTGTGAGCTGATCACCATTTTCATCTTTCTCTGCCTTCTCCAGCTTTTCCATCCCTGCCATCCCTCCATTCGTCTGAGCCTCCGTCTCCCTCAACCAAGAGAGCAGACTCTCCACTTGTCCTCCCAGTGACTTCTGCTCAGCTGTTACGGCCTCCTGAGACAAACATCAGCGTGATTAAATATCGCTGCCAAGAAATGTAGAACATTCAAACACCCACACACATAAAACATGGAATTATCTGCACCCAAATACAACAATTGTAAAATATATTCAAATCCTCCAGTAAGAATTCTGATTCCAGGTCTTCTTTTACCTTATACGAGTCTCTATGGTCTTGTAGGTCTCGCAGAATGCCCTCAGAGAGTGCTCTGGCAGCCTCATACCCTCGAGCCAAGCTCTGGACGTCCTTTTCCAGGGCTAACAGGAGCTGAGGAGGAACATCTTTAGGTTGGGGCTTCAACAACTGCTCAGCGGCTTCCACTTCATTGTTGATTGCAGGCTCCAAGTCACGCAGTTCAAGGTCCAGAGTCTAAAAGGCAGTTTGGGAGAAGAAAGCAAAAGTTTTCTTGATGCTGTTTGGTGAAAGTACACTTTTATCGTCTCACACTTTAAACCAAAATGCACTGCTTAATATCTGAAGTTCCAAATAAAAGGAACATCCATGTGTGTATATGTACATAACATTCTTCTTTCAGGTAAGTAAGCATGCTCTTTCACCTCAGTCTGTCTGATGATGTCATCCAAGGCGATGAGGCTGCGGCCAACAGACTGCTGTTGCTGCTGTTTGAGTCGGACCTCAATATGTCTCACCATGGAGACCAGGGCAACGATTCGCTGGTCATGCTCCAAGCATTCCTGACGCACCAATGATGACTGTTAAAATACAAAAACATGAGAAAATACAAGGTTATGTATTATTTCAATGTGTGTATGGGTTATGCAAAGGAAAGTTTATTCTGAAGACGTCAATTTAAATCTACTACAGCCTACCTTCCCAGTCCTGGATGCCGTCACCTCTTGGTGTGACACAACTCCTCGGCTCTCTCTGACATCATCCTCTCTCTCCTCCCAGCTCTGACTGGCTGCATCAGACTCAGAGACTCCAGCTGACTCAGACTCAGTTGATGCATCTTCTGCTGATTCTGGAGACTCCTGGTGTTGCTGTTTGTCTTTTGAAGGCTTTGATTCGGGGACATTTGCGCTTTCGACTTCAGGTTGTTTTTGCTTTTTCTTCTTCTTACTTTTCCTTGCCGTTTTATCTGGTTGTGTGTCAGAAGCCACAGATTGAGCTGCGGGTTGGACGTCAGCTTTGCATGCGACAGACTCATGTGAAATGTCAGTGGACTCTCCAGCATTTCTGGTTTCTGGATGAGATTGTTGGGATACTTCTTTTCCAATAGCTATCGATTGTATGTGTTCCTCAATGTGAGATCTGGGTTCTTCTGTCTGATGTAAAGATGGAGGACTTAGGACTCTATCAACTATGACTGAGGTCTCCTCTTCATTTGCCTTATCCCCAGCTGAAGGTCTGATAACCTCACTGGATGCCTGATAATCAGTTTGTTTGTCCGCTGTCTGCTCCTTAGTCAAATCTGAGATATCTGAATCTGATTCTTCTGTTGTAGATTTTGCGATAATTTTTGTTGTCGTCACCTCAGAATCCGCTTTTTCAGCAGTCAGTAACTTCTCAGAATCAGGCTCAGCTTTGTCAGTCACTTTTGGACTCTTGGACTTCTTGTTCTTCTTACTTCGTTTACTTTGCTGAGTTTCTTTGGGCTGGGCCAATGAAGCTGTTTCCGTTTCTTTTTGTGCGTCTTCCTTTTCAGAACTCATCCTCCTCTCTCCCTCATCCGGAGAAGTCTCCAATAGTTTGGTCTCGACGTCCTCCTTCACAGAAAGCTTCACCGCAGTCACGTGTTCTTTGACCCTCGTCAGTGTCAGTTTGTCTTCTTTGACACTCATCTCTTCCTCACTCTCTTTGGGTGAACCACTGGGTCTCGTGATACCATCATCTTTGACATCGCGACTCCTCGTTCCATCAACCTTAGCTGGCAGAGTTTGTGCCTTTACATCAGTTGTGATTTGACTGTCCTTCTTCCCTGGCCCCTTTCGCAGTGCCTGCAGCTCCTCAGCTGCCTGTTTGTCGCTCACTCCTTCTTCAAACACCTTTTTCAGAATGCTCTCTTTGGCTTTCAGTAACAGAGCTGCTTTCTCACTGTCTGGCAGGGTAGATTTCTGAGGCAATTCTTGCTCCTTCCTTTTCTTCTCCTTTTCTACCTCCTGATTGTCCTCTGGTTGTTCTGGTTGCTGAGAGACAGAAGCCGTCTCTTCCACTTCATTCTCCTGCTCCTTCCTCTTCATCTCCTCTCTCTCATCACCCTTTTCTGTATCCTTTGATAACACTATTTTCATTGCATCTTTCTCTTGCTCAGTGGTTTGTTCTGGGAAGTCCAGACTGGCTGGGAATGTTTCCTGTCCCTGTTTAACCACATCCTTTTTAGCCTCAGTTTTCATGTCAATCTTTGCTCCACTTTCTCCATCAGAAAGCCCAGTGGATGCTGCCTGACCATGAATGGTAACGTGTGATGCAAGCTCATCTGTAACTGCAACAGAAGCCTCAAGGTGCCCTTCGATTGGTGCATCAGCTTGATCAGTTTGAGACGGATCTTTTATGTGGAGTGGTTGTGTCTCACTCTCTGCTTCTCTACCTTTCCCACTCTTCTTATTCCTCTTCTTTTTCTTGCGTTTGCTTTCTGTCTCTTTGGATTGAGAGGCCAATAACTGCTCTGACTGCTCAAGGTCAGCGCTAGATTTGAACTCAATCTTTGAAGGTTCCTCTTTTGCCACACTTTTAACCTTAACATCTCTCTGTGCTGCCACGTCACTCTTTTTATATTCCTCCTCACTCGATACTGAGAACTCAACGCCGTCTTTGCTTTCTCGCTCATCTCTAATCTCTGCCACTTGAAAACCTGTCGGGTCTCCATCTTCAGAATCATGGTGAACCACTGATGTGCTCTCAGTACGAGGTCTACTCTCCTTTTCCAACACCTTCACAGACTCTCCATCTGACATCAGAATAGTAGGACTTTTTCTAACATCTTTCTGTGAATCTTTGTCAACATCAAAGGTGCGTGTCTGACTGGATTCCCCAACAGACTCTCTGGAAATGTGAACCTTTTGTTGATCCTCAGTCTCACTCACACCCATTTGCTGCCTCTTATCAACTTCCTGCTTAGGAGGAGGTTTTGTTTTACTGATGCCTGTCTGTGGTATTATCTCTTCTATTGCATCCTGAATTCTTTTCCCAACATTAGTAGCAAAGTTACACAAGAGGTCAATGGATTGATCTGGTTCAGCCTGTTCTTCTACTGACACTGGTTCCACTTCGTCCTCTTTTGTAGTGAGGTCTAAAAGCAGAGACTGATCTGCTGCTACAGATGTCTTTTCATTGTCCTGAGTAATTGTGGAATCTTTCTTTGAAAGTGGAGATGTTGAAGGCACCTCAGTGTTTACATCTGCCCAGTTTGCTAGACTGTCTGGGCTCGACACTGACGATATAACAGCAGGGCTGTATGTACCATTTGATGAGGCAACAGGTGTAATGCTACCTTCAACACACTCCATCTCCATAGAAGACAACTCCTCCTGAATCTCTGAAGCTATGTCACTCGAGATGAGTCCTTTTGCAACGGCGTCATCAAGATTAAACACTTGCTGTCCTGTGGAGGGATCAACTAAGCCTCCTTTCAAAAACTGGTTGATGGCTATTTCCCTGACCATATCATCTTCAACTAAACCTCTTTCACTGGCTTCAGATAGGGAGAGCTTTTCTCCAGTATTAATATCAATGATTCCTCCACTGTCTGCCTGGCTCTGGAGCAGCCTCAGTGCTGGGACTGGGTCAGCTTTCATTGACACAACTGCCTCCAGAAGGGTCAAGTTGTCTCCAGTTTGTTCGTCCTGAACTCCTCTGAAGGGTTTCACCTCTAAGAAGCGTTTACCTGTTTCAATATCTATCTTACCCTGATTTACCAGATCGGAATAAGGCACGATGCGTGCAGTCTGGGGGTCAAGCGTTCCGTGTGTTACACTAGAAGACGCCATGGCTTCACTTGCAATATCCTCATCAAGAAGACCCTTGGAAACTGCTTCTGTCAATGTCAGTTTACATCCAGTGTCAGGGTCTACAATGGCCCCTGTCGATGCCTGGCAAACGACAGCTTTTGGGGGAGATGAAGGGCTGACTTTTCCTTGGTGGACCCATTCCTGTTCCTCCAGCCCCGGAGCAATGGACCGATCCACTAGACCTCTTTCTACAGCATCGGCAACTGACAGCCTTATCCCTGAAGCATGATGTATTATACCGCCCTCAGCCACCTGCCGTGCCAATACCTGATAAGCCTCTGCAGAACTAATGAACCCTTTCTGAATTGCTTGCTCAAGAGGAACCGGAGACTTTGACTCAGGGTCGATAACACCTTTCATCTGTAGCTGTAAACTTGCTTTAGTGAAGGACGTCCCTGAATCTGCATCCTTTCCTTTGTATGCCTTCTCTAATGCCACCAATTCTTCTCTTTGGTCCTCCTCAATCAGTCCCAGGTTTGCCGCTAGAGTGACAGAGACTTTCTTATCCCTGCGTAGGTCAACAATTCCCCCAGACACCACCTGGGCTTCCAGAAGTCGAGCAGCAGTGTTGGGGTCAATCAACCCTGCCTGAGCTGCCTCCCTCACCCCACAGATCTGCTTTTTCTCTACATCCACAACCCCTGCAAGGGTTTTATCTGACTTCAGCACACTCCACATGAGATCTTCATCTAGTAAACCCTCCTGCATAACATCCTCCATGCTGAGTGACTCACAGTTGTTGGCATCAAGGAAACCCCCAAACAGACCTGCCTCTGCCATTAATTTAACTGCTGTGTGACCAGGAAGGACACCCTGGGCTACTGCCTCATCTGGGAGCAGCTTCTCCCCTCCTTCTGTCATCAGACCTCCTTGTTTTAGCTCCAAGACTAGCCTTGCCAATTCAGCATCCTCTCCTTCCTTCTCCACTGCTGACTCATGGGTATCAATGTGAGGTTTAGCTTGCTTTGAGTCAGTGTCTGTTATCGGCACATCTTGTTTGATCTTTTGGGATTTAGTCTGGGAATCTTTCTTATCATCAAATTGTGTTAAAATAACACGTTTATTTCTCTCTGCTCCAAGTGGGATGGGTTCCTCCAACACTTTAAAATCTCCTTCAGAGCTGAGGGGCGCCCTCACAGCGTCTCTATCTACTGTTGTGGTTGTACTTTTAGTCTTGTGACCATCACTATCCCTGGCTTTGGATTCAGTTGACACAAAGTCATCTAGGCCTTTTGTTAATTCCTTTTCAAGATTTTTAGAAGAGGCCACACTTTCCAAAATCTCTTTCTTTTGGGCTTTTACTTTTGCGTCTTTATCTACGCTGATTAAATTTTTAGCTGCTATGGCTACATCACTCTCTGCAACTGCTGATGGTTGGTGCAGCAAGTTGTCGTCATGTATTCTGCTTTCTTCATGACTGCTTTTAACATATCTTTTGGTTGGTGCAGCTTCTTTGGAACTTTCTTCTTTCATCACAGGTTGTTTGCCATTCCCCTCTTCATCCGTAAAACTATACTCTCCCACCAAGTCCAACTTCCCCTGCTCATCTGTGGCCAAACTTCTGCTCTGTGACTCAACTTGACTTCTATACACAGAGTCCCCAGGAACAAGTTTAGTAGCTTTGACCAGCTCCACCAACTCAGGGTCTAGCAGCACCAACCGTTTTCCAGAATGAGCATCCACATAGCTGTGAGTCATGAGGTGAAACAGCAGCTTGTGTTTTGCTTGTTCTTCAGGATCCATTCCATGTGTTGGCGTAGCATCCCAGGCAAGGCTTTCGGGAGATGATGAAGTCATTGGAGAGGATGGAGGTGGAGTGGAGCTGGTGGAACCCCAGCTCAAGCGGTTTAGTGATGGGGTACCTGACTGGTTCATACTGGAAAGAACATCTGGGATGTGGATGTCTTTGAGGAAACTGACGACACTGGGCTCAAGGGCTTCTTCAGCACACTGGTTTAAGGGAAGCACCTGGAGCGTTTCTGGGTTGTACAGAGCCCCAATGGCATGTCGCTGCCTTAGGATGTTCCTTGATAGCTCTCCTGAGATCACACCTTGTTGAAGAGCCTCAACAATTGGCAGAAGTTCTCCCGACTCAGGCCAGAGTACTCCCATGAAAGCCCAAAGAGACTCAAGCACCAACAGAGCCATACGAGAGGAGAGAAGTTCCCTCCGAATACTTTCTTCTAAATCCAGGCGTTCTCCACTGAAAGGGTCAAGAATTCCCCCATTTTGCAGCTGTCTTGCTAACATGGCGCAGGCTAAATCCTGGTCCATAAGCCCATGACGAACAGCTTCATCAATTGTTAGCCGGTGACCTGAGCGTGGGTCAGCAATTCCACCAGCAAAGAGCTGAGCCTCGAGAAGTCGTACGGTAACTTTCCGATCAATCAGGCCTTCCTGGACTGCACGGAAGATGCCGACTTTTCTCCCAGATCTGAGGCAGACGGTTCCTCCAGGTTGCTGTTTGACAGGGAGGAGAAGAAGGCCCGAGTCGTCTCCAAGGACACAGCGCTGCTGCAGCTCATTTAGGTTTAATTTTTCAGCCGTGTTTGGATCGATCAGCTCTCGTTGTTGCAGCCTTGACTGGAGCTTGGTGAGGGTTCTGGATGTTAAAAGTTTCATGTCTTTTGCTTGCTCCAAACTCAAAAGTGTTCCTGTTGAGTTTTTCAGGCCTCCAGTGTTCATCTGGAGCTCTAGAATATGCAGACCCACCGCCTCTCTGATGAGACCGAACTCCATGGCTGTGGCTACTGGCAACACATTTTGTTGCTCATCTGTAGAAATAGTATTGTCCACTAAAAGTAGAGCATTCTCTAGCTCAGAAAGGGCCTCTCTGGTATGGATGTCAATCAGCCCTTGAACTAGGGCTTGTTCCAGAGAAAGACTGAGTGGCGAGTCAGGTTGGAGGAGCCCACCATTAATGAGCTGGGCCTCCAGTAGAACATGGCAGGTGTCCTGGTCAATCAGACCACGTTGGGCTGCCTGGAATACTGGGAATGTTTCCACTGTTCCCAGGTCGATGACTCCAGCAATGGCAGTTTGTTTCTGCAAAAATGAAGAGAATACAATTTTATTCGGTATTCAGTCTGGTAACATTAAAGATTAATTGTGCATCACTTTGAGCAAGTAAACATATTATGTCATGCAACATTATTATACTATTGAAGGGTATTACGAGCATTATCAGATGGTAGAGTAAGAAAAGGAAGAAACCCAAAACCAGTTGCAACAAATACATAATACTGGCTGTAAGTTAAAAAAAATCAATAATTTATTTTTCATTTAAATAAGCGCTTCATACTTACCACTGCTATTCTAACAAGCACTAAGCATGCAACAAAGCAACTCGGAACATATAATGCAGAAAAAGCTCTCCATAAAGGTAAGCACAGACACGTAAAAGAAAAGTGTTCAGAAAAAGAAGAGATCAAATTTCTGGGTGAAAAAAAAACAACTTACAGGCTACAGTAAGAGAGAAAGCGAGCGCTACTTACCACACGGGCTCGTTCTGTGGAACACACACTAATGGGCCAGCATTTGGCTCGGCAGAGCGAGGCGCAACAGGTGAGAAGCTGATTGTTAGCATTCTGCATGCCACTCTTTGTTCTGACCTCTTACCCTGCACTGACTCTAAATCCTTACAGTGACATTAATTCAAACTGGAAAAACGGCAGTTCAAAATACACACCATTTCAAAGGCATGGTTTATGTCTTCAGTTGAGCAAATATCATAAACTAAATATCTGACCAAGCATTGTGACAGTATTGTACTGTGAGCAATTTAAGATATCCATTAAATAACTGAACCATTAACTGAGCTAACTCTTTACTAAGTTAAAAATCTTTACTATGCCCTGCTTTGTTTCCCATCTCTCATTCTGATCCTCGGCTCAGAGCTCGGATGTCCACAACTCTCCTTTGGCAGCTGTTAGTGGTTTCCAAGCAAAACGCTGGTTTAAAGTTTCACACATTAACAGTATGCATTAGAACAGACACAAGAATTCTCATTCACACACACACTCTCTTGTGATCTGGACACAACATGCTCAAATGGTGAAGTGTTTTTTTTGCATAGCTGGCCTCTGGTGCACTTACACTCTAAACCAAAAGTGACTTTTAAAAAACATCTACACGTCAGTGATTATTTGTTTTAGTCAAATGAAAGTACCCTGTAAAAACAGACATTCACATAGGAATCAATTAGGTGCAGCTGTCGAAACATGAGGGTCGTTTGTAACCTGAAAATCTCCCACACATTCAATTCATTTTTGACTGATGTTCCATGATGCGTGTGCCATGGGAGGGTAGTGACAGTGAATGTGTGATTCCCATTGGTCGACTGAACATGTACTGAGTAAAGTTGATGCAATCACAAAATAAATATTGAAGTGTAATGTATCGACATGAAACTCTTATGTAGCTACAGAGATGACAGTTGAACGTGGAGGTGCATCTACCTTAAACATGAATGTTTCTAAGAATGGATCCACAAAAAGCAGAGCTCTACTTTTTCTTTGCCTAACTGCTCGCATGACTTGCGCAGCGCCGCTCTAATGCCGCACCACTAAGGCCATGTATTAACCATGTTAGCAGTTCAGCAGATGTATTTACTGATGATGACAATGATGATGAAGATGACAAAAACTAGTGTGGATAGTTAATGAAATGACTGCAGGCATTTATGATGTGAGAGTGGAACACTCCATGCTAAAGCCCAGTTCAGACAATGTAATCCAGTGAGCGTTACTTTACTTCTAAGGCGTCTTTTAGACTCATATATTATTCTCTTATTTGTAGCTTCTCCTTCAACAACGAAGACTTTGGTCTAACAAAAGTGCTAAAAATACAAAGTATTAGATCATCTGAATACATGTCTGAGCAGGGTTTGTGATGTTTGTTAAACCATGGGTGAGACTCAATAGTGATGATTTTGGTCAAGAATGCACACTCTGTGAACACACAACATGCTTTACGACACACACGCGCTCTTGCTGGCCCACACATGAACTCACGCTTAGCTCGCAAGCGTTTTCACACTCATAGCAACAATAACATTTTGTCAAGCCTGCAAAAGCTGAGAATACATTTCTTTGTCATGAGTCTGCAGGACCCCCTCTCCATCACGGCCCGTTCCTCCAACCAATCTACCTTTCTCTCCTCCTCTTTGGCCAGTTGCTGCTCCAGCTGCTGCAGCTGCTGGGTGGAGCTGTCACACAGCTGGTTGTAGGTGGCCGTTAGCTCGTCCAGCTGAGCCTCTACTTGAGCACGCTCCTCTGGGGACAACCTGGAGAGGACACAAGGGGAAAAGGGGGCGGAGTTTAGCGCGTCAACACAGGTTTTATGTTCCCATCAATGCTGATTGGAGCAGAGGCGATAATCACCCGGGTCCACTGCAGAGTCATTTGACCCGGGTCTGAACCCTGAATCGTTTGCTTTTATAGTTTTTCCAGGAGGATAAATAATTTTCACAACTGTGTACACATGTAGAAACAGCTGATTTGTACTTACTTGCTGGCCTGTTTTGACAGCAGGAAGACCTGTGTGCTCCTTATGGCTTCAGCCACTTCATCTTTCTTGGCTGCTAGCTGTTCACTGATGGCCTTTAGAGAGATACATGCAGGATCTCCTTAGTACAGTACAACCACCATCAACTATCATTTCATTGCTTCAATTAAACCAAAGATGACATTTAATCTATGAGGAATCATGTTATTTTTCACTTCAACAGACAACTGCACAACATAAATGCCTTGCTTTAATAATGTACACAACAAATATATTAGAGTGTACCTGTTGAGCAGCAAGCGAAGACTCAGCGTTGGGCCCACCGGTCCGCCGTTGGAGGCCTTTGACCCAGCCGAGCAGGTCTGAAACCTGGCCCACCCTGGCCTGCTTCTCCTCCTCCACCTCTTTCTGCACAGACAGTTAAAAAAAGGCTCAAACTGTTGACCAACAATACGAGAACTCTTTTTTCAAAATGCACAAATTCTTCTCATCCTTCCACATATTCTTATTTCAATCTATAAAGCGTTGTATAGAGACACAAAGTCCCACCTCTTCTTCTTCCAGTCTTCTCAGTGCATCACTGATGTACTTTACATGCTGGGTTGTCAAGGTGACCAAGGCCGTGTAGCGTGTGCGCAAGTCCATAAACTGCAGAGACAAGAAGTAAATGATATCTTCACACCTAGAAACAGCTTGAATATGATTTATCCCACAAGTTATGATCTTATTAATATGAATCCAAAGAGTAGATGAGATGTTCTATCCTCACCTCCTGAGTGATGGCGTCAGAGGAAGAGAGCATCCTCCTCCTCTTGACAGGTGACTTGTGCGTAGATTCTACAAAGGCTCTGTAGGTCATCAGCTGAAGTTCATAATCCTGCAGAATGAAGCCATGAAGGGACACAAGTAAGTAAAGAAAGGAGGTAGTAGTTACCTAACCTAATAAATTTGTAGAATTAATTTGTAATTCTACTTTGCAAACTGACATGTTTCAAATGCATTTACACATATTCTTGACTTTTTGCATTGCAGAACAATACGGTGACAGTTGTAGTAAAAGATGGACAAACTACACTGTAAAAATACGCAGAGATAACTTCATGTATAACACTTAATGTAAATGAAAGACAAGCTGAAACAGTCTCTTACCTTCACTGAGGTACAGTACTGTTTGGAGTGAGTCTGGCACTCGTCTAGTTTGGTCTGGTTCTGTTCAATCTCAGCTACTAATGCCTGAAAAGGGAATCATACATATAATGCATCTACTTTCTATAAGACATCATACAAACGTTAGGTTCTATTTTGATATTTCACTGTTCTATCACAAAGTGAGTCCATGAGCTCGTTGTTCCTCACCGTCTGCTGGGCCAGTTGTTCAGACAGTGCTTTGCTGTCCGTTTGTCCAGGTTGTGTGTTTTCTTGTCGCTCCGTCGTTTCTTCGATCCATTTGATTAAAGAAGAATGACCGTCTCTGTACTGCTGCAGGGCTGAGCCCAGAACATCGAGATCACTCCGTCTGCAATGAAACAGAAAAGACTCTCAGAACATTTAAGACACAAATTATATATTGTAAGTACAGCTTATGTTTAGTATCCAGTACGCGCATAACCGTGTTTTTTTGTTGTTTTGTCATTCCTGTTCTACTTTGCTCACCGTGTCTCCATCTGCCTCTTGATTCCGCTCCACCTCTCCGTCATCTGATTGGCTCTCTCCTGGTAGCGCTCCAGCTCGGGGCTGCGGTCTGGGTGGAGCCTGCTGAGCTGAGACCCCGCCTCTTTGGCCCGACCGACCTCCGACTGCAGAGACTTGAAGATGCCCTCCTGCTCTGTGAGCTCAGCCTGCCACTTCTGGAGACACAAACAAAACAAAGACAGTGCAGAAGAACAGTTAGAGTCAAACAGTTTCACAGCATTCAGCAATAAGAGGAGTTTATGTGATAAAGTGTTCCTTACCCCGAGCTGATCTCTGAGGTTCTGAATGGCTGTTGTGTCAGCAGGAACGATGTCTTCTTCACTCAGTCTGCTCTCGTACTTCCTGACCTGGCTCTCTGCATCATCCAGGCTGCGTATCAGGAGGTCTACAGTTTTTAATCTGAGGAGGCACACGGTGAAGAGAAGTTAATACATCATACATTAAGTACGTATAATTTGGAGTTAACCAAAAACGAAAGGCTCACTAACTTCTCTAGGTAGACAGACGAGAGGTTGTGCAGTTTGTCTATCTTCTCCACGGCGTGGTTGAGTTCAGACCGGAGGACGGGGACGCTGGAGGACGTCGGCTTCTCCTCGAAGAAACTGACGCAGCGGCGAGACACGTCGCCCAAACTGGACCGTAGGGTATCCAGCTCCGCCTGCAGCTTCTACACAAGAAGGTGATCAAAATTAAAAAAAAACAATCTCTAAGCCCTTATTATATATAACACTGCAGGAAAACTCTCACAGCACTGTGAAACATAAACTCTGAAGTTCATATGTAAAAAATATTAACTTATAAAACTCAATATCCAGTAGATATACATGTTGTATTGCTCACTCCAACCAGTAGATGGAGCTCAAACTGACCTCTTGCTCTGCTATCTGGACAGCGTTGTCAGCACTGTCACCTGACAGCCGGCTCGGGGGCGGAGTCTGAATCCCACTCATCAGTCTCTGCTCCGCCTCATTTAGACGGAGGGTGATGTTCTGCAGCTCCGACAGGTACGAACGAGAGACTGACTCATCCTTCTCCACTGGAGAATAAGAAGAGAGAGACACGCGAAGAAAGGAAAGTTATTTTAGGCCTGAACAGTGAGACTTTAGCAGTTTGTAAGATGGGAGATTTCAGGATGCTACCCTTTCGAGGTTCAGCAGGGACACGGTTTAAAACATATGTGATGGAGATATTAAACTACTGTATGAAAACATTGGTGGTGTTGGTATATTTGTCCATCCCGTCTCACCTGTCTCCATGTTAAGAAGGAGGTCCTGGCAGTGCTGCTGGGCCGCCTGAACGTCCTTCTCCAGCTCTCGTCTTTCCCCCGGCGTGAACAGGGAGCTCTCTTTGCTGTCAGACAGGAAGTCAGTCAGCTGGGACTCCAGGTGACCCAGGACCTGCTCCCGCTCTGACGGAGACTGGCAACGAACCTGACAGGTGAAGGACAGCAGGAGAGGTTAAGTACGACAGAGCAGATGAGGACAGTAGCGGACCTGACAGAAACTCTTGAGTCTCACCGTGTCCAGGTTCCATCCAGAGACAGTCCTGATGTCTTTCAGCAGGTAGTGCCACGAAACGACGCTCTTCATGTTCACATGCAGCTGATGCCACAGAGACATGACCTTCTGGTACAGCTGCTCTGTCCTGTACGCACAGACACACCAGAAAACATGAATGCAAGACTCGGAGCTTTTGATTCTGAGTGAAGTCTCCACTGTTCTGAACGGTGGCTTACTGCTCATGTTTCTCACCTGCTGGCTGTGTCAATGGCCTCCTGGTTCGGAGGCGGGACGGTGAAACACACTGAGGGGACCATGGCCTCATTCCCTGACGGACTGATCACCTTCCACTTTGTCCGCTGAGAGTTGTCCTCCAGCACGCACTCCTCGCCTCGGCTTATTGTGATCTGAGAGGAGGAACGGGTCGTGGGATGGATGCAAGAACAGAACAGTCGAGAGGGAGAGATGGAGAACACGTGGGAGGGGAAAGAGAAGTTGGAGGACAACAGAAAAAAAACAGGAGAATGGAGATTATGGAAGAAGAGAGGTTGGGAGTGACGACAATGGATGGATGGATGGAGGTTAGATGAAAGAGATGGAGAAAGCAAAGGAGGGAGGAGATAAGAGAAAACATGTAAACCAAAAACTGAAAGCAACAAACTCATAATGCAACAGAAAATGCAAACATTCATGAATTTCGTGATGTTAGCAGAAGCCCTAAAATGAAATGACATTAGAGAGCTTGACACGTGAGGACTGAAAGCAGCTTTGCACATCTAAACTTTTACTGTGAAAGCAGCAAATATCCTCCAGACTTAGTAACGTTTAATGACACCTGCGCTGGATTTCAGAAATGTTAAGAAACCCAGAACAGGACGAAAACAGTTTGGAGTTCAAAATCTGAAAATCCAGCTGTTTGATAAGAATAAGGCGAAGCCATGAGGGGAAGAGTTTTAGGGCCGCACATAAGAGGCTACTGCTGCACTGCCTCCCCCACCCACCACCCTCTCTCACCCCTTCCCTGCACACACACATCAATACATCAATAATGCAAAGCTATGCACGTACAGTAAATACATGAGATGCAGATCAAAGCTTTAAGCTTTAACTTTTTAATGTCTGACTGACTGAATGAGCCTCAGCGGCACGGTACGTTTCAGATTCAGTTCAGTTCAGCTCGGCTCACTGGTTGCCTCTCGCTCTTATCCACGCTCATGTCAGTTTTATCCTCAACGATTATTATTAGTATTATTAGTGATAATCAGTCAGATGTTCCTATTGTCTTGCTTTGAAAGAATACCAGACATTTTCTGCTAATGTTGCATGTGTGTCACTACTACCCTTAGATTCTGAGTGCACGTCTGCCCCATTAGGACACAACAGGTTGCAGAGTGCACATAGAAAATTAATCCATCTGGTTACATTTTTCATAAACCATCAAATCTGACCGGCTAAGCTAAAATATTTAAAGGCAGAATGAGCAGGATTTTCTTAAAACACAAATTAACTCCTCTCAATAAACTTATTTAACTTTCTGTTATTGTTACCTGCTTTGGGACTATAGGTGTAAATTAGCATCCGTGCTTACTCTGTCATGTTTTAAATCGTGTATTCTATACTGATGATCTCAAACATAATAAACCATCCGAAACACTTATACCAACTGATACCAAGCTTCTGGTATCACTGAGCCAAGGAGGAAGGGCCAACTACAGGTGCTTTTCGACTAAAAGTAGGAACTTCTCTTCAAGGAACTTAATGGTTCCTGTGGCCCATTGTTTTCTGCGTTTCCACAGCGCCCTAAAGTCCCGGGAAGATTACGCAAATCAGGCCGATGACGAATGGAGAAGCAATAAAAGTAACTACAGAGCACTACACCGCCAGTCCAGTAGGTGGCGGTAAGAAGAAGATGACAAACAACAAGGGGTCAGTATCATCATCTGTCATTAGCTTTCTTCTCTGACTCCATCTCAAAGCACGATGACAACAGTCTTTAAAACATGGCAGGTGAAATGAAATGCTGTGAGTACTCGACCAATCAGAAACGCTCTGCAGGCCCCGCCCTGAAGGTTGCTGGACCTTTGGAAAGTACTACCCTCAAGCAGGGGGTAAATTAATCACTGGTTACTGCTATTTGAGTTCCTTAAAAGGTTCCTTGTTCCCGGGGAAAGTTCCTGCTGTCGAAAAGCACCTTATGAATGTCGTGTTCACAAACCACAACGTTTAAAAAATCCTACTCATTCTTTGTTTAGAATTTGTTTACAAATTTTAATGAGATGTACAGAGAGCAAATTCATACACATCTACTGTGTATGAAACCTACCAGGGCAGGACTAACACCTCCTCATGTTACACTTTACTCTGTAAAACCTGAAATGAGCTGATAAGAGAGGAGCAACCAGCGCAGTGCGGTGTGTGCAGTGTAAGAATCTGAGGTGAGAGAGGGAGAATATAGGCAGCTATACCTGAACGTTTGTCTTGCCAGCCCAGCCGACAGACGAGAGGAAGGGAAGAGGATGAGGAGGAGGAAGGAGGAGGAGGAGGAGAAGGAGAAGGAGGAGCAGGGAGTGAGAGAAGGGAGAGGCAAAAAAGGTACATGTGGGTATGGAGAGAGAGGAGGAGACACAGGAAAGTGAAGGAGAGAAAGATTATTTTAGGTCATGTGCACGTTTGGTTTTAAGTTTCCATTTCAGGCATCTTCTTTTTTTTTAAGAGCTTCAGCAACAAACCAGCGTCCTCCTTCACCTGGATACAGCACCTCACACAGAGTATGCTTCACTGGACAAATTGACCGTGAGGAATCTAACACAGCAAACTAAAAATAGCAGCAGAAGGGGCAGCAGCATGTCCACCCTGCTGGAGCGCGAGGTGCTGTTTTTCCACCAGAGTCCGCAAAGGGGACGAGCCAGATGTATAATTGATCGGCTTTTAGCTTCCCTGAGGACATCACAGCAGAGAGTGAGCGGCAGAGAGGCGGACTGTTTGTGTGTGTGTTATATAAAAGTTATCTTCTCATTAATCACTTCTCTACTTCCAAAAGTCTTTTAGCTATTTTGGGGCTTTTACAAAAATAAAAAGGCAAAGATAATCTATTGTGTTCATGAGAAATTCTAGATGCTAATTATTTTGCTTCTTCAGCTTCCAAATTGCACGCTGATATTTGTCCTTGCCAGGGAAATAAAGTGAAAACAGTTGGAGCTGTTACCAAAAACAAAAAGCACCACTGCTGCAGTCTGCTCATCAATATGGACCGCCTAGGCAGGGAGAGCGTTCGTGTACACTTACTCATCAATCTAAAAAATAACTTCATAAAGTAAACAGCATGGAGGACGCAGCTCTAAAAGAACGGCCCACAAAGTGGTCTCAGAAGAGCCTCAGGAAGGAAGTGCAGGGCAGAGAGGAGACAGTTGGTGATCAGGGTTAAAACAACAACGTGGTGAGGTCTGTGGTGAGCTGATTCTGCAAATATAAGGTGTTACTTTCATACACCTTTATAAACATGAGAGCTAAACTAGATTAAAGAAATAATCTCGAAGATTTTCATTTAAATAAATGTCTGTTAAGTCACTATCTGTCGCCGAATGAGGTAACACAATGGTGATGAAAGCCTTACAGACTGGGTGTCTAGTGCGACATTCGTGGAAAAAACCACAAACGGCGCCCAGTTAGTGACGCGTTTTCCATCAGCCAGCAGTGGTTGGTCTGCCAGAGAGGGTAGGCGGAGCTTAGCGGCTGCTTTTCCGCTCTCTGCAAGTGTTGCGAGTAAACAGTAATCTACTACGGCTGAACAAACAAAGCAAAGATCGATGACTACAGATTCAAAAATAAGTGAAAATCCAAAGAAAAAAGACACAAAGTCGACGCTTAGATGAAGCAAACAGTCTGAAAAGGAAAGCGACCGTCAGCCAGGAAAATCAAGAGTTACAACCGGAGCCGACCGTGGACGTCACACATGCAGCACTGTCTGGATATCTGGGAAGTGTGCTCCCGTAATTACCGTTTATCGCCGCTGAAGAGAACAAAACTGAGATCTTCGAGATTACTACTTTAACAGGGAGTAAGTTTTTTCTAAGAGAAAGACAACATGCACACCAACATGTCCATTAAGAATAGCGTATCCAGTGGGTCCTATACCTCTATCTGCCTGTAGTCGCAGATAGCTTTGATTGGTGTTGTAGTTCCCAGGGTGCTCTCTGCGCTGCGGGGGCGGAGCTTCACCACCGTTTTGGCCCGGCCCACCAGGCTCGCCAGCGTGCTCTTGTACTCAATCAGCTGCTCCTTCTCCTCCTGCAGGACAGAGATCAGAATTCATTTTAACTGAATATTTACAACTCTATTTGTGTAAAGAATAAAGTTCAGGTCTTACAAAAATATAATAAGAGTATTAGCCTGTAGCCCCTGAGATGAGGGGACTGAGGTCTGTGTTAATAACTTTATACATTACACCCCCTGAAATGAATGTCACACTGAGGTGGTGTTTGCTGCAGTAATCACTTCCATAACAAATTAAATGACAAGCTGGGAATCAACACAACACGGAGATCAATTAAAATGTGGGTGCAGAATTACAAATGATCACGAGAAGATGTACGACCATCGCAATGAGAATAATTAGATTATCGCTGAAGCATTACTCGAATGTATTCTCAAATCAATCTTGGATAAAGAGTCCGACCAATAAACAACTTAGTCAGTTTAGGTGAGGAGACCTTACTATCACTTTTAAGGGGATGTTTGTTTATTATTAAAAGCAGGTGCTTATAAAATGGAACCATGTATGAAGAAGTAACTTTATTAACCAACCATTAATAACCAAA
This sequence comes from Semicossyphus pulcher, assembly GCF_022749685.1. NCBI lineage: Eukaryota > Metazoa > Chordata > Actinopteri > Labriformes > Labridae > Semicossyphus > Semicossyphus pulcher. Next base: position 6,609,139 of record NW_027211726.1, read on the forward strand.
GCTAACTGCGCACATGTCAGTGACAAGAGCAGCTGAGTGTGACAAAAGAACACACCTTCATATTAAGAGGATATGCCCACTGCTCTGGCCTTTGGAGCGATGCCCACACTAACTCTGCCATCTGTCTGAAGTCAGAGGTTTGTGTGTGTTTGTGTGTGTGTGTGTGTAAGGTAGGTGTGAAGATGGCACTCTCACAAATGTGCCACAGGGGGGGATGATTCAGCGAAGGCACTTTCTAACAGATTACTTCACCCTGTCGTGTTGCGTGCTGCAGCTGCCTGAAGAAGCACAACAACCAGGACGGCACCAGTATGTTAACACACCAGCTACTGTACCGCTCTCTGCTGCTCCGGTGCTACGACATATTGAAATCCTTCCTGTTCTAGCCTGTGTCGTTGATCTAACAAGGTGGCAGCATGGCTTCTAAACTTGAAGGAACCTAGTAAGTTAAGTTAAGAAATACTGAAATTGATCACTAAAATCATTCATTTATATACATATATTCTATAAATCCATATTGAGTTTAAAAACTGTTTGTATCTTTGTTTTACAATAAAAGTATTGTAAAATTGGGTGTATAAGACGCACTTTTAATACATTTTTTTACATCTAATAAGTGGGCTGCCTCTTATATACCGCTGCGACCAATACACCAGTATAAAATGCAGAGGGAGGTTAATATTGTGTTACAGTATTCTACCCAGATGATGGCGCTATACTCTAGCTAAAGCTTCAACACGGACATGCGCCGTCGTGATGACCAGTGCAGCCGCCACCCTCACAACAATCAACGTTACCGTAGCCCGAGCTCAACCACTGCACCGGTAGCTAGCAGGATTGCAAACTCGACATGGTGAAAACAGTAGGATATAATTTGTGTGTGTTTTGAATGAAAACATATTAAACTTTTATACATGTTTTTATTAATAAATAGCTTTAGAAAACCTTTTTTCCCACTGGAATACCCCCACGACTTTTATATTCTGGTGCGATTTATATTCCAGATCGTACAGTTCAAAGGTTGGGGGGTGAGTTTTGCTAACAGTGTACAACATTAAACTTTGCAATTGAGATATTATTGTTAACATAGTTGCCCATGAAATTTCCTCATGTAAAAACGGGAGATAAAAACTGAGCTCAGGGGTAGATACCATCGAGTCCTGCAGCAGGTCTTCCAGTTTGCTCAGTCTGCTGTTCTTGTCACAGGTGTACTGTCTCTTAATGGTCTCCTGGAGCTGGCGCAGGTACGACTCACAGTCCCGGGCGTCGCTCATAAACTGACAGGGACAGAAATAAAACATCAAATGATTCTGACGGGAATATGTTTAAGAGCTATTCCATCCCATTAGGTTAGTTCAATATTCAATGAGCATCATGTGTTTGCAGTGAGAGGCCCGGGGACGCGAGGCAGTTAAGTAAACATGTCCTTTTTTATCATAATACAGACACACTTAAACAGACCTCACTTTATGTAGTTGTCTACATAAGACAAGGAGGATATTTACAAAACCAATCCTGCTCTAAGGTCATCATGTGGTTTTGATGGAATATACTGTGAAATTGTGACTTAACTTAACTTTATTTATATCACAAAACATAAATCTACAGATTCATGTCTGTCTTTAAATTCACAGTTTCTGCTCTTGTGAAAAACTGTTTTTGGTAGTTGCCTCACCTGGAAGTATGCCGTGTTGTCTTTGAGGTGCTGCTCTACACACACACACAGCTGGTTCACCCACTGCCACTGCGTCTGCAGGGCTGCACTGTAAGCCTGTTAACACGCAGAGAGAGGCAGACAAAGAGAGGAGAAAGCACATGTCACACTGCAGTTACATAGAGTTCAAGCTTTGCAGGGTAGCTCCGAGGCATTCACAGGGATGTTGATCAGTATCTTTTTCCTGTATGGAGGCGTAAGCATGAGATCAGTATGAAAACCAAATCCCATATCGGTGATGTTGATACAGTAAACACAAGTTCTCTTTCAGCGTTTAGAAAAGGTCAAAGTTCACCTCCTGCCCTTTTAAATCTTATTTACATCCACAGATGAAAGAAAATAATCGCACAGCTGAATGAATTTAAACAGAAAGCATTTCCGTTCAACTGTTTCTACACAGAGAAAAAAAACATTTTAAAGGTCATTCAGTCAAACTGCATTAAATCAAAGCTTCACCTCTACGGTCTGCTTGGCTGGATGGTTCTCCAGGCACAGGCGGTTCGCCGTTTCCTGGAGTGACCGCATCATTTCTTGTTTCTCCTCCAGCTCCAACCTCATTTCCTGTAAACAGAACAGAAAAAAAAGAGGATTGTAAATTACAGGCTTCATGTTTCTGTGCATGTAAGCAATGCTTTTGTTTTGAGCTCATGGAAAACTTATTTGGACATGATTGTGTTCTGCAGAAACTATAATGGGAGCTTGTTTTATCTAAGGTTTTTCCTTCCAATAAGAGATCAAATAACATAAATGTTTCTGTATATTTCCAGATGTTTGTGGTCTATAGTTTGTGTTTTGTGACTGTTTTGTGACAGAGAGATCCATCAGTGCATCCGCGTGCCCCCTTCCTGCACTCACGCTGTATAATTCTCTCTTGGCGTTCATGTTGGGGTTGTTGTCGCTCCAGTCGAAGGCGATCTCCTCCTCCTCCCTCTCGTTGAGCCAGATCAGCTCCTCGGTGCAGTGCGACACAAATGCATGCAAGCTCTCCAAGCTCCTCAGGCGCCATGACGAATGTTCCTATGGAAACCACACAAACAAACATCATCGTCATGCTGATCAGTACTGCAGGGACAGAAAGCGAACAGCTCTATTCTCTGTGTTTTGTTGGCTTTGGTTCATTATCGGGGATTTTTAGGGACAGTGTTCACGAGAAAGAAGAAATATGAAGATAATAAGTTTCCTTGACGACCATCAGAAAGCAAAGAGTCCTCTGAATGTGCAAAACGGGCATTTATTGAACCATTTAAGGTCCTATAACAATAGCTATAGATTTTCTAATGTCTTTAAAGTATAGCACAATGCAAGCACAGTGATTTTTGTTTTCTATCTGCAGCATAACTTTACATAATAAATATCGTTTCATGATATTGCTTGGATATTTATATGCAAATCCCTCATACGTCTCCTCCTCTTCTTCAACCGTTATACTGTATGCATCCTTGATCATGTTCTCTTTGAGTTTATTTCATTCTAATTGGATGTATTAATTAGTAGTATAGTAGTTATAGGCTACTTCCAAGAGTCCTCTGTATAATATTTTCATAAGATGATGCGTTAAAAGTGCTTCTGTAAGCACATAAAACTGTGAGAGGAAAACGTAAGGCTTCAGGAGGGAATATTCAACCAAAAAGAGATGAAGTACAGGGTCTTCTAATTCAAAAAATATGTCACTAACTTTATTTTTACTTACATTTATAAGTACAATTTAAGTAAGTGTGCATAATACAGTGTAAGGAATAAAAAATAAATTAAAAACATATTAAGAGACGGGAGGAGACAAAGAAATTCAATGAGAGAAAGGGGGAGAGGAGGAGAGCAGATGCAGAACTGTGTTATTAGCATGTGCTGTCACGCTTTAATGGGATTAAATGAGGAAGGGGGTGAACTGGAAGACAAAGAGTTGTGTTACTACAAAAACACACAAAACACACAGTGACTGACTGACCAGTAGTTTGCAGTATTGATGCTCCAGCTTGGCCAGCGTTTCAGAGTAACTGCTCTTGAAGTTGGGAGTAACTTTAGCCTGAAGGAGAAGAAGGCGAAGCTTCGTTACAGCCAACCACCTCCCTCAGCAGAACCACCTCTGAAGTCATGTATAAGTGATGCATGTGTGTGTGTGTGTGTGTGTGTGTACCTCATAGCTGCGTGCCTCCTGTAGGCTGCTCATTAGATCTTCCACTGCAGTGTGGATGTTGTTGTGCTCTTGCAGGTTGTTTTCTACAGAGGGAAGGTCTGCGCCCCATTCAGCACGCTCCAAGAGCTCCTGAAACACACAAAGATCAACACAGTTCTTAGCAGACCAAATATTTATCATTTAATACTAATCTGAAAACTTATCAAATAATCGAATGAATAATGAATGAATAAAAAAAAAAAAGCATTGTTAGAGAGACTGACCTGCGTCTCCTCCACCCATCCGAGCAGCTCGTAGATGAACCTCAGGCTCCCTTCGTCCTCCGATGAAGACATGGCCACCAGCTGGGAGCGAGCCATCGGTCTTCGCAGGAGCGCAGCACCGACTGCTCCCACGGCGCCCACGGCTCCCAGCAGTGTCTGCCCCAACGAGAGGCCGCTGTCCGTGGTTCTGTGGGTGGTGTGCTCGGCCCCCGTGCTGCCCAGCGACTGGGTGAAGTGGCCTTTCCTGTAGACGCTGGAGCACTGCAGTCTGAGGGAGACCAGCTCCTCTTGAAGGCAGGAAACTCTGGTGATTGAAGAATAAATATATAATTAATGGAAGGCCGACATCTACGTTTTTATTCCTGCTGAGTCCTGCTGAGATTTTACGTGTCTTAATAGAGACAGTGGCTAACAAGTAGCTTAATGAGACTAAGGGGAAAGGTGTTGGTTTATATAATATATTGTTTTTAAAAAGACAAGTCAGAGTTACATCATTTTGATGCAACTGAGTTTATTTTCTATGATCCAAAATCCTGGTTCATGCTAATTTCAGGGTTTGCCTACCAAAATACTTTATCCATGCAGCACTCTGTACGTGCAGTGGTTCAACTTAACACTCTGCTTTTAAAAGAACTGCCTTACTATTTGTGCTGTCTCTCTCTTCTGACTGAGAAGAGACGTCATGATCACATCACACCAGCGCTGGCTTCTCTTCGCTGGCTTCCGGTCAGTTTCAGGATCCAGTTTAAGATTTAATTACTTGTTTTTAAATGGGCTGGCACCATCCTACTTATCAGAGTTGTTGCGTCAGAGCACTCAAAACCAGAGGAGACAGAGCCGTTACGGTGGCTGCAGAATATCAGAACCGAATATCAGAAGCGCCCAGACCCTTGAAAGTTTGAAATCCTTCCTTGCGTTGGCTTTTAATTCCAGTTGACCATGACATTTTATCATGTAACCATATTTTACTCTTATTTATTGTGTTTTTATTGTTCATTTTACATGTATTGGTTCATTTATTTCATACTGTGCTTTGAGCCTGTACAGCCCTTCGGTCAACCGTGTTTGTTTTAGATGGTCTTTATAAATAAACTTTGACTTTAAGGTTAAATCAAGGGAAAATGAACAAAGACAAGAATGCAACTTTCTTGTGAAGTTTGTGGGGAAAAAAACTAAAATGGAAGGCAGATTGCATTTCTACAAAATGGTCGTTTCATTAAGTTTCATAACAGCAGAGTAGAACTCATGGCCCGGCATACTGATTTCTTTTTCATCATTTTTTAACACCACTGATACATCAAAGCATCTTCGTTCACTTGATACAGAGTGGAAGAAGGAAAACGTTTACTGTATCAGATAATTTGAGGATTAAATTTCAAGACACAATGAAACATGTCGACCAATTATGAAACATAATGAGCTGCTGTTGTCCCGGTAATTGTCTATTGGCTTTATTACACTAATTAAACACACAGGGACCACTTTGATAGAGTTGAACCATTCACTCACCTGAACGCCAGCTGCTCCACCTGGTAGTATTTCTCATCTCGCAGGACTTTGAGCTCCTGGTTGAGCTGTCTGATGAGAGACTCGCAGTCCTGCAGGTAGCAGGCCAGCTCTCTCTCACACTGCACCGCCTCGCCGCTCTCCACTCGAGACATGTCCTGCACACCACAGGAGGTCAGATGAGGCTTTGCTTTTTTGTTAATTAGCTAAATCTTTAGGTTCATTCTTATGAGCTCTTTTGTCTTTTAGTTTTCCCCAGCCATAGAATTAGTAAACAATACAATGAAACCAAAGTAAGCCTCATGAGAACAACAGCAGCAAACCCCAGCAGGATCTCTAAAGTAGATATTCAAATAAAACAGTGTGGACAAAATAAAATGTGGAAATTGTTACTGGTGGTATTGTGACTTTGTCCACGCTAATAGACTCGCAGCATGAAGAGCAACTGTGTTTACAGAAAGATGTGCAAGTGGTAACTATTTATTGTTCCAGAGGGGCACTTTATTTTACAGCCCGTGCACATTAACACATTCTTAATTACCACGCCAAATTATCCAACATTCACCTAGTGTAAACCCCAGGAACCTGCAAATGTAAGTATGAGATGTTTGGTACTCACAGCCTGGAGTGTGTTCTTAGCGAGAGTGAGCTTCTCCTCACAGTCCAGAGCCATGTTCTGGATCTTGTTGGCCCTTTGAAGCAGCAGTTCTAGCCTGAAAACACACATTAAGTTTAAACGGGGTACCACCCTCCATCAACAGGTAGTCGCATCAGCGTTCTTCATTTAAAGCCCCCCTCCAGTGTAAATCAAGTGTTTAACCTTGTAATGTGGTGTTCTTTATGTGCTACAAGACATATCAGGGACAACATCAGCAGTCATCTCCATGGCTGGGCCTGTCTGCTTTTAAACTGCAGTGTACCAAGGACAGGCTGAACAACACGTTTTCACATTGGCATGTTTGTGATGTCACAAACCTAAGGAGCCAATCCTGTTAATGGACGGGGTGATGCTATGCATATATTCTTATATCAACCACTTCGACAATGCAGGAGCCAGCTGTAACCATCATCGTAATTTTTGTAAACTCGCTACTGACTATTTCTGTTAACGTTACTCCATCTACCGTAAAATTCGGTGTAGAAGACGCACTTTTAATCTTTTTTTTTTCCATATAAAAAGTGGGCTGCGTCCTTTATACCGTTGCGACCAATATACCAGTATAACATAGAGAGAGGTATTTTATTGCGTTACGATGGTGTTGAAATTTAGCCAAAGTTTTGTCACGGACATGCGCAGTCGTGATCACGCCAGTGCAGCTGCCATCCTCACAACAATCAACGTTACTGTCGGCTGAGCTCAACTACCACACTGCTAGCTAGTAGGATTGCAAACTCAACATGGCGATAACAGTTGGTGGACAATAATTTGTCAAATGAAAATACATTGAAATAGTTTTGAAATAACTTGTATATACTATGTTTCTGTTAATAAATAGCTATGGATAACTTTTTTCCCTCTGGGATACCCCCCAAAAACAGACTGCCTCAGTGCGACTTATATTACAGATTTTACGGTCAACACTAAATTTCAAGCTAGCTAAGTTTCAATAAGTTGCCACTAAATGACGGCAGAGGCGTGTTTTGTTTTTGCGACAGAGGGGGTGGTTGGAAATTTGCATAGTGGGCGGGGCCTATGCATTTTTAATGAGGCAGAAGGAGGAGATGCCTCGGGAGGATTTTTTAAAAGTAATTAAACGTATTTTGCAGAAAAAAAACATATCAGACACAATTTATTATTTCATATGTCTGAAGACATGACTGGAGCTGGGCTTTAACTTCAAGCATGAAAGTAGATATCTGAATACATTTGTGTGCATGTGTGTGTTTGTGTATCTGTGTGTACCTCTCCACCGCCGGCCTCAGAGCCTTCTCTCTTTCCAGCATCTCCAGGATGAGCTTGCCCCACTCCTCCTCGAGGTCATTGGGATGGAGGCCCTGAGGAAGCTTAATACGACCGAACTCTATCCACACCTGGAAACACACATCGAGCGTACACTTGACTTCCCATCATGCTTCACTGCAAGTGCACACACTGTAAAAGCCCTAAGACACAAGGGATCGCCACTTAAAGTTTCCATTACATCAGAGGTAATGTTCTAAATTAGTCCCAGCACAGACAAACACTCTGGTAACATCAGCTGAGTGAGAATAAAGGAGGAACTATTATAAAGGATCATGTGTTCGTGTGCTATCAGACAATCTGCTGCATTGATACAGCAAAACGGTGGAAAGGACTTGGCTTCAGGACTCGCACAATCACATTCATAACCAAACGCTGTATCTCTCATTGACACACTCCTAACCCCCCTGAGCTCAACCCCGTGATGCACAGCGAGCTCTGCACATGGTGCCGAATGCTGGTCACCTTTTCCTCTGCCTCTGCACTCAAAGTCATACGTGCCTCTGCTGCTTCGTCCCACAGTTCATTCTCACCTCCAGCAGTTTGTAGAGGTGTTCGATGTGACCTTTCTCCATCTCCTTTGCAGGGATCTCCGTCTCTTTGAAATGGACGTACTCGTTGTAAAGTGCCTGGAGGAGGGTGAGAAAAACACAAGTTACTGTTGTGCGCTGTGGGGACAATATTAGCAAAGGCTTTGTTTAAGGTCAAACACAGAGTCCATACCTGTTATCAGAGCGAGAAGCTGTGTAATCACAGCCTCTCTCTGGGTAGTCATTAGCCAGTTTCTCAATTGTCTTCTCAAGCTACGTGTTTGACAGTTTAATTTTCCCTCGGTCTCTATTTTCTCTCATTCTGCAGACATCTTGTCAACCACTATCACGCTCATCCCTTTTCATTTAATGTCCTCATCCTTTTTCCACATCACGCCTCTGTTCTGCAAATTAACTCCTTTAAATATGAATTCTTCAATCCTTCTGGCTCACCTTACACCTCCGTCTGCTGCTGTAGTCTTTATTAAACCCCGTCCCTCCCCTCCCCTTCCCTCTCTCTCTCTCTCTCTCTCTCTGCCTTTATTTGTTCTCTCAAGGTTTTAAAGAAATTGCCTGGCTGCTTCCTTTCTTCCTGCCTGCATGTTGGCGGAATTGAACAGATGATGTTAAGAAAATTTAAAGGGAAATATGCTTTCACTGTGAAATTAGATCACAACACAAAAGATAATAACATCTATATGCAAGCTTTACCAGCACATTCTTGCTGCTTTGTCTTAAATCTCTCCGTGCTTATGAGAACACAAACAGAGGAGCAGAACAAGAAACCGCAGAGCTCAAATGTTTGCTGCTCACCTTGAGTTCCACAGGGTTTTGTGGGAAGTTCTTGTTGGCCATGAGGGCTGTATGCTGGCGGCTCCACTGGAGCAGAGAGGAGAACCTCGACTGGTACTCTGACCAGCGCTGGTCCACCTCCTGATGATGGAGGAGAGGAGAGAGGGAAGGGATGGAGGAGGAGAAAGAGGTAGAGATGAGGGAAGGGATAGAGGAGGAGAAAGAGGTAGAGAAAGAGAAAGAGGCAGAGATGAGGGAAGGGATAGAGGAGGAGAGAGAGAAAGAGAAAGAGAAAGAGAAAGAGATGAGAGAAGGGATAGAGGAGGAGAGAGAGAAAGAGAAAGAGAAAGAGGCAGAGATGAGGGAAGGGATGGAGGAGGAGAAAGAGAAAGAGAAAGAGAAAGAGGCAGAGATGAGGGAAGGGATGGAGGAGGAGAAAGAGGTAGAGAAAGAGAAAGAGGCAGAGATGAGGGAAGGGATAGAGGAGGAGAGAGAGAAAGAGAAAGAGAAAGAGAAAGAGATGAGAGAAGGGATAGAGGAGGAGAGAGAGAAAGAGAAAGAGAAAGAGGCAGAGATGAGGGAAGGGATGGAGGAGGAGAAAGAGAAAGAGAAAGAGAAAGAGGCAGAGATGAGGGAAGGGATGGAGGAGGAGAAAGAGAAAGAGAAAGAGATGAGGGAAGGGATAGAGGAGGAGAGAGAGAAAGAGAAAGAGGCAGAGATGAGGGAAGGGATGGAGGAGGAGAAAGAGAAAGAGAAAGAGAAAGAGGCAGAGGCAGAGATGAGGGAAGGGATGGAGGAGGAGAAAGAGAAAGAGAAAGAGATGAGGGAAGGGATAGAGGAGGAGAAAGAGGCAGAGATGAGGGAAGGGATGGAGGAGAAAGAGGCAGAGATGAGGGAAGGGATGGAGGAGGAGGAGGAGAAAGAGAAAGAGAAAGAGAAAGAGAAAGAGGCAGAGACGAGGGAAGGGATGGAGGAGGAGAAAGAGGCAGAGATGAGGGACGTGATTTCTCTCATTATAAATTCTCAGATCTCCTGAAAGTGATTCATAATAAATGACTGCAGCACTTTTTCATTAATTGCATCATTATTTGAAAGTTGCAGGTCATTACTCATGAAGCTGTGCAGATGACGAGCAGACAAAATGGAATAACATGTCTGCTGAGGATGGCGTGAAGAATGAACATGATGCAAACATGTACATTAAGTAGTTCTTTAAAATGTAACAGGACATGTAACAACTGAAGCTAATGTAGCATGACTTATTATAAAGTGTGGTTCATGCATGCTGAGAACTACCCTGAGAATAGAGTAAACGCAGCAGTGTAAAAAACAGAATTGAGAATGTGTGCAGGATGAAAGAATCCAATTAAAACCATGTTGTTTCCAATGATCAACTATCCACATATGAGATGAAAGGAAGACGTGGCTGCACGGTGCAAAGTGGTCCTAACGTGACGTACGTTTGCAGAGATGCCCTCTCCTCCCTCGGGGATTTTAGGGAAGGCATCATAGATGGAGGAGACGTAGGTGATGACTGACTTCTCGTCTGGAGATGGAACATCAACGTCTGTAGAGAAAGAGAAAGACGCAGAGAGAAAGGAGCCTTCAAAAACTGTAAAACATTCAGACAGATTGGTATTTAAACAGGAGCAGCCGTGAAATATCATGACATTTTAATTTAAAGATAACCTTTTCCTCTTAATTACACCATATTCAAAGGGTAAAATGTCAAACTTTATCAACTAGGCAAACTGTAAGGCGAGTTAACGACCTCAATTAAAGGAGCAGCGGAACCACATAGATAGACTATCACAAAAATCAGTGATATTAACGGCTTTGAAAACGTTGAGCAAAGAGGTGTGATAGTCACCCAAATCAAATCATCCACTTAATATTTAATTGGCCAGTTTGAGCAACATTGAACCTTGTCGCAACAGAGCACACAAACAGTGATGTTTAATGTTTGATTGGCAGGCAATAAACAGCAAAATCAGTCACGTCACTCTTCCAGCTGACAAACTAGGCTCAGAGGACTGTATTACTGTATCTATTTGTTTCCCTGATATAAATGCCATGTGGTGAGATCTGGTGATGTGCGAGTCATGAGTCATCCGCTCAAAACGAACGACTCTTTTTACTGACTCGGGAGTCGCGTCTCCACTAACTCGCTCCCTGCCCTGAGCTGAAGGTCTGACTCGAGTTACACGACTCACTCACTCACTCAGTACCCGCTCTACCAACACGGCAGGCCACAAAGAGCACGTCTTCTGCACACAATAATGAGAAAACGAGTGTCACAGACTCCATGAAATGACTCGCTAGCTCCAAAAACAATCAGAAGGTGTAGAAGAGCTGCACGATTAAATTAAACCAGAAGTTAGCGACGAAGGTCTCTAGTGTACATGCTAGATTGCTTGGGCCCAGGTGCTTGGGCCGGTGAGGGGTTTAAGCTCTGGGTAACTGACTCATGTTACTCCAAAAACCCAACTCTCTTTAGTGAGTGAGTCATATAAACTCGAGTTAGTAAAATGAGTCAAACCTTCCATCTCTAGTGAGATCATTTTAAGTGTTTGTGAGAACGTGTGTACAGATATGTGGAATATATGGAGGCTAGAGATGTAAACATACAGATGTTTACTGGTTAGTCTTTGTAAGGGCTGGAATCAATTCTTTAATGTTGACATACTTCAAAAATAAAAGCAGGGAAGAAACAAAGACAGAAGTATTTACCAGTGAAGTTATAGTTCTCTACTGTTTGGGCTTTTTGTGATACGTCTCTGAACATGAGCTTCTTGGAAAAGACTCTAAAAATGTGGTCAGGAAATCAGCCTGTGTTCTTCCCTGCAGGCGCAGGGAGTCAGTGGGTGAGTTTATTCCTTCAGATTAACGGTCTTACCCTCAGCGTCCAGCAGTCTGGTCACCCCTAGCGACTCAGCGATCTCGAAGGCCTGCTCGAGGTTCTCCCGGTTGCTCTGCCGCGACACCACCTCCATGTCGATCAGGTCTGGCCTGGAAAGCGGACGCAAAGGGGGCGTGTTAGTGGTCTTTATGTTTATGCCTGTCTACCCGAACCTCTAATCTGTTTATACGCCTGTTAAACACAAGTATCTCTAGTTGTTTATAGTGTGCCTACAGTGCTTACAGAAAGTTTTGTACACACTAAACTTTTATGTATTTTGCTGAATTCAGAGACACATTTCATCCATTCATTTATGTGCAAATTTAGAGACAATGATTGTCTTAAATATCCCTTTTGAAACATATAAAACAGCCAATATTTTTAAAGTATCTTGAGTTGAATTATGTCTGGGTGAACTTGTGAAACATCTTACAACATGCAGGTGTCTTCAATCCGCTCTGTAGTCAGACAATTTGCAACCACTAACTGCTACAAAAGGAAAGAAACACTATCTTGCGGTCCGCCCTCTTACCTGTATCTGTGCAGCAGAGCGTTGAACATGCGTCCGTCGCTCCAGGATGAGGTGAAGTTGACGCAGCGGAGGCCGGGGTAGCCTTCCGTCGCCTGCTGGCTCCATAATAACAGCTTCTCTTTGGCTGTGAGGTCGCCGGACTCGCCGCTCACATAGATCTCTGAAATCTGGAGGGAAAGGAGGAGAAAGGACAGATTGACGGTTACTACTGGGATCCACCGTTTGTCTGTCTGCAGAAATGAGATCACACACACAAAATGGTAATTTTGCAGGAAAAGAAACACGACACGCCCATGTGAGAAAAATCAGAGGAAGTCAGCGCGTGCTTTCAAGATCAAGCTGCATTTTTTATGTTCTATCTTGAAGCACTGACTCTGAAGCGGGCTCGCACTGCAGCATGAAACAGTCGACATAGTGAGCATTATGTTGACATAACTTCCCATAACACACAGACACAATGAGTCAGCGGAAACAACCAACACCTGTGGGTCGTCTCCTGTTAAAACCCTCTTTCATCTTTCTGATAATCAACAACCTTCAGCGTCTTAGAGAACTCGTATCTGAATGAGTTTCATATATTTCTGCATTAATTTAACTTCATCTAGTCTGCTTATCAGCTCCTTCCCAGCACACAGCCAACACTTTGCCTCCTCTCCTTCGTCTCCTTCTGTCTCGTGCCTCCTCCTCCTCCTCCTCCCCAGCCTCGATCTGTCTCTTCAGATTGTCATGTTCTTTCATCTGTTCTGCATCAGATGCTGCCGATCAATCTGCTCAGCCGTCTCGTCCTCTGCCTCTTCTACACGCGATAATTTCTACTTTGTTTTTTTCACTCATGTTTTATCAAATAGAGACCGAGTCAGATATACAGGATCCATATGCACAAATCCATTTTAGTGGATGAGAGCAGGACGGTAAAATTAGGTGGAGCTGGCAGAGAAAACCGGCAACAATGGGTTAACAATTTGTTGTCCTCACAGCCACAGAAGTTACAATCTGATGTTGTATAGGTCTCACATATGGAGACTTCTGTTATTCTATCGGGCTGTTTGTTTGTTTCCCTTTGTGGTCAAGAAGTTGTTGTCTGTCTGACTGAAGGGTTTAAAGCGCCTTGCTGTTAAAGAATGAGGTGTGCTGGATGTGTATAAGACGAAACGAGAGTATCTTTGTAAATGGAGTGGGGCATAATGATTGTTTTATCTCCTTTGTCTTGTGTTAATAATTGATGGAAGCCAAAATTGTGTGTGGAAATAGAACTGGATTAATCAGCCATCCTTAAAGTAATAACCTCGAAGATTTTCATTTAAAAAAATGTCGGTTAAGTCTCCAGCTATCGCTGAATGGGGTAACACAGTGGTGATTGAACCTATGGTCCACTGATGAAAGCAGTATTACAGACTGGGTGTCTGTAATATCACAAGCGGCGCCCAGTTAGTGACACGTTTTCCATCAGCCAGCAGTGGTTGGTCTGCCAGAGAGGGTAGGCGGAGCTAAGCGGCTGCTTTTCCGGTCTCTGCAAGCGTTGCGAGTAAAATGTAATCTACTATGGCTGAACAAAAAAAGAAAAGATGGATGACTACAGATACAACTTCAACAAGAAGTGAAAATCCAAAAGTAAACTCGACGCTCAGATGAAGCAAACGGTCTGAAAAGGAAAGCCACCGTCAGCGAGGAAAATCAAGAGTCACAACCGGAGCCAACCGTGGACGTCTCACATGCAGCACTGTCTGGGAAGTGTGCTCCTGCAATTACGTTTATCGCCACAGGTGCCGCCAAAGAGAACGAAACTGAGATCTTCAAGATTCCAACTTTAACTTTGTTTTGATTTCGCTTCATAAATCCAACTCAACAATTTCAAACAGGACAAAAACTTGAAAGATGCATTTTGGTACACGCTATTTTGCACAGCAGCTCACAAGAGCACTTTAAGGACATAAGACATGTTTACTAACGGCCTGGAGAGAAGCTAGGCTTCCATGGAGACAGACAGCTTCTTTATCTGTGTTTCTGCCCACTGAGCTCCACGAACATATCAGCCATTTTCCCTTTTAGTCGTCCCTTTCTCTCAATTTGCTCTCTTTATGTCCAACTGTCCGCGATGACAAAAGCAGAGTGATGTATATGCAGTTACTGTCAGAGCCTGGCTGCTGTTACTATCATCAGTATTCTTCTGTCATCCCTCCCTGCCTCAGTCATTGTCCTGCACTCCTCCCTCCCTCACTGTCTCACTGTCTCCCTCCCCGCTGCTCATATAGAGCAGTATGAAAGTTCAGTGTGTGCCAGGAGACTGCAGCAGCAACAGCCAAAAAGACATGGAGGGAGGGAGGGGGGGATGAGAGGGATGAGGAAGAGCTGCAAGGCCAGCGATGGAGAAGAGGGGAGACTTGCACACTGCATATAGTTTCACATAAAGTACAATATGTGCTCTTTGTAAGGAAAATACATTTATCTGCACAGACGTGAAGAAGTTAAACAGCCTTTAATCTATACATCCATCCACCAAAAACGTGTTAGCTCAGCTCGCCCAACTCCTTAAGTATACACGACAAGCAAATAAAAAACACATAATGGAATTTGTGACTTGAATGGTAATCGACAAATGTGGATCCTGCTCTGTGTTTTCCTGCAGAGCTCCGTCTCTCTGTATGCAACCAGAAGCTCCTGTGCAGAGAAACACAGAGCATCTAATCCTCCATCTGAATATTGATACAGCACTCTGTGTGAGGGCTGCATCTGCACAGAGAGCCTGCACTCCCACTGCAACAGCATTTCATCCACCACTTACTGATGTGCATGTCAGCCATGCTTTTATTCATGATATATATATATATGAAGAGAGTTTCTTCTTTGGTGATTTATACAGAGAGCAAAGAACTGCAGCAAAATAGTCAAGGTTCGCTGGCTTTCTCAGGATCTTCTGACTGTATTTCACTGCCTCCTTCAAAGATTGACACTCGTTTTATAAGTGACTGAAGTACTGAACTTTTTGGGAAGAAGCGGGCTGTGATGGATGGTCAAAAGCTCCTGAAAAAGTAAGTGAACCTTGAGTCTTTAATACTTCATCCATGTGTACATGTCAGCCATTGATGCAGAGACACATTGAGAAGCTGTTAGCGAGAAAGCTATGCTGTTAGAATGCTAACTATCACTGCCTTGTTGTAAACACATCTTACAGGAACAGTTTGTTAAGATAATCTGTGCAGGCATTGGATCACGTCGGTGGCTTTCAGGGACGTTGATACTATTTCCTGGGAGGGGGTGCTGTGTTAAACGCATCGATGTGGTGCACTCTGACTGCAAAATTAAGATTATGAAGAACTTTGTGCTTTTGTAAACAATTAAAATCATCTGACAAATAGCCTAAACTGTACACACTGTCACTGCCCGATCAACTGTATGCACACGCACATCTCGCACTCGACAAGTACTCTGTTATACTATGCCTTTTGCCTGCATTGACCAAAATGAGCTGTCACGTGTGCGCACGGTTTATGTAACTCAAATGCAGTACTGCACAGACACTATGAGGCCTTGCTGGCAAACACCCCGCATTGCACTTTCACGTGTTGGCAAAAATACTTCCACTCCCATTAAAGGAGCATTAAAAGCGTTTACACAGACAAATCCGTGTTAAACTATGACGTGTGGTGTTTTTTGATTGGGTTAGGTAATAATGAGAAGGACAGAACATGATAAACCCTTCTGTAAGCACTGAAGGATTCAAAGTATGAAAACTAGTATATTATTATTATTATTTTAATTGTGGTGAAAACTGGGACAATTTAGTGTTTTACAAATATTTGCTAGGACTCTGGACACCCAGCTTGAAACTGGGACAATCCCGGACAAACAGGTGATGTCGATAGATGAGTGCTGTCGCACCACCTGCACCCCAACGTGCCTGGTGGCTTTGCTAATTTTGCCAACTGGGTAATCAGCCGAGAAACGTGAGAAAAGCAACTGTTTAACTTAATTGACTCCTCTAAAGCGCTAATGTTTAGCTGAAATGCTAATGACAAGACTACCCCCTATAACAGTAACCCACTCTTCCTATAACCACCTTCACCTGTAGAGCATTTACTTACACCTATATTTGAGGTAAAATGCCTCACACCAAAACGATTAAGGGGAGGCCGTTCAGACATAAAACACTACAATAATAATATACATGTAAACATGATGCATGCTAATTTCTACCAAGTATAGTTTACAGTAAGTAGAGGCTACACATGCTATACTAGATCTCAGCACTGGTCACATGATATGCTGGAGTTAACATACATCTTTAAGACTCTGTGTGCGTTCTATCATCACAAGGAGTGAATGAATGAGAGCAGCTGTGTGGCATGTCCTGGTGTTAAGGCTTCAGTCTCATCCACTTCTGCACGGTCTGAGTTTAAGATTAAAGGTTGCAGCAGCGTACAGTGCAGCCATGATCCATCACATACACCAAAGATCCACCAGAAGCCCCCCGGGGCTCAGGGCCAGCCCTCTTTTTGAAACATGTTCTCTTTGAAGTTTGTGGGGGGAGGAGGAGGGAGAGAGGGATGGAGGGAGGAGATAACAACGAGGGGTAAGTGGAGGGTGGACAGGAAGAGAGGGTTTCATTGTTTTATTGGCACTTAGATAGTAAGTGCCTCTTTAAAACCCTGGCTTTAAATTCTTAGGAAGAAAGGATGGATGGATGGGTTGATGAAGGATAGACAGACAGATGATGGATGGATGGCTGGATAGCTTCAGACACAGTAGGGATACATTTTAGTGGTGGTTTTAATGCATGGTAAGAATCCCCTGGAGCTTCGACAAAGCAGCGTCTCTGATGAATGCGCATTTCAAATCCCTTTTTATGCAGAAAAGGGCGTCACACAAACCCCCATACAAAGGGCAGCTGCACTTGAGCACAGAGGCATCCTGACATATCCACACACTCTCTCCATGACACAGGAACACACACAAGACAGGCGTATTGATTATTGCTGGCCAGTGAAAAAACCCTCTTAAAGAGGCAACACTGTGGAAGCTTCTCATGACTCAGCAACTGTGCACTAAACACAGGCTGACATGCTCCACAGCTATACTGTTGTGCCGTTGCACTGTGCAGGAAAACTATGTATGAAAACCACCCATCACATGCTTTAACACTGCAGTGGCTGCAGCAGCCTTTTCATTTTCAAGGTGAAGGAGAGCTGAACGGCTGTAAGCTCACACAGACACACTCTCACTCTTAAATCATTCCTGCAAGTGGGACCCAAATGTGTTTTACAAGCTTAATGTAAAGACACAGCCTTAACTTAACATCACACTCTGTGGGTGAATCATCTTTGACTTAGCACTGATGAATTTCTCAATGGTTAGTTTTTTGTAAAGTGATCCTAACAGAGATGTAGGACCAAGAACATTGTGCATGTGATTCATCAGATATCATCAGGAAGCTGTCTTTATCAAACAGAGCCGGGATGAGGCACTGCACCAGAGCTGCTACTTGAAAATACAAAGAGGTTTAAAGATAGATTTCTTTGAGACTTGATGAAGTTATGTCCTTGCAGGAAGGGCTTTTGAATTCAGTGCTTTTTGTTAGCTAACAAAGTGCCCGTTCCTGTGGCACGCAAATAAAGATAAACGGCATTAAAATACAACTATTCTATCGTTCAAAATGTTTATATGTAGCAGGGGCATTTAATATGTTAATAAAATATGTTTTTGAAGTATCCAAATTAGTACCATAACCCAGGTATCACAAATCAAACACCACACCAGTATCGCTCTACTGGCTGACAGTGTAAAAAGACAACAATACAAATCACCAAGAGAATATGAACTGATCTGACCTAGAGCTACCACAGCGAGACGGACATGCAGACAAAGCTATGTTGTGTGAAACTGAACTGGCGGGAAACAACAAGTCTCAGTTAGGAGAAAGAGCAACCCTGTCATTTGAAGCAATGACCCTTCTCTCAGACAAGACAACAGCCCGCCCTGTCTGCCTCTCACACGGTCTGACAGACATCCGTAGTGGGCGAGTTTGGGTTGTGTTGGGAAGATAACAAGCAATGGAAGGAGACTAAGGGCAAGAAAGAGAGGGAGGGAGGAAGGATACTGGGAGAGAGGGACGGAGAGACAGCCTGTGCTGCGTTGATTAGACTCTGGGGACAGAGGTGGAAAGAATGGGAAGAGGCATCGTGTTTCTCAAGGGCTGATAACAACACATACACACAAACACGCTCGTCATCGCCATAAACATGGGGAACAAATGACAACAAAGGCAGCTTTCAAAATCCAAAAGTCATACATGTTAAGCCCTGTGGATTTAGCACTATAGGCTACTGATTTCCAAAGATGGGATCCCGAGACTCCTCGTTAACAGGTTGCGCAAAAACCCTGAGGACCTCTTTGTCCTTGAAGCTATATTCACTGCAATTCACCAAATTGGTTGAGTGGATGAATTTAAGTTCTCATTGCTTCATTCTGGTTAACAGAAACATCCCTTTACACCTGGGAACAAACACATAAAAACTACAACCAGGTAGCTTATGACTAACGCCTCGCACAGGTCAGGTTGGGAACCACTGGATAAATCAACTAAATGTCAAAGCACTCTTCAAGAGAGAGATGAATTCATCTAAAAGTAGAGATGCATAGAAGCAAACCTGTGGTAGGGATTTCACAGCCTGTTGCTGAAGTGACAGAGGACTCTCCATCATGGAGTCCAGTCTCTCTGAGGAGCTACTGGTCAGCCCTCCCCAGTCCGTCTGACTAGGAGTGGTGCCCGCTGTTTCTGGGGATGTCAGCGGCAGGTCGCTGGCGTAGCCTGACTCCAACAGAGAGGAGTGCTCCTGTGCACGAACTGGTGTGTCCAAGCTAAATCCCTTGACACTTTCCTGAATCCGAATTTGGTAAGAGGGCATGGGGAGATCCCCTGTAGACATCCTGGCTCTCTGTTCGTCCTCCTCCAACAAGTGGACTTTGAGGACATTTCCTGTGTCTGGAGACAAGGCAAGGGGCTCTTTGCGCACATCTACCCCACTGTCACTATCGCCTCTCCATACCGGAGAGCCAAAATCACTGGGGTACACTGTCCTCACCACACACAGTTTTCCATCCACCTCACGTATATGGACCACACCTTTGTGCTCCCTCCCTGAAGGAGTTCGAATCACTCCTTGTGTTCCTTCTTGGTCTCCTTTAAGCCCCACATCGTCCTTATCCTCTCCCTCCACCCTCCCCTTATCTTTTTTCTCCCTCTTTTGGCGGAGTATCCAAGGTTTCTCCAAGACCCCTTGGACCTTCTCCTTTACGCGACAGACCCTCCCTCCTCCTGGAGTGGTACTTCCGAGGGCTGGGGCTGTGTTGACTGGGGTTGTGGTTGTGGTTTGGCTTGGGATGCTGGAGACATCTATGATTGCGCTAACAGTGTCTTCCTCCCCTGGAAAGCAGAAAACTCCTCTCCAGGCAGGGCTTGGCTTGGGGGATACTTCAAGTAATCGGTTTCCTAAAACACCCCCTATATTGGCACTAACAGAGCCAGGGGAAAGGGTATTGCTGTGCAGATTAGTTTTGGAATGAGTTGACTGGGTGTCAGGCACTGATAAAAGAGTCCTAGCTCTGCTGCTGAAGTCTGAGTCCACTGTTTCTACAACGGAAGCCTTTTCGTCATCATCCATGTCATCTTCATCTCTTTCATCGGGCTCATGAGTTCTTTGTCGCTCAAAGCCCTCTGGTCCCGACTCTCCCTTCTTGTTTTTCTTGCCCTTGTGCTTACGTCTGAAACGCCGACGCTTCTTTGGTGAAAGAGGGGGTGCTCCACCAATCTGCCCCTCCTGAGGAGGCCTGACACAACCCATAGAGTTCCCCATGTCTTTTAAGTCGAGAGAGAAAAAAATGAATACAACAAATACAGGCAGTTAATCCATCAGAGTGCCCAAATTATTGTTCATTTAGGTTTGGACATGTATTCCAGTTGTTTGAGAGCAAAACCCCAACTCAGAAAGGGGTGTAAATGTCCAGATAGGTTGGCAAACGACCTTCCTCAATAATCTGACACCTGTGAGTAATGATAGTTAGGAAGGGCAGGTTTGGCTCAATTTTCCATGGCACAATTTCAGATGTAGCCTGGTGAATGAGAGGATGGATGGTATGAGCTGTCACTGAAGGAGAGAGGGAAAGTCTGTCTTTTCCTCAGGCAGTTTATTGGTTCAGTCACGGACAAGCAGCTGCAGGCTGACGTGTCCCAGCTCTCCCATGTCCTTCCTTTTTCCTTCACCTCACCTGACTTGGATTCATGCGGTAGCCAGCCCTGCTCTCTCTATAAGGGCCCTGCTGCTGAATGTCTGTATGTGCTCAGGCAGCCGGCTGCTTTACTTGGTCTGTTTTCTCAATCCCAGAAGACTTGTGGTCGCAGTCAAGGACATGAGAACACAGATATGTCAGCAGAGCCACACGAGGGAGGAAAATAAATTTGGTTAGGGTCAGGCTTCGGATTTATCATCCGGCTTTTGACAGGTGGGCTGTTACCTGGAGTAAGGCAGGTGTCAGGAAGGATGATGAGTGTGGGAGAGAGGAAGATGCAGTGCAGTCCAGTGCTATTCAACCCATTAATGAGGCTCCGGCTGCTTCACAAAAACCACATGTCTTTCTGTGACGAGAGAACGAAGTGTGAAAGTCCAACGGCAGGTTTTTCTGGGAGTGATGGAACCCGTAGTAGACTTATCTCACTTCTTGATTAATTCCTTGAAATATGGAAGGTGAATGCTGCCCAGGGAAGTGAGAAAAACAACACCGTCGCCCTATGTCCTTATTCCCTCCTCGATAAACCACCAAACAAAGTGATGTTGAGATTTGTTGTCTGTTCCAGATGCCAACGTAATCCAAGAGCTCTACCAACACTCAGACCTAGCATCTATCTCAGGTCATGAATTAATGATGTGTCTTTCCTACTGAGGTAATGTTATTGCAGGGCAAGAAGGGAAAACTACAACCTGTAACGCAAGCCAGCAACACAACGGGAATCCTTTGGAATCCTATCCGTCATTGTACTCGTAGTGGAAGTCGCATTAATGGTGATGGTATTGATATCCCCTGTAGTAAAGGCGAACTGGGTGTCCCATTCTGCAGAGGCAGCACCGTCTCCAGATTGGTTGTGGGTGAGATATAGTGTGCAGTCAGCCAATGCTGCCACAGATTGCTGGGAGATTCAGCCAATACCCTGACAGCTTGTTAAATACTCAATCAGAGCATCGGCATCCCGCCCCGATGCGTCTCCTCGTCATCCTCCCACGATTTATCCTCCTCATTGAGCTGGAGTCCCATGTGACTTGTCAATCCTTCTGGCTTGTGTGTGTTCCTCTTCTTAAGGGACTGTCGTTGTCAATATGTTGGAATCCAGAATCGCTGCAATTACTTTCTTCCATTGACGAGAATGACAGGAAAGTTTGTACAATGATAATCTGGGTACCTGTGGAATTAACTCAGCGTACAAATCCAGCTGAAGACAGACTCCACCTTAAGATCCCCAGACAGACACAGCATCACATGCTTCTCCCCTGGATACCAGTCTAAGATTCCACACACCTCGATGTCAAACTCCCTGAGCACCAGACTGAGCTGGGAATTTTATTCCAGTACTGTCCAATAATAAACCTCCTGTGTCCTGCTGTCAGTCTGCCAGTTACTCAGGCAAGCTTCCCCCTTCATCAGGTGGTGCAGTGCGACGATGCAACAGCCCTGACAAAATCCACAGTTTGCAGGGGGGGTATTCAGACCATGTCTTATTCCAAGAAATAAAAAGAGAGGGCTAGGACAAAAAAGCTCTCGTTCTCCTCTCTTAAGCCCTCTTGTCTGTTAATAACTCCTCACATTCATTGGATCTAATTAGGAGGAGGCATCTGGGGTAAGAGCCGGAGCTGGACGCTGAGGCAGGAGGAAGAAACAGGTCCCCTGTTGATTAGTTAAGGTGTTTGGAAGATCCAGTTATCTTGGCCAGGTAGAGATGTGTATCTGGAACAGAGTCAAAGGGATTCAGTGTCCAGTGAAGGGTATTCCCGAACTCCACGCAGCGCAGCAGCAAAGGTTAGGACATGAGGGTCCGCACTCCATGTCCCCTTAAAAAACCCAGACGAGCAGGGAGCAAAAACAGGAACACAGGGCGTCTCCAGCTGAAAGCAAACCGAGGCTCCGTCTGACAAGCATGGCTGGACTGATCCGATTGATACGGCGGAGGCTCGTGGAAAAACAGCAAGTGTGTGGCAGTCCTGGGGAGAGTGCGAGTGTGTGTTTGTGCCTGCGAGGTTGGGCGGTCCCCTGGTCAGCTGTGCGAGCCCTTCTGCATACGTGTCCACGAGTGTGTCTTGTCCGGCAGTGAATTTGTGGTTTGAGGCCTGCTGATCGAGAGAAGCCAGGAGCTCCGGTGACAGCAGGCAGCCTGGATCTGTCTCTCCCTCGGCTGGCTTCGCTCTCCTGCTTTATCCCTCGCTCGCAGACGCCGGCAGAGGGAGAGGAAAGCTTTTATCTCCCGACTGCTGCAGCTTCACACTCTCTTCTGCTCGATCTCTCACTCTCACAATCCACCCCTCCCTCCTTGGCTCTCGTCCTCCTATCCGCTTCCTCGTTACCCCTGCCTCTCTCTCTCTCTCTCCCTCTCTCTCCTGCTGTCTCTAGCTCTCTCTCTTGGCTGTTAGTGAGCAGTTTTCTATGCCACAAACACACACATGCACACACACTTGACCCAAAAGCTTTCCTGAATGACAGGCTGCAACAGGGACACAGAAAAAAAACAGCGAGACCGAGAGGAATCAAATCTAAGTCAGACTGTTGCGTCTCAGCGACAATAATGAGAGGCGGGTAAGCACCTCAGTCTGTTTCCCTCTCACTCCATTTCCATCTTCTCCCTTCAATCTTCAATCTGTCCATCAAGCTACAGGTTATGAATGGCTCTGGGTTGAAAAGGAGGGGCGCGGGGAGACGGAGGGAGTGAGGGAAGAGATTTGAGGGAATTAAGAGAAAGTTGAAAAGGACAGATGAAAAACAGGAGGGGATGATGGAGGCTGCGAAAGGATCAAAGCTGAGACGGCGGGGGGAAACAGGGGGCACACATCATAGTGATTGGGTCTGGGAAATGTCCTGTGAGTCAATAAAAAGTCGATATTGTTCTGTACTTTTTACCCAGAAGTAGCTACGCCTTTAATACACTACAGAAGGCGTTTGCAGGAAGCATTCAGTGAGAAGCAGTGTTAAATTACAGCATGGAATTTGCAGGGTTTTTGCATCAAAGTGATGATGTAACCTGGATTTTATAGGCATTTAATCCACTGGATTAGCAGAAAAAGCTCTTTTCAATCTGATTTTTGACGTCTGAATAGTTTGTGCTCCACTGAATTTACTATAAATGCATGGATTACATTTTTACACATTTATTTGATGCAGAAATGTCAAACATTTTCTTGCTCCAGCTAAAAAATGTGACTAGTTTCTGCATCTGAAGCTATATCTTTGGGGTTCAGCAGACAAAACAAATGGAAATCTTGATTATTATCAGTTTAGTGAACACCAAAAAAGAATTCAAAGATGAATCAATAATGGATACAAACATTAGTTGCAGCACAGATGTTGAAGTAGGAAATATATATCCAAGAATAAAAAGTAAGTAGCATCCTAATTAGAGCGGAACACCTAATAACACACGGCACATATCTAACTCCACTCCTACACCTGATCACATTAAATAGCCCGTTGCCATGTACAGTCTTTAAGCCTCTATAGGCCTCCACCCACCATCCCTGCACGTAAGCTGAATAGCACAGCTCCTACATGCATGTGATCCTGCACAGTGCAGCATGGCAGAAACACAGCAGGAGATTCTGCAAACACTGGCACCAGCACGGCACATGTATGATCGCATAATGCAGAAACAGTGAGCGCCTTAGTGAGTGTTTTCACCGAGACAGATATGGATGGAGGCCACTAACAGGCGGTACTCTCAAGTGGTGAAAGCGATGGTAATTCATCTTCTCTCATTAACCCAAAGCACCGAAAGCATGGGAGAACAACACACACGGAGAAGGCATGGACCAATAGGAGAAGAGCACTAATCAAGTCCCCGAGGCATTCATCCCTTCTCTGCGGCTACATGGCATCATGAGCTGTCGCAATCAGACCTTCCTCTGAACCCACTGTCAGCTTCTAACAAGACACAACCGCCGCGTGTCGGACTCTCAGAGGCTCCTGTGATCATATATTTAGCAGGTTTTTTTGGTCAATAATGTGCACCGAAGCAGAGTGACTGATCTGCGAGAGTTTAATTATCATAATGCAGGCTCCATGTGCGCTTAGAGAAGCTTTGAAATGCTGAGTCTTTACGTTCGTACAGCACAAAGCTGCTCTGGAAAGCTAATTTGAGAAATGTAAGTTAAGCTACACACCTCGACCGACGTGAGGAAATATGTACTTTGACAAACGCCACCAAACTAATTTGTTGTATGTATTTATTACTGTCTTTGCAAGCACTTAAGATGTGCATTGCTGTGTCCTAGTACTTTACAGAATGCAAGATATTTGTCAAAGTATTACTGCCCCCAACTAACATGTCAATTTATATAGAAGAAGGATAGACTCCTCCAACTAATTCCTTTAACTAAGTTTGTGTTGTTTGATTAGTGTTGCCTCTGTGTCTGCTCCTAATGTGTCCAAAGGTAGTATTCATTTTGCTTTTGTACTTCATGCTACATACAGCAGCTCAATGGTTTCTGCTACTTCGGGTGGGCATCTTTAATAGTGTACAGTGAAGGCAGTTTGAACCTGACAGACCGCTGATTAATTGATGCAATACAGTCATAAATTAGTACCAAGGAACAGCACTAGTAAAGTGATTCTGCCTCGGAGCAGCTCACAGAAACAGTGATGAATTTCTTCACCGGCTCAGAAATTAACTCTCCAGGAATAAGCGTCGACATAAAGTGCGGGTAGCTCAACCAATCACAGGCAGACACAGTGCAGCAGGAGGAGGGTCCACAGACAGGGCCGCCTCGGTTTGGTTGAGGACTCTCTACAAGCCGGTAATAATGAGCTAACTGGTGTCACCTAGTGGTCTGACAAGGGAGCTACATCCAGGCTTAAAAGGGAGTGGTTTGAAAAAGATGAAGTTCTAAGATTGATGGATTTCATTCAAAGGTAGTTGGTGAAAACTGATTCTAGATTGTTCTGGCAGTGTTTGACTTTCACCTCGTTAGCCGGTTTGATTCCCTGTGACGATGAAACAATGTTTTTATTCATGTTTTTTAACATCTTTATATAGTGATCTGTGAATCTTGGAAATGATACTTGAAAGTAGCTTTCACATGCAACATTAAAGTGGAAGCTTTTGCCAGTGTAGTGCAGAAGTGATTGATGCTTTTGTTCTGCAGGGTGTCTGACAGATACACGGAGAAGATGTCATGTAAAACATCTGCGTTTGACTTCAGAAGGAACGCTGAGGAAGTGGCTCGTTTGAGCCGGCTGACACACTGAGCTAAGACAGAGACGCCACCTCATCTGTAACTGGATGTGTGAATGAAATAATGACAAACAACAGTCATGACCCAAATGAAAAATGAAAGCACACTGAGCGGGTTCCTATAATTAGCTCGTGTGCTGAGTCACGCGTTCGCACATACACGTCCTGGTCACAGAGACCTGGAGGCTCGTTTCCAGAAATTACTCCTTCATCATCATCAGACCAAAGCAGCCGGTGGGAATCAAGTGGAAAATATAGATTTCTCTCCTGATTTGGGTCACATAACTTAGTAACAGGGAAGATGTTGACTCTGAGCGTAACGCAGGAAACTGCAGTGGCTGTAGTCTGCTGTAATAGACTGTTCAACTTATAACTTGTGCATTGGACAAAAAGGATGTTTTTGCAGAGTTTGAGCAATAAGAGGAGGATGTTCCCTATTTGAAAGCAATCAAAAGTCCAGATTGTCCTCTTTATATTGTATTTTTCCAGTGTAATTATAAAGTGGATATGAGGACATTTACATGAAGAAGGGATGACACACACTATTTGCTAACTAACACCGTGCATGTAATCATCCAACTACACCACACAGCGGGGACTCAGAGCTCTGGAGTTTCTCACTGCCGCTCTAATGCAAATCTGTCGTCATCTCCTGAACTCGCTGAACTTTGGAAACTCTGAAACCCTTTTGCAGGCCAGTTCCCTTTTTTTCCACTTATCTTTTTTTTCATTACTTCCCCTCCAGAACTCTTGCAGCCTGTTTCAGCCTGTCCATCATCTCCGGGTAAGTCCTCCGGCCCTCCTCCTGCATTACTTCATCCCTCCACCTCTACCTCTCCCTCTGTTACACCATGTTCTGCTGACTCATGCTCATGCTCATTGAAACAGTTGCAGGGTGTCATGCACTACTGTTTCCATGGTAACCGACTTGCAGTGTCACCTTGCTGAGGGTCACATCGCAGCACAGACTAGTGGTCAACTGTGGCAACTACAAGGAGGAAACACCTCGTCTGAACATCAACAGGACAAAAAAACTGCCGTCTGTTCCAGCAACAAAAACTTCAGCTGCTGGAAATGATTTTATTCGGTTTCATCAGCTCTTGTTCTTATTAGCTTCTGTTTGTCCTGTTGCCGTGCATGACTTGGACCCTGGGGTCTTGAGCGAGTCCAGCTGTAATGATTTACAACCCAGTCTGCTGGCTGCAGAGCTGGAGGAACATTTTGTGACACACTGCATGTAAGACAGCTAACCGGCCTTAAACCTGCCTTCACCTCTTTACAAGTGGAGTTCAGGGCCTTGTCGAGGTAAATAACACAGTACAGTATATATTTAATCTGAGTATACAAGTGCAGTCACATACTGAGGCTCATTCATTTTTCATTTCCTGAACAGCCACTCCTTGAACAGCATCATTGGATCACAGAGGTTTATTCTGCACACTGATGAAGTACAAAAAAGCCCGCTGGTGACAGTAAACATGGCACGTCTGGTTTACAGGGACGCTCTGTAAATCCTGGATCAGACTGAACACTCTGTTCTTCCTTTATGCCTGGAGCTGTCCAGCAGCCAAGCTGAAGCCAAAAACTGTCCTTGTGTGACGTTTTGGAGGACAACTTCCTGCAAGTGCTGGCGAAGAGCTGGATGTATAACGCAGACCGGGACAACAACTAAAATAAAACTCAGATATAACACCATCACGCCTTAGAGCCATGGTTCTCAACTGGTGGGTCGCAAAGCCGTTCAGAAGTGTGCTTGAAAAAAAAAAAAGTGGATGCTGCGCTTTTATTTTGAAAGACACGGGTTTCCTCTGACTTGTGTGCAGTAGAAATGTAGTTTATTCACACAGTCCGACAGTAGTTGGACTTATGTTGCACTTTTCTAGTTTATTTCTGTTGAAAAAAGGCTGCCAACAGAATTAATTGTAGAGGGAATATTTTCCTTGCACTGCTACCTGCTGGTCATTTCGGTAGACCATTGTACTGTTGTGTGTTTTGTGATGCTGACATATTGTGATGGTTCGTTCCGTCTCAGGTCCAAACTGCACAATTTTTCATTCAATACATTTCAGAAATGTGGGTGGCGATTTGTCATTAATGGGGTGGTGGTGGGTCCTGAGGCGAGACCAGCTGACAACCACTTCCTGAGAGTCACACTGTACACTCTTGAGTTTTTCTATTCAGCTCTAAATATGACGGTGAAATGAACCATAATATTAGCAGGACACACTTAAGACAAAGATCACGTCTTCAACAGAGCATGAACATGCACACAGCCCTTCTGTTGCATAAGTTGACACTGGTTTGCCAGCACACACACACACACACACACACACACACACACACACTGAGCTAATCTCATCCTGGCACTGATAAAAAGTGAAATCCCGGCAGCTGGACAGCACAGAACTAAAGTCCACTTTTGGAGCAATTTGCTTTCATTTAAATCCAGATTGAATCACAGCAGTAATGATGTGGGCCGAAACTCAATTATTACATAATCAATTAGAAGCATTATTCCATTATCAGTTGGCTATAAGAATCTTTAGCCAACCATTAAGCTTCTCCAGTGAAGATTTCAAGAAGCTGATTGAACTGAAATAACCGTTAATTGAGTGAAACACAGGAAACAGACCTGGAAGTGAAGGATGATGGTCCAGATGAGACCTAGCGTCAGTTTGGGGTTTCCATCGGTGATGTCGTCGTTCCTGATGTTCACAAGTTTGACCTGAAAACGGGAGAACAGAAGTTTGGTTTCGTAAAACAAGTCAAAATGAGAAGATCTGCTGAAAAAATACACTACTTTGGACCAATAGGAAGCCGACACATAACTCGTCTTAGTTTCTGCATGTTATGGAATAAAAATGAGCTCTGCTCCAGCTATCAGGCCCATTACGTGTAACAGGCTCTCTGAGACCTTGTTAAATCGTGTGTCTCCGCTCTAAGTCAAGCCACCCCGGTGTATAATTAGACCCGCAGTGAGACTCAGAGAGGATTCAGAGGTAAAAGGTTAGTCTTCCACCGCTGCTGACTCCAGGGAACGAGACAGATGCAATTTAAGAAAGACGAGGACTCAGAGCGTGAGAGAAGGAGCTGCAGTTTGACAGTAAAGGACGAGATGCAGCGTAAGTGAGAAACAGATTTATTATAGCAGGAGAGGGCGAGAGGGAGCAATGAGAGACGCAGCATGAGAGAGGGGCAGATAAGCCCGGAGGTGCTGTATAATGAAGCCCTGAACTGCAGATGCCGACTGGATTAAGAGTGAAGTGAGAGTCACGGCTGTCTCTTAATATTAAACAGTATCAGTGGAATGTGCAGTTTTGTGGGATTGGAGGAGAAACTTTAAAGCATAACATGCAGCTCTGCACCAAAAGACCTACGCTGCAGAGTCCCAGGATAAAAATATGTGCAGTCACTTGCTTTAGCAAACTTCCAAATAAGTAATAATCAGGAACTTTAAGCTTTAATGTAAAAGTTGTTGATTCAGGCACGGCGTGTTTGGAGAAGTTTAACTTTTACACAAATGATGCAAGACTGTATGGCTACACGAAAAAGGATACTGCCTCGTCAGCAGTATGAACTTAATCCTGGGCTCACTCAAGACTGGACTAATACAAATACCACTGACATATACTTTGTTGTATGCAGTCGCTGTGTCTGTGTGTAAACGCATTTATGCAAATACAGGTGCCAGTGCGGCTCTATGATTGGCTGGCCGTCGGCTGCTGCTCGTCTCATTGGTGCGGCGTTGGATCTCCCGACGAATCTACGTCCTCCGATCAGCAGGGAGAGGAATTCTTCTTTGACCCTTTGCCTGTGTGCGTGCAGGTTCGACAACCTGCTCTCTTGTGAGCGATACAGAGGCTGTAGACTATACTCGGTTCGGGCTTTTAGGTGAAGTACTTAAAATACAGATTTGCACCACGTAGCTTGACTGTTATGTTTAGACACAACAGGTTTAGGGGTGCTGTTTTAAGTGGATTTTTGGTCTCTGCAACTTAGTTAGGATAGATTAGACAGTGAGGTTTTACTCCAGGTAGCATAGCTCTCAGTTGTTTTAGAGAGTTTCTTTTTTCCCGCCCTTTCCGTTATAGTTTGCCTAAAAAAAACCTCCTTTGTTGAATAAAACAACTCTGTTTAACCCTTTAACATCTGGTTTGATGTCATGTCCTTTCCCACTCGAGCTGGGACCTAACACTGCCTCTTACTACTCTGTTGTTTACACTGTACACACCATACTGCACACTAAGGTCTATCATATGAATATCCATGTAGTGTTTGTTTGAGCACATACCTGTCTCTGTTTGAGGAAGTCCAGCGCTATTTGGACATTCTGTAGTCGATGAAATCTCATTCGCCCCTTTTCTCTCGGCTGGAACGAAAAGAAAGGAGAAGAAAATAATGAGGACGGTGAACAAATGCATTTTAACTCAGTTATCTTTTAGTGACACAAACGCAGCAGGCAGCTGTGAGAGCAAATAAAGCTGAATACAATCCACATTGCAGTGAGTAAAAAGGAAAAACTCAGCAGAGGTATATTGACATGAAATGGTCCTCAGGGGGGCGCTGTCTTCAACAGGAGCTGTTAAAGACATGCCAGAGCTCAGGACCCAAACCATGCTGCTTCAAAATGAACGATGCAAACTTTTTCTCCTTCAACATCAAACCTTTCACAAACAGACTTTCAGTTTAGAGCGAGGAAAGATTTTGTTTAAGAGAAAGACAGATAGAAAACCACACACACGCACAAACATGACGAACACACAGTGGGTTCACAATGTGCTGGTAAAGAGAAGGTTCACTCAGGATTAGTTATCACTTCAGCAAAACTGAGATAATGGAGGAGAGGACAAGAGGGGAGAGAAGAGAAGAGAAGAGAAGAGAAGAGAAGAGAAGAGAAGAGAGGAGAGGAGAGGAGAGGAGAGGAGAGGAGAGGAGAGGAGAGGAGAGGAGAGGGAGGGTGGTTTTTGTGTTTTTAAGTATAAGCTTTTAATTTGGTTATATTAAGTCAACTCAAAGGTGCCATCTCATGTTTTTCTCCTGTGATTGTCAATTACTTTCTGCTCCATTATACTGGATGTAATAAACATCTTTGGCTGACTCTGATATGCAGCCATATTTATTCACGCCAAGTAAATGTAGTTGAGGCAGGCTGCAGCTGCTTGCACACAATGTATCCGGGTAAGTGTAGGCATTGCTAGCATGGCTCTGCAAGCAGGACAACTCTGTTTAGGCCGTTAGTGTAGCTGGCATTGGGAAATGTATTGCTTGAACCGACTGCATTCACTGTCAACATCATAGACTGTATAAAAAGATGGACGACATGACAGCTCCCTAAAAGTGAAGCCAAAGCCTCTCTATCGCCCCCTGCTGACTGGCTGCAGTATAGGTCATAAAGCCCGCCTCCTCCATGTTAACAGATGGGACATGAGTCAAACTATAAAATCAAAATCAAACATGGTTTCTGTCATTATAGTTAGTTCTTATAATGCTGATTTACGTCCAAGTGTTCATTTTTTTGACAAGTTTACTCTTAATTAGTTATTTGATGCTGTAAAAAGGGGGTGTGACCTCATGATTGACAGCTCTGTTGACAAATACGGCTCCAGCAGCTATCTGTTCTGGATTAGCAGAGTGGAGGAGGAACAGCGAGAGGAGACGTAACTAAAACAATCACTACAGTCAGTGAAGTTTCCATATCTGTGAACGTTAACCTCAGACCAACACAAGAAGCTGTTCTGCCGGGTAAATACGCTGACGTGTGGGATCCTTGCTGGGTTTTTTTGGGTAAGTTAAATGTGTGTTTTGGTTAGCAGAAGTGGCTACGACTGCTCTACCTCTCTGGCTCTAAATGACGTCACCATCGCAAGATGGCAGCACCCGTCACGGAGGGCTATTTTGGCTTCAATTCCATACAATGAGAGCAGATGGAGACATGTCGTCTATCTATATATGCAGTCATTGATTAACACTAATGGTTCTTTACATAAAAAGTGGAGGAAAGTCCCCTTAATACCTCAAACAAAACTTTCTACATATATATTACTAAACCCTTTCTACATATAATTGTGCAAAATCCATGCAAAGAACTTGTAGAGCATTGTTGGGTGAAAACTTCACATCTTCAGAAAACTAGCAGCCATGTTTTTGGAGGCTGATTAATCTTTCTGTCTGCAGAGGAACACATACTTAAAACCATCAAAATACACGTTATGATGCTGTCACCCAACAGAAATGATGGCCAACATGTGTCATTCAGTGACACAGCATTGAATGGTGCCATGTGCAGCCCGGTTTGTTGGTCAGAAATCAGTGGCACAGCACTCTCATGCAGCCTCACAGCTCCACCTGTGGGGCGGAGGGTGATGCTGAAGGGTCAAAGGTCATAAGTGAAAGAGTGAGCGGTGGCAGTGGAGGGGGGCAGGGAGAAGAGGGTTTGATTGTGACATACTCCCTGAGCTCCTTCCTCCTCCTCATCCTCCCCTCCGAGCAAGATGAGAGGGGGGGCCCGTGAGGCATATGCCCTTTTCAATGGAGGGCCGCTTTTCGGTTGCTATTGTAACAGAGAACAGAAGAGGGGGATTATGGGAGAAAGAAAGAAAAAGAGAGAGAGGAGTTGTTGTATGAGAAAGAGGACAAAATGAAAGACAGCAGGGTCAAATGGAAAAGGGACAGGAGTACGGAAACTGCAACATAAACAACACAAACAAATGTTTCTAAAGGTGTCAGAGAGGAGCAGAGTGTCCTCTGTGTGTTTGTGTGTGCACCTCAGCAGACCAGAGTCAGCAGTCTCCTCCTGTTAGCCTACCTGTCTGCTACTTACCCAGCATGAGCCATGTTGTGGTCTGTCTGTCTGTGAGCATTAGGACCAAAGCTCTTACATCATCGTGCTAAAAATATTCAAGCCACTGCATGTCTGTTTATGTGACACACTGATGAACTAACAGTGTCATTAAAAGTGTGTCTGCCTGGAGCAGAACGTCACCCTCGAGCTGGAAAGGTGAACTCCAATAGTGATTTAACGACTTTAAGGAGTGTGATGTGTTTAACGGGGGGTGACGGGGTGCAGCGTGATGAAGCGGAGGAGGAGTACGTGATGGAAGAAATCGCAGTGAGGTAATAAACGAGAAAATAATCATGCGTCTGTGCAGGCGCGTTTCCATACCAGGGTGACTCCAGAGAGGACCTCCAGCAAGGAAATCAGGTTGTGTCCATCCCGCAGGTCCTCGTAAAGGTCTGTGATGTGCTTCCTCACCTGGGAAAAGGAGGCAGGAAAGGGAATGAGGGAAGGAAAGGGAGGAAAAAGAGGAGAGAAAAAAAAAAGTTAATACCAGCATCCAATCATCTCTCTGTTGACTCAACACTATTGACATCTGCCAGGCTGATTGCCGCTCAGCTGACAGGGCCAACAGAGACCAGGCACCAGCTGTGGCCTCTTGTCTCTGTTGCCATGACACCGCCTCCACAATGAGCGCCGTGGGGGGTTGGTTGATGCTGGTGGCAGGGTGACTCAGCAGCCCGGTCAGCTTCAGTGCTTGTGTTGGAAAGTGGGACAGACAGACAGAGACTGCTCGTGGCTAAGTGGGGGAATAAAGCATGAGTCGAGCTGTGACGGAAGAGCCAAGTTTTACTTTGTGCCAAATGTTAAGTGCTACGGTCTAGACGGTCTAGACCTGCTCTCTAGTGTCTTGAGATAACTTTGCTTATGATTTATTTATATTTATTAAAGGGGTGTGCAACATTTGGAGTTTGCAGATTTCTAATATGCTGATATATTCCAACCCGATTCAGCCGAATGCAAATGATAACAGCACAGAACGGACAGATGCTGACATAGAATACAACGCTTTTTAAAGTGTAAACAATCACAGGACAAATTAAGTTCAACTTCTGTTACGTGTAAAATTATTTCAACCAATAGGTGCATAACACCACCTACTATATCAAAGTGCGTGAAAGAATAAATAAAGCATCGTGTCGGTTTCTGTTGGGGCCAATACTGGTGTTCAGTTTTTAAAACCTTTCTAATCTTATAACAATCTCATGATCATAAAGATTTACTGCGAGCGGTGGTTATATTTTGCTGATAAGATCTTATTTTCTTCAAGACATGCTCTCTTGCATATAAAGATGGGGTGATAAGAGGCGCTGGTTTAGCTCAGTTGGTAGAGCAGGCTCCCTTATATACAGAGGCTACAGTCCTCGGCGCAGCAGCCGCAGGTTAGACTCCCGTCCTTGGCCCTTTGCTGCATGTCACCGCCCACTCTCTACTCCCAATATTCCCTATAAGTAAAGGAAAAAATGCCCCAAACATTATCTAAAAAGTTGAGGCAATGTAAATGATTTATGCCTCAGGATACTGAACTGACAGCATAAACACACGAACGGAGAGTTGAATAAAAGATTGCATGTTTAGAAAGAAAGAAAATATGTTAAAGTAATGTAAGAGAGTTGAGAGCAACTGCATAAGATACGACTGAAAGGAGCATGTTTCTGGGTCGCTAGTGCTTCTCCTATCTATCTAGACTACTTCCCAAATCATCAGTTGTTGGAAGAAGAACTATAAAGACGGAAAATAGTTGCAGAAAAGCACTTCAGTCAACAGCAAAGGCACAGCTTTGCTTCTGTAAATAAAGCCTTTCAGACTTATATTTCTTCATGGATGGAGGGAGGTCAAACATTTCTCCCCAAAGTGCTTCAAAACTGCTGCTTTTAGATATTCAGATCCTCCCAGGCCGCCAAGGGCACAGGTCTACCTGCATTACAGTGATCTTGCTGGCTGTTTCACTCTGCACCTGCACTGTTTTGCTGCAGTCCTGGCCTCAGGACAAGAACGTGTAATACCACATTTCACCAGAAGAGGGCAAGACAGCCACGAGAGTCTGAAAGAATAAGGTGGAAAGGTCTTCATCCTCCAGGAGAGTCATGCATTACAAAGTGCTAACTTAAATGAAACTCTCACCTCTTTTAAGAAGTTTCATTCTTTTTAAAGACGGACACGAGGCCTCGAAAATAGTCTTCAAACTGCAGCTGTAAAGCAACAACATTGCCTCACTTGTCCTCAATCAACCCTCTTTCTTTCCCCATCTCTTTCCCTCCTCCTCTCTCGTCTGTGTCACCCTCTCACCCTCCTGTTACTGACTCGTTCCCTCAATGGGAGGTTGACATCAGCTGTTTTATAGGGGAGCTGATGGAACAAGTGTTAATTAGACTGCAGGAAGAAGGGGTGTGTTAAACACTGACTGGAAATGATGCTGCTTTTGTCTTATTGCGCCTGAATGTGTCAGAGCCGGCTCGCGGTTCCAAGTCAGTCCAGGAATGATCGGATGCCTCTCTGTTCATGACGTGTTTACAGTTTACAGGAAGCCCATTCTGTGATGTCAAATGCTGCTAAAGTTACTCTGCTGATTTCTAAACTTTTATTGGACCCATTAGACACCACTGATTGTGAGATTTTGCTGTAATAACTTCTCTTTTTGCAGAAGTAAGAACAACATCAGAGTGAACAACTTCCTTCTTTAACATAAGCACACTTATTTTAATTAATGATGATGCTTGAAGCTGCATTAAGTATAAAAAAGATAAAAGATTTTAATGTTTTACGATATTTTGTGTTCATTTTGTCTTTGCCATACAAAGATGGTTCATTAGAAATCCCCCTGCATGACACACAGCATGTCAAAAACCAAGTCTACAGTAGACATTAGTGTACGATGCTCACTGAAGTCCCGCCTCGGGACATCTTCACAAACGTGCTCAAAAACAACAACAAACCCAGATGTATCTTTGGGTTGTTGTTTTATCGTGTCTGAGGGGATGTTGCTCACACAGCCAGCTGCCTCTGATGTGTATCGACGGCAGCTGTCAGATGCCTTTGGCTCTGAAGCAGACTGTCATGTGCAGCAAATGTTAAGGAGCGCAGGCTCGCTGACAGCACTGCAAGGACACTCCGAACTCCGACTCGGGTTGGACTGAACATGGGGATAAATGTAACACCTTGTATCAGCTCAAATAGCTTCAAAATGATTCACATATTAGATAAACAGGGTTTGAACACTGGAGCAAAGTGAATTATGGCATGTATTTTTATCCCAATTAAGATACATGATTGACATGCTGCTTAATGTAATGTGATATGCATGATCTGGTAAACTCCACATACTGTATCAGGTACTACACGGAGTCATGAAGGATTAATGCAACATTTCATCAAGCTCTGACAGCAGGATGAGGGTACCCACTTCTGAGGTCAAAATTAGCCTTCATGTTCACAGCTAAAATGTTCTTCATTTATGTAATATTCCAAGATCAAGTTTAGCTGAAACCATCTGGCAGTAAAGGAAGAAGATTAATCAGCAAGAATATTGATAAGCTGAGTCATTTGTTGGACGGTTACAGACGCTCAGTTGTGAGGATTTGCAGCGTTGTTTAGTCTTTTAGTTTGACAGTTTGGAGGTTTAAGATTCCTTCTCTGCATGAGTTTAAAGATCGTGTTAGCCCACCTAGCTACAGCGCGGCTAACAGTTCTTCATCTCTAGCCTCCTCCTGACTTCTTAATCCGCACTACCGGATTTGCGCTCACTGTGTCAACACTCGTGTGTCACTGCATGCCAGCAGGTCTGAGGCCACTGTTTATATTAGACTGTGTTTACACTGTACACACACGCACACCCACAACCTCATACCTGCAAATAGCCTGCACACCTGAGCAGCCAAACACATCCCATGCATGACACACACAGAGGAAACAGGAAACAAGGAGGGATGATGTCACTATTAAGGAAGCTGAGGGCAGAGGTCACCTGTCTGACTCTTTTCTTTTCATTAACGTCCCCCTCTTTGACTCTTTTCCATCTTTGTGTCTCAATCGGTCTCTCCCCTCTTTAGTCCTGCTCTCTCTGTCTGTGTTTGTCTATGAGCCCCAGCTGATAGGGTGGAGGTTTGCACAATCAACAGTCCTGGCTAACAGTCAATAGATGATGTAGAACACTGAACTATTTCACCCCACTCCCTGTTCAAGAGCAGAAATGTTTGGACACAATTGCTTTTTTTTTTCTTTTTTTTTTTAAATCACACTTTTTTATCCGCCTACACAAGAACGGTTTGTCCTCTTTCATATGCCGTCCATGTCATCCTCCATCTGTCCTCTCATCACCTTCACTTCCTCTCTTTCATAAATACAACTCCACATCTCTGGATGGTCTCTGTGTTCATGCATGAGCCTCTGCGTGAATGAATGAGTGTATGGTTGCAGAATTGGAAAAGAGACGGAGTGTAAGAAAACAGCAGTCATTCATGGACATGATGTTGCCTGGAGACGGAGTGCGAGCCGTCCTTCGTTCACAATTTCTCGGGCTTTTTTTAAATCTCTCTTTCATGCGTGTTATTTTTACATTTTCTGATTTAACTATCATATTTTTCACACTCGTTTCAGCCTTCCTAAGTTACTGTTTCTAGGTAAGACATGCTTGACAAAAAGGAACATGGCAGTGCCAGGTCTGCTTAGGCAGGTGCCAGGATAATGTCTAGTGAGCAGTCTTGTCACCCTCTGCGTCTTCAGTTTTGTAAATCTTTTGTCGTAGCCTTCAGTTGTTGCATCTTTTAACCTTTAGGCTATCACTTTCTCTCCACTGTTTTCATCTCTTTTCTTTTTTTCCTCTGTAAACAGAATGGCGTCAAATATACCGCACTTCTCCGCCAGAGCCGCATCCCTAGCAACGGTCTGTTCTTCATAGCAACGGTCTGTTATACAGAAATAGCAGACCTGGGAATGCCGTGATTAACCAATCCAAATCAAGTATTTAACACAGCCGTGTAATAAAGGCGTATATTTGCCATGTTTCATTACAGGAAAGTCCTTGATAATTCACGCTATAATCAAAAATCTATACAATTTTTTAAGCTTATTCAACCTCTACTCTCGTGTTCTGTAACAAAAAGCACAAAAAAAGCAGTAAAACAAATTACATCCCATTATAAATAATGGGCGTTACGTTCCCAGCAGTGTAAAATCCTCCCTTGTCTCCTGCTGCTGCCCTCAGTCTCCATCTCTGACCTACATTCACACTCAGTGGCTGTGTCGGCACTGCCAGCTGATATAGAGTTACATCTACAGGCGGGGAGCTGTGACGACAGGCGCTCCAGAGTTATGGGGTCAGACGGACGCTTCGTTCCCGGGTCATGTGACAGAAATTCTCTCCATTGACAGTCCAAACTGCCCGTGTGTGCGACACATGGTATACATGCTGTACTTTATGGACGTGATGGACATGGTGTGTGTGCAGATGTGACAGCATGCATACATGTAAGCAGCGAAGGCAGCTGTCTGTGTCGTACAAAGGAGACACTGTCTGCAAACAGCTAAAGGTTATAGCAGAATAATAAACTAATATATCTCCTCTCATTCATCACCTGCAGGAAAAACAATCTGTCTCTTCAAGTGAGTCAGCTTGCAGCATTTTAAACAATGTTTTGATTAGAGTGCAGGCCTGATCTCCATCACTGAGAATCTGAGACATTTAGAGCTGATCAATCATGTCAGGATCACAGCCACACAAAAGACAGTCTGCAGATCAGTAATTGAATGTCTCCATTTGAGTAAACATTTCTCTAAACTTAATTTAAGGCTTTCATTTATGTCTTTGCTTTCACTGCTAAACACGACTAAAGAGTTAACACATAGCTGTAACTTCAGAGGCGCTAACAGGCAGAGTGATCCTGACAGATTCAACAGTCTGCTGCTCAGACGACCACGCATTAACACACGTGACTGATGAAGCGACGCTGTCACAGCTCAGAGTTTACATATTTATAGCAGAAAGCAGGAGAGGTATTCAGACGGGGGTTTATATCACAATTGAAGCTAATGTGCTGCTGAAAATGATGCTAAACGTTACCTGTAGAAACAGCTGAGGCAGATGGAGATGGAGGGTTGCAGAAAATGTAATCTTCTCAAAGTTATTATTATTTTTTGGGGGGCTCAGTTTGTTGCCTTATTATTTAGCAGCAGTAGGGAAATAAAAGAGTAATAACTCATAACCAGGTTAACAGGAGATCCAGAGTGTCTTTTTATGAAGCTATTATTATGATCTGGTTACACATTCACAGTGAGACATTCTCGTGTGATACACGAGGACCAGCTCCTTTACAACCTGAGAGTTTGCACTTTATTGCTGTTATAGAGACGGTATCAAGGGTCAGTTTTATTTCATGCTTGAGCCCCTTGACACATGGATGTCTGTAAAGTCTCTATCTGTCGCCAAATGAGGTAACAAAAAGGTGATTGAGCCTATGGCCCACTGATGAAAGCCTTCACATTTGCAGTGTTACAGACTGGCTGTCTGCTGTGACTTTGGAGGACAAAATCACAAGCGGCGCCCAGTTAGTGACGCGTTTTCCATCAGCCAGCAGTGGTTGGTCTGCCAGAGAGGGTAGTCGGAGCTAAGCGGCTGCTTTTCCGGTCTCTGCAAGTGTTGCGAGTAAACAGTAATCTACTATGGCTGAACAAACAAAGAAAAGATGGATGACTACAGATACAACTTCAACAAGAAGTGAAAATCCAAAGAAAAAGAAACAAACTCGACGCTCTGATGAAGCAAACAGTCTGAAACAGCCAGGAAAATTAATCTCTAAAAAAACCCAACAAGCATTTCCACATATAAAAAAGGACATTGCGAAGCAGCTGAGCTCAGTGACACATACCTTGATGAGATGCTTGTTGACCCATTTTGTGAAGGTTTTCTTCTGCACTCTGTCCCGCTCATCTGAAAGAAACACAGAGAGAGGAGGGGGGCGGTTAATTACATAATGCTTTCTGCAAAAAACCTCTGAGTCACATAGGAGGAGGATGAAGCGATGCACATATACACCGGGATTAACAGCCCCGATGGAAAGGAGAGTTATTGATGATTGATATTGATTTGTGAATAATTAAAAGGAGCTTTTCTTACACACAGACACGCACGCACAGACTTACTATTACCAGCCATAATTTATGTCCATAAACTTCAATAAAAGACTCTAAAACTCAAACAAGATAATGCTCAGCAACACCTCTAAGATGACTCAGTTACTCCACATTTCTTATCTTACTTAACAGAAAATGTAAAGCAACATCAGAGCTGATGTAAAGAGAAATGACTCTGAAGTTTCCTTGAGTTCATGGAGAACAGCTCAGGGTCGTGTTGATAAGAACCCGGACAGCTAACAGCCGTCTTTGTCATGTTTTACTGAGATGACATCGTCCTGAGTGGACTGAGGGTTCGGCAATGAAGCTCAAAATGTTGGTTTTCTTGTTTTTCACTTGTCACTTGACTTGAAAAGATCTTCCTGCATGTTTATGACTGTCCGATCCCTCCTTCTCCGGTTCGGTTAACTCTCCAAAGCTCTAACCTCTGTCTCTCCCTGAAGTGTGATCTGCAGACAGGCGGAGCTCCAGCACTGCGTCCTCCACATCCCAGAGGAGTGAGGCAGCCAGGCCAGGAATAGAGCCTGATGCTGAGCCACAACTGTGTTATCTCAACCCAACACCACCTCCTCGTCCTCCATGCTAACGGAGCCTGTCTTCCTATCCAGCCGCTCTCTGATCCTATCAATCTGTCTGGGAGAAAACACAGACCCTCTCTCCTTTTCCCTTCCCGCCATTCAGCTAAATATCTGACTTCCTGCTAACAGATACTAAAACATCCTGTAAAGCGACGGTGCATGTTCTTACAACTGCTTAGGGCAAAAAAGGGTGTAAAAATGCAATGAATGCAAGTCTAAGAACACATGCAACAGCTCAGTGACAGGAGAGAATTTCCCTCCAAGTCAGACAGCCAATCAGAAGACGGCCGGCTGCAGGTACTTCCCCTCCTCACAGCTGTTTATCAGCTACCATGGGGATCAGCCATGAGAGGAGATAGACGGTATCACTTCCTCCTTCAAAGCTCTTGTTATCTTTATGTCTCTCTTTCTCACACACACCTATATAAACACACACACATGCACACACATCCACTGAGCCTCTTAACAGCTCCGACACCTTCAACCGTTGAGCTCCGATAGTAGAAAGGATTCCCCAAGTGGAAATTTGATTTGATTTAGAAGGTCAAATATCTCAGCTGGATAAAACTCTGGGTCAATCTCAACCCTTCGAAACACACACACACTGTTCACACACACACATGCACTCAGGGTGATGCATTGACGAGTTTACAAAGAGGGCTAGCCTGCCGGCACATAACACATATTTCAACATGCTCTTGCAAAATAGCTTCAGCCTCTGCAACACGCCCTCGCTCCCCAAACCTGCTGGGGAAGCCGAGCTAGTTAGCCCAGAGAAACACTCAGGCTTTTACATGTTAGTAGGTCACACACACACACACACACACACCGGCTAAACACACACCTGTAAAGACCTATTAGGCTCATGTAGGTGTGGTAATCAGGGTGATAAATACAGTACTGGATTTATACACGTAAAACTGACATGAGAAGAATCGAGGTATGCGAGTGACAGCACCGAGAGACTCTCATTCATCCACAGAGGAGGGCTTTGTTAGGATGCACACACCCCCTTACACTCACACTCACACACACACACTGATGTCTCACCCTTTGCCCTGACACACACAATGATCTATAGAGACCACATTCAGACTTACTGTTGTCATTGGTGTGTGCACAAATAGGAACTGTTCAAACACCCAGTGAAACACGTGCTGACAGGAGCCGCTGAGCGAGCTGACAGCATGTAAACAACAACTGCCAACACTGTGCTGCTACACTGTGCGCACGCACACACACACACAGGGACACACTGACCTGCACAGCACATGAGCGAGTACAGGTGAGCGTTGAGATGACATTCATTCCTGTAGTCGGGCCACATTGTCCACAGCTCCCTCCTCTGCTAATCAGAGCCTCATGGATGCCAACAGTACATAATCCAGATACAAGTCAGATAATTATAGCAGCAAAACGTCCACAAGCTGCCGCCACGTATCCAAAAGTGAAAGCCAACCGGCTGAGCCACCAGGAGAGCACGGGAAGGTGCCACCACTTTCTCCACACGAGTCTCTCCTCCTGGTTTAAATGTCCCTGTGGTTCAGCCGCCCTCTCTCTCCTGCTCTCCTGAAGCAGCTGCCATGTCCTCCTCTCTCTGCAGGCCTTCTCCCTCCGTCCCTCGCTCCCTCTTCCCGGCAGCAGTTGCTCTCACACGTGTGTTTGAAAGTCAGCTCCTCGCCTGCGCTTCGAAAAGGACGGCCTCCCTCCCTCCCTCCCTCCCTCCCTGTTTACTCACTCGACTCACTTCTACTTCCTCACCAGGCAGTGGCACTCTCTCTCGCTCTCTCTCTCTCCACCTCTCACTTGTTCTCTTGCTCGTTCGCCCTCTGTTTCCAGGCCACAACAGACGGTCTGTGCTCAGGCTGCAGCTGACGCTGGCTCTGCAGAGCTGCAGGGGTGCTCGCTATGTTTGTCTTTCCTGCGTTTTCTCTCAGCTTAGGTAAGCAGCTCTCTTTGCTGACATGTACGATCCAAAGGGACTATTTCTCTTGAAGTCAATGCATGCCTGTTAAGGACTGTAGATGTTGCGTAATTCAACTTATATATGCTTTTTTCTGTTGTTGTCACAGAGCAGAACTGAAGCAAGTATACTGACGGAGGCAGTGTTTTTTTATCCTGCAGAAAGGGTCTTAAAAGCCAACTCTGAAAGATGTTATTTCCAAGACGAGTCCATTTGAGATGATGTAATCCACTCAAGCCGGAGAAACAAAAAGGAGCTCAAAAATACACAAGCACGGCTTGTTCTGCAAAACTATGCAAACATGCACTCTTCTTGTTGAAGCTGATGGATGCCAGATGCAGCAGCTCCCTGACGGCTCCGTTTCCTAATTTCTCAGGAAAGTTTCCTTTCCTTTTGTAGAATAATCAACAGCTGTGAGTGTTTCCTGCTCCCGTCACAGTGAGCCGTGCAGCTTTTGGAAGAAAGGTGTGGGAGAGGCTGGAGCTGAGACGGACTTTGGTCTCAGGAGAGGCCTTGTGACGTCTTTTAATTTAATATTAAAACCAGAGCGAGCAGTCGTTCAGCTCATTGAAGCGGGTGTGTTGTGTGTGTGTAAAACAGAGATGATGAGGTTTAATATAACGAAGAAGAGGCCTTGGTTATGTTTCTGGCCTTGGTCCAGATTTGTGCACAAAAAGCAGAGAACAAGAGGCCTCTGGCAGCCTTTCTGAACATCCACTAACAATTCACTCTCCAGATCTGCTTCCTCTCACAGCTCACAGCCTGGACTCGCATCTTTATGAAACCATCCTCTTATTCCTTCTTTCTTCTTCAGCGCTGCTTCTTAAAATAGCTCAGTCATCTCAGGCAACGCGGACGCAGTTCAGAATAAATTCTGCTCTGTCACGTTTAGAAAACAAACCCACACACAGCAGAGCAGAGTCAAGAATCAGCAGTGTGGGAGCAATGAGTCTGCACACGCTCTGCTGCGGCCTCCAGTCCAACAGCATCCCTCAGTGGGTCATGTGACCTGGCCAGGAGTCAGGAAGTAGAGACGTACGTCATACGGCTGATATAGCAGCAGGGCCTGACTCTTAAAGCAGGTGTAGTGACAGTACACAGAGTACAGACACACACACACCTGTGCAGGCGAGACAGTGACTCACACACTCTTACAGTCACAACAAGCTCAGACAGAGTAACACAAGCTCCTCCTCCTCCTCCTCTGTATCCTCCTCCAGCGACGTCAATCAGTAATCTCCATCCCTCCTTCTTTTAGGTCCTCTTCTTCTTTGCTCCCTCCTGCCATCAGATTCTCCCACTCCTCCGTGCCTTCACATGACTCTCTCCTCTTTCTGTCTCTAAGGGACCGTCCACACTAAAAATACCAGACGGAGCTTACGCCTCTAATACCACGCAGCGTGCTTATCCCTCGCTCCCTCCTTCTCTCCCGTTATCACCGCTAATCTCTCTCTCTCTCTCCATCGCTGTTGCCTCGTCTTCCGGCTTTCTCCTCTTGTAATTCAATCAACATTTAAAGTGGGAGGGATGCTTCCAAGTGGTCTCCCTCTGTTAGTCCATCATGCTATGTTCCCTTCTTTCACCCTTCCCTTTCTCTACTCCGTGTGTTTCTCAGCCAGGCTGGCTCCCATGGTTCATTTATCCTCCTCCAGACACTCAAAGGCTGGCAGCAGCCTCCACTCCTCCTTTTTTTCCATTTCATTCTGCTTTTCCTTCCGCTATTTATCCTGCTTTTTTTCTCTCTCTCAGAGCAGCGAACATTGAATGCTAAATGTTTGTGAACAAGCAAATCTGCAAATCAGCTGACCGAGGGAGACAAAGTTTTTGCGCAAGATTTAGGCGGTTTTAGGAGGATTTATTAACAAGGGTAACTAATCTTAAATATCCAAACTTTTTCTCTCCCTGCTTTGAAACTAATGTATCCAAATTACACACTCACCAGCTTCACAGTTGGCCAGTTAGCCACAAGCCCTGTCACCAGAGTAACATCAGATGCAATCTGCCCTCCTGTGGCCGCAGACGAGAGACACCTGAGCGCTTAAATAAAGCAAACTATCTCACATAAACTCCACCAGTCTGCACGTCACAGTGACACTCACAACATAAAAATATAACACACAAAAACTCACGCTGCTAAATCCAAAGTCCATGTTAATGATTTAAAGTGACTGGGGGTCAGCAGGGTTTTATTGCTGACCCACATGTAAATAAAGACATCATCTATCCTGCTCAGTGATCCTAAATCAAACAGCATCTAACAGCCACAGAATCATCTCAATGTTTCTGCCCAGTTTGGTCG
This sequence comes from Semicossyphus pulcher, assembly GCF_022749685.1. Classification (NCBI taxonomy): domain Eukaryota; kingdom Metazoa; phylum Chordata; class Actinopteri; order Labriformes; family Labridae; genus Semicossyphus; species Semicossyphus pulcher. Next base: position 6,653,752 of record NW_027211726.1, read on the forward strand.
TTTGTGGGTTTTTTTAATCCACAAGTTTATTACAACATGCATCTTAAAAGGTGCACTGTTTCATAAGCCGGTTATTATCTTAATCAGCGGATTGCTCTGGTTTGTGTTTTTTCAGCTGGGGCCGAGCCTTTCTGTGTGGAGCCAGGCCAACCTTTTCGTAGGTTTCTGTGACGCGGCCTCTCTCGTGCTCTCTCCTCCTCGCTGCAGGTGCAGCCGGTCGGGTGATCAGCTGGTGGTGTACTTCAGGAGGAGGAGGAGGTCTCTCGCTCTCTGTCCACCTGACTCTGTTTCTGACTGTTTGTGCTCTGGCACACTTTGTTTATTTTGTGTCTCCTTCATGGAGGCTGGAGGAAAGGTAGCTTTTCGTTATGTTATTAGTTATGGATTTATTTGTTTATTAGTTCGGTAAGGTTGTTCTGGGTCTGACGGCCCATTGCTAGTTGGCCCAGGCTTCCTTTTTCTTTTTCTTTTCATCCTTAACAGACTCCAGTCTCCTTCAGTTGTTTGCATTCTGATATCGTTTTGTTAACAAACATTTGTTTTGCACGCATGTTCTTTTTTATATTCTACACAAAGTGCGAGCCGAAGTTAATGCGGCCGTAACAGTTCCCTACAGGTGCTCCGGTTTTTTCCCGCCACCAAAAACCTTTCAGGTTAATCCCTCCTGTCAGGGATGTTGATCAGGGCTCTAGCTTTACACCGGAGTTGGTCACTAGGTGCTGCACAGCGGCTGCCCCACTGCTCCTCATTCTTACAATGGGTTAAACACAGAGAACAAATCTTACCCTACAGGGTTGAATTAAGGATAACTGTTCAACACAGTGGGCTCGGTTAGGAGTAGAAAGTTTAGCAATATTGAAGAAAGTGTAAACCACCGTAAACTGTCAAACCGCATACACTACTCTGCACAGCCACACACGCCCTACTACGCTTGGCCTACCACTCTGACAGGCTCAGTTTCCTGTGATGAGGAACATAAGGTAGGGACCACAGCATAACGCAATGTGACCGACCACACACACACACACACACACACACACACACACACACACACACACACACACACACACACACACACACACACACACACACACACACACACACACACACACACACACTGCTTCTGTCACACTTCAGCAGCTCATCTAGAACATAGTTACGAGATCAAACAAGCCAGTAAACATGAAAGTTAAGTTAGACGGTTGATTGAAGTCTGGATTCACTCAGATGGACAAGAACCTGAAACCTTTTAGTCATAATAGTAATGACTCATGACACACACACACACACACACACACACACAAACTCTTTCTAATCAACTGTATGAAGGTCTATCTAAATCTACCTTACATTAAAGAAGTCAAAGAGTTTCAATTAAAAAATTAGGAACATACACAGACTGTCTCAGAAACAGGCAGCTGGACAGGCAGCCACAGCGGTGCAGCTTCATAAGTCTGTAAGTGAAGCTTAATGAGCACAGCACCCTCATCTGACCATACACAGAAACTAGACAACATGTACGGCTCCTATTGAGTATTCGCACACAATATAATGCTATAATAATATTAGCAACATTTAGCTAAATGCTGCTTCCTGCAGAGGTTTGGTGCTTGAGAGATGGTGAGAGAGTTAAACAGAAGAAGTGGTTTTAGGAGTAATTGGGTCATCAGGCCTCGAGTCGGTGCAGAGAAATTATTCGGGGCCAAGTATCAGAAAAAAAGTAATTCAATTTCAATAATTTTTGTTTCTTATTTTTCTCCCTTAAAAATAAATCCCGTCTCCACCCCGTCTCCTTGCTTCACTCTCTAATAAGCTGTTGTATTTTCTTTGGGGCTCTTTACCTCTTGTGCATTTTATCGCATCGACTGCCCTCTAAAAATTGATCACCCTCATTGATCCGCCCAGTTACATCATGCAACATATTTCTCCCCTGGTGGATGCGAGCCACTCGTTGCGGTCAGACAAAATAAGACGCGTCTCGCTAACAAGATTTCTCATCCACCAGTCAGGACAAACCTCCAGTCCTGCTCAGTTTTCACTCGGACAAAGTACGGTACCCAAAGCTTTTTAGAAAAGGCCCAAACATCCGGTGAAAACAGTTCAGACACAAAAGGCTTTTTATATAATAAATATTTGTATGGGACTTCACTGAGCATTAGCTGTAAGGCTGAACTACAAAAGCCGATGGAATGTGTTTAATGCTGCAGACACGTGGTGCTACATCAGTGTTTACTGTTAGTGATGAATAATTAGACTCATAATGAGACTGAGCAGCTTACAGCAGCACAGCAGCTCCTTGTTCCCCGTTGAGCATGCAGTCGAACACAACATTGCACGCCACGCAGGCGGCCAAAAACACACACACGGACAGCAGTCTGCAAGTTGAATTACACGGATATAACTTTGTGATTAAATAATCCATGAAATATCACAGACTCTCTCGAAAAAGAGCCAAATATGGAAGACTCGGCTGCACTGACTCATGCAGATGAGATGCAGCGACCGAGTCCTGCAGAGACAAAGGCATGAGAACAGTCTCGCAGGAGAAACGTTCGTACTCTTTACAGCACAAGCCGCTTTACAGTCCTCAACTAAAATAGAAAACATGAGGTGTCATGCAAGCTGGAAGAGCTTTAGCATCATGCTAACTGCTGTGCAAACTACTTCAACAGCCTATTTAAAGCCTGAGCTAAATGCTATAGGTAATGGTTTGAATGAAGACGCCGACACGCCGACAGATAAGTGAAGTTCTCCATCACAATAAATGACACAGCAAAAGGGGTGGGGCCTAAACAGGAAGCTCTCCCTCTCCAAAGAAGAGATAAATTATAGCTGGAGCAGAGGGAGAGATGAGCAGTGAAAAAATGGCAAACAGGAAGCAAAATGTTTTGCTTATCCGTCCGTTCAGCAGCAGCAAGACAGAAGCCGTGAAACCGTTACCTTCTTGAAAAGTGGGAGTCCGAGGACGACGAGAGAGGCGACGGTAAAACCAAACTCCAGCTGCTGTGAGGAAGTGAAAAGTCACCACCAGGATGGGCAAAATGACTGTATGGTCTGTGAGGAATTCCATCTTCACACAAAAGTCGCTCGGGTTCCCAAACTTGTAAGTAAAATTAAAGGTAGCTCCAAATGAAAGTTTTCTAAAAGTCAGTCAGAATCATGACAAACTTCTCCCGTCCTCCTCCAGCATCTTTCAGCACATAACTACTGCAGCTAATAACTTCTCCTCTGTCCATTCAGATGCCCTCCCCTCTCTACTCCCAATGCCTCTCTCTCTCTCTCTCTCTCTCTCTCCCTTCTTTTCTCACTCTCTCTCTCAATCTCGCTCGCCCTCTGACACTCTAACAGTGAATTCCATTCCCCTGAAACAAGCGACCAGACTGAAGCTGTTGCTCAGTGCACCGTTAGAAAACGGGTAAAGAGATGAAATGGGACTAACCAGACGGAAACGTGTATTTGTGTGTGTGTGTGTGTGTGTGTGTGTGTGGTTGTCTCATACTCTATGAAGGAAACCACATGGGAGATACCCACATGCTCGTCTTCCTGTTTTGTCTCTATTCCAGCATGTTAAATGATTATATATATGAGCCGAAAACAAAACTTCTTTTTATGCATGTATTACACACATAATGCATTCACATGTGATCGTCCTTTCTCTCAATTTGCACACATGTCGGCAGCGGTTTGTGGAGGGTGTGCGTATTTGTGTGTTAGGGAGGAGTGTGTGTTTGTTTACCTCCGTTGCTAAGAGTGAGCGATGCATCCTGGCTGTGATATTTATTGACGGCTATCTTTGAATGATGTCTGCTGACTGTGACGGCGCGTTCAAAGGCTTCAGACAGAGAGGGCAATCAAACCAAGGTGATCACAGTGTGTGTGTGTGTGTGTGTGTGTGTGTGTGTGTGTGTGTGCGCGTGTGTGTGTGCATGTGAGACACATTACAGTAGAGACTTTACAATGTGATTCAGCATGATTCAGGCTGCAGACTGGAAGGCAGGGGGTCGTAGAGTTATTCTCACCTTGTACTCAGTTGTTAGTCAGAGTGTGTGTGTGTGTGTGTGCATGTGTGTGTGTGTGTGTGTGTGTGTGTGTGTGTGCATGTGTGGGCAAGTTATCAACTCCGCTCTGAAAAGCCGCTGACATTTCAGTCCTAGCAACGTCCAGAACAAACAATACACAAGCACAATCAACCTGGCGACATTTCATATCCGTCAGGGGAAAAACTCGGCTCCGAATTTCGCTCAGCGTTGTGTTAGATTTTAATTTAAAACATTTCTTTGTTTTGAGTTCATTTACAACATTAATGTGTTTATCTAAAATCAAGTTTGTCATTTTATAAATGCCCGGTTTTCACCAGAGAACAACAACAATAAAAGCATAAGAATTAATAAATGTCATCATGGCGGAAATGGAGAGGGCAGTAATGTGTTTCTTTCCTATTACTCACTTCCTAATCACCGCAATCACCAGATAACATGAGGTAATGGAGACGTGATCCTCATGCCAGCTGTGTGTCCGGTGCTTTCCATCGCTGAGACACACTGAGGCTCACTTATAGACAACATAACTACATTACCCAGCGTCCTTTTCTGCCCAAAACTTATTAGCTAATTTTAAGGGATTTTAAGGGAGCATTCTACGGTGTCACAGCGCCTGGAGAAGCAGGTGGCAGAACTACGTTACCCAGAGTGCAGTGTGACCTAAAATGAGCAAATATCTCCACAAACAAAAACAGTGTTTCTCTGTAAAATGGAAACAACCTCATGGATTCAGTGATTATCCGCTTACATGGATCACTCACATACAAAGGCTCTTTAAATAATAAGCTTACAGTCATCAAAGAGTCTGTTTATTGTTTCATATTTGGTCTTTTAAATATGAAAGCATCTTTAAACCTCTTTATAAATGATGAATAATTCAAAATAATATATCTTTGCCTTGTTGTAACGTGTCTGCTTGCAAACTAAAATCCCGACTAGAATAAACGTCATTCTCTCTCTCTATGAAAAAGTCCTTCCAGGTTATGGTCCACTGCCAACTGCGTGCCAACAAGATGCAGTATAGCGTGACTTCTTGTTTCTCAGGCTACCTCGTGTGTTTGACTCAAACAACCAGAAACAGTCACGGCTGATTTAGTTACTTAAACAGAAAACGAACTTTAAGGGGGAAAGCACCTGCGGTTGAGGGCACCTTCATAAAGGGAATCGATAATGCCCGGTACATAATGTCCCCCTGAGTGAGCTCTTGTTAGGGTAAAGTCTGGAGGTGCTTACATTACAATGACAAGTTGTTTATATGATTACTTTATATTCAGGTAACAAATATACATATGACTTACTGTACATATTTTGTATTATATAGTTTTTATATTCTTATATTATTCTAGCTACCTACTTTTTTATTGTTTTTGCACCAAAACACGAAGTCAAATTCCTTGTATGTGAGAACCTTCTTGGCAATAAACCTGATTCTGATTCTGATGACAACTAGATGGTGATCTGCATAAGATGCATCTGCAACAGTTGTGATTACTGTAGGCCTTCTTTTATTGCACTATTAAATAAGAATAAGACAATAAAAAGATCATTTAAAAAGCTGAAACTCAGAATGACAAACTGATTGAGAGAGAGGAGGTGGGAGGGGGAGTGAAGTGAGCTGAAGAGGAAATCTAGCAGCCACGTGTGTCTCGTGGTAAAGAGTGTGAAGCAGCCACTGTGGGGCAGAAGAGACCAACATGTGTGTGTTTCACACTGTAACCACTGACAGCAGGACCGGCGTCCAATTTACCAACCATCTCTGACCACAGTGACACCTTTTGTTATAACTGATTTCACACTGACAGAACACAAACATTTATTATCTATTTTAGCACTTTTGAAGCTGTTTTAATATAATTAATTTATTATTATTCATTTAATTTGCATGTTTTCATAACTGTCTGGTTTCAGTTACATCCGTGTTTACTCTCTAACTAAAACAGCTTCTCATGTGTGTCACATCATTATCGAGTGTTTCATCGCCTCTCGCACATAAGACTCCTCCTTCGAGCTCAAACAGTAGCTAACAAACATCAGTGAACTCAGATGACCTGCGCTGACTCTGAATTTACATGTTCAGTAAAACACACATTATTCAAAGCATGAGGACGTTTTATAATATGTTTAATTCTCCTACATTATTGACCCTCGCATGGCGCACTTGTTTAATTAAAGACAGTGTGCATGTATGTGCCGGCGCATGTGTGTGTACGTCAGCTTTCCGGGTAAAGAGGTCAGAGGTTAACTCTCATGTCCCCCTCTCTGCAGAAAGTGCTGCGTCTTGACTTTAGCCACACACACACACACAAACACACACACAAACACACATACAAACACACACATAAACATGCAACCGTGGTGTAACAGATCCTGGGGATGATGTCAGACTACAGAACGGGATCGACAAGAGAGGGAGGAGAGGAAGACAGATGGAGAAAAAGACGAGACTGTGGGAAGCATCACGGGAGAAGAAGAGAGGGAGTTATTGTTAGGATCGGTGGTGTATCGGCTGCTTGTGTTCGGATGTGAATGACGCTTTTCATTCAGATATCAGAGGGAGAAATCTCACACTCACTGCCACACACACACACAAAGACTCACACAGTAACACACACAGCCTGTTATATGACTCAGTCTCAGCAGTGTCTCTGCTAACACTATATTAGCATAATATCATTAATCCAGTGCTAACAAAACAACTAAATTAGCCTCTATAGCCAGAGGAGGACATGCTTTCATTTGCGTGTGTGCTTAATGCAGCAGCGTGTCATGTCTCCTGTCTCTGCCTCCCCCTTGTAAAGCTCCCGGTCAGCATCCTTTACAAAGACAGCCAGCAAGGTCACCCTGACACACAAAGAAGTGTGCCAACACACACACACACACAAACACACTGTACTTGAACATTCAGAACTGCTGCCCTGTGCTTTCTCATGATATTACTGTAACACACAAATGACTGCAGGCAGAGCCATAAACTGTATCAGCATATGGAAATAAACTGCAGGCTGTGCACACAAAGGAGGAACACAAGCTGCAGACACTTTATGATCATGACACCATGACAGTATTTCAGATTCTCAATTTGTCCTTTAAGTCGAGCAAGAAAAGACCAAACCATTAGTCATTTAATTCAGACAATATTTGGCGTAGACGGTGGCTCAGTCTTTGAGGACGTGACTTGGTAACCAGAAGGTGGCCTGTTCAAGTCCCAGTCCATGTGCAGCCCCCTCACTCTGACATCTCTCCATTTATGCATGTCAATAGGATCCTGTTTGTGCATGTGTGTATTTTGGGCCTGTGTGTGTGTGTGTAGCATGTTTCTAATAATAATAACATATATCTTCATATTCTTCTTCTATATTTATCAGATAAATCACTTCTATAATCATTGCAAGTTATTGAAAAACAGTGAATTAAACTTAAAGCTCGCACTTTCAGCTTCTTGTATCTGATATTTCCTCAATTTGAATAATAATTTTTGCCAATTTTGTATCTTGTTTTGGCTCACACTCGCTTCGTCGTGCTGGCCCCTGAATCAAAAGTGTTCCATCAATGCTTTGCTCTTTTTAGCATGAGACGTTCTGCAGCTGTGTAAGGATGTGACCTGCAGCAGGAAACACATAAAACCCTTGATGAAGGGCAGAAGGGAGGAAGAGCAGCGAGAGCAGGATGAGGAAAAGGACGGCAACATCAGAGTGATGAATCCTCCGACCTTGGACTGTCACGTCCGCGTAGCAACAACACAAATTAGGCCTTTCCTCCTCCTCCTCTCTTCAGTTCCCATCTGTCACACTGAACTCAGCCACCTCTGATGGTAACACCAGCCTTTACCTGGAAGTATCAACCATGTTTTTTTATCAAAGCACAGAAACTGACAAAGCTGGGATAGTTTTGTGTTGAGAAAAGGTACACAATCGAAAATACCTAATGCCTCAATATTTCATGTTGTCTGCCGTGATGAAAGGATACTACAGTTTAAGTCCACTGAATTGGAGCGTGAGGTTTTAAGTTGCAGTGATGCTGTAACTCGATGCTTTTGTATGTGAATAAAACAGCTATTCTGAGACTCCGGTCACCACACAGCTGCATGTGGTGTCTGACCGTGACGCATCACTACTGCCTGCCAGCCTCCCACACCGTTCCCTCGGCAGCTGCGTGACCTCCGACCTCCCCATCGGTGAAATACAGCAGAAACACTTCCTGTCTGGAAAACGAGCCGGCCGCCGGAGTCCTGACCTGACATCCTGTGGCTGAAGCATTCAGACCAAAGTGCCAGGATGTTTCAGACACATCACAACATGCAGAAGGTGGATACAGTTAAGAGGGAGCAAACACTGCAGGGAAAGATGGAGCCACAGAGACACAGAGAGAGAGTTCCCCTGCAGTATCAGACTCTGCAGTTAGGGGGCAGACTGGGTCCAGATACACAGAAGCAAAGAGCTCCAGTGCTGCAGCATTGATTTTAAAACATCTTATTCAGCTTAAAAGTCCCAAATAAAGTTCAGTCCCAGACTTGGATCCAGCTCTCTTTCCTTAATGCTTTCTGTGACTTCTTAGTCTCTTAACTTTTCTGGTTTTATAAGCAACCGGAGCTACAGGAAGGAGATTTTCCCAGCATCGAAGCGAGTGAGAATGATTAAACTGCTGTGTAGTGTTCATTATAAGATGAGAAGATAGTCGGTCAAACATTTACACACATGCACAGTTTAGCTCCATCAAGACGAATGGATTTGGCATGGCCGGGTCAAACACGCATAAGCAATCAACCTCAGACTGTTGGTTGTTCAGGCATGGCTAATCGCACAGCGAGGGGCTGGACATCGTGATCAGCGGACCTGATCGAGGCTTCGCTGACGAGCCAGTTAACGGTGCAGCAGAAATTGTATCAGACAAGGATGAGACTTTTAAATATGAGTCATTTCTGTTACATATTTGTTTAAATCAAGTGAATCCTCGAGGGAACACATTTCCAGGAATAAGTGGGTAACTTTTCTGGGCAGTTTGGCAGACACCACGTCCACTCTATTCCTCACTGTGAGCTCTCCGTGCGATGATGAACACATTAAAAGCTCCCGTTGCTCGAACCGCTGACAGTGAAGTAAGTTATGTTATGACAGAAGAACTAAGTGGATCACTACACCTGCTCCAGAGAGCAGACAGAGCCAGGACTCAGACACACAGACAACGATACCCCGACATGCCATTAAGAGATTAAAGGAGAGGAGACGAGGGGAGAGGAGGAGGCCTGTGCCCCCAAATACAAGAGTGGATTAGCAGGAGTTGACTTGAGGATACGCACACATATATAGACACAAAATACAGAGCCCCAGCTAATTACTTAGGAGATGTTAATACCAGTGATGAAAAGCGGGAAGATGACCCATCTGGAGACAGACTTGAGGTCAGCTTGGAGCTTTTGTTTCCCACTGCTTCGACTGGTTGCTCAAAGAGATGATATTTCTCTAACAACAGCTCTAATCTGTGTTCATTAAACATTAAACAGAGGTCGACTGTGTGAAAACAAGTCACATTTACGGTCGCTCTCACCACGTAAACAGTCATCAAACAGCATTCAAAGCTGTTTTCTAGTGAGCCGCGTTGCAGAGGGAGGAAGCAGTGACAGAGAAATAATAGAGATGAGGAAAAACTCTTCGGGCTAGTCATTTTAAATGTTGGGAGTCAAAGTGGGTCACGCTGCCCCGCTGCTGCAGCTGAGTCCAGTCATGTCAAAAGAGAAGCTGTGCCTCTGTTAGCCTCAATTCCTGCTTTGTGAAATTAAATCACTTGGCTGAGAAAACAGCAGAAGTTTGTGAGCCCACAGAAACGCACGCACAGCAGTGGCAAAGCTTTTGTTTTCAGGAAACAAAGCCTAATTACCCCTGTCCTCTCTCTCACCCTGCAAGAATGAAAAGTGAGGAAGAAAGACAAAGAGTTAACATCTCTGCTTTATTCCATCTGGGTGTCTCCATTTACTTAGGCATTCCACATTACATAAAGATGCCTTATACTTTGAGATGTTACAGCGCAACAACAGCTGTGAATACTCACAAGTGCTTTTGAATGCTACTATACTACTTGTTATTGTTTTGATTGAGTTACCCATAGCATCGAAAGTAACATACTGTGCATTTGCATACAGATCAGAGGTCTCCCGGTGACCAAAGTGAAGGAACTTCTGGGGAAATTTGATCCCAAATCCAACAAAAAAACAAACAAAACTGTATTGGTCAGAGATATCAGATCCAACCCGTTGCACGTCTGAGAGAAGAAAGCTAAGAGTTAAAGACCCACTCACAACACACCATTCTAGCCAATCTTACTATATATTATGCTCAAAGAGCAGCTCCACTCATGTTTTAAGACATAAAATGCTCTGCTTGAAATAATAAATTGTGTCTGATGTGGTTTTTTTTCTGCAAAATTCTCCCGAGGCATCTCCTCCTTCTCCCTCATTTAAAACTTCCCAATCTGCACAGGCCCCGCCCACGATGTGCTACGTTTTTCCTTTCGTAAAATTACAGCTGAAAACAAAACACGTCTCTGCCAATGTTAAGCGGCAACATGTTGAAACTTAGCTAGCTTGAAATGTAGTAGTAACGTTAACGTTAGTAGTCAGTAGTGAGTTTGCAAAAATTACACTGACTGTTGCAACTGGCTCGCGCATCGCCGAAGTGGTTGCCGTAGGTTGCACATAATGATATGCATCTTTATTAACGGGATTGGCTCCTTAGGTTTGTGACATCACAAACCTGCCAATCTGAAAACGTGTTGTTCAGCCTGTCCTTGGTACACTGCAGTTTAAAAGCAGCCATAGAGACGCCTGCTTATGTTGTCCCTGATATGTCTTGGAGCACATGAAGAACACCACATGGAGATGTTCACAAGGTCAAACACTTGATTTTCACTGGAGGGGATCTTTAATAGTGTTTAAATGGGTGAAGTGAAAACACTGCAAAGACCTCTAATAGAGATCATGGTATAGTTTGACCCTCCTATATTCAATGACATTTATTAAATGGAAGTGTTTGTTTTAGTTCCAAGTAAACAGGTGAGGTGAGAGTTAAGTTATGCAATATATACTTCACAATAAAGATAAGAAGAAATATCGCCCCCATGGTTAAAGAAAACAAACACTGACTGTTAACAGGACAATGTCAAAGTCACATGCTTTAAACCACCACATTGCTGTCGTGCTCCTTGTCATAACTAATTTATTTAATGATGGATGATGAAGTTTGGTTTCATCTGAATGCTGCATAAACACACCACGCCTGGTTGGAGGCAGGAAACAACCATGACCTCTGTGACCTGACCCCGACGCTCCCTCACTCTGAGCCATCAGGCTCAACAGCAGCATGAAAACAGCGGTGTTGACCTCTAGAGCATTAACTGCCCGGTCAGAGCCCTCCTCAGGGTAAAGGGCAAAGGTCATGTTGGTGTGTGTGTGTTGACATCAGCGCGAGGAGGTCACTTAGGTAATCTTATCCTGCGATTTGAAGACACACTTCTCAAGTTGTCACCCTGAAATCGCTGCTTAAATTTGATCCAACAGAAAATCTAAGCAAACAAATGTTTCCCTGATACGTCACAGAAACTAGGAGGAGAAAAAGAGGAAGGAGAGTGTAAGAGCAGTCACCCAGAATGGCACAGGGAAGCTCTGCATTAATGGATGGTGGGAAAGGAGGGAGGGGATGGACTTAGAAAGAGAGAGGGAGAAAGAGCGATGGATTTATGACCCCGTGAGAAACAGAAGCTTCATCCAAACTCTTTTAGTTTTCAGGCCTTCATTAAACACAAGTTAATGGGCAGGAGAGGGAAGGACACAGAGAGCAGAAGAAAGAGACAAAAAAGGACTTGAGGATGAATGAGAGAGGAGAAAAGTTTTATTTTAATTGAGATGGATTGACACTAAAGGACAGCAAATGGGGCAAAAGGCAGTTGAGGTGAGGGTTACATGTGAGTGCACAAGAGGGGGAGATAAGGAAGAGATAAAAGTTCAAAGCGCAAGAGGAACAACAGCATGAGATAAATGAGAGATGAAAGTGAAAGAATAACAACATGTCGAGACGAGGGAAACAGCAATTAGGAGAAGAAGACATAAAAAAAAGAACACAGAATTTCCAATGAAGCTGTGTTGCATAACTTTAGGAACATAGAGACGTCCTCCGTTCCTGTTTTCTTGAATTTTTAGTACCAGACATTTGGTTCAGAGTAATATTGAAATAAATTTGTCTAGTCGGCATTGACCATAAACTGTATATAAGAAGAGGATGTAGCCTCTTGGTTTGTAAAAGTACGGCAATGGGGAAGTGACAAAAAGCTGCATTCCAGACCAGCAGGAGGCGACTCGACAGTTTGCAAAAAGGAATAGAGAAAAGAAATCGGCTTGTTTCAAGACTTCCTCATAATTGTGGTGCAAATAAATCATGGTAAGTTCGAGGTGTTGCTACCTGTTATTGACCATTTGCAACCTCTCAACCAGGATAGATGCGCTGCAATGTGTATCCGCTCTCATCCAAATATGGTCACTTCTGGTTCCAATAAAACAAGATGCTGACGGCCAAAATGCCAAACTCAAGGCTTTAAAATGAAAGTCCACAGAGCAATGTGTCGAAGTGGGGTCTAAGTGTTTACTACTTGGAGCGGCTGTGACTTATTGGTAGAGTCTCTTAACTGGAAGGTTGCTGGTTCGATCCCTGACTGCTACAGTCACATGTCGAAGTGTCCTTGGGCAAGACAATGAACCCCAAATAGCTCCTGAAGGCGTCGCCATCGGTTATGAATGTGTATCGATCTGATTGGAGATTGGCACTTGACATGACATGTAGTGTAAAAGCGCTTGGAGTGGTCGGCTATATAAGTCAGTTTACCAGTTACTTAAATAAAGCCTCTGCATGTCAATATATCCACCCATCAATCCAATCCATTATCTACACTGCTTATCCTGTTCAGGGTTGCGAGTGGCTGGAGCCTACCACAGCTGTCATTGGGCGAGAGGCGGGGTTACACCCTGGACTGATCGCCAGTCAAAAACAGAGAAAATGAGGTGGTGACTCAGAGAGAGCTGACCTCCACTCAGGCCATTAGTCTAGTCTTGTATAATATGCAAGCAAACTGGATGTGCGTTTAACTGCTGTTTGTGAGTCTGATCTGAATCCGCTCCAACATTTAATAGGAGCCTCCTTTAGTCCGAACTACATCCTTTAAAAAGGAACACGAATAACTGGCCAGTACTTTTCTTATAACTGCTCGTAAAGAGACAAATGGCACCTAAAACATAACCTCCTTAAAGGAGGCAATTAGCAGCTACTAAGGCTAAAAGTGCTATTTTATAGCTGTGTGATTGAGTGATTGGCTCAAATTCACTGACTTTTCCTGCCTGGAGTGCACCTCTGAGGGCACAGAGCCCCAAACCCTGGCTGTGTTAAGGCCCAGCTTTGCTTCACATGTACAGGGCAGAGAATGAATGCGTGATGGTAAAGAGGGTAAGGAGGAGGTGTGTTTGTGTGAGCCGGGGAGAAAGAGCCAGACATGTATAGGGTCGTGAGAGAGAGACGAAGATGAAGAGGAAGAAAAACACTTAGACGATGAGGTCAGTGGATGGGAAAAGACGAGGCCGGGAGCGAGAGAGGCAGTGAAAGGCGCAGGGGCGAAGAATGTGAAGAGTGTACACAAATACAGGGGACCCCAACACATAACCACAGTAACCAGGCCCTTAATTTTAACCCCAGCTGTTCTCGTTACCATGGACACCTCTCAATTAGCAGCCTCACCCCTCCCATCCTCTGGCCTTTCATTGAGCCACTTGACCTGAGCTCCTGAAAAAGCCGTAATTATCAGGCTGTCGCTGCTGCCATGACGTCAACATTTACATTCAGGGTGCTCAAAGGTCTCGGCACCAAAGGCCTCTTTTTATTTAGCTTTCTTTTTCTTTACCTGACAGCTCAAGATGACACATGCCCACTCAGAGATTCAGTCATTTTTTGTCCATGTTTGTTTGACTAGAATGCAGGAAGCACTATTTTTACAGCACTTGAACACAACGCTAGATCTAAGCAATAAATATCAACATGTCTGGTATAAATGGCCCAAACTTTCATATATTTATAGAGCTTTTTTTTTAAAAATGTGATGCATTAAAAAGTGGACGTATACGATTTTTTCGGATTGTATTTAATATGGAAAACACATATAAACTGTTAAAATGAAGACTAAAGCCAGAGATGCATAAATAATGATTGACTCATAAGTTATAAATCTTTTGTTGGTTAGACCGTTTAACTGTTTTCCATTATTTAATGAAGTAAATAATAAAACAAAAGATGAACTTTTTAAAGCTACTATAAGGCTTTTGGCGCCCCCTGTGGACAAAGAAGTATCTATTATCTCTTTGCTGATCTTGTCCTGTACATGTGTAAGTTGTGTTTTCTGGTGAAAAATCTTCTCCTGCTTTCTTGTATCATTTAAACACGTCACTAATCTTTGCCGTGAAAAATGTAAACAAAGGCTGTTTCGCCAACGTGCTGTCAATCTCCTTGTCGGACACCTACCCCGCAGGCATTAAAAATATCCACAAAGAAACAATCAATCCTGTCACTATTGGTCTTGCTTACGTTTGGAGGTCATAAAGATGCATCGTTATTAATTTCAGTCTGTTTTATAACCACCAAAAAACTCCTCACAGGAGCTTTAAATCATCTTTTTTTGGCATTTTTTGCTTTTATTGGACATTTTGATTGTAAAGAGACAGACAAGAAACTAGGGGGGAGAGAGAGAGGGATATGACATGAAACAAATTACCTTATAAGACACTGTAGATACTGTAAGGACATATACATAGCTTGATGTATAGGCCATGAGTAATGACATATCCTGTATAGCTTCTTTACTGGATGTAACCTCTAATAAATCCTACATGTGTGTCAGCAGGTCTGCCTTTGATTCAGTCTGATGTCTTCATGGGTTTGCTGGTAAAACCGTCCTGAGAGCAGCTTGTTAAATGTATCAGGTTCCCTCTGTGAGCTATAAAACATCCCTCTCACTCATGGAAGAACTTTTGCTTTACGAGTTCTAACACTTGTGTGTCCGTACAAAACAGCACTATGTGTGTTGTACACAGGCAGGTGTGAGTCTGCGTGTGGAAGCCAGGCTGTTTCACAGTCACTGGAGCTGTCAGGGAGCCAGTTAAGGCTCATGTGTGTAATAGAGAGTGTAATTGAGAGACTATTGTGTTTGTGTGTGAATCTGAGTGATGAAAAGGCAGAGCGAGAGCCAAAGACCACCGAGGCCGACCATAAAGCATGAGGAGAGGGGAGGACTGATCGTACATCACAGAGGAAGCCTCTCTCTCTGTTCTCCACCACCTTTTTCATTGTGTTCACACTCTGTAATCACGCACACATACCATCACACACACACGCATATACCACAGCTCTCTTCACTATGAGGCGGAGCAGGAAATGAACGAGCGTATCTCGGTTAGCCCTGAGGCAGCGGGGATGAAAATTGTGCCCGACGGGCAAAACAACTTGGAAAGTGATCAATGGCAGCGTTAATTGCTCCACATTGCACAGGTTCATTAGAAAGTCAGGTATGTTAAGACTTAGTCCTGTTACATCGAGGGACAGTAATCCTTTTTTAATGAGCTCATAGGGAGATGAGTTCAAGACCGGCATGGGAGCATTCGGTGGAAAAGTGGGGTTCAGTTATTGGGCACGTAACAGACAGAGGGGTGAGGTGGGTGAGGAGAGCTAAGGTGTGAGATGAGGGAATGAAAAACAGAAGACAGGAGGTCAGACGACTGTGGGAAAAGGAAGAAGGGTAGGATGAAAGAAGAAGACCTGAACCCCAAAGAGAAACGAGATCAAGTCGACTTTTAAGATAAAAACTAAATTCCACAGGATCATTGTCCGCCGCGTTCCGTGTGCGCTGCGGCCCCCAGAGCTCATCGTGCCCACTCTAGGCTTCCTCGTGTTTCCACAGCATTGCCGCGTCCCAGAAGCGTCTCTCCGCTCAGCTCCGCTAAATATACGCGCCAAGTCAATTTTTGACGGAGGCCACTTCAAGAATGCATCAAGCTGAACAGATCGTTCAAAACTGGAAGTCAGACACGAAAACAGCATAGAGCGTCCGGTCATTTCAAAATAAAAGACTCCCGTTTTTATATCCTGTCAGCTTATCAACATTATGTCATAACCGGTGGCTCGGTTACTATGGTTATTCTACGCCATGGAAGACGAGAAGTTTATCTCGGATGTGCAAACTGAACTGTTTGTGTGTTGCGCTGTTTTAACATCGATGTTATCGCGTGATTTTGCAATTCCCACGCGACAATGCAGTTCTCTCGTGATCTTGTGAATCCAACTGCTTGGGCCAGCGCTCCGCTTCCCTGCGGCCAAGAAACGCCTTCTGTGGGGTAGGGCGCGTGCCGTCTGACGGACCAGAACTGCAGCACACACGGAAAGAGGCACACGGATCCTGTGTGCATTAGAAATGTAACCATTTTATGTGTATTTTTATGATATGAAACTGACTGTTTAAAGAAACTATTTTTTCCGAAAACAAAACAAGACAGTATTCTTTTTAATAGGAGCTAAATATTCACAGTTTTCTGTCTGTGTTAAGATGAAATGATCTGTGTTCACAGAACTGACTTGGCGGCAGAGATTCCATTAAGGTGTCAGAGAAGAGAGAGGAAGATTTAATAGCAGAGGAGAGCTGACTCTATCGATGAGCTGAGAGATCTGCACCTGCTGTTAGTGTCTCTATTGACTGCTGGCTTCCCCCTCTGGGCTTCAACAACACAACTACTGTACAGTGGACCGAAGACCTTCGATAAACACTTTGAATAAACATGACGACACCTTTAAAAGACTAACAGGGATCGAAGCAGTCAGTCTGTGAGAGTGAGATTAATGTGAATAAAAGAAACACACAGCTGGTGCAGGCATGAAGCTGAAATGATCATATGCAGAGTCAAGTCAACAATAATGATGTACAGATGCACGCAGTTATTTACCTATATCCACACACACAACCACAAACAAAAGCTCGCTCCATACACACACACACACCCTACACAAACACAGCCTATGTAAACTCTGTAAAGATTATCTGCTTGTCCATAACCAAACAAACACACAGAGGATGAAGAGAAATCCCCATGTCCCATTTCCAGTGTCGATGCCGCCCTGGCAGCATCGCAGCATGTTTCTCGAACTTCAAAGCTCTTAAAATAAATCCAAATAAAACCGTTTCATTCTGGAAATAAACCTGAGGGCCGAAGCAACGATGGCAGACAAGGTTTGGATTCTTCCAGGCGGTAAGACAGAACGTCATCAAATAAACAGCCCGTTTTCTCTGCTCGGCGCACACACGGATACCTAAAGCTGACAGGGTGTGAATTACGGACGTCAGAGCAGACGGCTCCGTCTCACACAGAGATAACACTACATTTCCCACGCTGCCCCCCTGTCTCCAGGAAGTGGAACCAGTAGAGCTCTTCAAGGTGGAGCCTGCGGGGCCTGACGGAGCCTGGGGACAACAGGAAGCAAACAGGAAGCAGACGCAGATCCTTCCCATGACACGGAGAGACACCAGCGGAGTTCTGAGCCTCTGTGATGGTTATAAGTTTAAACATTTGTCTTAAACCAAAACATAATCTAAGACATTTCTATATCCTGACAGACCTCAAGGAACATAATATTTGAATGTGAATCATGAGAGATGTTAAAATATCCCAGCTGTGTCATTACAATTAGGATTTTAGCTCTGACAACTGAGTTGGCAGATAAGCTGAGTAATACTTCCCCTCGGGGTCCCTGAGAAAACAAGGATACCAATTTATTCAAATATTACAGTTTTATAAGCTTTAA
Organism: Semicossyphus pulcher; assembly: GCF_022749685.1. NCBI lineage: Eukaryota > Metazoa > Chordata > Actinopteri > Labriformes > Labridae > Semicossyphus > Semicossyphus pulcher. The sequence goes on from NW_027211726.1 coordinate 6,671,663, forward strand.
CAAGCAACGATTATGCTTCTGTCCCAATCAGTGACCCGAGAGTCACAAATCTGGATCCAGGCCATCAGAGAAAACAGATCGTTCCTGCACCTAAATCTGTCTACTTTAAACGGTTTTCTTTGTAACACTAGTTTAGAATTGTCTGTTTAAATAACGACTTCCTGAACACAGACAGCATCCAATTACCATTTCATTTAATGGCAGTCAAATCATTTTGGCCCTCAGACGTCCACCGGTTGTTTTAGGCTCAGGATCTAAAAATAAACCCTCATCTATTCCGCCTCTCGTTTCTGATTCCAGCTGTCGTAAATCATTAACACGACAAACTGTTGTGACGAGCAAAAGTGAGTCTTATCAAGAAGTTCACTGACTGACGGTCCACTCACTGAGGGCAGGATCAAAAGAAGCTGCTGTTGTTCAGACAGAAATCACAGCACATTAGTAAAATGACCCGCTAAATATTAGACCGTTCATTTAGGGAATACAAAGTTTATCTTATGCCTCAAAGCTTTGACCTACAGCTGCTTTACGTCATTATGTGTAAGATCATCTGACACTTGTGCTGCTAAGATGCATGTATCCTCAAAATCAAATCAAATATTGAGCCATAACAGCACTTAAATGTCCCTGTGAGTGGCTGGAGAACAGACAGGTGGTCAGTACTGGCTGGAAACTTTGTTAAAGCTGGTTAAAGATATAATCAGCAAGATTTTCATGTAAATAAATGTCTGTTAAGTCGCTATCTATCGCTGAATGAGGTAACACACTGGTGATTGAGCCTATGGACCACTGATGAAAGCCTTTGCATTTGCAGTATATATTATTTTCATGGACTGGGTGTCTGTGGCGACTTAGTGACGCGTTTTTCATCAGCCAGCAGTGGTTGGTCTGCCAGAGAGGGTAGGCGGAGCTAAGCGGCTGCTTTTCCGGTCTCTGCAAGTGTTGCGAGTAAACAGTAATCTACTATGGCTGAACAAACAAAGAAAAGACGGATGACTACAGATACAACTTCAAAAATAAGTGAAAATCCAAAGAAGAAGAAACAAACTCGATGCTCAGATGAAGCAAACAGTCTGAAAAGGAAAGCGACCATCAGCCAGGAAAATCAAGAGTTTCAACTGTAACAAAGGGAGCCAACCATGGACGTCTGGGACGTATACGCCTGCAATTGCCTTATATTACCATAAGGTGTCGCCAAATAGAACAAAACTTTCGAGATTACAACAAAAGTAACAGGTCAATGTAAAGGGCCCTGCAGTGAAGCAGGACAAAGGATGGCCGCAGAGAATCGAACTTAAAAATAAAATCCAGCCTCTGCTAATTCAGGGAAGCAAACTGTATGTAAACACAATCACTGCCGACAAGAGACCCAAAGAGAATCGCTGACCTATGCAACACTTCCCAAAAGCATCTGAATCAGGGAAAAAAAGACAACACAATGAGGCAGCAGTCAACCTAAAAACCTTATTTACTCCAGGCTCCTGAGCTAATGAAATTTCCATCCTTAATCAGTGGAACAATTTGACCCCTGAGCTAGAATATTAGAGTTGGACACAAACATGTAAACTGTGAGCCACAGCGATGCCAGCAAACAGCACGGCGAGAGAACAACCTGAGAGTCACGAGTGCCACAGTGAACCGTGCAGCAGTGCTGTGACATTTCCAGTCACTCTCCATTGTGTCTTGACCTTTAAGTCCTCCATCGTGGCAGCGCTCCGGGGGATTTCAGGCAATGAATGAACAACAGGTGAAAGTAGGAAGTGTTGATGGAGTCCTGGTAAACTAAGGAACATTGTTCTCTCACGTCGAGTCTCGAAGTGGAAAAACACCAGAATCAAGCTTCAGTCGAACAGGGCAAAAAAAGAAAAAGGTAATGTAGTTCAAAGACAAGAGGAGAAAGTTTAACTGGAAAGTGGATGTCAGGGATGTAGCTTTACTTAGGCTTGAGGAATAGTTTGACACTTAAAAGGGCCAGTTTGCCTATCATGCTATTACGGGGAGCTAATGTCATTATGGTAGGAAAAAATGCAATTCGGCTCTGTGCCTCTGGAGGACGCTATCCGCTCCTCCAATGCGCCCTGGAAAACCTTCGCCAGACTACGTAAAACGTGAAATGTAGACTGCAGACCTGAAGACTTTTTAGACGATTCCACCGGAATATTCTCGTCGTATTTTAGATTCTGTACCGCTCTGAGCCATCGCCTGCAGCAAAACAGTAGTATTTCACTCCAGCGTCTCTCGCTGGGCCGTTCCTTTCAGAGGGAGGGGCGCAAGGCATGCTGGGAGTTGTAGGAATGTAGAATGGGCGAAACCACGAGCTGTTTGTACAACGCCAATTTCAAATATTATTGCTTCTATCGATTACAGAGAACACCGGCTTTGACTGACAGTGGCTTTTTCCAGGTGAATTGCTCCTTTAAGGCAAACTCATTCACTTCTCTTGAGAGTTAAATGTGAAGATCTGTCGACTCTCACATCTTTCAGGTAAATATGGAGCAACAGACAGCACCTTCGCTGAGCTCAGCAAACAGATTGGAAACAGCCTGCATCTGGAAATAACAAAATCTGCCTACCAGCTCATTTTGGGTCCCTGACTTACATTTTTAATTTCTATTTATTTTGTGTAATTTGAAAACAAATCTATGTGCAAAAATTACAGGTTGTGGTTTCACAGAGGGTTAGCCTGGGTGGCCTTTCCTCCCAGACACTAATCTTTATGCTAAGCACAGCTACCCAGGGCATGGCTGTAGTTTCACTTTACATTGCACAAACTGAAGTGAGGGGCATCTATTTTCTCTTCTCACTCTGTGTCTCCTTTAAAGAACAACACTGCTGTGCTACTTCATCTTCCTCCCCTCTGCTCCTCCTCTCCTTTTCCACCTCGGCCTTCTCCCCGCCTTGTCCCCCCGCTTACACCCACAGTCACACCGTCACACAGCTTGTATCTATACCACCCCAACGCTGTAATTACATGCACAAAATGTGCTCTATCCTGTGTGATTATAGCCCACACAGTCAGTCAGGAGGAGAGGTGGCGGTTAGAGACTCAAAGCTGGAAGGATAGAGCATGTAAGTTATGGGGGAGAGAGGTGGTGTTAAAGTGTGAACAAAATGTACAACAGCCACATGAGGGAGCAACAAAACCCCATGAATGCCTCCTTTGATAAAAACCTGAGAGATGTGAATATGTTGAGCTACATCTCTTTTAATCTGAAGGCTAACACTAAAACAGATCAGTTATGGAGGGTGCTACAGCTCTACAGCAGCATCATGCAGGGGCTCTGAGTGTGACTCAAATGTACTTGCACAGGTCTCCACTTCAGCGCTCTCAGTGAGGCGTCTGTGGGGCCCCACCCAGCTGACCTGCAGCTGATAAACACGCAAAAACGCTTATCACCCTCAACACATCTGGGTGCTGCTACTGGAAACATGACAGAGCGCGGGTGTTTGCGACATCGGGGAAACACGGTGACCAAGAATTTAAAGACAACAGCGAGTAAAACCTCCAACCTGCTTCTGGCCTGGTAAAGCTGTTGTTACCAGCTTTGAGGCGCAGTGTCTGATTTTGTGAGAGGCTCTCGGCTAAAGGGGGAAATTATCGTGATATTAAATCAAGCAAAGCAGAGGAGATGTACGCTCGTATGCTCTGGCAGTATTATCACAACACATCACTTATCTACAGCTGAACCTGACATTTCATCATGTCATTCGTCATGTTCGTAGAAGTGAGAAAAATAAGCCTTAAATAGCAACTAAAATCACATGGAAGTGCAAAAAATCTTAAAATTAGAAGTCGAAGAAGAGAAAAACTTTGCACATCTGTTTCATAGGACAAATCCGTCAAACATGCAAGTAAACTCCAGCTCATTGTCCAACAGGAAAAACCTGATGATGGTCGACCACCGAAACGTTGCATGCAAATAAATGTATTTCTGTGAGTTGGACAATGTGCGGGAGTTTACTTGCACAGTTTCTGACAGTTACAAATAGTTTAGTAGTAGTAGGTTTATGCTGCACAAACCTGGAGGACAGTTTAATGGGAATAAGAAAATAAGGACAGTTTAAGTTTATCTGTTTTAAAGATAATGTTAGAAAAACCTCAATCTTTTGTATGCTTCTGCACTGACACCTCTCCTCCATTTATCTTCCTGATATAACTTCACTCAGCCACTATAATAACCTCCCTTAAGCTAGACGTTATTATCATTAGAGCGGCTTTATTCATTCAGAAGTATTCCTCTAATTGTCATTCAGGTCACATCTACTGAAAGCTATTGTAAAGGACGGCTAATCAAGTGTCACTGGTTGATGGATATGATTGGATGACTGGGTGTGTGACTGCTGCTTCTTTAGCATTAACACGCATGAGAACAGGTGTGTTAGTGTCACATAAAGGATCTGCCTCATCTCCCAACGTCACCTTTAAATCTGTCACGATGATTGATGGTTAATGCGACCTTAAACACCTGATAACACATAATGTTCCACAGGTCTGACAGCACTTCCATATTATTGCCTTACAGCAAGCTTACTCTTCCTCTAATGTAAGACACAATAAGGTTGCTATATTTTTCTATTATTTTCACCTTCATTTATCCAGGTGAGTCCCACTGATTTTAAGGCTACGATGTTACTTGTAAGTTAAATAAATGTATTACTTTAACCCTCTTCAGTTTGTTAATCACCCCCGCCTGCGGCACCATGAGAGAGGTGAAAGGCTATACGTGTGCTGTCCTTTCAGGTTAAGCTGCAGCTACTACAGAGACTCTTCCTCCGACTAATTCTGGCACCTGGGCCGGTCTGATATCGGCGAGGAAACAAACAGCCTCCAGACGTTTATGTAACCTGATCAACGGGCTTTCAAGTTCAAACGGGCAACGTGTTGGCTGGCAACGCGAAACAACGTAAAGGATCTAATGAACGGTTAAGTAACAGTTTGTCCTTTTACAATCAAATATTCGGGAAGTCTGGATTTATTGTAAAAAGTTTGATTTCACAGGTTAATGTAAGTTATAAAAATCTGAGGTGAAATGGTTCTTTAGAGCTCACAGTGACTAAAGGGTTTTAGTTACTCTAATACAAGTTGTGGCTTGTGGTCAAGCTCCGTAACTGTGAAATCCGACTGACTTTTGGAGCTTTAAGCCAACACTAAGTCAGATTTAATTACCTAATAATAATTGAAAGAGACATTCGACGCGGCTTGGCCTCCCCGACCACAAACACATGGTCCCAGAAAGACCGTGTCTTAAATAATGGTTTCAAAAAGCTGACTCAGACATACAATGAGAGTTTTGGAGACGTTGGAGCCTCCAGCAGGGTACGGTGGCTTCACCTCTACAGTCTGGGAAAGACATTAGTCGTAAGAGGAGCATTGAAGCTAAGATAATATTATTCCTGCATGAATGACTTCATATAAAACACAGAACGCAGCCGACAGATGATCCACACAAACCACAGAGTGCTGTCAGACACAGAGAGCGGGCAGATTTGAGTGATTTCAGACTATAGGGTGTTGTGGTTACACATTGGATCAGATGCAGGCGGTAACCACTCAGACCAGCAGTCAGCTTTGACCGATTATTTAGGAGGAAGTCTGAAATGAGCTCATTCAGGCCGTTTGGGGAAATCACCTTTAAATGCTGCCGGCCTCAGAAAGAGGTGGCAGACGAGGTCCATGATGTGTGAGTGGGAGGTGAGTGTTTGGCTGTGTGTGTTCCTCCTGTGTCTTTGTGTGTGTGTGTGTGTGTGTGTGTGTAGGAGGGCTTAAACCCGGGCCGACATAGGAGCTGATGAAGTGATCAAAATGTTTTAAAATATTTAGAAAGCAAAATGCCAAACATGCTGGTTCAAGAGTCTAAAAAGTGTGAATATTTGCTTCTTTTCTCTGTATACATCATGATTAATTGATCTTGTTTTTGTTGTAGACTGTCAGCGGAACAAAGATGCAATCGTAAAGGGCCAGTTCGCCGATTTTCAACCTCAGTCCTATCATGCTATTACGGGGAGCTCATGCCATTATGGCACAGTGGGCCCGGGAAAACCTGGCCAGGGAGCTCGCTAAACTACACTTCCTCAGTCCAGGACGCCACCTCCGATGTCATGCCTTGTTCAAAATCGTCAGGTTTGAAATGTAGACTGCAGACCTGAAGATGTTTTAGACAATCCCAAGGTAAATTCTATTTTAGATTCTTTATCGCTCTGACCCGTTGCCTGCAGCGAAAACACTAGTATTTCACTCCAGCGTCTCTCACTGGGCCGTTCTTGCAGAGGCAAGGCATGCTGGGTGTTGTAGGAATGTAGAATGGGCAAAACCACGAGCTGTTAGTACAACTTTCTCCACAGCTATGGCACCAATTTCAAATACATTTGCTTCTATCGATTTCAAAGAACACCAGCTTTGACTCACAGTGGCTTCTTCCAGGTGAACTGCTTCTCTAAGACTTCCCCGAGTGCACTGGAAACCATTGTTCTATTTTTATCTGAGATTTTATGTTCAAAACAATGAAGTGAAATCTTACAAATCTACCTGCCGTTAATGAAAATCATTTGTAGTTACAGCCCAAAGGCACGCATAAAATAACAGTTTAGTGTGTTTATGCAACAGGAAGAAAGACATAACGTTTGGTTGTAGACAAAACACGTATCCACGTCCATGCTGCATGTGGTGCCTCATTGTGTAACAGCGTGGGTTTGTTGTTAGGGATTGTCACTGAGCAGGGTTAGCCTTGTGGATTAAAATGTCTGTGGGGAACGGGAGAAGTCAAGGCTAAGTGACCCACATTAACTTTTCAGACACACACACACACAGTGGTCTTACACCCACTCACACTGGCTTCATCTACCTGCTGTGCCGCTCTTGATCGTCTCCAGAAACATTTGCTCATCAGCCAGCTGTCCCGCCCTGCCTCACAGGTGCACCCCACCATCCAAACAGGCTAATTACTCTACACACTTTGCACTCGACGTCTGAATCGTCCAAACACACTCGTCCCCTCCCTAGAAACACACACATGTACAGACACCTCCCCTCTCATTAAGGTGATTCTCACAGCACGGCACGGCATCGCTTCAGTCGCCACGATCACGTCAGACGTTTGGCAAACATGTTTTCAGACCTCGAGATGTTTTGCATAAAGACGCAGCCAATAAGGAATCTGTATAATCCACACATTCATCCCAGCAAAGTTAATCCAAAACAACTTTACATGACTTTGTGGGCAAAAGACCAACTCATGACAGCGGAGACAACAATGGAGCTAATGTTAAGATCACTACAAAGTCAAAAACACTCATATGACTGGATTAATATAAACTGAGGCACACGACAGCTTACTGTTCGCACCGTTCTCCCCGCCTGGGAGCGGCCGAGCTGAAACAAAGCTCTCTTGTATGTGACTGTGAGGATGGCCGAGGGTTCAGTCCCCTCCCAGAGACACACTCCTGCGTGGACTCAAATAGCCTCTTGTCAGTCACCTGAATCACATGGCTGCCGAATTACACTCCAGAAAGGGAAACATTGACCGTATGTTTTCGGTTAACTTGAGTCAGGCTGTTTGGAATTCACCGAAATAGAAACAAAAGAGGAAGAAAAAAAAACATTAAGGAAGAAAAGGCCCAAACTTTTCTACTACAGACACCTTCCCCTTTAAATGTGTGGGTGTATTGTACTCAAACTAAAATATCTTATTTATTTGCACAAGTTAACGTCAGTGTATGAGTCAGTAAGGGAGGAATGATCCAAAGCAGGACTTTGTCACAGTGGCTATAAGCAGTAAGGGGAACACAGAGCCGCAAAGGAAACACGCACATAACATGCAAATACACACTCCTTAGTGCGTGACGTAGTGTAAACACACATCTATGTATACACACCATCTTCCCCATTCATAAAGTCAAAGAATAAATTTAATAACAGTGTTTAAGGATTAATTACACATTTGATTAATTGATTAGTCTATAAAATGCTTAAGAATTGTGTAAATAAACATTCAGAAGTAGTTCATAGATTGAAGGAGACACTTCACACATCTCGTTTGGACCAATCAACAGTCCAAAACAAAAACAAACATTTATAATGATATAAAAGCCGACCAGTGACTTACTGACATTTTTCTTCTACAGGGCAGCAACTAATAATTGTTTTCATCGCTTATTCATCTGTCAATCATTTTCTTGATTTATTGATTATATGGTTGGTCTATACTCGTGGTTTTTTTAACTAGTGGGTCCCGGAGCTGTTTTCACTGGATCGCAGAAGTGTGCTTGGAAAAAAAAAAGGTGTGGTAAAAAGTCGATGCTGCGCTTTTAGTTTGAAGGGCATGGCTTTCCTATGCCGTGCCTGCAGTAGTAGTACATTCTTGAAACTTCATGAGACGTATAGTAGTTTTAGTTTTTAGTTCATGTCTGTTGGAAAAAGGCTGCTAACTGAATGAAATTTAGAGGAACCATTTTCTTGTTGACATACTGTGATATGTCATTCCATCTCAGGTCCAAACTGCACCATTTTTCATCAAATACATTTAAGCGGTTGGAAAATTTGTGGGTGGCGATTTGTCATCATGGAGGTGGTGGTGGGTCCTGAGGCTAGACCAGGTGAGAACCACTGGTGTATACAATAACAGAAATATGTGAGCAATGTCGATAAGTGTTCCCAAAAGCCTTAAATGACGTCATCAAGTCCTGTTTGTTCACAACCCAAATATATTCAGGTAACAGTCACAGAGGAGAAAGAAAACCAGAACATATTTAGGTCATATTTACAAATGTTTATAAGACATTTTAGGACCTGGAACCAAAGAAGTTAAATGTTTTTATTTAGAAAATTACTCAAATAAATGAATCACTTACAAAAAGAGCTGTGATAGTTAATCAACAAGTTTTTAACAATCAAATAACCGTCATCGTTCTAGTGATTGACTCAGCGGTTATTCAGGAGTGTTTAAAGGCAGGAAACAGAGGGATTTTATTCCTTACTCCTTAGTTCATGAACCTGAAAACACAACCCTGCTGTTAGCACGGGGGTCAGTGACACACATCTGGTCAGAAACCTCAGAGAGAGAAGAAAAGAGGGAAAGCCCAAACACGCAGGTAAACACTGCAGCTCGCGTCATGTGAGCGCAGTGAACAGGTAGGGAGAGTGACGCCGTATGAGAGATAAGATTAGAAGTTGACAGCCACTCCGCCTTAAACAAACTATGACCAAACTCCTCCGAAAGCCACGGCTTCAAACCATTCACACACGCTCTCTTTCTCTGTCACACAAATATTCCTCACACCATTAGTCTCCGCTGGCAGCTGACGGCAGATAAACACAGTCGGGCACAATGGGCGGCCCAGAGAAGAGCACTCGTATCTAAGCATGGTCGCAGGGCTCTCGCTGAGGTTAAGGGCACTAAAGAGGAGAGAGGAGGGGATACAGATGGAACTAAACAAAAAGGAGAAACAATATTCAAGCCAATTACACCTTTAAAAGTTTATCCCGATTCCTGGGAAGATTAAACGTTTTGTACAATCTAAATCGGATTAATCCAATTTGAAAACTTCACAACTCTTCGTTTGAAATCCTTCCTTTTAGCCTCCACTACCTGCTGATGCAACACGTCAAATCACAAAAGTGGCTTAATGCCTTTGCAGGGAAGTTTGTACCTAAGCTCGTGCGATCCAGTGTTCAATAAATTAATTACATTTGTGATCATCGCAGTCCCCCGCTGGCTTCAAAAGTGGTTAAGAAGGTTAAACTCACGCACAGGGGTTAAAGGAGATTGTAGGTGATTCTAACCCAGCCTGACACCTACTGCTGTAAGGCCTGAGACGCAGCAGCTGCTGGGGGGTCTGTGCCACATAATATCACCGAACCACAAGTAGCAGCAGGTGTGGCCATGGCCATAAAAAACTACAGACAAAAGACTGAGAGGGAAGCAGCTTTAAATGTGAATGTAGCCTTGACAGTGGGACAACTGCAGAGAGGCGCTCAATCTGAGAGAAGCGTTGTTGAGGAGCACGGACAAAAGGTTTCATGTTCTTAACATCTCTTACAGGAGCGGGCGGCGTGCTATGATACGGGTTCAGCTGCTTTGTGTGTCCACGTTTTAATCATCTTGTTACATTAAGTGCATCAAGCCGTCCACCTCGACTCGCTGCGTGTGCACCTTCTCATTTATGCTAAAACAATGCACTTTGCATAACGAGTGAAGGCAGGTGAAAAGCAGGCAGCGCCGCAAATGCAAGACGGACGGATGCAGCAGCTGTTTGTTAAAGAGAGTCAAAGGGCCCGTTTGCCAATTTTCAACCTCAGTCCTATCATGCTATTACGAGCTAATGCCATTATGGTAGGAAAAAAATGCAACTGCGCTCTATGCCTGGAGGACGATCAATGTCTCAATGAAAACGGTATTTCACTCCAGCGTCTCTCGCTGGGCCGTTCCTTTCAGAGGGAGGGGCGCAATGCATGCTGGGTGTTGTAGGAATGTAGAATGGGCGAAACCACAAGCTGTTTGTACAACTTTCTCCACAGCTATGGCGCCAATTTCAAATATTACTGCTCCTATCGTTTACAGAGAACACCAGCTTTGACTGTTTTTTTCCAGGGGCGAACTGCTCCTTTAAACTATAAAGCAAAGGAATACAGTAAGTAGACAGCTTTCCCTTAAAGGTGCCCTCCAGCTTTCCTGTAACAGATGTAGAAGTGAACCCTAAAAAGAAACTGACCAACACTGTCCTTATGATTAAAGAGACAGATATGGAAGGACGCCATAACTGTGCATGTAAGTAGACTGCTGTAAATCCAGGTTGAGAGCTTTAATGTCAAAGCCAAGAGTACGTGAAACACAACAAGAAACATCAGCAACAACAGCAGAAGTATCCCACAATGCAATGCTGTTATAAAGACAACATCTACAACATTATAAATGACCAAGGTGCTTCAAATGCTTTAAAGTAATTGTCCTTCACTTTGCTCGGCCTGTGGTGTCTACAGTACGCAGTTTTGGATGCAGCCCATGACAAAGGTTAAACCAGTGCTTCCAAGTTGCAAACATCTTACCTAAAAACTAAATCCTTAAGTTTCTTAAGCAGCTGTTGTTAAATTTGGAGCTAATGGCCCGCAGACAGAGTTGGCTGTGAAAGAGGATAAGCTCTCAATCATGTCTGAAACTCTGCTAATACTTCAGCAAGAGGCAATTGATTCGATAATAGCCTTTACTTCAGCAAATATGTTACTACACGAAATCTGGTGCCACAATGACAAAACATAATTGAGCAATTATGAGGAAATAATCATAAATTGCAGTGTTGTTACCATCCATCGTCTAGCCTCACTCTGCTATTTCTTCTGGGGGTTTCACTCTATATCCAGTGTGTCTGCAGAACTCAGGTTGTGAAAATGACTGGAACACCTAAAACACTCTGTCCATACAACATGTGTGAGGATGTAAAACCTATTCAGAGTATAAAAAGAATAAATATTTCAAAAGGAACTTGGCTCGTGCTCGGTTTCTGCTACGCTCGGCTAACTGCTGTGATAACAGCTGCTGAAACGAAGCATCCGTCCCTGCTCCTGCACGTCACCCGACACCTCGACAAACCACCCTGCTGTTGTCTTTTCTCTCTTCTGTGTGTGTTTCATGCACATGTCAGATTTCTTGCATGTACCTATGAGGATCAAGAGCAGGGATGCGTCTTGCCCAGTGACACCACAACCCACGCTAATATAAGCAATTAACAACATTTGACACTTAGCTGCTGATGTTAATTAAGAGCTTCGAGCGAACAGGTAAAAGAGTGTTCATAATGCATTACGAGAGATGGCAGGCACCCGTGTGTTTAAGCTGATATGAAAGGGGTCAGCTTGTCCTTCTACTGACCCACATGTTATCTGGACGCGGTTCAGAAGCTGAGTGTGTAAACAGACAGAAGCACACAGGAAAGTACAGAGCCTGGCCACACAACAACTTCCTCCCATAAAAGTTATGCACAATATAAAGCACGTGTTTCATCAGAAGCCACAAAACGTAGTAAAGACTGCCTCATCTGTGGACTTTGTGAGACACTCGTCAGTCTTTCTAGTTGCACAAGTATCCCTGAAAAAGCAGGTATGACATCTATCTAAGGCCCAACCCACAGTTCACGCTGATTCACAGCACTGGTGAGCAATCCCCTCGTGCATGTCACTCCTCGAGCAATAACACAAGATAACATACTGCTCCCATTAGATCATTATAACCACATGATAGCTTCAATAAAACATGCAACATCAATAAAAGACGCCATAAAAGTCTCTAATTGTTGTTTTTATCATCTCACAGGCTTAACAGTGGCTTTTAAATGGCAGCTGACAGAGTTGAAGTGGACACCGACCTCTTTTCTCCTCCAGATCCAGGAGGAACTGTCGGTAAGCTGCCATGGAGCTCATCTCTCCCTCCCAGAGTAAAGACAGAAAGAGAGAAGGCAGAGAGGGGCAGGGAGTAACTACAATACGGATAAATGATTAAAAAAAAGCTGAGGGTAAGTACAGGAAACTGGTGGTAAAAAGGAGGCGGAGAGTGAAACTCTAAGGAAATTTATATTAGTGAGGTGTTAAGAAAAGTTGAGTGAAAACAGAACAGAAACGAGAAAGAGGAGAAGAAGAGGAGGGGGGAGAGCGTGGAGGCAGCAGTTGATCTGTACGGCCCGGAGGATCCACGCTGTCAAAGAAGAGTCATCCTTAATCACGGAGATAATCCCTCATCTCCTACTCGCTTGTTTTCTTCTTCTAACACTCTCGTTTTCTCTGTGCCGAGCGCGCGCGCGTGTGTGTGTCGGTGGTTGCGGCAGCTCCAAGTGTGGCAGTGTGTGTGTGTTAGCAGCTCTAAGCCGGATAGAGGAACTGGACTTTGACCACAAGGCGGGTGATGTCACTGCCGGAGCCAGAAGCATGTGTTTCACTTGCGACGAGAGGGTGTGTGTGTGTGTGTGTGTGTGTGTGTGTGTGTGTGTGTGTGTGTGTGTGTGTGTGTGTGTGAAGGAAATAAGAAAAAAAAGTGGGCGTGTTTTCATCGCTCAGCTGTGCTTTTTTTTTCTTTTCCAAAGCCGCGTGGTATGTCGAAGCAGGAGTTTATGCATGAATGTTTGACTGTCACACATTTGTCACTCAGGCAGCTTCTCTTTGCCTTCTTCATGTGTGACTTTGAGCTGCCTGCTGGACGCACACACTGCAGCAGATCAGACGAGAAGAGGCCTCTCCAACACGCACTGTCCTCTCTTTCTCTAAATCTACAGCTGCGTCTTCCTCTCCTCATCAGCTCGTGCACGTGTTCCTCCTCTGATGTCAGTATTCTGGCTGACAGTACGCCTTTGCAATCGACAATTTAATCATCATGAGACTTCTGCAGCGGCTTAATATCAGATCAAATAGATAAGTACACCTATTATGTATAGAAGGTATCTAGTGGTGGTGTAGGGATGCATATCCGATATTATCCAACCCTTTTTGCCGATTTCAATACACGATATATTAGACACATGTTTTTCTCCATCTAATTGCAGAGAACATCAAGTCTCCCCTGTAGTGGAATTGATGTCATGCCTACTCTTATTGTAGTGGCCAAAAACTGTCATACAGCAGACATCCTGCACCCTCCTTCATGCTTGACGGAAGAAGCGTGGTGCAGGCAGTGCACGTGCACACTCGCTCCGCTGCATTACGTCCAGCTTTTAAGGGAATCATCGAGCATTTAGGCAAAATTAAAACAGAAATATCAGCAGAAAAATGACATACACGACCAGTCAAAAGTTTGGACGCACTTTCCCATTCACTTGTATGAGAAAATGCGTCCAAACTTTTGACTGGTAGTGTATCTGCTGATACCGATATGTCATTTTCAAGCCATAATCGGCAAATACCGATAACGCGCCGATAATATCATCCCTAGCTAGACAGAAACGGGCAAAACAAGTTGCTCCTCCATGTTTGGTGGTAACCAGGGTGACGAGTGGAGCCCCATCTGATTGTTTGCCTGAAAAAAGCAGCTGTGCTGAAAAGTTCACCTTTCTGAAAAGTTCAGAGATTTTCAACTCGAAGCGCTCGGAGCGGCCGCACAAAAAAGGCGGAGCGCTCTTAAAAAAGGAGCTGGGTGCAGCGTTTCCTCTCTGGGCGGCTGCATGTGGCTGCATACGCTCTGTCCTCACTGGGAACAACTGAAAAAAGACGCTGGCGCTCAGAAACAGGCCCTATGTGGACACAGGGCCTTATTCTACAATTTCTTCACCTATAAATAAACTTAGTGCAAAAATTTGAATATTTAAATGCTCTCTTGGTTTGTTATGATTCTTCAGGTGGTAAAAGAGGTTGGTTATGTTTCATGTTGACTGGTTATAACCGTGTCAGACTTTTCATATTCAAATGTAACATTTGTTACGCTCCCTCTGTCTGTATCAGCTCTGTCCTCTCTCTTGTATTCTACCTGAAGCAAAGATGAACACAACTTTGTAAATAATTACCTGCTTTAAACATGTCACAGAGACACACAACACAACTACACACACAACACACAGAACAGAGGGCAGATTAGGCCACATGAGGTCTAGCACCATGGCAACCAGCAGGTTGGCTCCAGATACTTGTAATGACTTCCTTCATCTCAGGGCGTCAGAGCCGCTTGTGAGAAATGTAAGAGTAAATGTGGAAGGAGGGCAGTGACAGCGAATGTGTCTCTCCATATAATAAGCGTGCTTTCATCAGGAGTCTAATGATGGTGAAGGGTTTGGAGACTAAAACAGACTGCTGCTGGAGTTACATCAGGAAACTGTGGCTAAAATCTGAGAGAAGAGAAGCTGGGTGTTTCCGACCTGTACCAGCGTCTCAGCTTGAGGTGGTTCATGAGAGACAGAAACTGATAAACAGGAAATCGACTAAAAGTATTTGCCAGCTAAGCAACCAAGATGAATCATGTAGGGCTGTCTCTATGATGACACGACATCTGCTGCTCTTCATCATCCCATCACATTTTTAAATACAGTAAACTGAAGTGTATTCATAGCTGAATCATTTAAATGACTTGATGATTAAAAAACTGCAAATTTAACTTAAATGAAAACTATAAAATCTTTAACAATATTACTTAAAGTTATAATCTCAGTTTCGTTCTCTTTGGCGGCACCTGTGGTGATAAACAGTAATTGCAGGAGCACACTTCCCAGATATCCAGACAGTGCTGCATGTGTGACGTCCACGGTCGGCTCCGGTTGTAACTCTTGATTTTCCTGGCTGACGGTCGCTTTCCTTTTCAGACTGTTTGCTTCATCTGAGCGTCGAGTTTGTTTCTGTTTCTTTGGATTTTCTCTTATTTTTGAAGTTGTATCTGTCATCATCCATCTTTTCTTTGTTTGTTCAGCCATAGTAGATTACTGTTTACTCGCAAAGCAGCCGCTTAGCTCCGCCTACCCTCTCTGGCAGACCAACCACTGCTGGCTGATGGAAAACATGTCTCTAACTGGGCGCCACAGACACCCAGTCTGCAATACTGCAGATGCGAAGGCTTTCATCAGTGGGCCATAGGCTCAGTCACCATTGTGTTACCTCATTCGGCGACTTAACTTAAGATTTATTTAGATGAAAATCTTTGAGATTATCACTTTCACACTAATTCAGTCTTAAAACAAATAAAAGCAGGATGTACAACTTTTCCCCTGAGGCTTATTATTTATATATCATCTAAACCATCTCTGCTGTTTACTGGCTCTTAAATATAGTTTTAAAATGACCCAGGAGCGCCGGTTTAGCTCACTGGTTGAATCATGCGTCCCACATACAGAGGCTACAGTCCTCGATGCGGCTGCCCAGGCTTCCGCCGTTAGCTCCTCACTCTCTCCTCCCCTGTTTCCCACACTGTCCACCGTCCTCTCTCTCAATAAAGGCATCTGATTTCTCTCAGTTCTGCACAGTTGGGAATTAATCTTCAATGCATTCAATCCATGCATTCTTCTTCCATTCTATTCTATTATATAAAGCTGCAGTTTTGTGTTCAACATAAAATGATTAGAGCAGATCTGAAACGCTACATAAATACAAACTGTGACGGGAATCAACGTGTTGTTATGGAAGGTCGCTTTCCTCGAAGTGAAGCTCTCAAATTTCAGTTGTTCCTATTTTATCTCTCCCTCTCTCTCGCTCTTTGTCACAGACATAACAAACACGGTTTCACACCCAAACACAGCCTGGCACACATTCAAACATGTCTCAGTCAGTGCTGGTACAAAAACACCCAGAAATGCAGAAGAAGAGGCCAGGAGAGCTTACAGCATCTCTGTTTAACAGGAGAGCAATTACCGATCAATAGGATGACAGATACATCGCGTGTGTGTGAGTGTGTGTGTGATTTCTAGGGGGGGTTGAGATGACCTCAGATAATGACTTGACCCACAAAGTTCAAAGGGCGATGGCTGCCAATTTGCCTCCATTAATTTGCTTCCTCACGCGCCAATGACATCGTAGAGGAAAGAAAAACACCCAGGGGGATTCAACGGACACAAACGCAATCAGTTTCTTGTTGTCTCACTGCACGAATCAATATGAAAACAGCTTCTATATAAAAGCTACTGCATCGTATGAAAACATCTTCCACACACACACCTCAAAAATCCTCCGAAGACAAAGAAGGTGAAGTTCAAAGCCGACACGCTCGGCTCAAAAACTCTTTAAGTAGAGAAATCCTGAAATGTTGAAAAGTGTTCAGCGATCCTGAACGCTCCCCTGGGACTCTCCTCTTTCACATGACCCTGTCAACAGCAGCCCGCTTCATCAAAGGCAGAACTGGACACACGGACTGAACACACACAGAGACACACACACACACACACTCTTCTCCTCAGGCCGCGCCACAGGACGGTGGTGGCGAGTGGTAACCAAAGTGACGTAGCACTAGCTGCTGTGTGTTTATGCACCTTTTCACACACGTTCCTCTGCATTTAAAACGGTCAGGGCCTAGCAACACGCTGTAAACTGGTCCAGAGGTGGTAACGGTTTACTCTCAAACAACTAAAACAAACTGTCCACCACACACTTGTTGCGGTTTCTCAGTCAAATATTTGCCACACACCATCCAGACTGGAGAAACACAACTGCGGAGGTACAGGGAAAATCCCTGTTGTCCATTAAAATCACACAGAAGTAAATGTGTCCACTCAAGACGACAGAAATTCTCGCTTCTAAATCAAAAGATAGACCCATGGAAAATGAGGACAATAGCAACAGGGACACAGATTTTTACAGAGGAAATAAAGAAGGACATGTGGCCTCAACACGCCAAACAGCCAAAGGTTTCAGCAAAGAAGAATGCAGTGAGAGGAAGATGTATTTACCTTTGTTGGAGGAATTCAGTGGACACAGCAGCAGCAACATGGAAGAGAAAAAAGAAAAAGAGAGTCTGGTTAGATTATCTGGTTACACTGTAAGTACAGGAACACAGGAAAAAAGCATACAAATAAACTCAGACATACACATGTAATAAAGTCAGCTTGACGTCAAGGTTGAGGTAATTATGTAACTATAACAGAGATGGGGAGCTACTTGTCGAAGAGGAAAGGCAGTCAGTTATTAGAGGATCCAATCATTGCTAAATGCTAAGTTCTGCCCCTACAAAGTAAAAGTCACTGGTGCGTCATAGTAAAGTTATTTATGTCAAAGTTATCTCAACTCAAGTTCCACCTAAGAGCTATTAACTAGCTTCCACTGACAAAATATATACACAAGCAACACGGAGCATGTGCGATAAATGTTAAACACAAGCTGTGTCCCAATCCAGGGGCTGCAGCCTTCGAAGGAGGCGGTCTACGGAGGAGGCGGCGTTCATAGCCAGCGTAGACTGTAAAAGTAAAGGTTTACGGAGGATTTCCTGTTTGCGTCACCAGCTGTTCCCGCACCTTACCCTTGCGCCACCAAACGCCGCTCCTGCCGCTTAGCAACCGGTAGCTAGCGGGCTAACTAGCTAGTATAACTAACGTAACCTAACTATTGGTTTAAAGATAAACATTTGTTACAAGGGTCCTTTCGATTTTTTTTTATATGTGTAACACTAGCTATCTGATTGAAGTTAAAACCAAAACACATTTAAAGTTTATATGCGACACAATCAGCCTTCAAACATGACCTTCGAAGGCTGCAGCTCCTGGATTGGGACACGGCTACAAACTCTCACTAGCTGGTTAATGTTGTCAGGTTTGTGGTTAAAATAAATGGATACAGACGGGTTCTGTACCCAGCCTCAGTCTCTCTGTGCTGTTTAGTATTCAGCAGCTCTCTGCTATAGGAGAAAGTCTGGGAGCCGATACATAAGGTCTATTACAGCACCTGAATCGAAATTGATTATCTGTGTGAGTTTTGTATGTGTATCTGCTGTGTATAGTTTAAGTTAATGTGTGTAAATATGTGTGTGTCGTTATTATTTTCCTGTGTGCATGCATGTTGTGTTAGGCTCTCTCTTTCTTCCGTCTCTGCAGCTGAAGTGAAACCACGTGCAGCTCCAATCAGGCTGTTCAGTCAGCTCTGTCTGGAGGCTGATGAGGCGCACACACACAAACACACACACACACTCCAAACGATGTGAGACAAGTCGCTCCTGAGTCTGTAAGATGAATGACTCTCACCCAACGCAGCACATTAAAAAACGCAGCAATGTAGCAACTAATAGAGTCAATGTTATATGTACTGTGACTGTGTGAGCTGCAACCAATCAGCTTTCAGTGTTTGAACTTCTTAAAAAAACAACGTTAAAAACAAAAGCATGATTTTTTTAAGGGTTGTATTAATACTTTGAAGACATTTGACACATACGCTACAACCTCCATATAAACCCTTAAAAAAGAAAGTATCATAGATGGTATTACACAATTATTATTATTCATATTATTTTCAGTTACAATGACCTTTGAAAGAATTAAAACAGAAGGGTTGTTCTAGTTTAACAAGAGCTCTATAAGCCCATAAAGGCAGAGTGTTGATGAGCAGATGCACATCAATGGTGTGATGACCGTCAAAGCAGTGTAGCGCTGCACATATTCTTGAGAGCACTCAGCTCATACTCATGGTAACACCAAATGTCATGGAGCTTTTTCTTCCCACATATTTCTGGGTCTGTGTTTTCTTTCTGTCTAACTCAGGAGGAGTTGCAGCAGCAGGAGGACAAACATCAGTGTTTGATGTGCTCTGAGAAACACAAATTGGCTCTCTGGGGGAGGTGAAGTCTCAATCTAAGTATAGTCTCTCTTCTCTCTTTAAAGTGTCCGTGTCTGGCAAGTGGCTTGGATGGAAGTGTAGACAGCGTGACGTGTCGGAGGGTGAGGAGGTGAAACAACTTTGGGCCTCAGGTAGCTGGATGTATACAGAGACGCACACAGGAAACAAAGGAGTATTCATCAGAGGGGGGAACCAAAAATAAGCAACTGGTGGGGTTTGTTCTGAGCGCTGTTACAACAGAGAGAGAGGGAGAAGTAGGAGAGAGAAATAAACAGCTAGTCATGTCAGAAGGTGAAGATTCCAGAATCTCCTACAAAGCTAACCAGCGTTCTTTCTGCTCGACATATCTCATCTCTTCAGAGAATGAAGGGGCCGAGGGGGAGAAGGAGACGCAGATATCTGCAGAGGTCAGCTAGGGCAGAGACAATGTGTTTACAGTAGACGGAAATGAACAGGAGAGAAGGAAGACTCGCGAAACCAAATTTGGAGTTCGGCTGGTTTAGTCAGGATATCTGCAAAGTCAATCCAGACCCTCGATCGTGGCGTGAATTGACTTTTAAAAGGTCAAAATAATGCTATAAAGTTAAAAACATAGACTTAATAATTATATGCAAGGACAGGTGTGACTAATGGGAAGTCAGAAGAGGGACAAAGACAGAATTTGCGTTCTGTAAAGCAGAAATTATGAAGTGTAGAGTATTCACGGTGCAGAGTTTGGTGTATGATAAGAACAAGAATATGAGAGTCCTTGAACACTTCAGTCAGTATTTGTGTTCCTGTTTGTGTCTGCCTGAAAGAAACTACAAACAGAAAGTTGCTCAGGGTCTTGTTGTTCAAAATTAATTGAAAAAAAATAAATATATATATAAATATGTTAGAATCACTGGCAGCAGAATAGTGAGGGGGGACATATAATCACACATATTTATTATGTAAAGGCTGCACTAAATAAACACACACACTCACACACAGGCTCCCTTACAAGCCTGTTGATCTCCTGCAATCTTTTGAGGGTAATTAAGAGGAACTTCTTGCCCTTTCATGTCTGACGCTGAGCCGACTCCCTCTCTTACACTCTCCCTCTCTCTTACGAAGTGTGTGAGAGAGTGTGTGTGTGTGTGTGTGTGTGTGTGTGTGTGTGTTTTCAAGCCATGTCACCTGATTTGTCAAATCATAACAAGCACTGGAGGCCTTTGTTTCACCATGTGTAGTGTTTCTGACTTCTGGTTGAGTTCACATTATTCTCACCTTTTCTTCTTATTTCTGTGACTGACAGCTTACATAATATCTCAGGCCTGTCTGCATGCTGTTGCCCATTCGCCGGTGTAAGATTCAAACTCATATTGAGCCCAGTCAGGAAGGTTGTTATGAAACACTCGCTGTGGGAGAGGCTGCCTGTGTATCATTAATATGCACGCTCTCACGGTGTGCTACGCAGAAAACGTTCCCACTGTTCTGCTGCATCACAGTACATCAGTTCCTTGTTGTAGCACTGACGCAAGATCACGTGTGAGACACATTTTTATTCTTAATTCTCCTCAAAACAAAAATCATAGAAAGACAGAGGTAGCAGAGCGTTATGTGAGAGAAAGAAGGGATTTATTTTCTGCATCTGTGACAGAAGAGATGAAAAGACAGGAAGCAGCGAAGGGATGCAGAGCGAGGTGGAGGACTTACAGGGGAGGGAAATACAGACATAAGCTGTCACAGTGGTGAGGAGGGGTCACAAGGAAGAAATCAGAGCTCGAAATCTCATAACTTCTCATGAGAGTTCACACCGAGTCCTGCCCAAACTAGCTTTTAGAAACACTTTTACTCTCTTTGTTTGCCTTTAAGGTTCTGCAGACTAAACTAATTTTAACATTTGTGTTGTACTTTAATCTTTTCCTGTAATATAATGATATATAATGTAAATGTTTGTGTGCATCTTAAACTCTACTCCCTGATTTTCTCAAATGCCTGTGGAGCCGTGAACACAATGGCAGGGAGGGGCTGGAGGTGAGAGCCATAATAACCCGGACGCTCGCTGCACGCCTCAACACGTCCACCCACAAACCATTACATGAGCGACGACGCGGCAGCAGCTGCACGCTGAAGCAATCTGTGCTCAGAGATGAACTTTGACATTTCATCAGAACGAATGTTTTAGTACTTCTGCTTCTCGTTCTGATTTAGTTAAACTTCTTAGATGCAGCCGTGGGTTGTTTGAATTTATTAACCAATCAGATTGATCAGTGCCAAACTGCCCCAGGCTCTTATACATACAGCACAGGGGCAAAACATCAAGGAGGAACATTTTGTGCCTGGCCGATCACCTGCAGTCAAAGGTTTCCATCATTTTCCTGTAGCTTGTTTCAGGTCAGCTGCCGGCCATTGTTTTTTCTCTAAAACAACAACAGAGGAGACTGGAGGGGAGACAGGAAGAAGGCAGGATGCAATATTTGGCCAGTGAAAGGGTTAATGTAACTGATCCACGTCTTTGCGGTTTAAAGCAACAGCAGTTTGCGAACAGAACAAATAGACTACCAAGCATGAGAAGCAAACCACAAATAACTGAACACATAAATGAGAGAACGCCAAAGAGGCTCAAATATCCACTCAAGCCAAAGAGAAAAAACATGAGGGAAAAGCAGGAAACATAAACTCTTCTGAGGTAACGAAGCTGCTGTCTTCCATCTGACTGCTTACATCCAATGTTAGAATATTAATAACGTTTGATTTCACACTCTAACTGTAAGAATAGCATGGCCATATTGTTGTGAAGTGCGCTGTGTGTGATGCAGCTGTGCAGACAAGCAGACCAGAGGTGGGCGGCAGAACAGAGGTGGCTCTAAAATAAAACCACACACACACACACACACACACACACACACACATGCAGGTCTGAATCAGTGCAGAGCGGGAGAGATGAGAAGGTGGGCGAGAGAGTTAAAATGGAGCTGATAATGTGGACCAGAGACAGAGAGCGGGAATGAATGAGGAGGAGGGCTGAGTGGGAGGGAAAAGCAACGACAGAGGAGATAATGGCATCAGAAGACGGACAGAAGGTTGAAGAAGCGTTTAATAGAAAACAGACGTGTGCAGACGTGTTTCATGTCTGCAGGTATTTAATTGTTACCTGCTCAGAGACAGCGGTGAGAAAAGAGCCCTAACCTGATTCTAAGCATTATTATAGTACTTAATTTAATCAGACTAGGACTGCATATTAAAATGAAATATTACCAAAATCCCAATGTAGCCAAGAGCCACATCCAAAGCACAGTAATTGCAATTTCTTGATAAAGGTAAAATGTGTGCGAGAACAGCTCGATCATGAAGTACCACAGTGCTAAAGGACTAATCTTCTTCTCTATGTACGAACATGTTTGATCGGTAAGGACCCCAACAAATGTCACAACTTCCTGTGTAAGTAAAACACATGCAAAGAAAGATCACTCCCACTAAACACTTGTTAAATGGCTAATAATATATGTGCTTAAAGTCGAGGTGAATCATTCAGTCATTATAATCCTTTAAATCACATCCCAAGTAATATTGTGCATCTATTTGACAATACAGAAAATCCATATCTTCGTATTCTTATATCAAAATCTGATCATTTTTTCTTCTGGTAAAACTAAATTTCACGCGTGCTTACTTAAGTTAGCACCAACCAATTTCAACCAATCAATCTGACACATTTAGCCGCAGAGCACCAAGGACGCTCGGTCAGTTAGCTAGCTACTGCGCTGTGGAGAACGTCTGTCTACGCCCACTTCTCAACGGTCAAATCAAATCCCTCTAATGATACGTCCCGCCTGCACGTCCTGTTTCACTCGGAAACACGTCACGTTACGGAAGCTAGATACTCTCGAAATGCCGTTTCAGCTCGACTTTGATGTTTCACAAAGTCCTCTTTAAATAAATGTATCAAAAAATAAATGATAATAAAATGGCTACTACACACACACACACACTACACTAAACCTACATGCACACATGTTCCAACACCTGTCTGATGTACATAGTTCAGCTGCCCCACTTCAGATTAAATTACACAGCTGTTTGAGAGACTTGGAGACAGAACGGACAAACTTGTCCTTCACACACACGCACGTTAATTTAAACACAATCAGTCACATCTCGATATAGTAGTAAGCCTTTGTGCGTCACAGAACCCATGATGCCGCCTCACATTGTCACGTTCTCCTTTTGATAGTGTTAATAAAGAGCAGCACGTTGCTAATAAGAGACGCGCTATCATCAGTACACTGCACTGGGATGACTCCTTCCACAAGAGTCTAAGTCAGCATTCTGCTAATACCAAGAGTAGTGAGCTAATTAAGAACCCCACTGCACTTAAATGCATTCAATTAAACAGCTTCTTGTATCTAAAGAAACCTGCAGTAACACTTGTATTCCCCCCTGAGAGAGAAACAACCCACTCAAGCATAACTGAGACAGTGATCATGTCTAATGTGAGAAATGACTGTGGTCAAAATGTTGAATTGCTAATTTACCTTTCAGTACACTGAAGTAGTGCTATAAGTTTTGTTGATAAACCTACACTCCTTGGCATTATAATCTGACGAGCTGATCGCACACAGCAGGTCGCGTGTCTGACACAAAGGTACAGTAACAGTAGCCTAAGTGTGCATGAGATTAAACTGCAGTGATGCTGTGTCCTGAGACTCTCCCGTCTCTGGGAGGTCTCGAGCTGTGACAGCCGAGTTATTAAATATTCACACATTCATATTTAGAAGAGACGGGTCCACTTCAAAGGAGCATGGTCAGCATAAAGTGATCGCTGAGGGGAATCATGATGTGCACTTTGATGTTGCATTATGTAAGGTTATGTTTAAAAAAAAAATCAATATGGTTTATGACAGGGAGGGGGGATGTAAGTGATGATGAAGGTGAGGTAAGGTAAACGCCAGCAATATGGGGAAAGAGCTTTTCTACGCAACATGAACTAGAAGTCCAAGAACACTCAGAGTGCCACTGTTTCCTAACAGAGCAGCACATTTGTACTAAAGCTATAAATCCTGTTGTTATAACATTAATGCCTCACAGACTTATCCAGTCATCCATCCATTATCTATACCGCTTGTCCTGTTCGGGGTCGCAGGGGGCTGGAGCCTATCCCAGCTGTCATTGGGCGAGAGGTGGAGTACATCCTGGACTGATCGCCGGTCAATCACAGGGCTAACACACAGAGACAGACAACCTTTCACGCTCACATTCATGGGCAGTTTTAGAGTCACCGATGAACCTAACGAGCACGTCTTTGGACTGCAGAGTACCCGGAGGGAACCCATGCATGCACGGGGAGAACATGCAACTCCACACAGAAAGGCCCATCTTTGTCTGAACCGGGGTTTGAATCAGGAACCTTCTCGCTGTGAGGCGACAGCGCTTTACCACTGCACCACCGAGCAGAACCTTACAGACTTATTTGAAAGCCTAAATGAAAACAAACGCTAGACAAATATTTTCTCATTCATCCAATAATGAATAAAAAACTGTTGCCTGAATAATAAAACCTGTGTGGGCCTACTTTTTCACAGATTTTGTCTGTCACACATCCAGCTATTTATTAGTTACGATCAAAGGAGGCACCAGGGATCTTTACATCAAACAGTTGCAGGAAGAACCTGCTCATAGTAAACAAACTGAAATTGCAAGTGTTTCCTCTTTAGAACAATTCCTCTTTAGTACAGTTATGGAGGTGGTATGGTCTAAACATCACCTTTAATCCGGCTGGGAGGTCAGTGTGACTGCATGTGACGGAATAAACACCAGCTCGATTCACATCATGGAACGAGCCAGGACCGGACAGGAGGCTCAAAACATGACTTCCTAAAGACGCCATCAAGTGTGGTCATGCTTTAAGAGGATTTCTGCAACATGAATACACACACGGAGCCTGCACCGTCACCAAGTGGCCAGCTGTAAGCTCTTCATTTCATTACAGAGTGTAATTAATAAGCACTCGCTTAAAGGCCTGACGAAGCAGCTGGAGCGAACGAAGGCAGGAGGACGCGAGGATTAGAGACGAGGAACAAAAGACAGGATGGACAGGATGGAAGGAGGATTGATTTGATGGTTGTGGAGGAGAGGATGGCAGCTGACCCCAGGGATGAGAATATGTATCATCTATGAAGTCACACTTTGATGAGCCACATTTACAGTAAACGCATGACAGAGGAGAAGCACCAGATTCTGGAGAGCTGTGTGACACTTTTAAACTTGACCTTTTATTTTGAAATATCCTCCCTTTCCTCTCTCCGTCTGTTTTACACCATTTGTCTCTCCTTCCCTAAACTATCGTTTCAAAACCGGCCCAGTCGCACCCAGGAAAGAAAGCCAACATTTTTGTTCCACTGGCCAACATTCAGCCATTCTCACTCTTCCACTGCCAAACGCTGGGCTCTAGAATAGAGGAGAGTAGCTGGCCAAGAAGATAAAGTTACCACCAGCCAATAAGATATCCACATTTGGTAGGTTGTAATCTGCCGCCCTGGTCACACCCTGCAGCAGTGTTTAAATTCAAGTTACAGGATGGTGATAGCATCTCGTCATTCTCAGGCTGGAAGTCCCCTCTGTTAAAAAAGTCTCTGACTTGTCGCCTTAAAAAGCAGCTATTTCCAGAGTGTGAGAACAAAAAGAGACTGTGTCATCATGCAGTTTGATTTAGCAGCTTCCACAGAGCAACTGCAACTACTAACCTTTGCTTCAACCACCACTCTCCTCTCCCACCTTTGTGTTAAAGAAAGCCAGCTGTGTTAGTGGAAAATTAAGAAATATATTTAATGTATCATAAAATGGCCATGGTATGTCATCAGAGATTAAGGAAACATGCTAAGTTGAAATACTGGCTCCTCCGATAGCAATGCCGGTATGTTCTCCTCCTGACATTTCCAATCCAGTGCGGAAAGTCTGTGCGTGTTTGGCCTTCCCACTGCCCATTTCGTCACCCCTGGTTGCCAGATATGAAACAAATTGCTGTAGTCACGTCTTGTGCTCGAGTAGATTCAGTGTCCTCAACCTGGCAACCCGCGTGAGCTTCGTGTTGTACTGGAAGCGTAGCTCTGTTTGGGAAAGGCTGAGTGTGTGAGTGTGGGTGGTGGAGCAAGTGAGTGAGAGAGACAGGATGCGAGTATGTGCGCTTGACTTACGAAAGTGAACGAGGATCGGAGCGGATCGGCGGAGCGCGTTATCGGTAACTGAAAGTAACAGAACGACTGTACAGTAAGGCTGTGTGTGTAATAAAGCCACGTACTCGTCTTGCTTCCCGCTCGCTGCTGTGGGCGTAAAGTGACGGGAGTTAGCCCCGAAGCTAGCGGCAGCTTCGGCCCTGGGGCAGACAGATAAGTCTCCCCTGTGCCTTCTGACCACGGTCGGAACGCTGAAGCAGGAAAGGCTCACATTTGTATCCGTGGAGAAGGGGGCAGGGGGAGACAACGCTCTCCACTATGTTGAATTTGGACTGCAGTACCCTTTTTAGACGCTAACTGTCAATGCTACATATTGCTCCTTTAAGGGGGCAACATGATGCATTTTAAACCTGGTACTCTATATTTAGCTACAGTATATCTCTTTGTTTAATCCAAATCTATTCATATAAAACAATAACATTCATTATATCAGGTCATTCCTCTCTATATGAGTTGGGCGTCAGCAGGCGTCCATACCCTGCAATGTGACAGCAGTCAGACATAAAGCACAACATGTAAATACCGATGTGACTGCACCCTGCGGACCCCCCCGACACACCCTGTAACCGCAAACAGCTGGGGGGTGCGGGGGTGTGTGAGGGTGTCAGCAGGGAGTCAGGCTGTGTATCAGTATGTGGGTTAGTGAAAAGAGGCAGACTGCATTACTTAAAAGCTACAGCTGCCATCTTGCCTATTTGTGGACGCAGAAAAATGGAACAAGCAAAAAAAAAGCACATGCTTCACTGGTGGGCTCAGCTTGATATGAATTCATCACACACTTGCTGCTGTTCAGGGGGCAGTTTTGGATTACATCCTGATTCATCGCTTCCTGTGGTTGGAGATGCCGGCAGCATACTTTACTGAACTGTAAAATGTGTGAATCATCTCGACTAAAGGGGGCGGAACTCAATTTGTAGTGCAAGCCCACTTCCTAATTTGCACTGATAAGCTGTCTGGAGTACACGCTGTCATTTCTCATTTTGGTCAGACCGAGGGAAAAGGTTGTTGAAAGGAGTTGTTTAAGAGCAGACGTACAGAATGTCTGAAGGCTGAGACCTCTGGGAGGAAACCCCCACAGCAGGAATAACCCAGACTGGGTGTGCCAAGAGAGACAGGTGGGCTACAAGAGGGCACAACAACTGGGAAACATATGACATCCATATCACATTCACCTCACACCCTCTTCATCAATCATTCACATCCATCTTTCCCCCTTCACAGCGGCCTTCACTCAGCGCTATCAGACACAGTTTCAGGATGGGCTGAGCATCGTCAGTTGTTCTGGTGGCCTGGTTCCAGGCGGGAGGGAGAATTAAGGCTCGTCATACACCTGTTTAAACCTCTCTCACTTCAGCTCCCCTGTCTGATGTCTTTGGAAATAAGTAAACAGGTTGTCATCATTGATTTAAGCACAAGGAAGCATAGAATGGGAGAAACCACGAGCTGTTTGTACAACCTTAGGGGTAGGGGTATGGAGTCTGAAAGAGCATATGCTACACGGGCCTCCAGCTGTGATCTAAAGTGCTGCAACCATTTGGACCATAAAATGTGTCTTTAGTGCTTCCATTAAAGATACAATTGCAGCGTTTTAAATGGCAATTGCTGTGGTCATATTTATGTGCAGCATCCCGCCGTCCATGTAATTTCTTCACTGTACAGTTTAGAGAATGAACAGTATGCAGCTCCACGCTCGGAGAGGCAGAGGCCACTATTAATATACAGTATGTGGCATACAGGAAATTGTGTTCATATGCGGAGCGCCTCGGGAGCCTTTCAGCCGCTTTGGTTTCATCTTTCAGAGCGTACAAGGAATTCTAGTCTGCCTGGAGACCGAATGAGAGAAAGTCAGCATACATTCGAGCATGTCAGGTGACCTGAAACAGTGACACAGCTACTTATTCCATGCTAATCTAGCATGCTAAAGTTATGTATAAGCACACTGTCAGCGTGCCTGTGAGGCAGACACATTTGTGTAAAGTCATGAGGGAGGGTTTTCACACACTCAGACATAACAAAGACGA
Organism: Semicossyphus pulcher; assembly: GCF_022749685.1. Lineage (NCBI taxonomy): Eukaryota > Metazoa > Chordata > Actinopteri > Labriformes > Labridae > Semicossyphus > Semicossyphus pulcher. Next base: position 6,700,087 of record NW_027211726.1, read on the forward strand.
CTGCTGGAGGAGGAATCTACATGTGGCTGCAAACGGATGGTACAAAAATAGGCCTTTGTTCAACTCCTCGCTCGTCCCCTGCGCCCTTCCTGCGCCCTGCCGCCCTCCTCTGATCTGCTCCTCCCTGTCGCTCCATTTTCTCCGCCTCACTCTTGTTGGTACTCTTTTTCTTATCCATATTTCTCCTCTTCTACTTCACCTACATGCCTCCTTCTTTCCCTACGGCCTCTTTCTAAATGTCAATCAATCTCTTACTCTCTCTATCCCCTCGTTCATAAATCCTCTTTCAGTCTCATCTCTGCACCGCTCTCATCCTCTCCTTTTCCTCTTTCATTCCAGTTGCTCGAGCTATTTCCCCTGGATCACAGAGTTTATTTACAGTACAAGGTAAAGCGATTAGGCAGAATACCTCTGGCAAAGCAGCATTCCTCTACATTACTTTCTCCTCCTGTCAGCAGCTCTCACTACACAAACGTATACACCTCCCAGCATTCCTGCAATAACTCTAATGCACAGCTTTGTCTTCAGGCTGATTAAACACCTTCAGAGGTACAGGTACAGAAGAGGTGTGCTGCAAAACAAAGAGAGGAAAGCACACTGATTCTAAAGAGCTTTGGCACATACCTGGCCTGCTTGCATTCAGTACAGCCAGACTGTTCTTTTCCCAGGTTCAGACACAGTGGAGTGCGTAGAGTGTGCATTATGTAACACTAATTAACTTGCTCTTACGCGGTCTTGATGCCAAGAGTCATTCAGACATCAGTTCGAGTGTTCCCACAGGGTCAAAGTGTATTTAGAGGTCCACGTCGAGGACGGAGGCGCCCTGCAGACTGCATTCAGCAGCAATAGTTGCGAGAAAAGAAAACACATGAATTCACAAGCTTCCTCAGAGCGCATGAATGCATCATTCATCTGGCGGACCTGTCAATCTTGTAATCTCTCACTTTCCGCTGCTATTCCATGAAGATTTTGTCAAAAGGAAGGAAACATACACACAAAAGAAAAACAGGACTGTTATCAGATCATAGTCACCCACTGCAATTAGCCACTTGAGGACAGGACTTCCTCAGGTGAAGCTTATCTTATCAGAAGAGTGCTGACGTAAGCAGGATTAACTTTTTGCCATTTTTCAAGCATCCTTTAATGTCGAAACTCGTCTGGTGCAAACGCTGTTTTAGCCCTCACACTTCAGCAGCAGCAGCAGTGTATCTCTTTTGCAGCACTTTAACTCGACATTCAGCTCTAAAATAAAAACAGCTGAGCTCTGAAGTTTTGCGCGCGCAAAAAACAAACAAGAAGTTATTATATTGTGATTTCCTGTTCGCTCCTGAGGCAAAGAGGCAGGATGGAGAGAGAGATTTCCTTTCCTCCACCAGGGGGCTGAATGCAGAGAGGATGGAAACATAGAAAGAGAAGAGGGGAGGAGAACAGAGATACAGGAAGAGAGTAGGAGGAGAGGGAGAAAATGCAGTAAAGGCTTAAAAGAGAGAGAAAGTGCCAGGGCAGAATAAAGAGGAGTAAAAGAGTAATAAAAGCAAAGTGAGAAGTTATGTGAGAGCCGCCTTGTCTCCTCTGCGTCACAGATAAAGATTTCATTCATTGGCCTCGGACAAACACCACCACTCTGTGCCCTCCTCCTCCCCTCCTCCTCTCCCCTCTGTTCCTTTCTCTTGGCCTTTGTTGCTCTCACCTCCCCATCTTCCCCGCTTTTCTCTCTCCTTCCCTCTCTCTCTTTCGCCCTGCTTTGCCTCCCCTATTGATGTGAACAAAGTGAAAGGGGAAATCGCCTGGTGCAAGGGCTGTGATCTAGCTCTGCTCACACCCACCCACTCCAAAGCGCTCAGAGGGAGCCAGCAGAGAGAGAGAAGAGCCACACTGGAGCCAGAATGCAGACCAGACCAGTCCCCCCCCCCCCCTCCCCTCCCCCCTCTCCTTCAGAGAGCCAATGGGAGTGAAATAATCCCTGCAGCGCCAACCTGCAGACCAGATAAGGTTCTGACTGGCAGAACTGGGTCTCTGGATGAGCCACGGGGTGATGTAAACGGCTCTCGTAACGTCACACTGACCAGTCTCTTGATTCAGAATAAGGGACTGGTGCTCACTCATCCCTGAGACCAGTGGAGCGAGAATACTCCACTGTCAGCAGGGGAAAAAAGACACTCTACTAAAGCCAATGTGTAGAAACGAAGAACTGCTGAAAACCTGACACCAAACTTCTGAATGAATCAGGGAAACATTTTTAGAGGAGCGAGCTCTGCATGTATGTGGGTGTGACAGCAGGATTGCAGGGCGAGCTGAGACAACCTCCCTCAACTTATGTTCAAGCCTCTGATTCATCGAGCTGCCGCTTTGCTGAAACGTCCTCAAGCTCTACACTGAATCTTTACCAGCTGTTCTGCAGCCGAGTCTGACCTCTGACCTCCCCATCAGGCTGCAACAGAAGAGAGGGATCCATAAACAGATTGGAGTTATGTGTTGATATAAATAGTGTCTCTGGTATGCATATAGAAAGGGTGTGTGATGTGCACGCAACGGTAGTAATGGTGTTATCATATATTGAAAGCGGTTGGTTCATGGAGTCACGCTGTCCTGATCTAAAGATGTCAGCAGAGCTTCTCGGGATACGAACAATCCATTACTTCAGCTTAATCTGACAATATAAGGCCTGGCATGTGAACTAAACACAGATAAGTGTCCTGCCAATTTTAACACCGTGGAGCAAATTATCTGGAACAAAGCATTTTTGTTTGAGGACGTAATCACGTCATGAAGTTCGGTGAAATGTCAGTGTAACTTTCAATGCATAGCGCATTAGGTATCATTTTGATACAGGCCTGAAAAGTATGAAGATTTCTATATCAACACATTCTAATCATCATCTCCTTTTCTAGTGTAAGGAAATAGACAGAAGCCCTTTTGCTACTGAAGTACTTGCTGCTTTCTTTATCCCATAATGCCCCTGTTGATCCTACAGAGCTGTGGTGCAGCAGTCAGAGGACGGGAAGGGCAACCCTGATTACAAATAAACCCTTTTCTGTTTTCTCCGACAAAAATAGATCTTGTGTGTATTTCTCTCAAAATAAACCTCCACGCCACAGAACGTGTGGTGTGTCACAGCTGCAGCCTTTACAACAACTGAACACGTAAACAGAGATTTCAAGGCAGCTTTGGTAAAGCTCCTGTAAGACGATTTTGGCGCCCCCTGTGGACAAAGAAGTACCTATTATCTCTTTCCTGATCTTGTCCTGTACATGTGTAAGCTGTGTTTTCTGTTGAAAAATCTTCGCCTGCCTTCTTTTATCATTTAAACACGTCACTAATCGAGAATCTTTGCCGTGAAAAATGTAAACAAAGGCTGTTTCGCCAACGTGCTGTCAATCTCCTCGTATGACACAGACACGCCGCAGCAGTTGCAGGCATTAAAAATATCCACAAAGAAACAATCAATCCTGTCACTATTGGTCTTACATACTTTTGGAGGTCATATAGATGCATCAGGACTCATTTCAGTGTGTTTAATAACCACCAAAAAACTCCTCACAGGAGCTTTAAGTTGTACCCAAAAAGGACAATTCTGTTATCCTGCAGTTTTGTAATTTAGTTTCTGACCAGCAGTGGCGCTACTGAGCACAATGTGGCTCAGCTGTGGGGGGGAAATCCTACAGCATATTACATTCTGTGAGCTTCATATTGAAATTAAGAAAACAATGTTAGAAATGAGTTTTCTTGCAGTGCAAACTGTTCTGGTTACTCAACACCTGCATGACAAGAAGATGATTTCACATTTTAATAAGCTTTTCGAAACATTATTTTATGACAGTAACACTCTCGGAAATGTTCCAGGTTTTTGCATAACGGCTCCATATATTTGAGTTATTTTAAGTTTTTTTTAAAAAAGGCACAACATGGACTAAAGTCATTCTTGTTTAAGACACTATTCTGCTGCAGATGTCTAACCACAATCTGCCAACATACATACGAGACGCTGATTCCCCCCAGGAAGCTTGTAGCCGAGGTGGTTAGCATATCTGCAGCGTTTCATCTTTGTGATCAATCTGGTTACTAAGCGACGGTGTAAACATTAGCTTCTGTGTGTGAGAAAAAAAAAAATCTTTTATTAGTTTTTATTATTATTATTTTATTATAGTTATTAATTTCTTCAGTTAGCAGAGGTGGTCATTATTAACACCACATGTTAACAACTGTTTTATTTCAATGAATAAGAGATCATTTTTACACACAGCTGTAAATTCTCTTCATTTTTTAAACGACTCAAATCAAATGTTTAAAATGTTTAGAGGCTCTTAAAATGTATTGCACAATTAAATGCTATCATGCTAATTAACAATATTTTCTGCTCCCAAAGGGGAAGCCATTACCAATCAGATAGAATGAAGCCAACCACAGAGAGATGCATGGGATGTGTAGATGGAGAACATTTTGGAGGGGAAAAGGGAGGGAGAGAGAGAGAGATGAGTCTGCTGGGAAATACCAGAGAGGAGGCAGTGAGTAATGACTGGGGGAGAAATTCAGAGAGAGCATTATATAATCCTCAAGGAGAGCGAGAGAACTCAAGAGAGGGAAGGTGAGTAACAGAGAGGCTAAATAGATTGCATGTAAACGGTGAAGAGAGAGAGGGAAACTTGTGTGGCACTGACAGCTCATTACAGAAGTGCCGGTTGGCACTTCTGAAACTACAGAGACATCAGGACTTTCCACCATCACCAAGAACAGTAGCACAAAACATACTGAAGTGACACACTGGGCACGCGTTGGTGCACGAAAGCTAAAAAGCCCGAGATAAATATCCAACAGGAGATGCTGAAAAAAGTGACAGAATGCTGGAATTTAATAAAAGAAAAAGCAGCAAAATCTCCAGCGAAGTATTTCAGAGTTTCTCATGGAATGACAGGATTGGGGATACAGTCGTTCATTGAAAATACTGGAAGGATTACATAACGGCAACGGCAATAACAACGGCACACGTAGGCCTACACAAAATAGGAGAGGTGCACCACAATCATTTTTTAATGACTTTTGATCTCTGACAGCAACATTCGTATCAGTCTATCCTCGAGTCCAAGAGGACATTTGTGCGTTCCTGGCGTTCCTGAGATGTCGTGTTCATGACAACGGACGGATGACCCAAAAACATAAAGCATGATGCCTCCAGCCACAGATGTTGCCAGCGCGGAGGCAGAAAACTGAAAGAGCAGCATCAACATCCGTTTCTGGTCAAGTATTTTAAACAAGGAGAACTTTCTGCCCGCCTCCATCAGACCCACTTACTCCGAGTGTGAGCAGCAGATGATGATGATGTTTTGTTTTATACATTTACTTTATTTGACACAAAACAATGGGGCGATATTGTGCTACAAAAAAATCATTCATAGTCATAAAATTTTGAACATTTTCTCGTTGAATTGTTAAAATTTGATTAATCCACCACAGAATGAAGCCCCTTTCATACTGGTCAAAAACACACACTAACACCCGCCTTTTTTGCTTAGTGGGAAAGGTTACAATCGGTATTCAGACCCGGGTCAAATGACTCTGCATTTACTAACCCTGTTTCGGGCGCGTTTGTGATGTCAGACGGTGACGCAGCAGAAAAGAGACCGACAGGAGTATACTTCACTGGCAATGGGAAAAGAGACAATCTATAAGCAGGTCTTCCTGAGTCGGAAAAACCTGAGTTAACGCGCTAAATTCGGTGGGAAAGGGGCATTAGACAATCTCAAAAAACACAGAAGTCAGAAAATTAAAAGACAAAATTCAGAAGTTTGGAAAGAATAAGAAGAAATCTGAAAAGGTTAAAACAGATTTCATCGGGCTCTGTCACAGACGGACAAACAGAGATCAGTTGTCAGCCTCTGTCATGTGAGTTATCTGATGCTTAAAGAGACATTTCCTAAGAACATTTTAAGATGTTATCTCACTCTCCCCGGGGAAGACAGAGAAGTTCAATGACCTCAGTTAAGTGTCGGACAAACCCAAACATTGCCTACATGAAGACCTGGCCTGAGGCAGCATTGTGGGATTGAATGCTATAGTTGGTGTTAAAAAGCAAAATAAGAGGTAATCTCTTGAGTATCTTAAAGCCCCAGTTCTGTGAATGTGTTACCTTCTGTCTCACTGCTCACAGCAGGGCAGTTTGTGTACCTGGAAGGTAAATGTGGAGCAGATATGGAAGCTGGATTTACATGTCGTGTTATCAAATCATTGGACCGGCAGGTAGACAAAGTGAGCAGCTCACACTGCTGAAGATGTCCTCTCAGCTGAACAAGCAGATTGTCAAACAGAGACGTGGCTGTGAACAGACACGCAGCACTTAAACATGCAGTATGTGTGAGTGTGTGTTGTACTTATGGATCCTGGTATGTGCTCTCAGAACACAGACGTGCCCTATCTGTTAGAAAAATGTAAACAGACGTGCCACAACTGGACCTGTGCTCCCGCTGGATGTCTGACTTACTGCTGCAGGTAGAAGCAGGTGGCACCAACACAGTGTAATGATCACTCACTAACACCCACAATTGTACTTGTATAATTCTGAGGACTCTGTCATTGTAACCCTAAAGCTAAAACCAAACAGCCTTATGCTCATAAATATAAAAGTGCCACATCTTTTCTTTAGTTTTAATAACAAATGTGTTGTTATGGTGTCAGTAACTGTTTAAGCGTTACCATGAAATACCACAGAATAAATAGTTATCATTTCTCATTCAGTGACAGCCTGTGGTTTTAAGGTGTTGGTGTTAGCCACAGCTGGCGTGCGACTCTGGGGAAAAAACCCTGACACCTTCACGAAGCCCAAACTGGCAAAGTCGCCTCTCTTACCGAGAGAAACCGCAGAAACTGAAGATGTCACGCGACTAACCGCCTATCGATGCCACTCGAATACACATGAACTGCATCTATGGCTGAATAAACTCTGCAGGCTGCAGGATGTGAGCACCCATTCACCCACAGACTGACCTGATTTCGGAGGAACCAACAAGATGTGCAGACACCCACAATAAAAAAAAAAGGGACAGTCTGTGCTTTCTGCCGCGCTTATTCAATATTCATAACTTTATTTAAAAATATCCACACTTTAAGAAAACGGACGACGACTGCCATCTGGCTCCTGACAAGCAAACAGCAACAGAAGAAATGACCTGCCGATCATTTTAAAAGGAAGGAACCAGATTGTGGAGATCGAACTCAAACGTAAATAGATTTTTACTTTCAATACACTCAGCTCATCCTTTTCCAGTCTGGTGACATTAGCCCTGACTGGTCCTCATGTGACTCTATCTTCCTTTATCTTTTGTGGACAACATGCAAAATTAATCACTCCAGTACAACAGCAAGGCCGACCACTGGTACACCTGATAGCAGCATAAAGCCAGTCGTTTTAACCAGGATACTAACAAATTCTGACATCAGGTTTACAAGGCTTGACTTAAAAAAATGCTTAATATCTGTCGCTAAATGTTTAGAGAAATTTAAAGTAGCTCATTTACAGACTCAGTTTCAGCATCAGTGCAAAGTACACAACGCTCTCCAAAAGTCTTGGGCGTGACGGTGCTGTCATTTTCAAAAAAGTTGCATAATTTAAAAATTTTACTTTAAATTGCATCAAAATTTGCATTGAATACTGTTTTTGTAATTTAGTGAAGAAAGGCCAAACATTTATAGTATCATAGATGAACAGGTGTAGAGCTCAACATGAACACAGGGACCACAGCTCATTCAATATCCTTATAATTAGGGATCGACCGATTATCGGCATTTTGACGCATATCGGCATCTGCCTTTTTTTTTTTTTAAATGTATTTATTTATTTATTTATTTATTTTATCCGACGGCCGATAAGAGTGCAGAGTGCTCACACATGGCGGAGAGGAGAAAAAGTTCATTTCTTTGCAAATTTTATTTAACTTTGTTTTATTTACTTAATAAAACTTCAGGAAGTTATTTATTTATTTATTTAAATTTTCAGTTAACTTTATAAGAGATGCTGCTGACCCTGGGAACTCCCTGCGCTTTTTGTTTGTTTGTTTAATAAACATATGCTTAAAGGCATTTAAACAAAGTTAAGTGTTGGAGTTTGTATTATTCAAAATTCTACTTATAATATTTAATCTCGAGTCAGTTTTAATTGGTATTCTTTGCCTACCAAAGCAATAACAATTCTTCTGTACATGATACCAGGAAAAAGCAGCGTCAGCAGATGTTAAAATTGTGAAAGAGCTGATGACTGACAGACGCTCCCGCCTGCTCCAGCTGCTATAAAGCACAGCTACATCATTATTATGAAAAGAAAACCACGCTTTCCGAGGGAAGACTAGAAAGTGGGTCAAAGCAGGAGAGAATAAAACAGATGTGTATATGTGAATGCATATGTTGTGACGAAGGAGGAACAAAAGACAGGAAGTGGCGGAAAATGGTAAAGAAATGTAAATCAAAAGATAATTGTCCTTCTAGGTAGAGCGTTAAGTAAGATGCACAGCAGTTATAGTTCTACTGCTTTTTTAGTACCATTGACGGAATAATCTGGAATCAGATGATGCTATTTGACTTCATTTAACTGACATGTAAAAGGAAGGGATGCATGTCAGGAGCACAAATGTCAACTCGTCGGGAAAAACCAACACAGGCTTCAGTATGTTGACGTGGGCTCCAGCCAGCAGACAGACGCAGAGCAGGGCCTGTGTGGTAACAACTGGAGTCTCGAAACATTAAGCATAAATGAGAAACAGAAGCAGAGCTTTGGCAGACTTTTTGAGTGCACTGCTCAATTTAAGAGTTCGAAATGTCCTTGCGTTAACAGAAAACTGAGGTATAAGCAATGTTAAGTCCTCAGTCTGAACTCATCCAGGGGATAGTTTGGGGCCATGCCTCTGGTCAAGGTTAAGGTAAGAGGTTCACTGAATGTCCTCACAAGTGTTCTTATAAAACATGTGCATGCAATAGCAAAGTGTGTGTGTCTCTTTTCCCGCCCCAGACTTTGTTCTGCCTCTTTAAGAACGGTAGAAGAAAACAGCCCCTACTTCCGCTCTCCTCCCTTCATCATGTTTGTTATTTCAGGAATGTTCTGCAGCCTCGGTCGCACTCCGTTCTGCTGTGTCACTGCCGGCTTACACACACACACACACACACACACGCAGACAAGCTCCCCATACACTCTCGGGAAGTTGTATGAAAGTAAGTTAGTGTTATGTGAGTGTGTGTAGAGGTGCGTTTACACTAAAATAAACACAAATCATGACCTAATTGTGTGCTCTCTTCAGGGAGAGTGGCTCCTCAAGCTCTACGACACACACACACGCAGACAGAGCAGCCTTCAGCCATAATGTAAAGCAGACGAGTGATAACAGTTGTCTCCTCGGGCCGTAATTCAGCAACAATGAGGGCTGTTAACACGTTTTCTCTCCCTCATCCTGTTTTACTTGTTAGACTAGGAAATAACGTTTTACTCACTATCAAATGCTGTTCAAGGATTTCACTCATGAGCCAAAGTCTCAACCACACTTACATTACAGTGATTTCAATTCATACTTAATTAATGCATCATTCCTTTAGTCAACTGTTATATTTTCTATCCCCCAAGGCGACGTCTTCCTACCGACAGAACCTTTGTTTGTGTTGTCTGCAGAACTAATCCGGCTTAACAAACATTTTTTTTCTTCGCCAGGCCGCAACCAGTCGCGACTCGCTCACCTAAATGTCTGACAAGCTCGCAAATGCCTCGACAAATCTTTCGCCAACAATGTGACAAGTCCAACTGACGGCGTGCGCCGCAAAAATCTAATTTGGAGCGCTATCGCCGGCATTTTTAAGCGTCAAAAATCAATAACGTTTTTCAGGCCTCGGTGCATTCCTTATAAACAATAAACAATGCTGTGGTGGAGATAACTGGGAGCATCTGTCACACCAGTGTTATTGCCATGACTTCTGTTTCCCAGCGACACTTTAACTTTGTGGTGCAGAGAGGATATTGCTTCTCCTCCAACCTCTGGCGTCTGAATGTTTTCTTTTTCACTTTGCCGAATAAAATAGTTCGAGATACATTTTCAATATGTTGACAAAATGCCAAATTCAGCACCTCCAATGTGCACAGAGATGACCTATAATATCCACGACTGCTCCAAATCTCCATCTACCTCCCCCTCTCTCTCCCCTCCCCCTCCTCTGAATCCCCTTCACACCTCTAAGAGCTGGTCGCCATCATCCCTGCCCGACTCCACCCTGTCATCCATCCATACATCCATCCATCCATCCCCCCGAGGAATGTCATTGTCTGACTTAGATTAAAAAAAAAAAAAAAGAGGAGAGGAGGTAGAGTGAGGGAACGTGAGGCTGGGAGTGAGGGAGGGAGGGGTGAGGATTAGCAAAAGAGGGGTGACAGACGGGAAATCCGGGGGACCTGCTAACGTGCAGGAGAGCACCACCCCCCTCCTGCTCTTGTGCTATTATCCCTCCTCTCTGAACGGTGGCATGTTTTGTGATGCTACATAAATATAATAGTGGTAAAAAGATTTAAGACTGAGTAAGCGCTTTGACTTAAATTACCAAACACAGCACATGAGCATCTTTGTGACATGAGCTGATGATGATACCTGAAACGTGCTGAAAAAAAGGGAGAAAAACTCAACGAAGCCGAGATATAACTTTGGCAAACACATAAACTGGACATTAAAGAGGAGATTAAGATTTCAGAGCTGGCTGTCTTGCAGAGCAGAGGTCTCCAGCCTTGCAGGCCGCAGCGCTCTGGAGTGATTATAGAGTGCAAAGACCTTCTGACAGATGGAGCAGGTCACAGCGAGTGCCAGGTCTCTCACACACACACACACACACACACACGCACACACACGCACACACTGACACGCTTTACAACAGCACGAAATGATGTGTGCATTTACATACATAATCACAGACACAGCCATAATGTATATCCTCTACTTATGCATGCAGACACGTAATGTGTATGTGAGCAGGTGGCTGCGTGAAAATCAGGAGACCAAGGGCAAGATGACCAGTGAGCGAGGGCAGTCATAAAGTCAGACTATGAAACGCAGACACACAAAGGTAGCTAGTTTAGATCTGCATCTGATCCTTCAGTTAAGGTTTAAACTTGTCTATGAATCATAAACAGATGTGCAGTGTCCCGCTGTCACCCATCCATCTCAGTGTTTGTCCTGCTAGCTTTCTCAGTCCATCACAAACATTTCCAGGCAAACTGGTTATTCTGAATCCTTAGAAACGATAACTATCACATGTCAGATATCAGCTTCCTAAATCTGGTGTTTAAATGCAAGTGATGCGCAGTATTGTTAGCCCATCACAGTTACAATGGTATATATCAGTGTCAGCTTACAGGCTGTCTACAAAGGACAGCATGTCGTCATGGTGTGGATGTTTATCATTTCAGAGGGAGAAAACACAACAAGTTTCACAAGAGAGCTATGGATAATTAAATCATCCATCCTTACTAACCACATCTTAGCATTCCCCTTAATTAGCCTTTCTTAAACCTGATTTATGCATAAGCTACAGGTTTAGAACTTTCTCTTAGTGTACAAAAAATGTAAAGTTATTGGTTCTTTTTTTCAGTATTGGCTAAGAGAAGAAGACAGTCATCTGTTACTGCTATCGGCTTAAAACTAAAATGGCATTTATTAGGCACCTTGTCTTCCTATTTTGACAGACATGCTGTTGAAATGTAATACAATGCTAGACAGATACAGGGTGTCGGTAATATCCTTCTTGAAATTTGATGATTTTGGATGAACGCTAAAGCCGGACTGAAATGAGCTTTTCCCGCCGCGACCCTTGCATCACCCAACGCCACTCCTGTCGCCTAGCAAAAGGTAGCTAGCAGGCTAACTAGCTAGCATAATGAACGTCACGCAAGTTAACCGATTATTTTTAAAGGTCATTTGTCTCAAGGCCCATATCGTTTATTTAACGTTTGTATCTCTAGCTATTTGAATGAGTTGAAACCAAAAACTTTGACATTTAAAAGTGTGTTCCTTTGTTTGATTTGGCGTGTAATGCATCTCAAGATATGTTGGGCCGCTAAGGATGCACCCGATGGATCCTTCATGGCCCGGGAAAAGGAGGACGCATTTGTCGGCCTTGGAAATGGGACATCCTCTGAGGCGCCGCTGTGACACAATAGACCTTCGAAGGCTGCGGCCCTGGATTGGGACACAGCTTTTATTCGACCAGGGTGGAAGACTAAGCAAAAGATTATTGAAATATTTGAACTAATTGGATGTCAGCTAAAAAAGAAGGCTGTTTTGTGGAAGACAGAAGAGATGGCTGTATTAGCTGAAATGACGGTTAATAATATGAAAGATGTGACTTCCTTGGTGTACTGAAAAAGAGATATATTGGGAGCATGGTGAAACAGCGTTTTTAACTGATTTAAGGCGACGCTCCCGATCAATATCCTGACCAACAAAGCAGAAATCAATATTCTTACATTTTTATTGCTACCAACTCAATTGAATTCCCATTCTTTTCTATCAGAAGAGTTAGCTGTTAGCCTGATGAACCTGACATTATTCAAGCCTCTCACCCGCCGTCTCATCACTTTGACATGCATATTGATCAGACTCCACGAGGCCCTGGAGCAATCAGGTCTGATCTCTGACTTCAAACTGTGCGAGGCACACACACTCAGCAGAATCAATACACGTGTGATCTGATCCTAGCTTGGATGTGAATAGCAAATTACAGCATGGCGTCAACGGGGTCAGCGTGATGATAATGTTCTTCTGCTCGATGCTAACAAAGCGCATAAGAGTTGTATTCATTCTGAACTCCTGCACAGGCTGATGACGAAGCAAATGATGATATACAGGAATGTTTCAGATTGATCTCAACAGGGATGGGTCCCTCACCGGCAGAGCAGCATATTAGCTCACTTTAGTGCTAATGAAGAGAGACAGAAAATGACAACACACACATTCACTGACTCCCCGAGCGATATTCATGCTCATACAGACAGCGCTGCCTGCGGGATGGTAATTTTAGAGTTTCTCAATTAGGCACAAATCCTGTTAAGAGGAGTAGCTGGAGCTGTACGAGATTAACAGCAGCTCTGACTACTGACCTAGTAAAGATAGAGAGGAGGAGGAAATGAGAAAAAGGATGATAAAATGAACAAAATGAAATAGAAACAGCAAGAAAAGACTGATTCATATAAAACACAAGGCCGAGATGATGGTAACCATATATGGAGACTAAAGAATGACTTAAATCATCAAATATGACAAATATGCACAACAGAAACCTGCCTCTGCTCACCGTATTTGGTCTTAGAAACAGTAGCACATGAATGAGCAGAGGGAATGAAACAAAAAGAGAGAGAGAGGGAGTGAAGGATAGAAGCAGGAATGTATCTCATGAGAATGGTATGATAGGGGTTTCATCAAGGACGGATAAAAGTAGGTGGATGAATCAGAAGACAAGAGCACACAGGCGGTACTGTAGAGGGTCAAAGAGGACAGTCAATATTAGCATCACACCACTAACAAAGTCTAAAAAACTGTTGTTCGTGGTCTGTTTGTAATGCTACTGCAGTAACTGTTTGGATTCTTTGACTATTTAATTAATATATATACACAATATATAAATAAACAAACTCAAATCCCTTTAAGTGAGTCTGTTTAGCCAAGATTTAAGAGAGGCCTTCCTCCCTGTCACCAAGTTGTTATCGACCACCTAATAAAACCCCTGATGTTCTGTGAGGAGGTGGGAGGAGGACATTATTGCTGACAGCGACAGGGCAAGAGGCTTACAGGGGGGGATTGTTGGGTTTAAAGGGCTCCGCACTAAAAAGAAAGACATTAAAAATACAGCAACCTGATTGCAGCAGTTGTGAGGGAGTGTAGCACAGCGGCGCAGTGTTTGTTTAACGATGGCTGCAGGTGCAGAATGATCTGTGACTACAGTAAGGTCAGGAGACTAACAGCACATAATGAACTATATATTCAACTCTAGCAATATGTCTCAACTTACTTCTTTTTATATCTATTTAACTTTATTTCTCTAAAGTACAATCAGCTTCACACTCAGCCAGAGGCCATGCTTCCTACTACTCCATGTCATCAGAGCCACGCTGAATTACATAAGAGCCACAGTAAATCCCTGTAGTAGAAGCATCAGTGGTACAGGCCCCACACCGCAGACATGTAACAGAGAACGGACCGGTCCATTCTGACGGGGGTGTCCCGGCTCCTCGCCACGATGGCGTTGGTGTAGTAAAGTGGATGAATGGGATTAGGGCTCGGCCCCTGCTGGGGGTCTGTCTGTGTGACGTCCTGCCAGGATAGACCAGATTACCCTCACAGCCTGATTTGAATGGCAAATCCTCACACGCACGAGCACGCACGAGCACGCACGCACACGTGCAAATAAACACAATAACCCACAAGGCTTATGCAGTCTGGAGTGTAGGCAATAACAGTGGAAAGGGCATGACAGCAGACGCACTCAGCACAGATTATATGACAGTTAGGGTTTATAACTATATGCCTATTACCAATCAATGAGTATTTTTTAAATTGTTCTTTCTAATCAAAAAGCAAAAAATGTTATGAAATATAGAAAAGAGCAGCAAATCATATTTGAAAAAACACAAAGAAGTGAATGCTTGCCATTCTCGCTTGCTGGAATAAACGACTTCAAACCATTGCTAAATAAATGTTCAATTCAAGGGTTGTTAAAGAGCAGCTCCAGTCATGTTTTAAGACTTATAAAGTGCTCTGCTTGAAATAATAATTTGTGTCTGATATGTTTTTCTGCAAAATCCGTTAATTACCTTGTAAAAATCCTCCCGAGGCATCTCCTCCTTCTCCCTCATTAAAAATTCATAAATCTGCATTGGCCCCGCCCACTATGTGCTACGTTTCTCCTTCGTAAAATTACAGCTGAAAACAAAACACGTCTCTGTCATCGTTTAGTGGCAACTTGTTGAAACTTAGCTAGCTTGAAATGTAGTAATTAGTAGTAGTAACGTTAACGTTAGTAGTCAGTAGTGAGTTTGGTTACAGCTGGCTCGCGCATCGCCGAAGTGGTTGCCATAGGTTACACATAATGATGCGCATAGCGTCATCCTGTCCATTAACGGGATTGGCTCCTTAGGTTTGTGACGTCTCAAACCTGCCAATCTGAAAACGTGTTGTTCAGCCTGTCCTTGGTACACTGCAGTTTAAAAGCAGACAGGCCCAGCCATGGAGATGACTGCTGATGTTGTCCCAGACGACATGAAAAACACCACATGGAGATGTTTTCAGGTTTAAACACAGGGGGGCTTTAAACTGTTCATTCTAATAGAAAACTTTGTCTAAAAAAGTGCTCAGCTCAACGTGCCGGTTAAGCCGAAAAATTCTTCAAATTGATGTTTATTCCTACAAAAAGGTGAAAACCTATGTTTAAGCGAAAATGCCAGGAAATAGAAAAGAGCAGCAAATTTGAAAACACAACAATAAGTGAATGCTTGGCAATCTGGCTTACATTAAATACATTACTTTAAACCATCTAAACTAACCAAACTAACGTTATGCGTAAGAAATATTCCAAAAGCATCAATTTCACAAGCTGTGACAAGTTTGCTGCCTGTTTTTACAGAGTAATCCTGCATTATGTTAACATTTCGCTACTGACTCTTTCGGCGTCCATGTTGTCCTTACTTAGCAGCAGTGTTCCCAAAATGTCACCTCGAAGGATATGGCATGCATTATCCACAATGTCAGGACCACAAGCTAACAATTTGTATTTGAAGGCAGCTTTTGTTGGAGTCATTTTTTATAGGCCGTATTATGAAGCTAATCATGACAAGAAGCAAAGATCAAAGGGGCTGATTTTAGCTTTCCTACAAGTTTCTTGTGACCACTCAGATTTATCTTGTGACCACTTCAGATGTTCAGCACAAATTTTAATGCTAGAAATTTGATTAGGGAAGAAAGCCATGTTTACCGTTTATACACACATGTATTTCTATTACACACACAGCTTCCTTGTTGTGTCTCTCCCGCGTCTGTGTACCTGCCGGTGGCCCGGCTCTGGTGTGTGACCTACAGTGAGTGTGCAGTCAGCTGAGAGTCACAGGCTGAAGGAATTGGAGCAGATTAAAAGTCACCCTGCCTCCGCACAGTCACAAGCCGGGGTCGACACTCACAGCCACTCAGCACGTCCTTTCATCTGACGGGATTTAAAGGTGGAACACACGTCCGATCAGATGGGACTGACAGTTCACACAGTTATTAGGGGGCCCGCACAAAGAGGGGCTTTTGAACATAGTATGTGCACCCCCTACCCTCTTTATGCTGCGACTTAAATGGTTAACAAAGCAAATATAACGTTCATCGAGCCTCTGAGTGAGCATCTGAGGCTTGGCTCTTTACAGTATCAATTCTTGCACCTGCAATGATCAATGACTGCTCTCCGCTCCTCTGCTTTTTCTTGCTAAAAGTCGGATGTGTTCTAACTTTTTACACAACTCAGCGAGACTCAAAAGAAGCCAAAACTGCAGCATCAGGTGCCCCGGGCGTCAACAGGCAATTCTTCCATGAAGAAAAGAGACAGAAGCAGAGCAAAATAAGATATTATAGGATCTAGTTCATCCCTTTTTCTTCTATTGAGCTTTAAAATGTGCTGTTGTCTTTACCATCTTTGTTATGTTCTTGTTTGTGTATTCTTTCCTTCTCTGTCAGGATTTGTCACGATTGTTTTAACCCCTGAATAAATCTGGAGACATTAGAATATCAGGTTTCCAGCAATGTGGAATAGCTTTGATGCACATTTAAAGAATAGTCCAGCATCTAAGGAGGTGTGAATCACATCACTCTCCCCCTGTAAGAGCATCCCATCCCTCGGCCTTCAATCTCTTTGGGATAGAGGCTGATTCAATAACATCTATCAGGATCAGGATGGTGGTGAGGCAAGAGGGGTATAAATGTACCTTCCTCAGCTTCCTGCCTTCATGAGGAAATTAACAAGGAGAGTATAAAGGAGAAAAAGCTCTTCTATTCAGGATAAAGGATATGAACAAGCAGAGGTAGGAAGACAGAAAGGGAGATTCCAGCAAGCGAGAATGCCAGACATGAAGAAAAGTCAGAGAGCATCATCAATCCTGAAAGATAGATTCGGCATCAGCAGCTTAACCTCCCCTCACAGTGAAGGCCAACGAGACAGAAGAGAAAATGAGCTAATCTGTGAATTAGCAATGAAAGAATCTTTGAGAATTTCTCATTGTGGAGGCGGAGGAAAGAAAAATGGGAGAGCGAGCAAAGGATTACAGAGGGGGAAAAAAGAGGGAGAGAGGGTGCAGTATACCCTTCAGACAGACGATGCCCTATAGGGGACACTGGGTGTGTGTGTGTGTGTGTGTGTGTGTGTGTGTGTGTGTGTGTGTGCCATTCCAGCAGTGTGCAATCGATGCTCTCTGCAGACTAACCACTGTCTCCTATATTGCTTTTACAGCAGCGTCCATGATTAATTCATTAACCATCCTTCTCCCCTATCCTACTCTATCTTGACAGCTCTACTCTATTGCATTTTACACCCCTCACACACACATACACGCACACACACACGCACACACACACACACACACACACACACACACACACACACACACACACACACACACACACACACACAGCTAACATTCTGCAACAGAGATGTGAGAGATGGCAAGTCTAATTGTCAACACGCCGTTCACAATAAGCCTGCTAAAATTGAAAACTCAAGTTAATAGCGGAAAATAACATGCATCCAGAAAGACTGAGACACAGCTGAATCGTCTTCTCTTTCGGCCTCTTCGCCGGGTAAACAACAAAACATCTGGTATGAAGTGGGACACACGCCGCCCAGTACTTCTGCTCAGTCTAAGCTGGTTAAACCGATGTTCCGGCTCTCTTTGATCACCTACAATGTGATGTAATTGGCTTTATTGACATTTCACAAAGCGGGTTAGCGGCAGCAGAAAGTTGGCTCATTCACTTTACTGCTACATTACCCCTCCTACTCAGATCCAAGCAGGCTCATGTCATTATTTTCCAAAAGCTCAGTTTTACTCTCCAATCTGAACAAAGCAGTGGCAGCGTTTTCAAACGTAACCACTGTGGACGGCATCATTTTAAAATCCAGGCTTAGTGTGGACAGGCGGCGAGGAAATGTGTGACTTTATTAAGGGACATCCGAGATAAATAAAGGTTAAAGAGTTTAAAACAATATATGTAGTTTGGACACGATCTGAGCCTGAGGATGTGACCGTTCGGGGAATCAACCCAAATAACACAGTTCCAAGTCGTACTAAAGCGGCTGAAGTCAAACAATGCTTGCATTCACTCCTTTCTGTACCCACATCTAAAATAACTTTCTATTTGTAGGTTTTTATCGCAGCAAATCACTGAGAGGTTAATTACTGTGAGTAACATTTGATTTGCCCGCCACTGCAGGAGCTACAACCCCTGCAGTCGGTGGTGAGGTAACGTCCAGCATGGTGCATTTGAAAGAGTTGGCGCTATAGTATTTTACATAACTGATAGCTTCCATTCTCATGAGAGGGATGTAATGAAGTACTGGTATTGGTACCCAGCCACAGTGACTGTGTGTGTTTTTATGTCACAGAGGTCACAGCAGCAGCGGTGCATTCCTCATGTGGAGCCTTATTATCGATTCAAGCCGTGGCGCAGCTCCCACAGACCCTGCAGAGGGTGCACACACACAC
This sequence comes from Semicossyphus pulcher, assembly GCF_022749685.1. NCBI lineage: Eukaryota > Metazoa > Chordata > Actinopteri > Labriformes > Labridae > Semicossyphus > Semicossyphus pulcher. The sequence continues at coordinate 6,718,820 of NW_027211726.1, forward strand.
ACACACATGCACAGTGATATAATGCATGGCAACATCTACTCATTTTCTTGACCTATTTCTATTTCTCTCAAATGAATGCAGACACTGACACACAAACACACAGCCGGAGCTTCCTCCCCCCTCTTTCCAGTGATTACATTAAACATGCAGGATGCACCAACAGAGCCGGGACAAACGTCCCTCTGCTGTATCGGTGCAGAACTCTGGGAGCTCTGACAACCGCCACGCAACACTGGAGAGAGGTTTGAAAAGATGTGGGTCGACCACACAGCCTCCACTGTTACAGTCTGTCGTGAATACAGGCCCTGTGTGCTGCTGACAGAAGAGAGGGCCACATTTATACACTGGAGCAAATATTTCACACTCGCTGCCTGGCTGCAGCCCGCTCCACCATTCAACTCCTCCGACACACAAACACACGCACACACACAATGCAGCTCATTGATTATTTTACTCAAAATCAGCTGGGTGCTGGTTATGTAAGGACCCTGAGGGTTAAAGCGGGGAGAACTGCTGCGAACAGTTGGAGGGGGGAGAAAGGGGAGGAAAAGGGGGGGCTGGGAGGAAAGACGTCACAGTGACAGATTTACTGCATTCTGGAGAAGAAATGTGGGGAATGCAAGAGAGACAGAGGGAGCTCGTTCGGATGCTGCAGGATGGGTTTTCTTACCAGCTGACAGCAGAGTTCTTTCTCTGTTTACTATTTTACATGCATTCACTGTAAATACATCTGATCAGCATTAAACATGTCCTTCTGTTTTTTGTTTGTTCATTTAAAGAAAGAAATGCTTTCATGCCCTCAATGACAGGATCCTTTTAATCATCCTTCTCCATATTTTCCTCTTGAAAAGCTTTCGAAAGGCTGTTGAAATTGTTTCATTTCTATCTTGGTATATATCTTGTGTTAAAGAGGCTTCGAATATACATTTCGAATGCATCTATAACAAGCACTGTGTCCCATAAGGGTGGAGATGCCTCCCAGCAGAGCCCCAAGCGTTTGATTTCCCTAAAGGCTTCCCCCTCTCTTTCCCTCTTCTGCTGTGAACGTCAGTGCAAGTCTTCAAGCTCGGTCAGCATTTGGTTTTCCCTGCCGCAGCTCTCTGACAGCGTTTGGTTTTCCTGCCGACACAGTCAGGTGCTGCCGGAGAATGTGACTAACCAGGAAGCAACCAGGGAGAGGAGGAGGGAGCAGGCAAAGAGAGAGAGAGAGATAAAGAGAGGGAGAGAAAGAATTAAGAGATAATAAAATAAGCAGGTGAGAATGTGAGGAAAATGCAGACGTGAGGGAGGGAGGGAGGGAGGCAATGGAGGAATCGATACTAAGAGGGAAAACTGGGCCATGGCAAGAGCGAAGAGAGAACAGCAATTGAATCAGCTGCCAACAATGAGACCGTTTATATCGAGAGTTTCATTAGCAACATCCACCTTATGAAAAACAGTTATTTTGCTACATGATGAGCATCAGAAATACTTCTGAGCTATAAGCAACTTTTGCCCAACATGTTGTAACAGCTGCTTTCCACATAATAGTAAAAAGGCATTATAAAGCTTCCTTTGCAGATCTGCGAGTGACAGCATAACATCTGCAGATGAAAAAAAGTGACAAAGGTTAGACAAGGGCGTGATCTGTGAAACACAGAGGGATTGTGCTGGAAGAGAAGCAGGAGGAGGAGGAGGAGGAGGAGGTGGAGGAGGTGGTTGTGTTCTTGCGGGAAGAAATCTACCGTGAGAGGAGAGCAGGAGCAAGGGAGTTGGGAGAGAAAAAGTAGGCCACGTGGAAAAATCCAGCTGTAATGATCCGACTCATAGACCGGGCGATAGCTCGCATGTCTTCATATCTTTCCCTCCGCATCTTTGCTTCTTTCTAATATTCAGTTAAGCAGTTTTGTATTTTCATCTCTTCATCCTCCCCCGCTTATTTCCTCCAGCATCAGAGATCACTATACCAATAAGCAGTTATGGAACGCCTGGCCCATCATCTAATCTCGACATTTCAAGGTCTAATTTTAACTCTAATGGGGTCACATTAGTCCAGCGTGACACATCTCAGGCAGAGGCACAAAGACAGGAAACATAACAGAGAGGCTCACATAAAGATGGCATATTCAAAGCAGCAAACTTTAACAGGATTCATGAGGTAGACAGAAAAGAACAGGCGTCCTTTTCACTGTACGTCCACAGAGTGTGGACAATCAGAGAGGCAGCTACAAACACAGACGATCTACAGAGACAAGAACAGCTGTCCAGCACTGCTTCTGACACTTCCTGTATCCCATGAAAATGCAGAACGTCAGCAAACCCTTCCTGATGCTCAATGCACTTCCTGTCTCTCCTGCCGGGTCACTGACCTCTGCGAGTTCAGTACTTTTAACTGTATATGGGTCATATGGTCATGCCTAGTGATAGCTTATCAACCATACAGTTTAAGTTGTTTTTTTGTCAGTAGATATACAATTAGCTTATTGTATAAAATGTGCATGTGATACATTCCAACATCGATCACAAGCCGAAGCCAAAAGTAAATCCTGTCATGGCAAACTTTGTGATATCAGCAAATATTGTATCGTTGTCCAAAGAATCTATACAATATTGTATCGCAATGACACTTGTGATTTAGCCCTACTAAATACCTATATTGGAAAATGGCCCAGCCCTAAGTGCCTACTCTTCAAGTACAAAAGACAAGCATTTGCCGGTTGCATATTTTGTGATCATAAGCCCAACTGTGTCTGTCAGTGTTACAGCATCTGCGTGAGCATGTGTGACTGTGCACGTCGCTGCCGATTCACGTTAAAAGAGTAAGTGTGAACTAATGTGTGACTTTGTGTGACTTACAGACAGTACAGTAAAACATTAATCTTGATAGACAGGAAAGAGCTACAGAAAATATTTCTGCTGCATACCAGCTTAGAGGGTCAACACACACACACACACACACACACACACACACACACACACACACACACACACACACACACACACACACACACACACACACACACACACACACACACACACACACACACACACACACACACGGCAGCAGGAGGACAGAGCAGCCAGCAGCTGCCTCTGCCTGCAGACTGATGAGTTAGAGGTGTTAAGTATACAGAGAGGACGGCGTGATGCCATCCTCAGCCAAAGATCCACCATAATTTTAACCCTGCTCACTACACACACACACACACTCAATCAAGAGCACACACACACACTCGTACAGAGTTTCCCCAACAAATCGACTTCATCCAGACTGAGATAAAGATTACGTATCGCAAATCTGAATCAAATTATTGAAGAGATTTTAGCTGTGCAAAAACAAAATAAACGTACTCTGACATTTTACCAGTGATTAATACTGCTTGCCTGCATCTGAAGAGCACAGATGCACACAGTTACTGGTATCTACTGTATATCTGTATAGGGCAAAGGCCAGTGGTTTCCTGACCGTCTTGTTCTTCTAAATGTCCCACTGTTCCGTTTCCTCCTCACGTTTCCGGACTTATTTTTAGCTCTCAAAAGATTTTCATGGACTCTTGTGTGTCTGTCATGTTTAAAGGAAGATGCTGAACTTTTAAGCTGCTCTTGAGCTGATCTAACGCAAACTAATTACGGAGCTACTTGAGTAAAGAAAATGTTAATGTGAATGCTGCTGTCAATCTGCCCTCAACCATCTGGTTTTCCACTGACTCAGAGTGTGTGTGTGTGTGTTTTCTGAGTCAGGTCCCAGTGTTTTTCCACAAATGACCCTGTCTCTATAGCTTTGGACATCCTGTCATTGTTACGCAGCAGTTACACACACGCACAAACACACACACAAGCGGGAACACAGACAAACAGCCCACCACCCTTGTGAATGATTTAAGCCGTATCCAATGTCCCCGCTCCGGTTTCAGTCAAGTGACGCCGCAAGCAGGACGCCAAGTTCACATTTCTCCGGCTTTTCTTCCTGACAACTGCTACAAGTGACTTACACACAGCTGACAGAGTAGTGAAAAATCACACACAAATACACACAGGATTGTGGTTTATGGGGTCGAGTTCACTGCAGCATGAAAATAGCTGCAATCCGGACTAACGGGGGAGGCAGGGAAAGAAGGATTTGGAATAATGGATGACAGAATGACAGGAGCGAACTTGATATCACCCAAGACAGAAGGCGTGCGATTGTCGCTAACACTCCTCAAAACGCGATTAGACAGTGACACACAGCAGCACAAGTCCTTTTGTAGTGGTGTGACTCCAGAGGACACAGGACAGGTCCTATAGGGTTACAGCCGGTGTGATGTTGGGAGATCATGGAGGGACACGTCTGAACTGTCCAGCCTTACAGAGCCTGAAAACACGCATCAATCTGAGGACATCATACTGTAACAGACACAGCTGGAGGATTTAAGTTAGTAGGTCAAGTAACTGACACATTCCCTCTCTGCAACTGTTGGAGAACAGGAATATGTCCAATATGTTTCAACTCTACAAATAAAAAATGTACCGACCGTAAAATTCGGTGTATACGACGCACTTTTAATACTTTGTTTTCCATCTAAAAAGTGGACTGCGTCCTAAATACCAGTGCGACCAATATACCAGCATAAAATGCAGAGAGAGGTATTTTATTGTGTTACGGTACATCTTCGCATTTTCCAGGTCGCAGCCGCTACAACATTTCCTATTTACAATGTGCCCCAGTGCTGTTTTCCTCACTGTTTCAGCGCTTCATCCCAGACATGTACCGTCAATGCAGCCGCCACCCTCACAACAATCAACGTTACCGTAGGCTGCCAGCTACAGCACCGGTAGCTAGCAGGATTGCAAACTGGACATGGTGAAAAACAGATGGTAGGCTGTAATTTGTGTGTGTTCTGAATGTGCTTTAAATAAAAATAAATTGAAATAGTGTTGAAATAACTTGTATACACGTTTTTATTCATAAATAGCTATAGAAAACCTTTTTCCCTCTGGGATACCCCCAAAAACAGACGTATAATCCGGTGTGATTTATATTCCGGATTTTACGGTACTTATAAACACCACTTGTCCTATTAAATGTACCAAAAAAAAGACATTTTTAAGTAGATATACAATATACAACTAATGTTTTACAGAAGTTGAATGCATAAAGAATATAGAGGCCCTGTGTATGACTGAACCAGCTACAAAGTGAGTCTATTGCTCCATAGGTTAACCGATGCACCTGTCAAATAATGAGACGAGCAGTGGGTGTGTTTCCATCAACAAGGCCAGAGTTTAATCACTGACCTATGATCAGTTTGGGACTTTGAAGCTGTTACGTGTTGAAATTCCAAATAGTCCAAAAGGCCCAAGAGAGCCATGTCCAGCTCTAGTTAAATCAATGTGCTTATGTTCCCTTCCTTTAATCGCGCCTCTCACGGGGAACACCACATGTAATGCCTCGTTTTATTTATCAAAGTAAAGCTCGCAGATAAAATTGCACCGTGATTGCGATCGACAAATGGCACTTTAATGGAGAGCAATCACTCGCTACACGCTGAGAGATGGACTGCATCTCTGCCTGTGCGCTGAAGGAAAGCCATGCTGAATTTACTGTGCTCTGTCTGAAGTGTGTTAGAGAGATAGAGAGATTTATTTATATTATATCTATATTATTTATATCAGACGAGCAATTGATGCCAGGCGAGACTGATGTCAGATGATGGGGATTTTTTTTACATGAAACAATAAACTAAGTGTTTATACTTATATCATCGTGTCGCAAAACTACATTTAACACATTTTTCCTTTTATTTATACCTTGCTAACCCCAAGCAAACCGGCTCATGCAGCAAAAGGCGACTTATATTCAGACCAAAAAGACTTGACTGATGTGCTATGCTGGAGCTACTTAGAAAACGTCTGCATACTTTGGCACAGATCTAATCCAGATATAACTGATACGATTCAAAGCCACTTGTTTTCACTTTCCTATAACAGAGAGCTTATTCTGAAAATCACATGAGCCGGGCAAAGCGTTGCCATAGCAAAGATGCTACAAACTGTCACTGAAAGCATCTCCCAAGGGGCTTCTTCTTCTGTGGTTAGACTGTTGTTTTGTACAAACATTAAATGTTGGAGGATTACTAAAGAACTGTTGACAATATAAAGCGCGTCATAAACCACCTTCTCTTTCTCCACCTGTCTCCCCAACACACACACATGCACATGTTGACTTGCAACACACACAAGCTAAGTTCTAACCCCAAGGAGTTTAGTTTCATTATAATAATCAATAATTAAAACCCACCTCCTTTTCATCAGTGCCAGCGTCACAGATGTGACCTGAGTCTACTAGCTGTCAGCACCCCCATCCTCTCCCTCACACACAAACACACACACACACTCCTCCCCCCTCCCTACCAGTCAATTTCAGTGGAGGCATTCATTTTTAAAGCACCCCTGTCACTGGGATTATAAAACAGCTAGTCTCAATGCTGGTGGTACCGCCACTGCTGCAGGGGGTAACAATAAGAGCAACACAGACATAGAAAGAGATCTGCAGCAGCCCAACAAGCATAACTGTGTTTTAAACGGTTTGTGTTCTCATCTTAGTTTGTTTTAAAGCCACATCCAAGACACACTCAACCTTTCCACTGACTGGCAGGGCAGCAGCTTTGATATTTACAGAACAAACAGGCAAACACAAGGCGAAACATGAAGCCATAAGGGGAAAATTCCCTGAAGCTGGCAGGCAAGGGGACTTCATAACAGTGCTTCCTCTTAAAGCCCAAAAGTGATTACAAGGGAGGCAATGTGCCCCATACCAAGTGCAATGATGGCAGAACAAGAAACCCTGCGTTGTTTATCCAAAATATAAACAATGAAACAACCCAGATTATGAAACTGGCAGACTTGGCTGGCTGTCTGCCCACAAGATCAACTTTCAGACACACAGTGTGTCCCATGTTTGAGGTCTTTTCCCCTGATTCCTTTCATCCCCTGACAAAAAACACCAACATTCCTACATTATTCCCACTGGGACATATCAGTGTGTCGCAACAGAAAATGCTCATCCTGTTATTTTAGTAGATATGTTTATTCTGGGTTTAGCTATGATATCTGATACTTCACTGTCACATTTGAGTGCATCATGGATCCATTTTTCTTTACCTTTATATCTCTCCAGCACATCCTCGTACGCCTGGGCGAATTCCTTTTCCTGGGAATGGTTTGTCGGCAGCAGACCCGGTATAAACCCGGCCATTGTGGCTCTGCAACCCCGCTAGAGAGAACAGAGGGGTCGGCCTGCAGACTACCGCAGTGACCCGGTCCGCTGCTGCGCGTCAAGCCCCCAGCTCTGCCTCCTTCTTCTTGTCCACGTCCTGTTCAACACCAGCCTGTGTGAAACTAGTGGATCTGATGCATTGGCGCACACTGAAAAGCCCAGCAGCTCACTTCCAAGCAGGGTTAGATAATCCTTAGGGATACTTAAGAGAATAAAAAAGGACAACAAAAGCCTCTAGTTAACGAGTACTTGTGAAAATATAGGACGGTAAAGATGCGAGTATCCTCTTGAATGAAGGTTACATAAACGCTATCTATCCATTATCGCCGTCTGTGTATGTGTGCGGGAACACACAGGCGCATCGCTCGGTGTGTTGTCTCCGACCAGTCCCTCCTTGGATATCGGCTTCCACCCGGCGACTGGTGCTTTTTGTGCCTCCTGTGAGTGTGTGAGGGAGGGAGTATATCCTACACACCCCAGATGAGTGTCCGCAAAGGGGGGCTAGGGTGTCCGTTTCCGTCCTCAAATCGCTGGAGCTCTAGGCGAAACCGTATCCGGGCTCGGGCTTCCTATCCCAGGCTGTGTCGGCGTCCTGTGGATCTGAGGCGAGCCGCCCGAGCTCCCAGCATGCTTCCCAGCCGTAATGGCCGCTTCTATCCAAGGCTTTGAGGTATATGTCACCGTGTGAATGTGTATGTGTATGTTTCTCTCCCTCTCGCACCCTCCTCTGCTCAGGTTTCTCGACTCTTCCTGCAGTGGCTGTCTTCCATCCCTCTCTACCGGCCACGCCAGGAAGCTCCGCCACAGGAATCTGAGGAGCCGGTGGGGAAGAGCTAGCTAGCTTAACGTTACATGGCTAAAATGGAGCTGGGGCGCCCCCTGATGGTTGGCACAGCTCGGTGACAGACCCCTCACAAGGCCCCCAAAAAAGGCTATTAACAGTGGTGTCAATTTGTTCAGGCAGGCAATTAACTAAATCAGTACACCTGCAACCTATTAGTCACAAAACTAATCGTTAATTTATGCTACATTTAAAATAACGATTTCCGTTAGCTGACATTTCCAAAAATGGCGGTTGGAATCCAGCTCAGACATCCAAAAGTGTAATTTCATCATTCCTCTGGTTGACTGTCGTTGACTGAAATCTGTCTTTTAATCTTTTTGACTTCATTGTATTTAGCTTTTAAATAATATTTCGAGGAAAGTTTTCATAAAGGCTGCTATAAATCATTTAGTCACCAAAACAGTTGCAGAGAAAGTTGATAAATGACGTTGAAAAGCAACATGGCGGATGTAACGGTTACATTTGGAATTGTTTAAGGTGGAGGTGATGACAGTTAGTTGCGACTTCATGTCTGTAGCCTATTTGTTGAAACGAGTACACAATAAATTACATGTGAATATTACAGGAAAAGCTGACTAAATAAATATATATAAAAATGTGTAGCATTTTTATTTTGAGTTTGGGTCCACTTGTTTAATCAAAAAGAGAGTGACTTCAAAGGAATATAGTATTCTCAGTGTTCAAAATATACCATGATTACGTAGCTAATAGCAGGTACCTCCTTAAAACCAGGTTAACTGTGTTTGGAACTAAAGTTGCCATATACAACTAAAAAAACGCAGCATATCACCAAAAAGTAGTATACAAACATCTTAACCTACTACTTAAGAAATATCGATGCAAATTGAAAACAACAGAGCAATTAATTTCATGCCTTACATAAATTATACCTGATAAAAACCTAACAGGGATCTTTACAACTGGAATTTGTTCAACACTGTCTTTGTAGGATGTTTTTGCTGTGGTACAACAGAATATATGGAGTAGCCTACACTGCCATCTAAAGGCTACCTGCATCTGTAATACAGAGAACTGTAGCAAAAATCAAGTGAAATATTACCAGTGTTTTTGTGCAGCTTAAAAATAACACTTTACAATCCACAATATACAACACTCTCAATTGAGCCTCAATTGAGATAAGGAAAAACTCAGCATAGAAAGGGTAAAACTAAAGACCAAAAAGGAAAAAGGATGTAAATTCTAAATTGTTTAAATCCAAGTGAAACGTTGGTAACAGGCTTGCAATCCCACAGACCTGGAACCTGAATGAGTTCAACCAAAAGAACACAGGCAAAGTACCGGCAATATGTTTAATTTACTAAAAAGAATATGCTAATTCTTCTGACCAGTGACTAAAAAATATACTCCCTGCCAAAGGTCAAGTTGGTCTCTGTGTTTGACTCCGGAGATCTGCCGAAGTCTGTCCTATCACACTGGGTAAAACAGAGCCATCAGTGGATAATCTCAGCGTGCGATCATCCTGAGGTCAAAGCCCACAAAGCAGCCTCATTGAAATGGTCTAGAGATTACCTCATTTAATTCCATAGAGACATAAAGATGACCTTAAAGTGAAGCACAATGTCAGGCCCATAAGGCTTCCAGCAGATGTACTGGATTACTATAGACTGAGACTATAGAGACGAAGGAGCAGGAAACTTCTTGTCTGCACCCTTTTTGACAAGGATTGAATCAGTTGTGTATTTCAGTCAGGTTGAAATCAATATTGGATTGAAATACAAATAAAAGATTAATGACCGGCTCCACAACTTTCAAATCAATGCGTTGACTTTTGGATCCTGTCTGTGTGGCTGGGGTTTGTCCCCTGCTTCCAACACTTCCTGCTCATCTGTTTTTCGACAATGAAAGCCACACGTCAAGTTTAAAACAGTTCTTTAAACAGTCAGTGGCCACATTATTTACAGATGTAAAAAATCAAGAGCAGTCCATATACACACACATATAATGAAAATAAAACAAGCCGGTGGATGAGGGTTGTTGTCGATCTGCAACCTCCAGACACAAACGCACAAGTCAACAAGGAGGTTGCTGGGACCTTGGTCTCGAGGTCCCAGCAACATTTAATTTCCAGTAAAATGCAGCCCATGCAACATTTGGATAAAAACACTTTTTTATTCTGTATAAACATGCACCTTAAGACTGCAGTTAAGACTGAGATTTTAAACGCCTTTCATTAGTTAACTTCTATAATTACGCAGCACACGGTTTAGATTCAGGGCACAAGGTCCCTCTGAGAAAATGTATGAGACCTTTATACCCCCCCTAGTGGTCAACAATGGAAGTCACAGTAAAAATGTGGGTCATTTTTTATTTATGTTCTTCCATTTGTGTGGTTTCTTTTGTTTTAGCCACCTTATAATAAGTATTAATGGTAAATAAAATCCTCAAAGCAGTAAGATGTGTGTCCATGTGTATTATTAAAGAGGCTGTAAACAATAAAGCAAAGCAGAGAGCGTTTTGACTCATCTCCTCCTCTTGTCTCTGCCTCTATCCGTCACTCCCATTGTGTCCTCCTGTTTGTGTGCACGTATATGCGTGTGTGTTGTTGTGTGCCTGTGCTGTCATGCAGAGTCCAGCTGCACAATGAATGTTGCTCTTTGAGCCAAAAGGACAAACAGTCCTCATCACATCAGCGTGAGCAACGCCTCAGCATCAGAGCTTCAACATGACTTCTGACATCAGCTTCAAAACAAGAACCTCCTTGGCGGTCACCTCAAAACTTTTAACATCCGGTGTACCCTTTCTGTTGCTGCCACAGATGTTGCCGGAATCACTTCAACAACCAAAAAAAACGGGACATATCTTTAACATAAAGCAACATGGTCGGATTATCCTGCATTTTTCTTTGAATTACAGGCCAACAAAGCAGCTCAGTGCTCCAAATAAGCAGGCATGAGCAGGAGATTGAATGCAGTGACTGTAAAATGTGTGTGACTTGGATTATGTGTCGGTTTATTTTTAGCAAAGTCGGACCTTCACCTTAAATAACTGTAAACTCAATGTAGATTCAAATGCTGCAGAATAATGATTCAGAACTGCTGATAGAAGATGTGAAGTACAATAAAACATCTGTATAGGGAGTATGGTCTCATTCATTCAAGACCCTCCCTGCCAAACCTCAGTCCTCTCCTGTCAGGAACCACCGGAGATACTGAATGAGAAAGCGCCCCCACCTGAAATCTTGACCCCCAGGTTTCCAATAGCTCCAGCTACCTCGTCCTCCCCGCTATCCCCTCTCATGCACACACACACACTGCACATTGCACTTTGGCACACTTTTATTTTTATATTCTTATTAAATTCATGTGTCTTTATATGCTTAAGTGCTTATTTTTTATTCTTATTGCATGGACTTGCGGTGCAGTCTTTGCATTTCACTGCCCATCTGTATGAGCATGTGACAAATAAAGATCTTTGATCTTGAATCACCCCGACCCCCTCTCTCTTTTCAACATATTACAAATCAAATACTTTGAAACCGTCTAATGGAGCAGTCTTGTTAGTGAAATGGATGTGCACTTACAAATCTCTATAAAGAAATCATATGTGCCTTAAACACTGATGTAGGTATTCACTTGTCACTTCTTTGCACATCCTGAAGAAGTTTTGAACTCTTTGTTGGTTGTTCTGTTAAAATATCAAATATAATTGACCTAAAGTTGACGCCTAAATAACACACCTTTCTTTGTCTCACTTCCTGTTTCTCTTTTTTAAAGTTCACTCGAGGTCGCTCTCTCTCTTCCTCTACATCTTGTCTCTCCCTTTGTTTGAGTGGTTCACAGTCTCTCACCTCTCTTTTTGCCTTTTTTCCTCACATTTAAAACATTTTTTAATCTTCTTTTCATCCATCTTATTTTATCCTTTTTAATTCTCCTTCTCCTGTTATTTTCCTCTGAGGCAGACTTTTCTTTTCTTTTTCTTTCTTCATCTCAATCCCTCTTTCTCTTAAAAATTCTTTCTTCTTTCTGTTGAACAACCTCGCTCACCCCTGTCTTTATTCAAAAGTCATTTCTTTCTCCTCTTTAAACTTTGCCCTCTTTTTCCTCCACTCCCTCTATCTCTACGCCTCCTCCCTCTCTTTCTTTCCTCTCTTCATTACCTTTTACACTGACTCCATCATTCACTCCTCCCTCTCTCTCTCTCTTCTCTTTCACGAACTCTTGCCTCTTTTCTCCCGCTCCAAATTAAAATTCGTACACTCTCTCCCTCTTTCACTATTTGTTTTCCCCTCCTTTTATGCTCCATGTCAGTCTCTCTCACCCCCGTCGCCATTGCTTCTCCTCGCCTTTTATAGCCATGGAAACAGAGGAGACCACGTCACCATGGCAACAGGGGAATAGCCTGGGCTGAGGCTTCCTCTCGGCCGCCTGCGGAGAAAGAAATGTGGAAAGAGGAGCAGCAGGCGGGACGGAGGACGCCTAAGTTACATGCAGGCAGAGGCGTGTGGGGTCCTGATGTTCACATGCAGAGATTTACACTGCTGCCACGCACAGACGGGGATGATGCATCACACACACTTTATGTGTCATGTATTGTTTCATTTTCCAAGTGAAATGGATTAGCAAAATATCTTTGTGGTCACTTTTAATAATTTATATCATATTTTTCAGTTTTCCTGCTCGTTTTTTACCAAAACTACACCGACCAAAATATATACACACAAACATAAAAATATAGTCACACGTCCAAAACACGACATAAATGTCTTAATGTGCTTTAAAAGTCAACGTCTTTACTTACAGATCATCTTTATAAAGCAAAATTAGTCTCAGTACTTGTGACAAATGTGTTTCATGATCCAATAATAAAAAGATTTATAGATACTAAATAAGAGTGAGCCCTTGTATGGAAAGAAATTAGTGTCAATATATATAAATAAGTGTCAATATCAGTGTCAATGAATGGAAAGAAAACAGAGTCATACTGATGATGATGCACGTGTTGGATGTTCTGCCGTGTCCACATGTAGACTAAAACACTGGCTTATTCTTATTTATTTATTTTTATTTTCGGTATGCTTCCCTCGTACCTTCTATCCTACATCAGACGAGTACAATCCCAGGACCTTTTCTTAATGTGTGTCCCAAAGGTCAGAACTAAACTGGGGGAAAAGATGTTTGCTGCTCCCTTTACCTGGAACGAATTACAAAAGACCTGGAACTTCATTGGACGCTTTTGAGGTGATCTTGAAAAACTTGGAGGCAGACACACCCGGCTGCAGATGTTCTGCTTCATGTATTTATGATTGTGGTTGTTTGGACACAGTTTGACTGGTCTCGTTATTTCATGTCTTTTATGTATTATAGACATGTATCACGTGTTATCTTTGTATGTACGGCTGCTCACTGTTTGTTCATGTGCTGCTGCCTGTCTCGACCAGGACACTCTTGAAAAAGAGATTCTTTTCCTGGTTAAATAAAAATAAAAATAAAGAATCCTGCTTGAATAAACATCAGTATCCTTTTATATTTCCATCTTTAAGTATGTAAATCTAATAAACTCAGTGATCATTTTAAATATAAGCCAGTGGAGCTAATGTAATATAATATAAAAACAAATACTTTCCACCAGCACTTAAACGCACCATGCATAAGTGGATTTGAGGCTGTGAACGAGTCTCAGCACATTATCTCGTCCACACTTGTAAGATGATCCGTGCAACAACATTCATCGATCTGTAAATCAAAGCAAAGGAATCGATCTGCAGACATTAAAGCACTTTAAAAAGTGTTTGAACTTTTAGTTAGAAATACATCAGTGATATTTAATGTTGGGTTGTATAAGTTGTAACATTGTTACTTTTTTCAAATTTGTTGAGAGCTGTATTTGTTTCATGGTTTGAAAAATGCTGTCACTATAAATCACTCACAATAAGTCACCAATTTTGACACTTTTGTTTCTTTCCGTACATCTCGTGCTCACTCTGACTCTGCAATAATTTGCAAACCAAGAGTTAAATCGTCAAACTCTCCTTCACATAAACAGAAGAAGGAGCAGCTGTTGGGAGGTTTCATTGACATTCATGCTCAGCAGGCAGAGCTGCAGAGAGGCTGAATAACAGAGTCCAGCCAGGACAGCAGAGTCTCTTTATCCCCTCCAGTGTGGACTCAAACTCATGTGTTCACAAAGACCCTGTGTTTGTACTCTCTCCTTCTATTACTGCAGCCTCCACTTTCTTTCCTCTTCACGTACATGTACTTCCTAAGTTTCTCCGCCTTGTACAAACGTTCAATAAACACTCAATAAACTTTCAACACTGCTAACAGGACAGTAAACATGGCATCGTGTTGGTACAAGCAGGCTAATGTATTCGTTTCCACATTCCAGCCTCTGCCTGAATGGAAATCGGGGTCAATGTAAACACACAGTCTCACATTATGTAAAATGTAATATCATCACAATAGCTCCTCACGCCCGAGTGAGCGCTGCGGACTCGCCTGGGAAACGCTGGACGTCACCAGAAACACGAGCTCAGGTCACTGCGAGCTCACAGAGCAACATCACGGTCACAGAGAGACTCCTGCTGCTTTACTGGTTTCACTGGTGGAAAGATGCTCTCAAAACAGTCAAACCAAACAAACCGTGCAGCTGGTTAGCTTAGCTTAGCGTAAAGACTGGAAGATAGGGGAAACAGCTAGCTAACGTTGGTGTTCAAGCTGTGCAGATCTGCATGGTAGATGTAAATCACATGTGTAGAACAGATGTGTTTCTGCTCAGGTGACTCTTTATATGAGAGTCTGTCCTGCAGAACTGCTGACTTGGCTCTGTCCAAAAGTAACAGGCACAGACTTTAGGACATCATTGATCCCTGCCAGGAAATATTCCACCACAAAACCTCCAAGAAAACCACAACTTGTCATTTTTATACTTTAGATTTTAAACAGATTTAACAAAGAACATATAACTTGTGAGTTTTAGCAGTGTTGGTAGGTCGACTTTTTGGCTGACCGCCGAGGTTAGCCCTACACATGGGTCCGTATGTGACTGACTGACTGAGTGAGTGAGTGACAGTACTTTCAGAGCCATAGAGAGAGAGAGTCGCAACATCACAATGGGCTGCTTCTCCGCTGCTCCTCCGCTGTCTTCACCAACGTCCGCAGCGCGCACCTGCTTTCAAGCACGCTGTCATCGGCCTCTTAAGGACAGTCCTTGTAACACATTGCCCACAAAAGCGCACACTGACCTGATGCGGTCAGCCACATACTAGGTTTTGATCTCGTCTTGTTTAGATATATTATGAATTCCAAATGCAAATCCTAATAACAATATTATCTGAACTGACAAGAGCCTGAAACCGGATCACACAAGTTATTTATTTGTTGGTCTTTTACAACTTTATTGAGAGAGAAAGGACAGTGCATAGGGGAAGAGAGAATGGGGATCAATCGAAGACTGTAGCCTCTAAGATCACCTGATTTTACACACTTTATTTATATGATAATGTGTTCACATGGTTCATAGTCCTTAATTAATCTGTTGAATATATTTACCACAGGATACAAACACAAATCAATGCCAAGAAGGTGTTTAAAGTGGTGACCTACGGCTTCTTGTAGTGTGGAGCCCAAACAGACAAGAAACACTTTCAAATGAAGCTCAGCGTCAGATCATCCATTCATTCATTCACTCATCATTCGTATCACTCTCTATCTCTCATCACTCTCTATTCTCCTCTCTGCTGCCGTCAGTTTGTCATTTTATTGTGGACCACGGCGACCCTCCTCCATCCCACACCTCCAATCCAGTTCTTTAATGGCAAGGTTCAGCTCTTCAGGACATGCTGCATCCATCCTTCCTTCATCACCACTACCAGCATCTAGACTTCATCCTGGGGGGGTCTTATCCTGCTCTCGACCTTACTACCGCTTTTGAATTCATGAAGACGTAGCGATGGAGTCTAATCGCCAAAGACGTTGCACTTTGAAATAGGCAGGTCGAGCTCAAAGTGAACACAGGTTAACATCCTCGTGGATTCTTGGATTTACGAGGGTCACATTATCAGGTCGGAAAACCCAGTATTCCATATTAACCTTGAACAGTAACCCAAATTCAGTCTGGGAAAAAGTCATGTTACTGAAGTGGAGTTGTGGGTCTTGTTGCATCATGTATCTACTTAAGCAGCATCATGCAGCTTTAACAGATGTTTGCAGGGGGAGAGGAGAAGTCACGCTGCAGAGTATGAGCACTTGTGGCAAAGGTGTCGTTTGATTTGAAACCCTTGGCTGGTTTGTGACTCCGCTGCTGCTGTCAGCCGGATGATCCACACACAAACAAGTCGGACCCGCTGACTCTGCCCGAGTCTTACGCAACACGCCTTCAATGACTTCTCCCTCCCTCAGAACTGTCCTTTATTATGTGTTTCCCTCCCACACACTCTCACGCACACAAACTGTTGGCGTTGAAACTTTAGCGCAGCTGCAAGTTTCCACGACATGCCGCATGTTCATCCAGCAGACGAGTGGAAAAAAAAAATCAGCCTTACACGACGCTGAGCTTTCATTAAAAACATGTCGTATGAGATCATCCGTGTTTACCTTCTCACATCTGCCGGCAGCACGTTAGGATCAACTGAGGAAGGCCTTGAAATTTTAATTCAACACAAAAATAAGCAGAAATTAATCATTATTTCAGCGGCAATAGATCATATTGAAACTAAACATTTCTGGTTTATTTATTCCCCGTCTCTGCTTAGAGAGACTGACTTGGTCCACACAGGTTGAACTTGTGCTGTCTGGAAAAGACGACCACAGGACATAAGAGTGTTGCAGCAGTGCAGCAACATCTCTGCTCAGCGCTGGAAGTAATTACTTTTCCACATCTAAACAGTAACGAGCCATCCCTTGTTGGTGTAGGCAAGAGAGTTGAAGGCAATTTAGTCAGCTTGAAGCCTTTTTAACGTCGTTTTTATGTTGTAGTTTTATTTCTAAAACATTGACAAGTTTTTTTAGCAACCAAAGTTTCCTTTTAGATCCCCTGGGTGAGAGAAATTCATATAATTTTAGATTTCATTGTCAGATTTAAGTTTTGACAGTAAAACAAATGTTTTTTTCGAGAGTAAAATTTCCTTTCCATTGTTTTTATGTCCATCCATCCATCGGCCGGGTCGCGGTGGCAGCAGGCTCAGCAGGTTGACCCAGGCGTCCCTCTCCCCGGCAACATTTTCCAGTTCCTCCTGGGGGATTCCGAGGCATTAGCAAGGGGTCTTCTCCCAGTCGGACGTGTCTGGAAAACCTCAAAAGGGAGGCGCCAAGGAGGCATCCTAACCAGATGCCCAAACCACCTCAACTGGCTCCTTTCAACGTGAAGGAGAAGCGGCTCTACTCCGAGCTCCCCCTGGATCTCCGAGCTCCTTACCCTCTCTCTAAGGCTGAGCCCAGACACCCTCTGAAAGAAACTCTCCTCACCGTGATGTAGGCGATGACATCATCCCTTCACGCCTGACCTACATGCTCTTTCCGTGTCGGCCTTTACTGTCTCGTCATCGCCTCCTTTCACTCCTTATACTCTACACCCCCCTCACTTCCCATCAAAGAGCCTTTTACAAGGCTGCCAGTTTGTAACAGTTTATTTCTCACATAAAAAAGGGAGAAGAGTCAGAGCAGGACAAAAACACTCCAGGACAGGAGGAGTTAAGGATGCATGATACTGAATGCTTTGCCAGTAACGGATCATTTCCATGGCTGCTTCCTGATACGGATATTTTCTGCATGTAGTCTCATATTACGGCTCAAATCTCTTCTATCGATAAATGTAATATTATATCAAAATATCTAAGTATATCTCTGTTCCTTCCTTTCTGTGCCAGTTCGTCCAACATTTAACCCTGCTCCTTGTTCTCTCATGGCTCCCCGAGTCTTCAGCTTCTTCCGGACCTTGTCGCTGTTCTGCCTTTGGATATTTGTTCGCCCAGATCCTTACAGTGAGCCTTTTGTTTTTGCATCTTGTCTTTTGTGTTGAAACTAATTATCTGCATGTCTCTTTTTGTTAAAAAAACAACGTGAAAGTTATAATATTGATGCAACAATCCTGATAATACAACCAAAAACATATCAGATTTAATTTCTCTGCAGTGCATTTATTCTAAAGCAGGTGAGTTTTATCTCTTTCTCCTCACACCTGTCGCTGTACAACAATATGTTTTAGATGATGATTGTCCTGTATTTAAGACCCTACATCACCATGAGGGGTTTTCTGCTGTAACGTCAGTAAAAGTGGTGACTTCAGTCGACTAGTGCATCGACTGTTACACTGTAAACTCTAACAAGTTAAGTTTACTTAAAACCGATTACCTTTGGAAAAGTAAGTAAAAGAACTTAACTGTGTCGAGTCATGTGAAATGATTGTGTTTAGAATGAACATGCGTTACTTGAGTAAGCTGTACTTTTTTAAAGCTGTGAGCGCTTAATGTCTCCAAGTACACTGTAAAATATGATCAGTTCGTTCAACTCAAACCATTTGAGGAAACTATAAGACACATTTTTAAAGCGTATCTTCACCTCCAGGTCTGACCAGAACTTTCTTGTTAGATTTTTCAGACCCGCTTGGCGACTTTATTTCTAAAAAGCGACTTGCGACAAATTTAGTGAGCAGTGAAATATATCGTATTGTAATTCATTCCCATGTTTCTTGCTCAGAGTGATCGCAGCTCACGGCTCCTCTGCCAACAGCTCTGAGTTGCTCTCTGTTCTCTCTCCTCAGGCAGTCAGGGGGCGGGCGGGGCTGGCCTGGGGCAGCAGCAAGGAAGAGGACAGCGGCCAATCGGGCGGCCCGCTCACCGCAGCAGAGGGAGTTTGTGATTGACAGGCGTTAACATTCTTTTTTTAAATATAAATTTCATGATTCCGTGACTCTACATCACCATTGATGTGTTTCATCACAGTACAGCCATTTAATTTAGATTTAGCTACCGCACTGTAACATTTTGGAGTTTCGCTAATTGATTGGGATGAGTTACATCAAATTTCTTTGAGGATTGAGTGTTTATACTTACTTCTTTTATTAACATAGCCTGTTTTACAGTGTAGCTGCTCTCAAACAGACACACTGAGGGGCCTGCAGACAGAGACGTCCAGCCGCTAACATACATGTGAGCCTCACAGTAAATAATCAGCACGATTCTGAGATGACATTAGTGGGAAAATGCCACAAAAGGAGCAGCTCTGCAAGTCTTCCCTCGCTCCACTACCAGAGGGAGGGAAAGCGGGGAAGCCATTAGCCTGCGAGCAGTGTCTCATTACACGAGCAGGGGAACCCGGGCTTCTCCAGAGGACTGAGTAACCTACATCTCTCCTCCATCTTCTGTTACAGCGAGTAACAGGGGAGGAGAGAGATAAAGAATGAGGGAGGACACTTGTATATGTGGCAGGAGAGCTGCACAGACGAGTCAGGGAGGTGATAAAACAGCATGTCTGACCTTTACCTTTGACATCTGAAGGATCAAGGATTCAGACAATAAAAGCTCCACTGTCTGTTTAAATGACAAGCATGTGTTATGTAATTAAAACATTTGCATGGCATTTGCTGGCTCTCATGTGAGCCCTGAAGGTGGAACAAAGAGAGGAAACACAAATCATCCCTGCATGCTGAACAAACATCACTAAAAGAATCTCAATAAGAGCAAGATCACATGTCTTATATCATCCTGTAGATGCTTTTATCCTGAGTGTAAATGCAAGATAGCATCATGATTATCCTTCCATCTGTGTGACATTTAATGACCTTGGATTTCTCAGGAGACGGGGCTTTTACGAAGTGTGTGGGCCTTAAATCAAAGCCAAGAGGAAGCCCGGCGATCAGACATGACCGTCCAAGAAATGTTAGCATGCAAATGAGAATAAAGCAGACGCATCCTGCAGCTTTGCCTCAGTGCAGGAAGCAAACTTTTCTACCCAGTCATCCGATGATAAAAAGCCTACTAATGTCTGTTCTGTAACTAGACTTCATAACTATGGCTCATCGTTATATCACTGTTTTAACAATCCTTAACCATCCTGCATGCAGCCTGAGATCCTCCAGCAGAGGTCTGTTAGTTCAAAGGTCGAGGCTACAAACCGAGGAGGCAGAACTATCAGGAAGCTGTTTTGTTTGAATGGTTTTACTGTGTCATATTTACTGCAATGAATTCTTGTGATTTATCTTGTTTTTATGTCTCAGTAAAGCACTTTGTCGCATGTAGCTTGGGGCTGGAGCTTATCCCAGCTGTCATTGGGCAAGAGGTGGTGTATACCCTGGACTGACCGCCAGCGAATCACAGGGCTGACACACAGAAACAACCTCACATTCACACCTACGGGCAATTCAGAGTCAGCAATGAACCTTACGAGCATGTCTTTGGACTGTGGGAGGAAGCCGGAGACCCCGGAGGGAACCCACGAATGCACGGGGAGAACATGCAAAATCCACGGGAACCTTCTCGGTGTGAGGCAACAGCGCTAACCTCTGCACCACCGTGCAGCCTTGTTTTTGAAATGTGCTTTATTTTAGTTACAGGAAAGGTTACTGTAGATTTTTGTACATTTAGGCAGGACGTGCACCTCCTCTTCATCTCTTATCACTTCATTCATTCAAAGCTCTATTTAAGCCTCAAAAATCATTGAAGTTTCTCTTATTTGCAATGATGCCCAGATACTGAAAAATACATAATTAAAACAACCAAACAAAAGGTGGGCGCCGGTTTAGCTCAGAGGTTAAATCGTCCGTCCCACATACAGAGGCCACACACAGTCCTCCATGTGGTGGTTCCAGGTTCGACTTCCACCCTCGGCCCCTCATCCCCACTCTCTTTGCCTGACACTGTCCTCTCTATCGATACATAAAGCATACTTTGTTGCACATCTCACATTCATTATCAGCAACAAGTCTTCTGTAAATCACAGGGAGGGGGTTCAAATTCCTTTCCTTCGTTTTACAGGAGAAGTTCAGCAGACGTTACTTTTCTCGGCGCTTGCCAGTTTTTTTCTCCCCACAGTGGATTTAAAGTCGTTTATTCATTACCTCATGTGTTTTCAACTGAGCATGCTCAGTCTTACTGCAACTTCCTGCTTCACGATGCAAACTTTTAAACACATCCTCCACTGAAAGCTTCCCACAACAACCACGGTCTTCTAAAGTTTGACCTCTTAACAATCCGCAGATGCAGGATCAGCTGCTTGCTGTAAAGGCACACTGAGACTCTTAAGGCAGACTGATAGAATAGAAAAGAATAGAGTCCTTATTGTCCACAGGGTTGTAAATCTGCTCACCAAACACAACAAACAGCAACATACAAACAGACAGCATTACCAGTGTGAGTGTTTCCTTACCTGCGACACGGACCACCGCCCTCTCCGCCGGGTCCAGCACCGAGTCCTGACTCTTCCTCTTCCTCCTCTCGTGTTTGGACAGGTTCCAGGGTAAAGTGTCCCCCGGAGGCCCCACAGGTCCCGACGGGCAAGGGGACAGCGACCCCCCTGAACGCTCGCTACGGAAGGACGGCTCGCTGACGCAGGAGCGCTCGCTCAGAGTATCATCATCCGACGACTCCATCCTTATTCAGGGCTGCAGGGAGGAGAGGAGAGGAGCGAGGAAGTTAGGATAGATGGAGGGAGGAGAAAAAGATGTAGAGCAAAGGGGGAGGGGAGAGAAAGAAGGTCAGAAGAAGGGAGGAGGAAAGAGAGAAGAAGGAGACTGTATAATTCATTGCCTCGTTCAGTGGGATCACACAGAGGCATGAATGATGCAAAGTTTCGAAGTAAAAGCGCAGCAGTCATAATGCAATAATCAGAAACAGCAGGGTTAGTCATCGGGTCTGGACGGCTGAGGCTGCAGACCTACGAGAAGCGACCGAAGGGTTCCAGGGAGGTGATGAAAGAGGAGGAAAGCACATGACAGCAGAGATGATGAGACAGATCACTGAGGCCTGAGCGGAGGAGCGGAGGAGCAGCGGGCGTGGAGTCACTTTCAGATGAAGAACATTAAGGGAGATTCATGCCAAAAAATATGAGTGATTTATGAATATTTTAGCATCACTGATCTTCCTTACTTCCATTTCTTCCCATCTCTGCACTTAATCAATCAGTTGTATGTGCAGACCTCCTTTTCCTCCTGACCTCATTTTTAGCCATGCCAGCGTTGTGACTCCATGTGCGCAAATGAATGACGACTGAAATACCCCAAGTGTCGCGACATTTTGCACATTGACATTCTTCTTGCTCAGAGTCTCTGACTTTTCCTGTTGCACCATCACGAGGTCAAAACACCTGCTAATCATCGCCATGATTACACTTTGCTCTCAAGCATATTAGCATGCTGTAATTAGCATGTAGCTTAAAGCATCGCTGTGCCTAATTCATAGGGACGCTAACATGACTGATGACGCACAACATGAGGCGCCGGGTAGCCTCAGGTCCGGCTCCCACCCTCTGCCCCCTGCCGCCCGTCACTTTCCCTCCCCCTGTTTCTGACGCTGTCCTCTCTTCGATGGAGGGATGGAAAAGAGTGAATTCTTTAGCAGAGGCTATTCAGCAGACTGAGACAAGGAGCGACTGAGAGAGAGAGAGAGCGAGAGAAGAGGTTTCAAAGCTCGTCTAGTGATGCTATTTTTAAAGAAAAGTCAATACTCTGTGAAGACAGGAGGGAGCTTCTTCATCTCTTTCTCACTCTCTGTCCTTTCTCTCTTTTCATTCTCTCTATCTGTTGCTCGCCCCTCTCTGCACTATCACTGTTAATTGCACTGATGTTAATATCATATTTATTATGATGAAGGGAGCTTTGTGATGGTAGATCCTGGCTGTATGAGTGTGTGTGTGTGTGTGTGTGTGGACTCTGGGGACCTGATGTTCTGATCTGTCCATCACTGCTTCATTGAATCAATATGAGTCCAGACAGGATGAATTGGCTGTTACTGCTCTTACATTCAGAGGCTGTGGGCCGTTCAGACAGGTTAGCGATCGTCTGCTGGGAGTTCGGTCGCACATTTAAGTTTGATTACAGCTTAAAGACAAATCATCTGTTTTTAATGGCCGGTAGTAATATAAATGCATTTTTAAAATAAGGAGCAAAAACATTCTGCAAGAGTTTCCCCTGCAATAAAACTGTTATTATGTAACTTTGCTCACTACCTCTTCACCTGTCTCACCCTCTGGTGTCCATAAACAACAGGTTAGGTGGTTTTACTCTTTGCTAAGCAAGTTGAAAATAAGATGAAACCATGTACAAGTTAAAATGAAAAAAAAAACATATATGAAGAATTCTTTAATAATCTTTCTATCCGTCTTTGTTTCCTCAAAAGGGATGTTAGTCTTTCAAAATAAAAGTCTCACAAGTGGTCCAGTTTGCTTTAACCGTTATAAAACGGTCTCTCCAGCATCTCAGAAACTTCTGTCAACAAACGTCCAGTTTAACTCCCCGAACTGTGAGCATTTACCCAGACCGACTAACTTCTGCTGCCTCCCTGACAGCAGATTAACAGCGTGGTGACCCAAGCGCTGGTCACAGGGTGGGAATGTTTCTGTGAGCGACGTGTGAGTCCAACACAACGGCTGCGATTTCCATCTGAGCTGCTGCTGCCAAAATCCCTCCTCCTCCTCCTCCTCCCGCTGCTGGCCCCTGGCTGGACCGCTGGCAAAACCCCACTTCCTGAACCCCCGTCTCCACGGTAACACAGCCAGGAAGAGGTTAAAACCTTCCCAGAATCCCCTGCAGTTCTCTGGTGTATGGTTGAGAGTCTCTCAGTACTGGTGCTGCTGTTTCTTTGTGTGTGTGTGTGTGTGTGTGTGTGTGTGTGTGTGTGTGTGTGTGTGTGTGTGTAAAGTCAGCTTCCCTGCCGCCTGCTGACAGTGAGTCAGTGCCACTGAAACTAGTGGTTTTATAAATAGAGCAGAATGGAGCTTCAAAGCCAAAACGTGTCATTAGAGCTCCGTGAAATGAAAAAGATGTTTGAGGAGGAAAGAGAGAAACTCTGGACGAGAGAGAGAGAGGGAGAGAGAGAGAGAGAGAGGGAGGGAGGGAGGGAGGGAGGGAGAGAGAGAGAGGGAGAGAGATTGCTTCCTGCCTGATGAAACCCCAGTGAGGCATTTACTATCACACACACACACACACACGCAGATGTTTCACAGCTTTACATTATGACTGAAACAGATTTTATATCTTTCGCTGAACTGTCTTTTTAAAATTGTCTTAAAACAAAGTGAAACATGTCAAAGATGTGAAAATCAGGAAGTGATATCAGTCACAGCGCTGACACATACGACCTTTCACACTCGCAGTCACTCCTACTGTAATCTCTAACAAGTCAAGTTTACTTAAAACAAATTAGGACACTGATTACCTTTGGAAAAGTAAGTAAAAGAAGCTGTACTGTTTCAAAAATGTGAGAACTCAATGTCTCCAAGTACACTGTAAAACATGATGAGTTAGTTCATCTCAAACCATTTGAGGAAATCACTCAACTCTTTTATTTAATGTTAAAGTAAGTTAAATAAATTAAGTAAACAATACCTATTCCATTCAGTGACTGAACTTAACATGAGTGAGTATTTTGAACTTATCAGTGATGTAAGATGAACTTAGTGAAGTACTTTATCTCAACTTAAAACTCTCCTGTGTCGACTACCGATTACCCTAAACCTTTTAAGTTGCATTAACACAAAATAAATACCGTAAAATCTGGTGTATAAGACACACTTTTTTTTCATCTATTTATAAAAACATTTGTAGTTTTTGTTCCATAGCTTCCAGGTCATGTGACCCAGTGTCCTCAAATCAATGTCAGATGTTAACACTCACTTGGACAAATAAGACACACCTGGTTACATTGGATTTTATTGCTGCTTATATTTTTATGTAAAATGTTTTTTCATCATCTTGCCATTGCAGCCACCCTTACAACAATCAACATTACCCTAGGCTGCCGCTAGCTACCGCACTCGTTAGACTGAATAAATTAATGTAACAAAATGTGATCAATTATTACAACTTAAAGTGTTCCAAAAATTAGTATCACTCAAAATGAATGAGCACCACAATAATCTTACTACTAATTCATTAGGATGAGTTACGACAAGATTCTTTGAGGATTGAGTTAATTAAGATCGACTGTTAGTTTTTACAGTCTACAGGCAGCTTTAGAGTCAGCGATGAACCTGACCAGCATGTCTTTGGACTGTGGGAGGAAGCCGGAGTACCCGGAGGAAACCCACGCATGGACGTGGAGAACATGCGAACTCCACACAGAAAGGCCCCCTTCGTCCGAACTGGGATTCAAACCAGGAACCTTCTAGATATGAAGGGACAACCACTGCACCACCGTGCAGCCCATGACGTATTCAGTCCAGCTTATTATCACAAACAAAGGAGACTCGTGAGTGTTTACAGAAATGAGAAGGTGAATTTGAGTTTTTATTTTCTGCCATGAAAAGTAAAAGATTAAATTGAGGCAGATTTTCTGCCATTATTTATTTGGCTCATTGTTTCAGTTCTTCATTAATCTGTTCTATTTTGGTGTTATACATTTGTCAGACTCTTTGGGGTTTAGAAACAAAACAAAGAAAAACTCTGAACTTCTGAAGTGTCCTGAAAACAGACTTCTTCATTGTCAGCTGGTGTTTTACCATAAATCCACTGATTATTTATTCTATACTGTGTGATAAAATCACATAATGTGGATTAAAGTTCCCTCAAACTAAAGTCACATCTTTTTTATATTGTTATGTAATCAACACTCCTAAACTCAGATATATTCCATGAACATTCATGTAAACGCTCAACACCAGTGACCGTTTGACCTTTTGACCTGATCAAGAATCGGAGGATTAAACAACTAACAAAAGTCTTGTTGATGTGATTTTCTGTCAGTCAATAATATACTTATCCTCTAAAAACTAGTGTACTTACAGTAAAACTGTACAGACACATAGTGTAAGTATACATGCACTAAAGTTTGACACACGTGTGCATGCAGAGATCGTGTCTCTTCCTGTGACAGCGAGCAGCAGCTGAATCAGAGCGAGCAGAGATGCTGGACGTCTGACTCGTCTGATTTATAACCACGACCAGGATTTACATGGACACGCTCTGTTCCCACAGCTCAGCCCTGTGAGTGTTTGTGTGTGTCTGTGTGTGTGTATGAGTGTTTGTGTGTGTGTGCATGAAAAAAAGACATTGAAATAGAGCAGAGGTGACATAAAACAGAGATGAGGGAGACTCTGGAGGGAGGGAGATGTAAAAAGTAGCGGTTGGAATCTGAGAAAAAAGGGAGACTGAGAGAGAAAAAAGGGAGACTGAGAGAGGAAAGAGGGAGACAGAGAGAGGAAAGAGGGAGACTGAGAGAGAATAGAGGGAGATAAAGAGGGAAAAGAGGGAGACTGAGAGAGAAAAGAGGGAGACTGAGACAGAGAGAGGAAAGAGGGAGACTGAGAAAGAAAAGAGGGAGACAGAGAGAAGAAAGAGGGAGACTGAGAAAGAAAAGCAGATGAGCGGAGTAACGGCTGTAACGGTCACTGCTCGTCCTCCAGACAGCATTCCTCTCTAACCGTCACTGAAGGACTTTCACTCACATTAATGTTCAACAGACGGACATGCTGCTCCATTCTGCCTGACAGACTCTCAAACACAGAGCCACCTGAGCAGAAACACATCTGACCTACACATGTGATTTATAGTGCGCACACGGAGCTGCAGGAGTTCAATACTTAATACAGTTATGGGAGTGTTACCAATCATTCATTGAAGTTTTTGCTGAAAAGCAAATGTTACAGTGAACTCAGTGACCCTTCAGACTTTTCAGGACCGGTGGCTTGACTTGGACTTGAGCATTAAAGGGCCAGTTTGCTGATTTTCAATCACCTATCGTGCTATCATGGGGAGCTAATGTCATTATAGTAGGAAAAAAATGCAATTACGCTCTGTGCCTCTGGAGGACGCTATCCGCTTCTCCAACGGGCCCTGGAAACCTCTGACGGAGGCCAGGGAGCTAGCTAAACTACACTTCCTGAATCTAGGACGCCCGCCTCTGATGTCATGTCTCGTTCAAAATCGTCAGGTTTGACATGTAGACTGCAGACCTGAAGATGTTTTAGATGTTCCACCGGTATATTCTCGTCGTATTTCGGATTCTGTGCCGCTCTGAGCCGTTGCCTGCAGTGAAAACGGTAGTATTTCACTCCAGCGTCTCTCGCTGGGCCGTTCCTTTCAGAGGGAGGGGCGCAATGCACGCTGGGTGTTGTAGGAATGTAGAATGGGTAAAACCACGAGCTGTTTGTACAACTTTCTCCACAGCTATGGAGCCAATTTCAAATATCATTGCTTCTATCGATTACAGAGAACACCAGCTTTGACTGACAGTGGCTTTTCCAGGGGCGAACTGCTCCTTTAACTACATCCAGACTTGGAAGATGGACAGGAGGTCTGGGACTTATTTATTGATAAAGTGTGCCGTGTCCTTTTTGTTAAATGTAGACCTTTTTGATTTGTTTGTTTGTTGTTTGTTTGTCATCTCTTAGGCTGGGCTAAAGTGGAGGACTGAAACCCATCTTAGAACTCGGCTCAAACTCAACCTTGAGGACTCAGTCTCACATTCTTCTGTAGACTGAGACTCGGACTCGAACACTGCGGACTCGAGACTCGACTCGACATACTGAAGAAGAAAAAAGTTTAAAGGGACAGTTTAAGATCACGGGTGAAAACACAAGTCAATCCTGGTTGGTCATTAACAGATGGAGAGAATTGCGGGATTAGAAAGGATCCATAACTTATTCTTCATGTGTCCTTCCTTCTGCACGGCTTTTCGGTCTTTTGTACGTCTATTTAATGTATGAAATATATTGTAAGATGTGCTGTGTACAGTGCATGGAGGTCACAGTGGACAACAGGATTATAATGTTACATTCATGTTGGTGGAGACCGAGCTTTATCTTGCTGTTGGATTCTGATTATTTCAACATGAGTCCTAAAAACATTTAGCTTTCTCAACAAAATAACTATTACAGAGCAAACTAATCTGTTAGCTTGATGCTAAAAGTGGCATATGAGCGGTACAAAAACAAACTTTGGTCAACAATCGTCATACTATAATTATTAGTCTTATACAAAAATAGATACATGACTTCATCACTATGCAACCTGCAAACAGCTAAAGTTTAAAGTTTTTCACTAAATAAGTTCACTAACTTTCAAAACAAAAGCCCTCACTCATCTTTCCATCCACAGGTGTCCTGTAGTCCACATTAAAGCTGCTCGTAGCTGCTTCAGAATGATTCCACAACACCTTCTCTTTGACTTTAAACTCTAAACTTTCCTGCCTCATCACATTTGTTTTCTCATCTTTAACGACACATTAAAGCACGCGTGTTTTTAAGTTGAGTAAGAGGATGAATGAGCAACAGTTCCCCTTAAAACACAGCCGCCGGCCATGATGAGTAACACACTGACTGAGAGGATAAATGAGCGTCTAGACTCAGCTCCCACACACACACACGTACACACACACACACACACACATACATACATTGATACACGTGCATCACAGTGAAGCGTACATAAGCGTACGATGCTGTAGCTTACTACTCAGCATGACTGGACAGAGAGAGTTCATGAAAGTGAAAGAAGGACCATCGAACAGCAGAGTGAAACGTGTGTGGAGGTTAACAAGCGACGAATATAGAAAGAGAAACAGGCAGAATGAGGTATGGATCTTCCCTTTACTGCCGTCGTACACACAGATCAATATTTACAGCTTCATGAGCATCATTAAGACGAAACTCTTTCTGTTTCTCTTTGTCTTTATTATCACTATCATTCTCTTCTTCTTTCACTCATGCTGAGATGCTCTGTGCAAAGCAAAGAGCTGCAAACCACAACAGAGACTGTCACTTAGACTAATAGACACACGGACAGACAGAGAGACTGAGGGAGTGCCAGTGAAGCATTTAACAAACAGAAGAAGGATGATATATGGTGTCAATTATGTTCACAGATTAATTCCCAAACTAGATGTCGAGACACATCTGATGGCTGACAAAACAATTACAGAGTAAAGCACAGAACTTGCACGTTCTCTAAATCTAAGAATAAAAAATCACTCATTTGTCGAACTGACCAAAAAGCTGCAGCGGTTGGGAGTTACACGTGAGAAGAAAAACTGATGATTGATTTTAATAAGCAGTTTATCATTTATCAAGCAAAGATATCAAACCTTTGCTGTCATAACTGTCTCAAATATGAGGGTCTTTGTTTTAGATCGATGTACACTGAGTATGTTCAGACACTGTAAAAACAATCAGTCAGTTTAACTAGCAGTTAGTTTAAATATGTTGTGTTTATGTCATTAAATTGAAGTTAAGTTTTCCAACTTACAAAAATGATTTAATTGAACTTAAGAATGTAAGTGAAAAGGATTAACCTCACAATAAATTTAACTCACTATAAAAACATAAT
Organism: Semicossyphus pulcher; assembly: GCF_022749685.1. Taxonomy (NCBI): domain Eukaryota; kingdom Metazoa; phylum Chordata; class Actinopteri; order Labriformes; family Labridae; genus Semicossyphus; species Semicossyphus pulcher. Next base: position 6,748,330 of record NW_027211726.1, read on the forward strand.
TAAGTTCATATCATTTGAGAGGTTAGTGCCGTTGCCTCACAGCCAGAAGGTTACCGCTTCGCACCCCGGTGTGGCCGAGTGAATATGAAAGACTGTGACGACAAAACAACTAAACTGTAGTTAAAGTTGAGTTAACTGAAAGATAACACGTGGATTTAACTAGGAATGTGTTTTTGTTTTGAGGTGATACAAATGTATCTTAGCTCATCTTCTCAAGTTAAGTCAACTAGTCTTGTCAACTTTTGGGCTGTCAGTTGGTGAAAGAAGGAATATGGATGTGACACCCTGGACCTGTGTTGTTCAAGTACTTCTTCTTACAGTTTCCACTTTTCACAATTATTTAAATTTAATGTAAACTTATTTTCTCTTTAATTTTATTCCAAACTGAATATGTTTTTGTTTAGTGTCACTGTGATTACCCATCAATACTTCGACTGCACGACAATATTACTGTAGAAATTATCAGTATTCTAGGCAATAACATTATAATAAGGCCAATTTGCTGCCCTTATAATACAATACGGTGCTTTTTTTACATACATTTTTGGATTTTCTTCTTATATATCATGTTTCTTGGTTATTGTACTACTCTCCATGTTCCTACAATAACTCCTTTGTGACAAATAAAGTGAACTGAATTGAAAACAAGCCATTTGAAGATGCCACAGTGAGCTCTGAATGTGTGATGGGCAGCCGAATCAGATCATTAGTTTCCACCATACTTGAAAACAATAAAGACAGATCCACTGTATGTCTCTTTCCTAGTGACGAATGAGTCATGATGCTACCTGAACTACATTCATGTCACATACTAAAGAAGTGCACCTCGTTATCCCCTGCCTCACAGACATATTGCTGCTTTCCCCTAACACACAGTAGTAAGGGGGTGTGTCTACGGCTAGCGCAGAGGACAAAATGGATGGAAAAGACAGAGTTATTTATATAATTTCACCTGAATACAATGGGATATGTTGTTTCTTGCTTGTCCTCTCCGATCTGGCTGAAGAGAACAGTCGCCTGCTATTGAGGGTCCAGCAGAAGGCAGCGAGTGACCATCTGCTACAAAGCTGCAGGAGGGAAAGCCCTGAATGCTGCTTTTTCTATTTATCTCCTCTCCTTCTCTCTCTGACTGCACCTTCCATAATATCACTGAGCGTTTCCAGACAGACAGACTGCCTGCAGTGGTGGAGTCCTATGGGAGTCCTACAGCAGGTGGAGGTGGAGGTGTGATAATGAGGGTTTCTCTAGAAGATGGATCAATACAAGCAGCCTCTTCTGCATATAGAAGAGAGTCATTGCTGCAGCTGGTGTCACCAGTTCTGCACGCATGCCGTCCTCTCCCTGTCTCTCTGTCTGTGGATGTGAAGAGGGGAATGTGTTTGCATGAATGGACATCAGACATGGAGACCATGCACGCAGGGCTGCAGACTGGAAGCCTCTTTGTCCAACACACCGCCTCTGTTTGCGTCCATAACACCAACTAATTACATTTATCCATTTGTGGCTGCTTGTGTGCCGTGTGCTGCTGAGTCTGTCATTATGGGAACAACCTCGGTAGGCTTCTCACGACCCAGAAACCCTCTCAGACTGACTGTCCGCTGGTTCTTTCAGCCCCAGCCCAACAGAGCACACATCACGAGCAGCGTGGTTAGAAAATGCACCGTTTCAGGCACTGGCTGGCTGTTATTGTGTGGTTATTGTGATGAAAATACACACAAAACACCTATTTTAATGAGTGTGCATCATTATAGAGGTGATCAACACGTTATTGATAAAGGAGCGAGAAGAGCATGAGGACAACACCTTATCAAGCCATATATTTCAATATACACGGTTTAGAATCAGGTTACAACCCAATAAAATGCCATAAATCGTTTGTTTTCAGGCTGTCGTGGCCATAATATAGCCTCTTGAGCTGATAGCGTTGATTGGTATCAATATTAATGATCATTTTATATCATCACCAGACTCGACAGCTCCTGAAAACACATGATTTTGATGATGTAATGATTCACGGGTTAGCAGGAATCGAAAAACCAGCATGCTCCACGAGAGCTCCGGAGCCGCTTACCTTCACCGGGCAGCAGCGCTCCTCGAATCCGAGCACAGAGCGAGGGAGGCCGGGGATGCTGCCGCCGCTGCTCCGCTCTCCTCCCCGGGAGTATGGATGGAATAATGTATGAAAGATTGGACGTTTTCCGCTCCGATTATCGGGCGTCCTGTTACCAACGCTTCCTCCTGAACCGAGCCGACACACAGCCACGGGAGGAAGAGGCTGTGAGGAAGAGGAGCAGGCAACGTAATCCTGATAGAAATGGCTGTCCGATTCCTCCTCCTGGCTTTCCCCCTCTCTCTCTCTCCTCTGTCTCCTCTCCACAACCCCCCACCAGCCCTCCTCTTCTGGTCACTCACACACTCTCTCTCTCTCTTTCTCTTCAATAGCCTGTTTTCACGGCTCTGACACTTAACCCATGTCTATTGAGTCCGTTAAGTGTCGCGGAAATTGAAATTTGGATTGTAGTCCTGCGTCATCTGTGGCTCGGCAGCACCGCCAAACCCAGGCCGAAACACACACACACACTCACACACGCACCCACACACACTTTCTCCCAATTTAGGGTGGACACAGAGGGAAAAAGGGCGTTCACTTTGGCATTTCCATTCATATGTATTTCAGGATTACAGAGTGGAAGTGGAGCTGCCTGCTGGAACTTTCACATCACATGAGATAGCATTAATCTGGGTTTTTATAATCCCTACACACACACACACACACACAAATACACACACTAGCTCCCTCCTCCCTCTCCAAACAGCTGGAGGAAGAAAGGGAGTAGCTCCAAAGCGATTGATTACAGATGGAGAGGAGTGGTTGGGAGCTGTGTTTGGGCTGCAGGGGAAATGTCCTCACAGTTTGGGTTGACCTTGAGTATGTAACCTCCCAAACCACTGAGGGTTCATAGACTAGACTTTAGAATCCGCATGTAATTCTAATGCGGAATCCATGTTCTTCTTGCAATCCTTAATCATTTAACTCCAAGGCATTGTTGCAGTTTGATTAAACTGATTTGGTGTTTTGGGGGCCGAAACGGAAACACTGGCAAACCCTGGATGTGAAAAATTTGCATATCTTGTCTGCAAAGTCAATTTATTAACCAATGGATTAAATCAATTTTAGTGACAAAAACTACAAACTCATAGTTTGGTTTTCTGCCAGTGAAACCTAATAAGGAATTTCAGCTATATTGCCACCTCCGATGTTCTAAAAAAACAAACATCACATGCTGTTTTGTCACCATAGACTATATATAAGAAAAAGACTTGCTAGAACAATGCTAGCACCTTAAACCTGCATTCTTTCTAATGGCCAGCAGGGGGCAATGTCTGCAGAAGTCTGCTTGTATGAAACAATAAATCTTATTGAATTTTGGTTTATCAACCAGGATAGTGACAGTGTTGTAGTCGAGTCACTAAACTTAAAAGTCCAAGTCGAGTCTCGAGTCCCCTGTTTTCAAGTCCAAGCCCGAGTCCGAGCCAAGAAAGAAGAATCCAAGTTGAGTCCAAGTAGAGTCCCCATTACCCGAGTCTGAATCCTAGTCATCAGTGCTCGAGTCCAAGTCGAGTCCAAGTCCTGAACTCAAGTACCACAACACTGGATAAAGATGTCGTCATGCGTATCCACTCCCATCATCCAAATATGGTCACTTCTGGATCAAAAAAAACAAAGATGGCGACTGCCAAAATGACAGATTTGAGGCTTCATAAAGAAGGTTCACAAACCAACTGGTGATGTTACAGTAGCTACTTATACTTCTTTTACACAGTCCATGATTTTTAGAGGTCCAATTCAACATGTCCAAGTGTGGTTAATGATTATATTAAGACAGCAAACATGGGTACTGGAGGGGTCCAAACTTGAATTTGGCCTTCATGGAGAAAAACACGGAAACTTTAAGCAACCACCTGGGCTAACCAACGTGCAGCCTCTATAAAAACTGAGGACATTAGCTGAACCCTTGTTTTGTATCCTACATGAGCAAAATATTTCAGCTAATTCTGCCCCACCTGGACGTGTTAGCTGGGGTGTTCCCAAACAATGTATGTTGGTGGGTTCACGAACGTTGATAGCTGATAAAGTGTCAACCGAACACGATGAGGTGAGGATGTTAGTGCTCCACAGAACAGAAACAGTATGCTACAGCCATCCATAACTCTGTCTTATTATGTGAAAAGGTTTATCCACACTGCCACCTAGTGACCAAAAAAGTGGCTTCCTGTCATACCACATTATGGGGGGGTGAAGTGTGCTGTGCAGAACACCACACCAGAGTCTGACTATGCAGGCGAGACGGTTTTAGTCGTCAGGATTAGAGTGATTCATGTAAACGTCCTTGTATTAGATGTGTCTGCCTGTCTGGCTCTTTGATTGATAAGACACTGGGTCAAACTGGAAGCTATCACTGGGATTGCTTTGTGTTTGTTGGGGGTGGCGGCGCACGTCTCTGTTGCACGATAATCCAGACTCTCTCATCCTCCATCGGAGCCGGTCAGAGGGAGAGAAGTCGTGCTGGATTATCTGAGCTGCTGCCGCTTTAATCAAACAGCAGCTAATGGACCGAGCGGCCACATGATCCGAGGGCCGCTGTGACCACAAACAAAGGGTAAAGTTCACCACTACCACTGCTCAGTTTTCATTATCAGTTAATTATTGAACAATGCTGCACTGATTATCCTTCAGTACTATCCGGGCTGTAAACCTGAAGCTCCTGACATGAATCTGATGTCTCTGGCTGTAATCTCAGACTAAATTCAATTTACACAATTGAAACCTTGTGATGCAGAGAGTCGTGGCTCCAGGTGCTGCGCTGTGTTCTTCTATGCAGCCGTGATTATCTGTTGTTTTTCAGGGAAACACTTCTTCATTTCCACAAGGGCATAAAGACACTAAGCTCTATTGTGTTTAATGGATGAGACATGCAATGACAGTTTAGATTGTGAGGCTACTTTATCACCAGTTTCTGACAGTCAAACATCTTTAACCTCCAGTTTGGCCTGGTGTTAACAGTCTGGGCATTTAGCTGCTATTTGCACCTGTGTGAGCTGAAGGGAAGAACCTGCTGTTCAGTACTTGTTCTTCGAGGGATCTGGAGGAACATGTAAGGTTACAATATGGTTTCTGTCGCAGTAAAACACTTCTTTGTTTTGTACAAAATGCGTAGAAATAAATTACTTATTAATAATTAGTTTTCAGCTTCCAAGTCTTATCAAATAATTACCGCTCAAATTAATGTCATAGATAAACAAGTTCGTAACAAGGATGATATAAATCTGGAGGCTTTAAGACCTCATCAAACCAAGGCAATTTAGTGCAAACAAACTCTGCTAACTTTTTAAGAGCTGCTTTGCAATTTCAAGGTACCAATTTGTAACTATATATGTCCATTCATCCATCATCTATAACACTTACCCTGTTCAGGGTCGCAGGGGGGGCTGGAGCCAATCCCAGCTGTCATTGGGCGAGAGGCGGGCTACACCCTGGGCTGATCACCAGTCAATCACAGGGCGGACACATCGAGAGAGACAAAGAGTACCCAGAGGGTACCCTCGCGTGCACGGGGAGAACATGCAGACTCCACACAGAAAGGCCCGCTACGTTCTAACCGGGTTTCGAACCAGGAACCTTCTAGATATGAGGAAACGGCACTAACCACTGCACCCTGTGCAGCCCTATGTAATTGTAGTTGTGAAAAATAAGGTTTACATGGTCATTCTCAGCCGCAATTGGTTTACACCAAATGCTAAGCAGAACAGAAAAAAGTTGTGCCCTCAATCTAGCTTAGAAAACCTTACACACAAACCTGCCATCATGTAATTCTGGTGGACAAGATATGTAAAATATGTGTATTGTAGAGTGTAATTACCTCTAAGGCCTCAATGGTAGCTCTGGGCGTGCCAATTAATCTCAGGCTGAGGTCTCTGGAAATAAAAGAACCTGCAAACATAAGGACTTATGACAAAAATAATTGCAGCCCTGAAACTGTAAAATTGTTGAGCTGCAGATAAAGACTAGAAGAACTAGAAGAAGAAGAAACTTTGTCAGCTCCAGAGCGTTTTCATGCTGAGTTTACCCTCCTGTGTTATCTGTGCTCTTGGCTCCATCTTGTGGCGGCCCTCGGTCCCTCCTAATCCCATCAGTCAGAGTTAAACTCTCCAAATTGAATTAGGACGTCAAACAACATCCATTCATATCAGCCCGTCACCGGAGAGGTCCCAACAGAGCGCTTACTCGCTAATCCATTCAATGATTTTCTACAATTGGGTCAGTGTGGGTTAAGAAAATGGACTGCAGTTAAACTTCTACTTACAGCAGCTCAACACAAGATAAGATGACCACAGCTGGAGGAGTCACATTAAATCATTCTCAGGCAGCTGTGGTGAAGCTATGGAGTAAAACTGTTGGTTAACTGTATGTCATCACTCACATCACTGGTTTGAATTATTTGCTGCCTTTTAATAATCAAAGCATGAAGCATTTTGTGGCTTTTTAAATGTACTGCTTCATGAATCAGGCCGATTACTAACAGCTGACTGCAACAAACAATAGTTTTAATCAATTATTTTTAAAGGTATAATAAGTAGGACGAAAATATAGACAAATTAAAATAATAAAAGTGAGTGAGTGTGTTAGTGAGTTTGTGAGCAGACCCTTGTGAGACCCTTCCCTCTGCATCTATTCTGTTGTTTTGCTTTGCACAGGACGTTTTCAGGAGGGGCGCTGTTGTGGTTCCCTGAGCCCATCACAGCGTATAGGTGAGTGTGGGAGTGGTTTAAATTAGCGACTGGGACCCGTTCAGAGCGGCGAACATGGTGACAGAGCGATGCGGAGTTGGCCTTCTTTCTGTTGGACAGGTGCACCTAGCGGGTAGGACAAGCTAACCGGCGGTTAGCATGCTAGCGCAAAGGTAACTGTGATGCTGCCGGTGTTAGCTCGGCGGGGTGGCGTGTTCTCACACGAGAGAGTGAGAGCGAGCTTCTGGTGACGAAGAGCCCAGGAGGAGGTTCCCAGTTTGAATGTGTCGTTGACAGAATGAAAGGAAATATCCTACTTATTATACCTTTAAATAGTTTCACACTAAAAAGAGAGAAAAAAAGACAACTGCGTAGAAAAGACAAGAGAAGAAGAAGACAGTGGATGATAACATTTATTTGCAAACTTGTACAGGTGAACAGGAAATATTGATCTCTCATTTACTATAAACAAGAACAGCAGTTGTGTGTTCCCTCAGGGTGACTGCTCTCCCTTGCCTGTGTGGCAGGCCGGTGGTGTGTAGGTCCCCTCCTTCACCATCTTGTCTCGCTGCTTACGGATCGCATACAGCCTCTCGTGCTGCAGGAGGAGGAGGAGGAGGAGGAGGAGGAGGAGAGGAGGTTAGTGCTGAGGCAGAACAGGATGCAGAGACACAGAGGGAATGGGCAAAGAAAGTCATGTTCTACAGCCCTCCCCACCGTTATGCTTCTCTTTGCGAACACAGGGAGAAAAAGTCAGAGATTTTAAATTGCCTTTTTACTCCAGACTTTCATCAAGATCATTTAGGCATAGCTGACAATGATGATTAATCCAGCAGAGATGAAGTCGTAGCAGAGATAACTTGCAGTCCTTTTCCCTGTTAAGGCTTTTATGTGATAAAACACAGAAATACTCTAAAGACGAAGAATATAACAGACATAAAAAACACTACCAATAGAAACTGAAACAACTACCGGTAATACAAACATTTAGGACATGTCAAAAACAAAAATTACAAACAACAGAGGGAAAAGAAAGTGTGTATTTTCCTATAAAAAAGACCTGATCCTCAGTGTTCACAGTTGCTTCTGTTTGACCATAATTTTACATTAGTATTGAAAGCTTTAAAATCAGTTTATGGTTGTATTTCTGAGGGCAGGGTATTCTAAACCTGCGGGCCTTTACTGGAAAAGAGGACTGACTATTTGGTTTTGCTGATGTCTTAAAAGGTATTTTAAGTTAAAGGCATGGGCAGTCACACACTGTAAAGATAATTATATATTTGAAAAATCCAGGCTAAATAAATCAAGCTTCTAAATTCTGGAGCACGAGTCTGCAGATAAACATGATGTGAGAGTCATGTCAGACATTAAAGCTGCCTTAACTTTCTATCATCTAAAACCAGCGCGTCATCCTGCATCATCTCCATCATGTTGTGAAAGATTGAGACGTGGCTAACGAGCAAATCTGAATGTCTGGATGCAGGCAAAAAGTTTGTGCTGCTGCAGCACATTCACAGAGAGCCGGCAGAGCATCTGTCAATCTCTGCTCTGCTGACTCACGCAGCCACCCAGCCTGACCTCAGATAACTCCGACACTATTTAAAGGATTAGATGTGGGTGCAGTTTTATCTGTCTGAATACACTTTTGTTATTAATTTCAAGTCATTTTCAACTGGTTTTTATTCCTGCTTTATACATCCATCCTGTCCATCACACCAAACTCTATACAACTATACAAGAATCAGTTTAATTCACGTGTTTAATGCGTAGGAAAACAGGACTGCTTATATGTTAGATGTTAAGGCCAAATAAAACCTTGAGGCCATTGGGAGACAACTACAGCTTAGACTTTGTTTTTGAGTTTTTGGAGAAACTTGCAAAAAAAATAAATTATTAAATGTGCTGGCAGATAGAGGGGCAAAACTTGATCACAAAAACAGAACAAAATTATGACAATCTTGGGGACCCCCTGTGGACAAAGAAGTACATCTTATCCTTTTGCTGACCTTGTGTAAGTAGTAATCTGTAACAGAATAAATCCTCCCGCTGTCCTTTAACTGTCAAACACATCACTCACTGGCCCCTTTTTACACTGCCAGTTCAAGGTGGGATTATAACGCCTCTGTTACGTTCCGTCATCTATATAAAATGCACTGAGGCTGAATGGTGGAGCGCAGCCGTTACACCTCTGAGCCGGCATTGGAGGTAGTAACAGAGGCGATACGGCAGGGCAGAACAGCGCCGTGTGTGTATCTTAAGCACATGCTGTTTGTTTACACCTCGCACACGTTTTGCTTCCACAACAACGGAACGCTTTGTAAAAACACAAACTGCCGGCGTTGCTTGGTTCAGTGTAAAATGGCAGAGACGGCATGACGGCAGAGCTTCGTTAGGCGCTGAGGCAGAACTGCAGTGTAGAAAGGGCTACTGTGAATCTTTGCTGTGGAGAGGGTAAATCCCCTCGTCTGACACCGACCTGGTGGCAGCGGTGACAGGCACCTCAAATTTACTGTATAGAAATAATCAGTTTTCTTCCTGGTGGTCTTGTTTGCTTTCGTAGGTCATTTCGAGGCATCACTATTAATTTCAGTCTGTTTCATTACCTAATATACCTAATGAATAATATTCATTAGTAAATGCTGCTAAGAACAGCTGAGGCAAAAAGTCATAGTGTTCATTTTTCTAAGCTCCAGGCTGCTGCCATCCTTGTGTTCACAGTACGTGCGTGTCCACTGCAGTACTGATTCTATTTTCTACAGTCGTGATAAATGATACCAAACCTAATATGATCATGGCTCTGCAATATATGCACCCTGAGCAGACCCAGTAGACAACACTAAACCTCAAATGCACATTAGACACTATGTACACATAGTAGTGATGGAGTTTTCACACTTACGGTCTTCTGCCTGTGCATGCACTCGTAGAAGTCCTCAAACTCCAGCTTGCACTCCCTCTTAGCGCGGGTCTGCCCGATGCCGTGAGAACATTCAACCCACTCCTTCTCAAAGGCGTGGCAGCGCGCCGCCCTATTGTTGGGCTGCGGTCCGCTCTGCAGCAGCAGCCAGCGGTCAACGTCGATGCCGAGCCGCGACTGAACGTCCACAAATGGCATGATGCTGACGGAGGAGGAGCAGGAAGGGACAGAGAGGAAAACACACAGATAAGAGGGAAGTGGAATAGAGACACATTAGCCACAACAATAAAACTAACACCAGAGATGTAAAAGGAAACAGTTGAGAAAAATATTGTATTCTCCTTCAACATTTTTTGCAGAATAAATGCCAGCACTGCATAGTTGTTATATATGACCAGTGAGTGCCTTAGACACAGCCTTCATCAATAATGTAGTTTTAGACGACGGAAAACACGAACTGCAGTTTAAATGTTTTTAGGAAATTTTATCTGTCAGTATTTAGACTTTATTTACTTTAGAATAACTATCCTCAAAGTCTTGATTGTTTTCAAGACTGGTCTTTGTTGATAGGAAAGACAACATGTAATGGGTAACTACCAAATGCTGAATCCACGTTGAAAACCACTGCTCTGAAATCTGTTATTATTTGTAAGAGAGACAAATATAGGAAGGTCTGGCAGCCAAACAGTTTTAGCAGATAGAGGTGTATGCATATCAAAACAATTAACTAGCATAGCAATTATTGTCAACTATTACAAATAAAACAGAAGAAGCAAAACAGTTCCACCCTTCACGATAATCTGACTCTGGCTTATTTAATCACATCAAGAGGTATAAAACTTGTATATTCATAACTTGTGAAAACCCAGAAACTAAATCCTAACATGCATCATTATGATAGGTGTCCTGGCATGCCAAGAAGATGGCCGGTCTCTGCCACATTCAGACTTAAATGGGAGTAAATTAATTTTACTGTATTGTTGGAATTTCATTTTTTTTCCTTCTACAGATCTTGATCCACTGTGAACGGAGTAAATAATATCCGAAATAAAGTTATAAGGGAGGACGGTACAATAAAGAACACTATAAGATTAGCCAGCTAGCTAACCGTAGATAGCTAGCCAAAGCTTAGCAAACTACAACAGCTAACTGGCCTACCTTCTGTGTAAAAATACCACAATATTAAAGCTTTGTATTTTACATTTAGGTCAATATAAGTGCACATTAACTAAACGTGCTCCCTGGTCATATCTTTGTTATCATGCACCGTTAAAAGTCTCCTTCAATGACAGCCCGTTCATGCTAACCACAGGCCGCTGTCATTTCACACAATTTACAAACGTGTCCTTTTTTTCAGACAATAATTTAACCCTGAATGGTTTCATACTAAATACAGAGTCGTTTACGGGCCAAAAAAATACACATAACATCCGTATTTACCGAGTTTTGCAGGTCTTGCTTTAACCTTCCTCCGACTCCACGCGTTTCGCTTTACGGCTGATCACAACACGGCCGTAAAATGACGGGATGTGTCGTAAAGAGACGCAACAGTACAGTAAAGAGTTCTGCTGCATTACCGCCGCCTACTGGAGCTGGCTGTGAGGATAACCAAAAGAGTTCATTAACATTAACATTGTTAGTGTTTTGTTTCCCCCCCAATAATATTCTCTAATGTAACACATGTTGAGATGATCCTTCTTAGTTAGAGTTAGGTTTTTAATGCAGTATTTTAACTGTGATATGTTTTATACCATTTATAGATCAAATGATGCACATCTTTTAACATATGTAGGTCTAGTATTTTATGTCTTTTCTACACTTATGATTGTTGTGTATTGGAGTATAATACATTGATTTGTTTTACATGCTTCTTATTTCTTAACTTAAACTGTAACTTGGAAACTGTAACACAGCCAAATTTCCCCCAAGAATTCAATGAAGTATATCTGATTCGTACTGATTACAAGATGCACACAGCCCTGCTGGGTGTTTATTTTAATTTTATTATCTATATTAATATATATAAAACATATAATAATAGTCTCCATAATTTTTGCCTATTTTTTAAATGAAACTCTTACCCTTAGCTGTACTTATTTGGACTTTTAAGTCAATGACATGGAATTTCATGACTGGTTGTCTCTTATATTCACCTCTGTGCTGCTTTTCACAATAAAAGAAAAGATTCAAACCTTTATTATGTATAATATGTGAAATATTTCAAATAAAATGTTTTCTGTACAGAATGTTTTTCCAGAGATGTTGCTAATAAGATAAACTATCAGAACCAATTGTTATATTATCTTCATCTTTATCTTAATCAGCATTTATTGATTGAGTTCTGCTCAAACTTAAGCCATGAGAGAGATATCTTACTAGGTATGTGTGTTTTGTGGAGAAATGTGTGCACATTTGAGATTCATGTTAACACCAAAAAAAACAACCATTAATGACATTTATTTTTCCCTCAACAAACCGTACATTTGAATGAAAATCAATGCAAAGCAACTCAAAATGATGATTTTATGGAATCAGTTTAATTTTCTTACAAATTATAAGCACATTTTCATGACTTCTATTCGATAAGTAAAAGACTAATATTTAGTTACATGTTTTGCTTACAACACACTTATTCAAAGTGTGTCTGACAGAGTTTTAACAAGTGTTTCTCCTCCACAGCAAAAGCAACAAACACTCAGTGTTTTGGTGCAACATCAGATTGTGTTTATTTATTTTTTCCCCAAAGGTCCACAAGTCGTCTTTCACAGTCCTGCATGTAGAACCCCACAGTGGGCGGGGCTTTAACAGTGACAGGAAATACACAAACAATATAATAACACTTAAATATTGCTATCTATATACTCTAAAACCTTTTCAAATAAGGACAGGACCACCTGTGGGCTTAATGGAAGATCTCCATTAACACTCACGCTCCGTCCGTGGTACATTCGTGTGTTTTCTCACAGGCAGGCAGGCGGAAACAAGTGATAAGTGCAGACCAAACAAAGCACTGCCAAGTTATATAAGCAGCTAAATCCATAAAGCTACTCTGAGATGAAAAAGGTTCTGAGTCGATTCCTTTTCTGATGAAAGGAAAACCTGCAGGAAACCTTTTTTAAACTGAAGCACAGAGGTGATACAAAGCTAAGAAACAGTTCAGGCAGGTGAGTATGATTAAAAGAGCTTTTTCGGCATCGATAGTTGAAGAGTTTGGCTCCAAAAGTGAAACTGACTTATAAAGATGATTAGTAAAACATAAACTGATAAAGATAGAGATAAAAAAACAGGATAATTACCATCCTCAGATCACAAATATAAAAAACAAGCTGGTTGATCTTTAAAATACTGAATGATTAACATGACAAAGCGTTTCTTGTAAAACATGATTATATAAGATTTTAGAGCCAAACTCTTCTTGAGTTACATCCAACATAAAAGGCCTTCTGGTAGGTGATTTATTTTGGTTGTACCACAGACTTTAGTATGCAACTGAAGCAAACTCACTCAGAGCAACAGATAATGAAAAGCATAACAAAAAGATAAATAAGATCAATTCAGATAAAGTGCACGAGTGCTCATTCAGAAACACAGTGGGACAAACAAATACATTCATCAGGAGTTCATACACACGCACACACACACACACACACATATAGACACACACACAACATTCAAGTGGGTCGAGCCAGGTAACACGTAAGGGACCGAAACCAGCGTGGCTCCAGGTGAAGTCACATGACACACACCAGAACCAATCAGAGAGAGAGAGTTCTGACAATGATCAGGGAGCAGTAGCGGGTTAAGGAGTTAGAGGAAGGTAAAACTCAAACATTCAACGTCTAATGGTTACATTCCTATCCGTTCATCCATCCATTATCTCAGGGTCGAGGGGATGGAGCCTATCTCAGCTGTCGTTTAGCAAGAGGCGGGGTTACACCCTGGACTGATAGATGGACTGAGGGCTGACACACACAGACGGACAACCTTTCATTCTTCCACACCTACGGGCAATTTAGAGTCACCAATGAACCTAACGAGCATGTCTTTGGACTGTGGGAAGAACCCGCAGGGAACCCACGCATGCACGGGGAGAAGATGCAAACTCCACACAGAAAGGCCCCCAACGTCCGAACTGGGGGTCGAACTAGGAACCTTCTAGCTGTGAGGAAACAGCGCTAACCACTGCGTTACATTCCTACCAGAGAAAAAATATATATTTAGTAGGGATGCACGATATTACCGGCACGTTATCAATATCTGCAGATTATGGCTTGAAAATGACATCTCAGCATCAGCAGAGATGTCATTTTTCTGCCGATATGTTTCGCCGATAAAACAACGCTTTAATTCTGCCTAAGTGCTCAATGATTCCTTAAAAAGCTTGATGAATATTACAGTTTGATTTGAAATATTGCATACAAATAAATATGGCATTTTGTGGATGACCTAAGTTTAAGTAGTTTTCTTATATTGCCCAGTGATTGTGTACATTTTAAAAAGCACTGTATTATTATTATGTTTCTGCATCTGCTCGTGGGCCAGTGCAATGAGAGTAGGCATGATATCGACTCTACTACAGGGGAGACTTGATGTTCTCTGCAAAGAGGTGGAAAAAAAAGTGCCTAATATATCAGTATCAAAATCGACAATCGGCAGAAAGGGTTGGAAAATATCGGCATAAAATCCAATATCGTGCATCCCTAATATTTAGATATTCAGTGACCAGTCTTTGCCTTTCTTTTAGTGCCACAAACTACGACTTCTGAAGAAATCACGTAAAAAGTTTGAGGTAAAAATATGTCATTTTAGAGGAACTGATACCTACAAACAGATCTGAATAATCGAGGGCTCTAAACCAGACAGATGTCTGTTCAATCATCTCAGTGCAGAAGGACAAACCTATCCAGAGTGAGTCCCATAGATTAGACTAACAGAATAAAACTGCTCGTCATTGTCAGAACTCGATCCCTTATATCTGTAACTCCTATTTGTCCCCGTGTGCCGCCTCCCAGTCCTCCTCCTCCTCCTCCTCTTCTTCTGTGCAGGGAAAGTAACATCAAGTGCAGCTTCATCCTCTTCAGTAAACTTTAGCTTTCACCGCCAGTGTAACAAAACATCGCTGTCGTTTTCATCCTCTCACACAAGGCATGGCTCATGCAGACTCATGCACACAGCAAATGATACAATCTCATCTGAATATAAATAGAAGAAAAAAGAAGAAAATAAAGCCACAATAGTCGAGTCCACATTCATCCGCACGTTGTTGAAAACATCCCATCTGTCCCCTGCAGACAATCCTTCTCCTTCTGCTGTGCTTGGTGACTTTTCACCGTGTTTTTGATTTCAATATTTCTCATGGAAAATTTGTACCTCTTTTGTCTTTTCTTTTTTTGCTTAAGTAGCCAAGGCATTTTGCACCGAGGAGTAAACATAAATCATCATGTTAGAAATCTCAGAGGTAGAACCCTGACAATTTACTCAGTGAGGAGATTGACAGGTAGAAAGATAAGACAGACGGAGAAAAGTAAACAAAGTGTCCGTGTTTAAGACGGTGTCTGTGAGTCGCAGAAGCAGCAAACGAGGGATGAAAACAGAAATGAAAAAGCTGTGAAGAACAGAGAGAAAAAATGTAACTGTTGGAGGGATTAGTTAGTTCTTTTGTGCAATCCTGAGAGCGGCTTCTCTCAGACGTAGAGGATGACGTTGCTGTCTGCGGGACAGTGAAGGCCTTCGGGGGGGTTCAGGGCTCGGCAGGAGGGGGGCTGTGGCTGCTGGCCGGCTGCCAGGTGGCAGCTTTTCGGGTGAGGGGAGTCACAGTCGTCGGACGTCAGCTCCGCGATGTCGTCTGACTGAGTGTCCGACATCTCCAGGTCGCTGCGGATGCTCTCCGGCTGAGCCAGCGTGACGTCTCGGAGCCCCTCCCTGATTGACGCGCCCGGCGACAGTCCCAACGCAGAGCCACACAAAGCCCCGCCCCTTCTGGAGCTGCAGTCCTGAGGCTCCTCCCCTCCTGAGACGGTCGCCATGGCGGCAGAGCCAGGGGGCGGGGTTAGGTCCTCTTCACTGGTCAGGCAGAGATGGCTGGGTTTGGTCTCGATGTCCACCTGGATCTCCAGGTTGGTGCAGTCCCTGTAGGAACACGAGAATCACAGCAAGTCAGTCACAGAGAGATGATTTGAATGTTCTGCATTTCCTAAAACTTTATTGTTATTATTTTGTTCTTATAACTTTTAAGGCACAATTTTAAAAAGGCATGCTTAGACTGAGCTTAGATTTGCTAAAGAATATTTTGGTTGTAGTGAATGGAACTTGAAACCTCAGACAGCATACTGACGAAGGTAAGAAATAAATATCCTCATGTCTGTAACCAATACCATATTTATCGGTTAAAAAAGCACCGTACATCTAGCTCTGATCCAGCGTTGTTATGTGGTTTATAATGTATCTGGTTCGTAAAGCTGCCAGTAATGTAGAGAGGGATTTATGCAGCTTTAGGCTTTGCTACAAATGAGACAAATCAGAGCATCATCCTGCCAATCATCAGATTTTTACTAATTCTGTAATCTCACATCACATCAAATCTGACAGAGCGACAGACGAATCAGCAGCCTGACAGCTCATGAGACTCTCACGAAGAGTGTATGATGAAATAAGAGGCCTTCTCTCTCACCTGTCAGGTAGTGTGTAGGAGGAGATGATGGATCCGGCCATGCCTCTGGTGCTGGCGCAGTCGCTCCCCGCTCCCAGGCTGCCTGTCTCCCTCTGGGCTGATTCTTTAGCCAGTTCGCCCGCCTGCACCTCCAACCTGAAGGATAACGAACAGCATCAGTAAAAAGCTATGACATTAAAGACAACCTATAATTTGATTTAAATGTAAATGTGTTTTGAGTGAAAAAGCTGGCTGGATAATTAAAATGTCTGCAGACGGAACATAGTCAGAAGAGAAACATGCCTATACCAAAGTTCAATCCATTTCTTAAACAAGGTAAAACCCTTAAATACCTTTATGGAACAAATCAAAAGTAATTGTCTTTAGATAACTTTGCTCAGAACAGACAGGACAGAGCAGAACAGGAAGAACTTAAAAGCAGTAGCACGCGCCCTCTGTCCTGAGCTCTTCCTCACCTGCTGTACTTTCCGGTGCGAGTTCCCAGGGCGCCGCCTGCCAGCGTGTTAAAGTGTGGAGTGTCCCCCAGAGTCCCCGGGGCCACAGAGAGGCCCTCGCTGGGGGAGGTGGTGCTCATACCGCTGACCGCTCCGTCCAGACTGCTCTCACCCAGGCTCGGGGACTTCAGGGCTCGCCACGCGTCTGCCACTGCAGAATAAGATCAAGAATATCCTTTACATGAGGAGGTGTAGTTTAAGATGATTTTTTATTTATAGAGAGGATAGTGTTGGGAAGAGAGAATGGGGGATGAACTCGGGGCCGCCCCATCGAAGACTATAGCTTTGTACATGGGCCACTGATTCAACTGCTGAGCTAAACTGCCGCAGAGAAGGTGTAATTTAAAGATCTGATGTGCTGATCTTCTCACCTGTGATCGGACCATCGTCCTCGTCAAAGTCAATCCGCACTCCTCGTCCCTTCCCTCTGCTGACACCGCAGCCTCCTCCTCGACACAGAGAGATGGGCACCACACCGTACACGTAGGCCAGCATGATGGGAACGCCGATACCTGGAAGAGACAGAAACAGAAATACAAATCAAATGAGACAAATTTCACGTCTATTTGTACAATTTTTTTGGGAGCTTTGGAGGGAACTATAAGCAGAACTAAGAGTGAATAATGGTCCTTTCTTTTTCTGCAGTTAATTTCAGGAATTAAGTAACAAAGTATGCAAGACAGAGCAGAGAAATTAATCTGCAGACACATTTGTAAGAGATAAAATATGAGACTATTCCATCCCTAATGAATCTCTAATGTCTCCTCAGTGCATGAAAAGATAAACAAAAACATGATGTATTTTTCTTCCTTCGTCTCGTCTACGTGACGAACAGCAGCGTCTAAATGCTGATTAACACACTGTGCTGGGTTTGTTCTTGGCCTGCAGCCTGACAGATTCACGGTGAATAATAATCGCTGATCATCCTGACGGGTTTCTTACCCACGCTGACAGCTGCGATGACCGGGGCGGTGACGATGGACAGGGCCACGCCTCCCGTGATGGCCAGGTTCCTCCTGTGACGAGACGACTTCTTCAGCTCGTAGTGGGCGTGGATCTGCAGCAGAGGAGCGGGAGAGAGACGGTTAACACACAGTCGAGAAGGCTTCTGATTAAAGCTGGGCGTGGGCAGGGGTGGAGGGTTAAGGCGGAGGTTAAAGGTTGGTACAGTTTTAGGCTGATCAGACTTTATTTGAATTACAAATGATATTTAAAGCTCCAGTTAATTCACAGTGAGTAACCACTTCAGAGTTTGCAGGGGCTGCAACGGTCTTAAACTCAAATGTGCAGTGTTGCTGTTCTCCATTAGGGGGTGCTGCAGCATCTAAATGTGCAGATCTTCCAACCACCTATTGTCACATAATTTCCTTCCTCTTGTAGTTATGTCAAAGACCAGTGGCCTTTAGAACACACTGTTGTGTCACTAGTTGTTCTGTCTGTAACAAGACAACAGCAGAATTCACTGTAGAAACATTACGAAGCCACGACGAGTCATTTAAATACATCTGCAGGTTGAAAGCCCCGCTATCAGATCTGAAAAATCTTTCTGTAGTAGCATTAGATCGATATATTTGACCCAAACAAATAATGCATTAAACAAATAGGAGATGAGCAAAAATAGACACTCAAATCATGTCAATAAATTAATATAATTTGCTTTATTTCAGCTGCTTTTAAACTCCAGCTTTGCCTCAATTTAATGTCAGTGACACTTAAACAGCTCTCAGTGTCTCTGGTTACATTATTGCATATTTTCTTTATCGTGTAAACATTTGCTCGCTCCGTCAGATTTTCAATCATTTCATCTTCTTTGTTCATACAGCTTTTTAATTGTTTTAACAGCTATATTGTCCATATTTTGTTACTGGAAGTTTTTCTTATTTTAGTTTCTTTGAAATTATTTATTTAACATTCTTAACTTGCGGTACTTTGTTTACTTTTCTTTTCTGACTCTGTTTATCGTGATGTGCTCAAAAAAACCCAAAGCAGAATCCTCTAAACTGAACTTTTTTTTTTTTTTGATAATTTTTTTGGCTTTTTATGCCTTTATTTGAGGATAGCGGATAGAGCCGGAGGCAGGGGAAGAGAGAGTGGGGATGACACGCAGCAGGGGCAGGGGGCAGGGGTTGAGCCTGGGGCCGCCGCATTGGGGATGATAGCCTCTGTATATGGTCGCCGATTTAACCACTAAGCCAAACCGGCACCCGAACTTACTCTTTTATAGGAACTTCAACATAACACTTAAAACTTTCTCTTCATACATTATATATACATTTAATAATGTAACACAGTAAAATATCTTCAAGAATCTGTAAGCACCCAAACTTTACCAAAAGTCCATCCTGCATCTAATTCTGACCCGTCTTTGTGACGTGGCTGGAAACTCTGCGGAGCTCAAAAGAAGTGAAAGTACTTTCTGACATTTCTAGTAAAACCCACCTCAAAATGAGGACGAATAATTTTGTTCTGCAGTGTTGTAATTTCCAGATAATCACCACTGAGGAGGATTTCATAAGGCCGTGGCTTAACTGTCAACTCTGTGGTTTCCGCGTCTGGTTTCAGCAGCAGAGCGGACTCAGAGACACGTCGGACGTGAACGGACGTCAAGATTAAAAAAAGTGTTACACAGAGTGAAAGACGTCTCGCTTAGCAAACAGGGGGAAAATGAAAGTGAATGTTTGATCTAGACGTGATCTTCGAGTGCTTATAGGATTGTGTAAAGATAAAGTGTCAAATTAAGTGATAATGATGAAATAATAATGAACACTGATAAAAAAAATAAATCCTCTCAGAGTCTCTTATTTTATCTTCACAGCTTTTTCAACCTCAATCCTGCTTTTATTTTGAAGGTGAGTGTTTGTGAATATTTGTCTGGAAATGGCCGTCGCACTCTAAAATAACTCTTTCACAAACATTAATATAATATAATATATACATTAGTATAAAACGATTAAGTTACCGAAGCTTAAAACCCTTGATCAGGTTAGGTTCAAACATGGAGTTGCATGTAGGCGAGATTTAAAATGTTTCTTTGGGCTATTTTGCTTTCAGCTGTGGACCTTAATCACTATGTACTTAATGTTTGCTAATAAAGTCACTTTACAGCAGAGTTTAGCACAAACTAGGAGGAAAACAAAAAAAGCAAACAACAACCACTTAGAGAAGAAAAGACAGGTTCAGGTCGTTATCTTGTTGAAAGCTAAAGCACTTCCTCTCTGCAGGTTTCTCACCTTGCGGCCGACGTAGACGGGGATACCGATGACCATGGCGGGGACGGCGATGCCTGCGATGAGGGTGATGCCGACCGGAGCTCCGATCAGAGTGCCCAGCTGCCACAAAATCTTCTTCTTCCTGCTCCATGGCTTCTTCCCCCAGAACGTGCAGCCGGATGGACTGATGGAGGGAACACAGAGGGAGGGAAGAAGGGAAAAGTTAGTATTGACAGCTACACGTCTGAAGAATCTGAAAACATCCAGCTGATATAAACGGTGAAATAAAAACTGTCTGTACCTGAGGTAGTGCAGGTCAGAGATCTCCTTCATGCAGAGCCAGCAGAACTCACAGCCGCACACGGCGCAGGTCATGTGATTGCAGCTCCCATCGTTCATCTTGATGATGTAAGCACCACAGCGAGGGCACGGCTTGATGTCATCAGCTGGGGACAGAGGAAGGAAAAGCTTAGCTCATTGGTTTAAGCAATATGTTTTCTTTTATCTCCTTTTTATTGCATGTGTATAAAAAGTTGTTAAAGTATAATAAGTAGGATTTTCCTAGAAAAATAAAATATAGACTTTTACAATTATAAATCATCACTTATGGGCCTCTATACATGTGTGTTAGTGAGTGTGTGTGCAGACCCTTGTGACACCCTTCCCTCTGCATCTATTCTGTTGTTTCGCTTTGCACGGGACATTTTCAGGAGGGGCGCTGTTGTGGTTCCCTGAGCCCATCACAGGGTATAGGTGAGTGTGAGAGTGGTTCGAATTAGCAACTGGGCCCCATTCAGACCGGCATACATAGCGAAAGAGCAATGCAGAGTTGGCCTTCTTTCTGTTGGGCAGGTAGGTGCCTCAAACCGGGTAGGACAAGCTAAGCGGCGGTTAGCATGCTAGCGCAAAGGTAACCCCGATGCTGTCGGTGTTGGCTCGGCTGGGTGGGCGTGTTCTGGGAGAGAGAGAGTGAGGGTGAGCTTCTGGTGACGAAGAGCCCAGGAGGAGGGGCCCAGTTTGAATGTGTTGTTGACAAAATGCAAAGAAAAATCCTACTTATTATACCTTTTAAAGTAATATAGTTCTCTCCAGATATAATGTGCTAATAAAGGAGCTTCAGAGGTCACCCAGGCTATCTCTTTCCCCCTCTATTTCCAGTCTAAGCTAAGCTAACCAGCTGCAGGCTGAGGCTTCATATTTATCAGACAAATATATAATTGTGGTATTTCCCTTCTCATTGCTTCAAACGCACAGAAAAAAAGTAAAAGAGAGTGTTTCCCAAATTTTCAAAAGCCCCTAAAAGCCTCAAACATCCCCCTCAAATGCCAGAGTTTTGTTCCAGCTCGGTTTTGTTTTGAAATTCAGCTGCATTTTTAAACCCCGAGCAATGACTCAGAAACTCAGAAATTTGGGTTTTACAGCTTCAACTTCAAAATAATAGCATTTCTCTAAATCCCTCGGGTGATCCAAAAGTAATATCAGACTCTCAGAACACCAAGCTTTTTGTTGTGTTCTTACCTGGGGCTCGTCAAAATGCAAACACAATTTAAACTTCATCTGATTTTACACGTTTTAACGTAGTCAAAACTAAAAGTAGCTGCAAAATCAATTTAAAAAAATAAGAGAATAAGTCAAAAAACTGTTGAATTAAAAGTACTACATGCTCCTATTAAGTTTCCCTTCTGTTGGCAAAGAAATCAAAGCTCATCAGCGTAATGGATCAGACACATGCAGCAGTGTGTCCTCTGATGCATTTTAAAGGAGAGAAATCCAGGAAGCACAAAAACAGTCAGTTTACTGTGTGTTTGATATCTGGATTCTGCGAACAGTCTCTGCTCTTTAAAGGGCATTTTGGCATTTCAACTTGAAGAGACTCTGGCAGATGTTTGTGTGTGTGTGTGTGTGTGTGTAGGAGTACTTGTTATTGTTTGCTATTCTGCTGACACGACTCAACTCTTGTCTCACTTTCGCCCTCGCTCTCTTCCTCTCCTCTCATTTTTTCCATCCCTCCTCTCATCTTCCCTTGCCTCCTGTTTCTTCCTCTGTCTACAAACAGTTGACTAAGCAGCAGGTGTTAAACATTCAGACAGACAGATAAAGAGGGAGCGGCTGGCATGTTTTTATGAGTCACTTTCGGTCTCCTGGATTGATGTCAGTTCTTCAGAAGTCTTGGCAGAGAGGCGCAGAATGGAAGTGGTGAATTAAGGCAAAGACAGACAGAGTGACGGGGGACAGCTGCAGGGATTTAGCTAATAGATTTTTAATCAAAATGGAATTAAAGACGCGCACACACATGAGAGGATGTTTGCACGCACGAGGATGCATGTTTGTTTCTCTCATGACTATAGTACGACTCTAAAATGTCGGGGAATATACTGTGTTGTTTTCTTGCAGAGCATTAAATGTGAAGACTGATAAAAGTCTCACGTCTTTAGTCAAATATGAGGCTATGTCCAACAGCCAGTTAGCTTAGCTTAGCTTAGCTTAAAGACTGTATACAGGGGGAAAGAGCCAGACTGTCTAAATGTAACTAAATCCACCCACCAGCTCCTCTCAAGCACTCTAATCAACATGTTAAATGTTTATTTGTTTATGCTTTCAGTCTTTATGCTAAGCTAACCATATCCTGGCTGCACAGTGCAACACCGCAAATTCCTCTGTTACAAGTACGTTCTTGAGTATAAATACAAACCACCAGCAGCAAAATGCACCTAAAGAGTCAAATTACGTGATAATACTGTATTGTTTAAATAGATTTAATGAATAGAATTATTGATGCAAGCAAGGTAGCTCAGTTTATATTAAAATATCAGAATATATTTGTTGATTAAATCTTGTGTCTCGTAAAATGTTCAATATTTACCTCTAAAATTAAGCTGAGAAGAATAAAGTTGCATAAATTTGTTTCCCTGCAGTAAAAAAACAACTGTCCATCCATCATCTTAACCGCTTATCCTGTTCAGGGTCGCGGAGGGGCTGGAGTCTATCCCAGCTGTCATTGGGCGAGAGGCGGGGTTACACCCTGGACTGGTCGCCAGCCAATCACAGGTTGTCTGTCAACCTTTCACGCTCACACCTACGGGCAATTTTAGAGTCGCCAATGAAGCTAACGAGCATGTCTTTGGACTGTGGGAAGAAGCCAGAGGGA
The DNA here is from genome assembly GCF_022749685.1 of Semicossyphus pulcher. Classification (NCBI taxonomy): domain Eukaryota; kingdom Metazoa; phylum Chordata; class Actinopteri; order Labriformes; family Labridae; genus Semicossyphus; species Semicossyphus pulcher. Next base: position 6,771,557 of record NW_027211726.1, read on the forward strand.
ACCCACGCATGCACGGGGAGAACATGCAAACTCCACACAGAAAGGCCCACTACATCCAAACCGGGGTTTGAACCAGGGCGACAGACCACTGCACCACATCCCAAAATCTGTTCACTATAAATATGTAAAATGCACTTATCAAAAACAATATTTCCTTTAGGTCCGGGTTGATTTTCTGAGAGGAAAACAGAGCAGCTTGAGCGGGTCACAAGTTGGTGAGAGTTTTAGGAGCATATCTTTATCTGATTACTCAGAAAACTGCAGAAAACATTTAATAAAAACCCAAAAAGAGGGGGCAGATTTGGGTGTTATAATGTGGTCTGCACAGACACAGGGGCACCATTGTTTTCTAAATGTTATTCTGAGGTTGATCTGCTGAGGTGGAAACAAAAAACACTTTCATCTATATGACTTACCGGTAACTCAGTGTGATTGTATAACTGTAAGAGTGACATTGTAAAAAGCAGTATGACAAGATGTCATAAAACTATCGGGAGGACAAACTGTGATATAAATAGTGTCTCGTGCTCGGCTGAATGCTTCATGCATCACCCAGCAGTGAGAACACCAGGGAGCCGCTTCGACAGACACAGACGAGTGTGAGTCAGCGCTCCGACAGACCGAGGTGACTGACATGTGATGAAGACGGACAGAGACACAGAGACGGAGCGGCACAGAGCTCTCAGAGGTGTGAAAATACTTTCAAGAAGGAAATGCTGGGGGAGACGGTTTTATCTGTCTGCACAGAGCACACACACACACCTGCGCAATGTGTGTGTGTGTTAGACAGTGTGGTATTTGTGTCAGACTGTGGTTACTTTTGATGTTGTAGCTCTCCGGGGAGGCTGAGAGAGGCTGAGAGGTGTGTATGTGTGTGTGTTTTCAGGGCACTCACCGGGTCCCTGCTCCTGTGTGTAGCTGGGCGAGTGGTTGCTGTGTGTGTGCAGGGATTGCGCCCTCTGCTGGCGGGCCGAGTCGCAGGTCTGGTTGGGATGCCAGGCCTGTTTGCAGTGGTAGCAGAACTCAGCGCCGCAGCCTTCTCTGCGGCACACCAACCTGGGACAGCTGGCACAGCCCGAGGCGATGACGGCAAATCTGACAGGAAGAGACAGACACAGAGAAGAGTTAATAATTTACAATGTGGTGACTGAGGAAGTCAAATTATAAAGTCAGAACAAAGAGAACATATGTTGATTATTATGAGGATATAATTGACAATCATCCAGCTCATTAAAGCCTCATTGAGCAGAATGTTTGACACTGACATTGAATGAAAAGACAGTATAATTTGACAACAATCAACAATAAGCAGTTGGCTTCTTCATAGTTTTGAGTCCAAACATCTGCCAGACGCCAACATCCAAAAGCATGCGAGCTTCACTAAGTTGCTGCTACACTAACGGCTAGGGATGGGTCATGAATTTGGAATATTCAAACCGTCTGTTATTTATAAAAAATCACAAAGTTCAAGTGATTATTAAAATATTTTTCTTCCATTGTTTTTACCGGCGCCTGGTTGTAATGCGGTACTACCGCGGACGGTGGCTGTAGCGCTGATTGCTAGCCGCTATCAAATAATAAAAGAAGAAGAAAGCGTTAGCACAAGGTGCCGATAAAGCGGGTGTAGCGCTGTGAAATTCGGAAACGGAGAAAAATGCAACTAGCATATTCTAAGTCTACAACAAAAATAAGTAAAAGTTAAAAAAATCTTTTACTTATTTTTATTCTAGCTGTTATAACTGTTCTGCTCTGTGCCAAAACAAATTCCTTGTAAGTGTAAACCTACTTGGCAATAATTAATTTTTTTATTTTACCAGGAAATAATCCCATTGAGATACAAGACCTCTTTTGCAAGGGAGTCCTGGCCAAGACGACGGTATAAAAAGTTACACACAAACAACAGATTAAAAACAGCAACAAACTGCGCCTTTTTTTCTACTGTTGTTAAGGCAACCACCGACTCATAGCTGTCTAACCATTATATTGTAAACTGACGAAAGGCCCGCCTCTCCTTTCATCTGATTGGATAATCAGAAAAAAATGACCTCCGCCGCTTTTCTGATTTGAGTTGAACTTTGAGTTTGAAGTTCAACTCGAGGCGCTCAGAGCGTTTCCTCAAAAACGTGAGGAGCGCACTGAGCGGGAAAATGCGAGGCGCTCTTCAAAGCAAAAGCAGCGCGCAAAAAGCCCGCCCATTGAGAATGAAAATCTCTAGCAAGCCAAAGATATTACAGTTTGTAAATTCTTGGCTGACATTTAGTGGGTGGTAAAATGATTTTAAAGGATGAGGAAAGCCTCATCACATCTGAATTTATAACAGCAACATTTTGGACCAAACTAAAAGCACTTCAGTTTAACAGCCACAAGCAGAAGATTCAAAATGAATCATGACCACAAATGATGACCGACTAACCACTGACTAATTGCAAACAGTCATGACCGTGCTAATCTTGACTTTCAGATTTAAAAAAGGAAGGCTGATGTATTTGCTATATCGCAGAAACAAAATTAAAATTACTTGCCATAGTATGAACTCTCCCAAAACAAACAAGAGATACATCAAAGTAGTAGTCATGAGTCAGTGGTTCAAATATTACAACAAACATGACCAGGCACTTTGCTAGCATCTTTTGCTACCAAGTTAGCAACAAGAACGTGACAATATAATATAAAATGTTATGGTCTGCTGCCCACAGTTTTTCTAGAGAGTCTCTCTGGTCCACAGTTTCCTAACAAAGAGCTATGCTAATGCTAACTGCTGTGTGAGACTTGCTTTGAGGAAAATGCTAATGCTAAAACGGCTGCTAGCTTAAGTACAATAATTGTTCAAGATGATATTTAACAGTTACCATATTTACCATCTTAATTTAGCATGTTAGCATGCTAGTTTGATGATTTACTGATGATATGGCTCAGTGCTGTGCTGATATCGTTTACTTTAACCATTTTCCACACCATATCAAGAGAGAGATATTCAAGCCCAAGTCACCACGTCAGACGACATACAAACTGAGCTGTAACTTTAGAAAAACAGCTAACTGTGAACTCCATCAGCTCCTAAGAAGTAAAGATCTCCAATATGGACACTAATGGACACTTTACAAAGCCTGAGAGCTCCCTGTACTCTGAGAGGAGAGAGGAGAGATGTGATCAATGGAGTAATCACTTAGTAACAACATTGAGAGAGGAGACGGGATGAGGTCAATCAATGTGGATTCACAAAGTCCAATACTGAGAGAGGAGACGGGAGCAGAGTGTTCACTGCGGCGAGGAGGGTAAATAAAGCAGAGGTGAGTTATTCTGAGCCGCCTGACACAAACGCTGTGTTTAGAGATGATACATTAGAAAGGTCGAGCCAGCAGGTTAAAGTGAAACTAACCGAGGACCGTGTCACAGAGAGGAAACAAAACATGACGATTATGGTTCCTTTTGTAACACAGGAAGTGAATGAATCAGAAGAAAACATTTCCATAAATCGTCAGAAAGCAGAAATAGCCGGTGTTTCTGTGGCCTCTGGTTTGGTTTGGTTTCCACCAAATTACAGGGAAATTTCTGATGATTTTAAAAAATCCTGTTAACAATAAAACAGACACAACTTCCTCTGTGGACTTTTTTTGTCTGGCAGCTTCTTAATGCAGCTAAAACAAACTAAACACTCTTTTGTCTTCTATTGAAGTGAGGCCATCAAACATAAATAAAGTTAAATATAGCAAAAACTGTGGCGTTTTACAACAATAAGGACAAAAAAGGCAATTAAAAAGAGGGAGAGAGGGCTGTCAGTCACTGCAGAAATCACAAAGGATGCCAGTCATCAAATATTGTCTTAGTGTGGAGGAGAGGAAACAAAAGCTGGCAGGGATTTACTTCTTTTTTTTGCTCACAAAAAAGGCGATGCCAGTTTTCGGCGCATTAGTCGGATGCTCAAGTTACATTATAAAGCAACAAGAGCGTGGAAAAAGTGATTTAGTAAACTTGTAATTGTTTTGCCGCGCCTCCAACACGCCGCCACCAACACGTCCCTCATTTCCACCTCTTCAAACAGAGTGACGGCCCGCTGTCAGGACGGAATAAATTAACAGAAATCAGAAGAGACGCGAGGTCGCTCTCTCAGGACAAGATGAGACACGACCCGACATTCCTCTGTGAGGGTTTACACTCTGTCGCTGAACATCTGCAGAGAGCAGCTTTTTCTCTAATGATGAAGCAAATGTGATCCTCGGAGGTCAACTGGTCACCAAACTGACTCAACTTTTAAATTACAAACTTTCAATTGGACTGAGGGAAACAAAAACACAGAGATGCCAGTTTGGCATTTTTTCCTGCAGCGTCAGCGCTCTGCTTCGAGCTCGCCTAAACAGAAACAGAGCAGCAGAGCTTCAGATGAGTAATGAAAGCCGACTTCTCAACCATTTCCTTTTTTATAACGGACTCTGACCACCATGTGAAAACCCAACTTTCCCATGTTCAAAAAAACCCATGTTGGTCATTGTTTGGTATTTCCCCTAACTTGTAGGTGGTTTTGCTCCCCTGTGTGGTATTTCAAAGTGATGTATTCCTATCTGTACCTTTATGATACCTAATGATGTGTTTGCTGCCCTGGATTCACTGACAGAAGAGATACTGAATCTAGTTGAACTTAAAGTAATAATCTCAAAGATTTTCATATAAATAAATGTCTGTTAAGTCTCTATCTATCGCTGAATGAGGTAACACAATGGTGATTGAGCCTGTGGCCCACTGATGAAAGCCTTTGCATTTGCAGTATGACTGGATGTCTGTGGAAAACATCACAAACGGCGCCCAGTTAGTGACGCGTTTCTCATCACCCAGCAGTGGTTGGTCTGCCAGAGAGGGTAGGCGGAGCTAAGCGGCTGCCTTTCCGGTCTCTGTGAGTGTTGCGAGTAAACTGTAATCTACTATGGCTGAACAAACAAAGAAAAGATGGATGACTACAGATACAACTTCAACAATAAAAAGAAACAAACTCGACGCTCAGATGAAGGCAAACAGTCTAAAAAGGAAAGCGACCGTCAGCGAGGAAAATCAAGAGTTACAACTGGAGCCAACCGTGGACGTCACACATGCAGCACTGTCTGGATATCTGGGAAGTGTGCTTCCGCAATTACTTAAACTCAAGTGTGGTCTCCCGTTCTTTGTCCAGCCTCGAACGTCTAGCCAGGTAATTTGTAATTTTACTCTGAACAAGAGCAGGTCTCTTGAGGTCACTGGAAGATATAAAGTGAAATCAGAGGATCTGCAACCTCTGTAAACTGTTTGGGAGATGAGCATCATGTTTTATGAAATATAGAGAAATAGGTATTATAAGTATTATTTAAATGATCCATCTGCTGTTAACTTTAGGATTTCGTTCACCAGAGGAAACAAAATACTTGCAGCAGCAACTGCTCAAAAACACAGCACAAGTGTTTGAAAGGAAATAAATTATTACGACTAAACGATCAGTTGATGTGTTGCTAATGTGTCCTAAAGTTGTCCAGACTTTTCATTCAAAAAAGGAGAAAACATGGAATCACCAACGACATTTGCAGTGATCTTCTCGCAGCTGTGGATATTTGTACAACATTTAATGGCAATCTATCCAATAGTTGCTGAGATATTCTAGTCAGACACAGGTACTGCCTTCCCTACAGCCGTGCTGCTAGCATACCAAAAAAACAACATGAGAAGGAGACAGAGATGGAGTATATGTGTGTGTTTCTCCTCTTCATCTTGTTGCAAAACAAAGCGCAGGTTGCCACGACAGCTTTTCCCTGGGAGAGCATCACACGTCAGCGCTGTCTCACGATTGGTGGGTTTTGATGCGGCGCCGAGAGCAATTTGTGCAGAAATTTCCAGGATGAGAGAGGAAACGGAGAGACAAACAGAGAGTGACGGAAATACAAGGACGGTGTGATAATGAAGATGTAAATGTGCAGTACAACGAGACAAGAGTCAGGGGAGAAGAGGCGGAGGAGTTTTATGAGCGCTGACATGCTGCGTGTGCAGGGGGAACATGCACAGACAGTCCTGTCAGTGTTCAGCTCCGCCGGCAGCCACCTGGGATTCCTGCTGAGCCTCTAAATGCAACGTTACGACACAGACGCACACAACAGCAGCTGGTTTCTAACACCAGGACGAACCAGACTGACTCACACACAGCCACAAGCAAACATTACGAGTCAGTCAGGAACAAAGGCACAAAATCCAGGACAACACACACGTACACACACACAGCGAGTCCAGCAAACACGCATCGATCTGTTTAATTAAGCGGCAACTGACAGGCAGAGGGGAGGCACTGTGTGGATGCTCAGACGTGACAATCACACAGGATGAGAGCTGATTGGCTGGGCAGGTGAAAGGTAAACAGCTGTGTAGCTTTTCCAGAGCCAAAGTGGATTATTTATTATTTTAGCAGTGGAAAAAACATTGAAACAGGAAGACAGAGGACCTCACTGTTTGTCTGTTTAGTGTAATGCGTCACTGTGTTGGTTGTAGATATCCATCTGAAGCTGAGCCGCCCAGAAAACAAAAGCTTTCACATTGATTGTATTTTGCAGTTTGAGCTTTTCTGATGCCTATCAGGGTTTGTAGGTAATTATATTTAAAGGTTATATTAGGTTATATTTGTATATTTGAAGGGCTTGTTTTGAGGAAAGCTCTGGATAACATGAACATCTTTTATGAGGTCTGACAAATAAACGAGGAATTGTTTGGTAGCCTTAAGAAAACTACTTTTTTCAAGATTTTATATATTTTTGTTTTGTTATTTTTACTTATTTATTTGGCTTTTTGCCTTTATTTACAGGACAGCTGAAGAGAGACAGGAAATGTGGGGAGCTGTGCTATCTCATGACGGCAAAACGGTTTAAAAAATTATCTTTTAAATAAAAAGAAACATTAATATATTATCTCCTTATAGATTTGATGTAGGAAATAAGTAAGCACACAGTAGTTATTGACATATCCAGCAGACACAATGCAAACATGAGCAGTCATTCGGGGCGTGTTTCTATTTACTGACATGAATCTTAAAGCTGAGCACCAGTCATGTTTTTAGAATGCTCTGCTTGAAATAAGAAACTGTGTCTGATGTGTTCTTTCTGCAAAGTATTTTTAATTAGCCGACCTCCCGAGGCATCTCCTCCTTCTCCCTCATTAAAACAACGACAGTTGCAGCTGGCTCGCGCATCCCTGAAGTGGTTGCCACAGGTTACGCATAATGATATGCGCAGCGTCACCCCGTCCATTAACGGGATTGGCTCCTTAAGTTTGTGACGCCTCAAACCTGCCAATCTGAAAACGTGTTGTTCAGCCTGTCCTTGGTGCACTGCAGTTTAAAAGCAGACAGGCCCAGCCATGGAGATGACTGCTGATGTTGTCCCTGATATGTCTTGTAGAACATGAAGAACACCACATGGAGATGTTCACAAGGTTAAACACTGGATTTCACTGGAGGGGGGCTTTAAGTCCAACATATAGTCTGCTTTTAGCCCCTCAGCTCCTCTTTAGCAGCTAAAGGCTCCGCTATGTTCAGGAGTAACTCAGAGACATTGATTAGAGTGCGTAACATTTGGTGTTTTTTGCTGCAAATTTCATGACAAAGACAGGTCCCAACTGGTCGAGTCTGCGTCAGCACTGGCCTGGCAAAAGTTCAGCGCTAAGAACAGGAGACAACGTGTCGAGCCGTTTTAAACCCATGAAATGCTTATTTTTATAACTTTACTAAGTTAAGGCAAGTTAAATCTGCGTTACCTCTTTAGTAGACGTCTTTTAATCATAATTCTGAGATTCACCGGTGTTTGTTCCCTTTAAAAAGCATTTATCCTTTATTTTTCACAATGTGCACGACGTCTGCATGAAGGGAAGATTGTACTTTTACAATATGATTCAGATAAATCCCTGTTTATTGAGAAAAAGGCTTGTTTTTATGTATAGTTATGTCATTGATCTAACAGGATGTATAACTAGGATGTAAATACGTGACTACTCTTTTCATGCTTACGCTTCATTTGTCAGTTACTGTTATATGGATAAGACACAGGAACCAGGTCACATTTACATAAGTTTCCCACAAATGGGTCAATACGAAGCACTCAGACAGACACACGCACGCACACACACACACGCAGACAGACAGACAGACAGACAGTGGGACTATTCTCGGCTTTAAACACTCAATTCACAGTTATATAGAAGAAAAATTCACACCTATTAAACTGTTTCTGTGGAAAAGTCACCTCTGCGAAGGAGAGTGACCAACTGTCTGAAGCTGTAGCTGCCAGGTGTGTGTGTGCGTGTGTGTGTGTGTGTGTGTGTGTGTGTGTGTGTGCGGGGGCCAAGCTGTTTGTGGTGAATAATAATTTGGACTTAGTCGACTTGTGTGATTTAAAGAGGAGGTGAGTCACTGCTGCTGGCGTCAGACAAAAGGATCATTCCCGGTGAAAATGTAGGTCAGCGGCGGTGGTCAACCTCTCCTCCTCTGACACCGCTGATGTAAACACACATAAACACACAGACACACACACGCACACACTTTCCGTAGGGGTTATATTTTGTAAGGGAAACGTATTGACCTACATTCATCTGCAACCGTTGCTTGAACTCTAACCCTTAAATCCTTCCTTTTGTCAGTGGGGTTTGGTCCGGATGTACAGAGCAGGATCACACTGTCCCCTCAGTGCAGACAGGAAGTAACACAAAGACATGAAATCACGCTAAACCTCTTAAAACAATAGTTATAATACAACTTAAACACCCCTCTAGATGTAGATTTTCAGCCCCACTGGGAGTTAAGAGGATCCCACTCACACATTTATTCTCAGTCTTCAGCTGAACACTCTCGTACAGAAAACAAGGAACTGTAAAAACAGAAATGGATGCTCACTGTAACTCTGTGGTCGAGTGTGTTGAGGACATACAGTAAAACACCAGATCTAGTAACACTGAAATAAGGAAGACTGAAATTCATATGAAAAGCAACAGTTTGTGAAATGTACAGACGCCAGATTATCATAGAAGGAAGGATTTTGGTCACCGCTGCTGTTTCCCCGGGCGATTGCCAGAAAGCCAAAATGTCAACTTCTACGAGACGGCCACAGACTTTGTAACTGTGAGCTTAAGTTTGCTACTTCCTGTTTTACTTTAAAAAAAACCCATTCAAAGTTTTATCTGTGATCTACAGTATATTACTGTAGCACAAGTAGAGAAGAGTTAGATTATTTATGAATGAACTAAGGTGTTTTTATATCGTATCATTAAAATGTCTAAAACCGGGGAAATCCACAATTGTATTTAAAGTCTTGTATTGTATTTTTAAATCTCTTCTTAAAACTCACCTTTATAGACTTGCTTTTATGTGATGTCATCTTCTCGGCGTCTTCTTATTGGCTATTAATTGTCTTAAGCCTCCTCACTGTCCATTTTTAAAACTCGTCTTAAAACCCTTTTTTACTCCTTGGCTTTCAACCCCGCATGAGACTCTGCTCTTGTTTTATTGTTTTATGGTTTGTTTTTATTTATTGTTTTATTGTTTTTGATTGTTTTAAAAACAATGAAACGACTATTTTAGTGTTTATTCTTGTTTTATTTCATTTTATTTTGTCTATTTGTGTTCAGCACTTTGTTTGCTATATAAATAAAGTTGAGTTGAGAAAGTTGAGAGTCTTTCTAAAAAAATGTTTATTCCACTTTATTCTTACTTTTCCATCTTTTATTGCTTTTAATTCCTTTATGTCATTTTATTGCTTCTATTACTTTAATCTCCGTTGCTTTAGTGCCTTTACTTCCTTCTATTGCTTTTATTGCTTTAGCTCTTTTATTGCTTGTGTTGCCTTCACTAGTTCTCTTATCACTTTTATCTCTCAGTTATTTTACTTCTATTTACCGTCTCCCCTTCTTCCTGCTTTGTCCCCTCGGTCTTGTGTCCGACCATGTCGTGTGGGTTCTCCTGATGGTTCTTGTGCTTTGCCTGTTTTTGCGCCGAGCTTGTTTTCTGATCTGCTGGTTTTGCGCTTGCTTCTTTTTGTGATCATTTGCTGGTTTTATGATTTGCTTGTTTTGCTTGGTTGTCAAAGCACTTTGTAAACTTTTGTTTTTAAAGGTGCTATATAAATAAAGTCATTATTATTGATTTAAGGTAACGATGCATCTCGTTTGGGCTTTTCTTCCGGGGAATCACCAGGTGATAAGCCAGAAAGTGATGATGTGTTAGCGAACATTACTTTTTAGAGAATTATAGATCATTACTATTTTGACAAAACATGAGTAAAGGTGACTAAACTTATTGTTCATAAAATGTCTGTGAAAATGATTCCTGCCTGAGTCACATCAGATTGATTTTCAGCCACAGTAGTTGTTGTTGTAAGTTTGCTAACAGTTGCTAACATTAGCCATCATTAGCTACCGGCCGCTCAAGAACGTCTGCGGCTGTAACAGTCGGCTGTAGTTGCACTGACTGAAGGGTGTTTATGACTTAAAGATTTAATCTGGAACATTTCCATGTAAATAAATGTCTGTTAAGTCACTATCTATCGCCGAATGAGGTAACACAATGGTGATTGAGCCTGTGGTGTGAGCGAGTGATTTTACTTCCTCCGATCTGCGGGAAAGTTTTATAATCTTGTATCCTTTATCTGTATATTTATAATCTTATATCCTGTTGTGTGGGGGGAACCCCGATGACAGCCGAGCACGCGCTCTGTGGATCGTCACATGGAACCAAACATTAGCCAACGGGGAAGCAAGCTGGCTGAAGAAGGAAGCACAACAACCGCAGCCATGGTCACGCCGTCTCCACCACTTCATCCACAGTTTGTTCTTCTTTCTTCAGTAAAAAGTCTAAAAACTATTATCGCTAATTCTTCCCGCCCGTCGTCCGCCATGTTTGTTTACTCTGAAGTCTTGTTTTGACAGCGAGAGATTTCACGAGATTTCCAGCTGTGCGAGTCAGACTCCTATGAATGAATCTGTTCTGAATCTATCAGTCGTCATGTGTGGGGTCTCATTTCAACATCTGTTAAGATTTTTTTAGTGTGTGCCAGCCTTTATGAATACACGAATGTGCCTCGTTAATCTCAATTTAAACCTCCTTATACGATGAAATACTCCCATTTGACACACTTTCAGAGCAAGACACCATATCTAACAATCTGTAAGTATCTTTGCCATGAAATGTGTCAAGACAATAGAGCTTTCATGTAGGTATATGACGCACACATCAACGAACACACGCACATGAATACAGATTTATGCAGAGATACCGCACAGACTCTACGGCCTTCCCCTATAACAGTACCTGTACTTACCAAACCGCAGCAGAAACATATCACTAAAATCTGTGCTCCTCCTTCCCACACACTCACAAAAACACCCAAACACAAACACAATGAATCACTCCTGCTTTCTGTGATGAAACAAACGCCTCTCATTTGTTCCAGAAACCTGTCGAGAGCTGCTGCACCTCCAAACCCATCTGACTCTCCCCTCCTCCGACCGCGGGGTGACTTTATGGCCCTCTGACCCACTTACAGTCTCTCTGCAGCCTACAGTTTCACAACTTTCACACCTCTTCTTTCTTTCTCCTACAGAGCAGATCAAACCTGTTTCCTCTCACCCTGACTACAGCCATTTAAGTGGAATCTGCAGCAACAGTGTTCCTCTGAAATAAGACAACCACACAGAGAAATAGGAAGCTGCAGGAAGACAGAAGGAGAGAAAAGAGGTAGATATAAGAGCCATGCTCTTATTAGCAAAGCTAGCATGACTGTGAGCTAATAACCAATCTCCATTTTGATCTTACTCTAAACCAGTCCAGGCTCGTTTTAAACTACGTCCAACAACTCAAAAACACTTCGCATAAAACTAATAGTACCTAAAGTTTAGCTTCATTCTTTTCTTTCAGTTTCTATTTTTCTCACTCAGTTTTTCTAGTAAGTGCACACGGTGTTTCACAAGAGCAAGATTGCAGAGCAAAATTGGACATCCGGACAAACCTTTGAGGGATAAGTGCTCTACAGCTTTTTTTTGAATTAGTCATCCTAATCTGTGATCTGATAATATCACAGAAACAGGAAGTTGGAAACAAACCGCTCAGACCTGTGCCTTAAGAGTTTACTTACTTAACTTCTATAGCGTTCACTCGCCACATAACTACCATCCCTTAAATTAGCCTTTTTTTCCCCATAAGTACTGGCGAAAATGTCCTCAGCGAACATACACAGTCCACTGACCTCGAGCTGAAACATTAAATAGATCCAAGAAATTGTAAACAGCTTCTCAGATCAGATCAGATTTGGTACATTTCATTGTCAGACCTTTAAAACAAGCAATTCAAGATGTCAGCTGAGGCCTTCAGAGCTTGTCAAGTGATTTTTTAAGACTACAAACAGATCAGAGAAATATTCGTAACACTTATTACACTGCTTATACTACACTGAAAATCATTTAAATACACCAGATGATATTATGTTAACATGAAGATGGAAACAAAAAGAAGGGAGCACAGACGAGCCGGCTGAGGATGAAACCTCAGCGGCTTAAACACAGAGCTCAGCAGTGATGGCAGGCCTGTAAACATCATGATCAGGTTTCTTACCCGCAGTCCGGCGCCGGGCACCATCGGCAGTCTGGATCGGAGGCGAGGCACCTCCGCAGCAGGAACTCCTCGTACTTCTCCAGCAGAGCCACATCATCCAAGATATCCGCCACCTGTTGGGGGGCGAGTCTCTCGGCGCACTCGGGGCAGCTGAGCTGGACTCGGCTCTCTGTGATCTCGATGCGGAGGTACTGTCGCAGGCAGCACAGGCAGGAGCGGTGGCTGCAGCCTAGCAGCTCGGGGAGCTGCTCGGGCGGCTGGCGCACCAGGCACAGGGGGCACTCCAGGAGGTTGTTCTCCCCGGAGGAAGGGGCTCCACCCAGGGACGCCTGGCTGGACGAGAGGGGCTTTGAGGGCGTGCTGGACGCGGCGTCCTGGGGCGTCGTGGCGGCTGTGGTGGTGGTGGTCGTTGGTGTAGCAGAGGCTGCGGCGGGCGCTGAGCTCAAGGCAGAAGGGAGCAGCTGTTGCTGTGTGTGGTGATGATGGGCTAAAGGGGGGGCCGCCCCTCCTCCTTTGGGGCCCCTGGTGCCCCTGGAGCCTCGCTTGCTGTGGAACAGGCTGTGAAAGGAGATGCGGCCCTGGCGTTTGCCTGCCGCACGGCACTTAGGGTTTGGGACGCCACTCACCGAGGAGTGAGGCGACTCTGAGTCCTTCTCTGATCCCATTTTTCCAAGAAGACACAAACAGGGCCGATAACTGTCCCCTGATACACGTCAATGTATCGCAGAGGGACAATCAGCTACACAAACACACACTCTGTCGCACACACAAGGGAGGACTTGTCCCTTTGTGAGAGCCAAAGTGGAATGCAAATGCTTCTCAAGTTCCTGTTAGAGAAACTTGAGTGAGTCACCTCCTCTTCTTCCTTTTATGAGAAACAAAAACGTTATCAGGAAAAGGCAGAGAGAGATAACAGAGAGGCAAAACTGAAAACGACTGAAATGAAAGCGATTGTGCAAATTCAAAGGAGAAACTGAATTCCCCTTCGGCCTTTCAAGTTCCTCTCAAACTCGGCGGTCAAAAGGTTTACAAAGAAGAAAAAATACCAAGTCTTTCATCTAGCAGGCAGATGTCGAGGTCAAACATTTCTGTGACTCTCTCTCTCTCTCTTTCTCTCTGTCAAACAAAAAGATTTCTGTCAGTCCTGCTTTAAAAAACAGAGCGGCTGAAAGATCCACGGAGCAGTTATAAATCCTCAGTTCGGGTTGATTCTCCTCGGCTGCATTCAGAGCCTCTCCTCTGCTCGCCTTCCTCTCCTTCTTGTTGAGCGCCGGTCTCTCTGAACGGTCTTTTCTGTCAGGAAGAAGAGAGCAGGAAGTCAGCACAAAGAGCATGCTCAGTATGACACACACCTCTCTTCCCCTCTCTCGCTCTCTCTCTCTCTGTCTCTCTCTCACTCTGCTTTTCTCTTCCTGAGTTTTAATTCAATCATTAACTCTTGTGACCCTGAACTGCTGATCTGTATCTGCTAATTACATTTAAACACACACGCAGACTCAGACATGCAGGAAAATGTTACATCATAGGTGTTAACTGACCATAATTAAAAGGTTAATACACGACAACATGTTTAAGCCATCTATCAAATGATGACATCATCAACCAGTCTGACCAATGGTGTGTTCATGAGAAACCAGTCTCCCTCTCTCTCTCTCTGTCTCTCTCTCTCTCTCTCTCTCTCCATCACGCTGAGCTCTTCCTCCACTTCACACTGCGCTGCTAGTGCCGTTGCCATGGTGACGCTCACTATGAGCGAGGCAAACAGCGACCCACTCTGTGACTCTACACACACACACACACACAGCCATGACCACGGTTAAACATATACCAGTACATGAATAAACAATTATATGCATGTAAATATACACTCCTTAAATGCACACACACACGCGCACACAAGTATACACACATACTTATATATACTAAGAAATACACACATATCTAAATGCACAGGCATACGAAACACACCCACTTAAAACAACACGTTAATACCTGTAATTGAACACACAATTGTCAGCAACGCGACTAGACACACACACATCCTTACATGTGCACACACACACTGCTGAAGCTGTGGAAAGCTGTAATTATGCATGCACATTTACTCATACACACACATGCACATTTGGCCGCGCAGTGGTGCAGGAATACACACTCATTCAAACTGCACAAACCTGCTCATACACACAAACAACACACTCGCACACAGAATCACAGAAGTGATTTTTTGCAAAGGGCATCGGTTTAGCTCAGCGGTTAAATCGGCGGACATATGCAGAAGCTGTCGTCCTCGATGCGGCGGTTCAACTCCCGCCCTCCGCCCTTTGCCACATGACATCCCAACTCTCTTCCCCTGTTTCTGACACGATCTGCTCGCCTCAAAATAAATAAATAAAAAATAGACAAAACACACAAAAACATGTTCAAACTTCAAGCACACACACTCCAGAGAAGTGTAGACTAAGACTCACACTCATAAGAAGTCAAGTTCAAACCTGTTAATAGAAACACACAAGCTAACAATAATCATCTAAATAAACACACACACACACACACAGGTTTAATATGTGTGCAAACATACGCACATCTCTGAACAAACAGAAAGATGTGGAAAGGGATGATTATGTATGCACAATTACACTTACACACAGAAGCACATTTTGCCTGAGTAACATGGGTAAATAACCAAGCAGCGATACGTGTCCATTTTGCACACAAACGCCAACCAGTTAACCAGCTCAAACCTCAGACACACACACACACACACACACACACACACACTTCATTTACACACACATGTAAACTACATAAAAACACACATATATTCACTCACATAGACACGTTCAAACTTCTTAATAAAAAACACAAGCTGAAAATCATCAGCCACACACACGCACACACACACAGACACACACAAACAAACACACACACACACACACATCTCTGAACAAAAACACACAAGTGCAAAGTAAAGTTTGTAAAGTATGCACAATTACACACGGGTAAATGAATACACACAGATACATGTCCGTATTGCACAAACATGCTCACACATACACACAAAAGCATGTTATAATTGTATGGAAATTACTACACATAAAAATACACACAGACATATAACATAAGAAAGACTTGCTAACCTCAGACACACAAAAATATACACGCAGACTCCACTAACAATCATAAATACACTCACAGGGGTGTTCAAAGCTGAAAATCATCAGACACACACACACACACACAAAAACACACACACACTCGCACCATATGTGTGCACACACACGCAGATCTCTGAACAAACACACAGATGTGGAAAGGGATAATTATCCATGCACGATTACACACATGCACATTTTGCCAAAGTGAATGAACACACACGGATACATGTCCCAATTGCACAGACATGCACACACATACACAACACACACACACACACACACACACACACACACACACACACACACACACACACAAAAGCATATATATATATTACAGAAAGGTGAACACACTTTTAAAACACAGACACACAAAAAAAAAAGATTTAACACATATAACTCAGCCACACACACACACACTCCATACACTGACAAGTATACACTCATACTTACACACATATGTCTATTGTTTATTATACATGGAAATATACTCTCACACATACACATGGTGAAAATCATCAGCTACATATACACACACACACACACACACACACACATAAGCTGGAAAGTGATAGCCACACACTCACACGTGTGCCTGATAATTACATCCTGTGTTCCCACTACGATTACAGGCTGTGTGAGCTGTGTTAAGGAACGTGTGTGAAGCTTTCCTGTGTTATAAGTTACATGTTGTGTGTTAAGTCTACACGGCTACTTTGGGTCATTGTGAGTTTAAAATTCATCCGAAGGATTAAATGCTTTAAAGGTTGAAAAAACAGTCTCACGAGTCATTTCTGACATTATTTCAAAAAAGAGAAATTAAAATAAATCAACTGAATTAAAAGAGATTTAAAAATCAAACATTTTCCTGGTTTCGTCTCTCTGACCAACAAAACACTGACCGGCCTCCTGTTCACAAATCTGATTATAGCTGAAGTCTAAAGGCCACACACACACACACACACACACAAGCAAACACACATACACGGGTAGTGTTGACTCAGCAAACGTCAGGCCATTCAGGAAATTGTGATCCCGTCTGTGCGTTTGTCTGGGGAGTCTTATGATGATTGACAGGTTAGCTGACCAATCAGTGAGGAGCAGGCAGACAGGGTGGGCTTCAGTCTGAACAGTCACAGTTATAATTTCCAGGTCATAACAGAAGCAGAACAAACATTATTTTGGTGTGTTTGTGGTCTATTCCAATGTGCTTTAATCAATATACAGTGCTTTAATGACTACAATTTAAAAATGTCTGTCGTCTGCGCCCCCTAGTGGTAGTATCATGAAAAGCAGTGTCGGCAAAGTTATTCAGATCCTTCACTAAGTAAAAGTACTTTTGTTATTTTGGTCAAAGCCATCTTGTTGCTTGTTGTTGTTTTTTAAGGCCAGAAGTGACCATGTTTGGAGAAGAGGATGGAGCTGGAGAGCAGCAAGGAGTTAGCAAACACTAAGTTATCAGCTAATGCTAGCACAAGCTTGGTTAGTAAGGCGCTAATCTCCATTTACAGATTCTACATAGAAATGGGGTGTGGATTTTAAGGAACGGCAAGTGTTCTGGTTTCCATTTGAAGTATGCTTGTCGTCCGAGTAGTATTGGCCAATCACGTATCAGCCGGCTGTGGCTGATCTGACGATGATTTCTCTTCTTATCAGTCTCTATAAACAGACACCTGCATGCTAACAGCTAACAATCTGTTCTAGATCTAAAATTCAACTTGAGATAAATTCCCCTGATGCCGTGACAGGAAAGCCGTTCAGCATTCAGATTTCCCGACTTCCTTGAATGTATCAGATATGATCGACCTGACCTCCGTTCAACAAATGAGCATTAAAAGTAGATTTCTTCTCCTCTTGAGGACAGACCTGAGAAAGCTTCATTTTGACCTTTTACTAATCTGCATGATGTTAACATTTCGACAAAGGTAAGACCCGCTAATCAAAGTCAATCACAAGAAAAACAGGGTTTTTTTCTGTAAACAATGCAGCACGTGGAGGAAGGAAGAAGTCTAGACTTGAAGTCGTTTATCGCCAACCATTGGCTACTCGACCGGCATGTTCCCAGAGGCTATGTTGTCGTCAGACCAAAACTGATGGTATCCGAGATTGGTAAGGCGCAAGCGTAATTCAGATAACCTCTGCAAGTATCTGGGATGCTAGCAAAGTTTTGGCCAGCAAAAAAATAGGCTTAAAAAATGTATCTATTAAATAGATGCACAGGAATTTAGTCTTTAGTACACAGATAGTTGAACAAGGCATTTCTCAGGTTGCGTCCTGTCGATCACAGGTAGCCACGCCCTAAAGCATCCCCTGCTTTATCGACATTTTTACTCTTAATGGGAGCAGAATTTACTTAATGTACATCATGCTGTAATAAAGACAACTCAAAACTAGAGACTGAGACCATAAAACTATCAGGGAAATGTTTACTGAGGTAATAAATCAAGTGAGAATTATGCAAGCAGTTGAGTCGCCCCCTGCTGGCCATTAGAAAGAATGCAGGTTTAAGGCACTTCTGCATTCCAGGAGGCTACATCCACTTCTTACATACAGTCTTTGATTAACATGCATGCATTTGCCGTCTAAGAAGCCTCTATCCCTCTTGTTGGTTAACTTAATTCTCCTAAACAGTTCATTATGAAACAAAGAAGAGACACCAGAAAGTAGAAACTCTCTGTCGTGCTTGATACCAGATGTGAGTTATTGATAACCTACACTTCAGTGCGAACATGTAGCAGGAAGAGGAAGGAAAAAACACTTCAGAGCCTCAGTCACAAATCAATAAAGGAGGAGGATTTCCACAGTTAAACAGAAAATGGTGAAACCGTTTTACACACAACTTCACTCTATACCAACACATACTCATACATCCATCCATCGGTTGCCATGGCAGCCAGCACTCGCCTTCCTCTCAGGGTCAAACTGGGTCTCCTCTGAAATGTGTGTAAGTGTATAAAAAGCCCGCAGCTCCTAAATATACCCTCCCACAGGCCGAGTGTGTAATAGCCCTCTCCTCTGCTGCACCCTGAGCATCACACGCACGCATGCACACACACACACAGTCACAGATGGCAGCTTGTGTGTTTGTGTGTGTTTGTGATAGAGCCCTGAGCGCTCAATGCTTTGTGGGATTAGATGTTTGATTTCGACACCATTTTAGAAACTTGAACAGCAGATCTGTGCTTGTGTGTGCTTGTATGCTTGTGTGTGTGTGTGAACAGCTTTCATCCTTGTACCACACAGGACTCCCATTTGGCCCAGTGATCCTTGTACTGGAATCAAACTGGTGAAACCTTTCTTTGTGCGTCAATTCTCTGATGTTGCTTCCCAACAACAAGTTACCTGATGAACAAACACCTTTTTCTCTCTCGCAGACGTCTCTGATAGCGGCCCACAAACACACACATACACACACATACACAGTCCTCCACAAACTTGCTTTTGTTTGTTTTCAGAGAACGTGGAGGCGAGATTCTCGAGTAGCGCTGAAAAGATTTCCTGCTTTTCCGAGGAGCTCCCATCAAAGGACGGGAGATCAGACGGAGCCGATTTCTTCTTCTTGTGTCGGATCTCTTCACACTCGTCTCTCACATTTCTAATTGAACACTCACTTCTGATTTCCTGTTGTAGTTTGATTATTTTCTCATAGGAATCCCAGGGGGACTTTCACTAAAGCACTGGGCAGCTTTTTATCCTGCAGAAATTAAACAACAACAAACCATCAACTGCCAAGCTAGCGCTCTGTGTTTCTGTGCTCTGGTTCTTTTCTATGCTTTGCAGCGCAATTTAGAGACACCAGCGCTAACAGCCTCACAAAATTAGAATGAAAATTATGAGCACTTTAAAGGGATAGTTCAGGTTTTTTTTAAGTGGGGTTGTATGAGGTACTTATAAAATTATACATAGAGTAAAGTCATAGATAGATAGATAGATAGATAGATAGACAGACACGGCGGGAGCTACTGCAACAGGCTGCCACCTAACACAGCGCCAACTTGGTTTTTAGAGTGGCTAAAATACGTGCTTCTCATGACCCCGTCTACAGCAGTACATAGCTTAGCTTCCATGTTGGCACTCTGGCCAGCTTTCTCAAACGAAGGCCGGGCTGACCGTTATCTACTGTATGTAATATACTCACTATTGATAAGTTCATTTATTCATTTATATATTTATTACGCTGCTTTGTTAAATACTTGATTTTGATTGGTTAATCATGGCATTCCGAGGTCTGCTATTTCTTCATAGCAGACCGTTGCTATGAAGAACAGACCATTGATTATGAAGAACAGACCATTGCTATGAAGAACAGACTGTTGCTATGGAGAACAGACCGATGCCATGAAGAACAGACCATTGATTATGAAGAACAGACCGTTGCAAAAAGAAATGTTGGGGTTCCACTCCGCTATAACAACCTGCTCACTATACATTACAAACAACCCCACTGCAAAAAACCCAAACTGTCCCTTTAAGAGAGTGAAACAAAGTACTTATAAGAGGTGTCATTCCTCAACCTTTTATGCACCTGACACTATTTAAGTTTTGATTTCTCTTCGTTTTCTTGTGAAAGCTCTCCTTTGTTTACATCTGTCATTTGGAAAATTGCAAAAATATGTCGAAGGAACAAAAGTGAATCAAATTCAGACATTTGTAGAGAAATTATGTCAGTGTTCCTGTTAGATAACAAGAGATTTGATTTGTTCTGTAAAGACGTTCACATGTTCACAAAATGTGAACCGATGATTAAATAATGATGCTTATGCTCTCAGTGTGTGTGTGTGTGTGTGTGTGTGTGTGTGCGTGTGTGTGTGTGTGTGTGGTAGTTTGGCAGATCGGTCTGAACAGCCTGAGAACTTCACAATCTGGACCTGATTTGTTATCAACATGCTCACACACACTTTGTACCACACTTGTCCTCCTACTCCACTGCTGCTCAATTCAGCTATCACACACACACACACACACACACACGCACACAGTAAAACCTCCTCTTCTCACACTCTCGCTGCACCGACAAAGCCTCTCTCTCTTTCTTCTTCTATGGTTTCACTTGTTGTTTCAGTCTTTGATTCCTTTTCTTTCCTCTGCTCTCTTTTTTTCGGGCTGCCCTCGTGCAGTACATCATCTTTTTCTCTCCTACTTCTTTTAACATCAAGGCTTCAGGAAACTCACATCAGTGGAGGAATCCTCCGACGTTTACCTCAATAAAAGTAGTAATACTGCAGGGAAAAATACTCTGTTGCAAGTCATGCATTCATAATGTTACTGCATGTTTTTATAGTATAAGTAGAAATGCATCAATGCGTTCATCACTTTAATGTTGCAGCTGCTAAAGTTGGAGCTAATTTTAACTACATTACATACTCTTAAGTAGCTTGTAAATCTTCCCCTTGTGTTTAACAAAGTCTAATCTTATGTTATAAGCCTATAATTATACTTTTTTTATATTAATCTCTATTCAATGAGTATCTGAAGTTTTTATTTGTAGTAGAGGAGAAATATATAGCAGTAATACATGAAAAAATTGCGGGTTTGTTACTTAATTAAATGTAGAACATGATGTTTTTGTTTTGAGCTTGGCAGACCGAAAGTTCAATAAAAACATCCTGACGTTCATGATCGTGTGCATGACTCTGTGCTCTGTGGTTTGGAGATAAACGTTATGCAACCGCTCACAGAGATCCAGATTATTAAACTGGTGACTGAAGACGTCAGAGCTGCTGTCATCTGGTCCGTGTGAACGCCATGATGCACAGATTATCTTGTGTTAGAACTCCAGTTCTCAGACTGGTTCTCAGGACAGAGAAGCTGCTCTGTGTTCTCAGAAACAAACTTAGTAATAACAGGTTATATTTAAGTAGTTACAGATTACAAATCAAACACATCTTTACTAACATGTGACTCAGAGGCTACTTTAACTTTTCACTCCACTTTATTTATGTGACTGCTGTAGTTTTACACACCATGTGATGAAATTATAGAATATGATGGATTATTTTATATTACATAAAACAATAAACCATCCATCCATTATCTATACCGCTCATTCTGTTCAGGGTTGGCTGGGGTTGCTGGAGCCGATCCCAGCTGTCATTTGGCGAGAGGCGGGGTCACACCCTGGACTGATCTCCAGTCAATCACAGGGCTGACACACAGAGACCGACAACCTTTCACACTCACACTCACACCTACGGGCAATTTAGAGTCAGCGATGAACCTAATGAGCATGTCTTTGGACTGTGGGAGGCAGCCGGAGTACCCGGAGGGAACACACACATGCACGGTGAGAACATGCAAACTCTTGCAGTTAAGTGTCTCAATTGACAAAATAATAAAAGATGAGTTTTCATGATGGGCATCTCATTAGGTTGCCTCCATATGGAGGTGTCCGGGTGCTTCCAACTGGGAGGAGACCCCTGGGTGGACCCAGAGCTTGCTGGCGGGATTATATATCCCACCTGGCCCGAGAACACCTCGGGATCCTCCAGGAGGAGCTGGATAGCGTTGCTATGGAGAGGGACGTCTGGGCGAACTTGCTTAGCCTGCTGACACCAAGACCGGACCCCGGATAAGCAGAAGAAAATGGATGGATGGATGGATGGATAGTTTTGATGATGCTGTGAAGTTGTGTGGGATCATGGGAGTTGATGAAACCTCTTACTATTGGACGTATACAACATAAATAATAATAATAATACAAAGTTTATGCTATAAAATATATCACATTAATAAAGCTGTTTATAAGACTAAAGCGATTCAGCTTGCATGGTCTCCTCTGGCAGGTTCATCTACATTAGAGAGGCTGTAATTAAGCATGATTGGCCACACACACACACACACACACACACACACACACACAGACACACACACACACACACACACACACACACACACACACACACACACACAATACACAGGCTTCAGAGTAATCATCTGCTACTTCAGGTGTGCTGCAGTGAGCTGATTGCTGTTATGCAAGAACATGATTCAGTGCTCACACGTCTGCACAGGATTCACATCAAACACACGTCAGAGGTTTCAACATGTTAACATAACAAATTTAATTTATGTGACGATGACAGATACTCAACCTGTTAACGTCTTTATGTTCTGAAACATCTAAGTTTCAGTAAATAGTTTGCTTCAGGTTAGGCAGCAATTTGATTTGCACGCTGTTGTTTTATTTGCTCTGGCAGGCGCACCTGTTCCCCCTGCAGTTTAGACAGATTTACATCCTACCTGATTGAAGTCGGGCCAATCACAACCAATAAGCCATTACAGGGCAGGTTTGAGTGGTGTTGCTGTGGGCACATTTTGTAGCTAACCAAGATGGCTGCTGCTGATATGAAACGTTTTGAATTCACAATTACGTCAGAGGGGGTATTATGCTGTTTCACATTTTAACACATATATATATTGTTACAATGTTGGATGTTCAGACTAAACGTGGGTTAAGTTTCAGATCTGAAGGTCAAAGTATGTTGGAGTAATCCCCAGGCTTCTCAGCTCAGTCTGCAGGCTGCTGTGAACACCAGGTTTCACAGTTTTTTCTACACACTGCATTTTGTGACGTCACAAAGTGCAGCCAAAGCAGGCTTCGGAGAGCTGGCCAATCAGAAGAAAGTGGACTGACAGGGGCGGGGTTTCCCTCATATGAGGGCCTGCACAGAGCACCAGTGTTTTTGCTAAGCTACTCTGGCTACTGAATCATGTCACTCAAAATGTCTGTGTATTAGGCTGAAGTAGATGTCATATGTACTCGATGTTGGAACTAGCTTAGTAGCCTCATACTACGTCACACTTATCATAGGTTTTATTGGTGGTAAATGGACTAAATGGTAAATGGACTGTACTTATACAGCGCTTTTCTAGTCTGCGACCACTCAAAGCTGCTTTTACTCTACATGTCACATTCACCCATTCACACACTGATGGCAGAGGCTGGTACATAAAGTGCCCAACTGTCAATCAGTTATCACATTCATACCTGTTGGCTATGCCACCGGGAGCAACTTGGGGTTCAGTGTCTTACCCAAGGACACTTTGACATGTAGCCTGAGGGAGCTGGGGATCGAACCTCCGACCTTCCGACTGAAAGACCAGCCACAGGCGCCCGAGGCATCCAGAGGCATTTTGGCTTGCGTCTTTTCATAATGTTTGAAATTCAGGATCAACTGAGACGTTCCAGACTCATTTTCATTTGCCTATAGGTCTGGTGATGGCAGGCTAATAACAATGTTTAATACTAAGAGCTTATAAGTAAAAGTCTTGATTTAAAGTACCTTGGCAAAATGTGTATCAGCATTTTTTCCTTTTTATAATGTCCAAAATCCTATAATGTGAATATATTTTTTAATATTAGTTGAGAAAACAATCTGAGGACACGGTAATGGGTTTGATTACCTTGTGCAAACTCATAAAGATTAAGTCATGCGATCAAAAGCTGCACAATATCCTATAAATTTCCCTTATGACTAATATCCCTTTGTAGTCATATTGCAGTATTGGATTATTACTACTGATACATTATCATCTAAGAAGCATTTAATTGCTGTAACTGATCGAGGAGGAAATAATTAACTACTTCTTACTTAGGTAGTTTAACAATACATCCTATTTCATAAGCTAATCACATGTTTATACTTAAAAAAAAGTACATTCATTAAAATAAATCTGCCATTACTGGACTGAAAAGAACAACACAAGCACCTCGATGTTGAGCATAAGTGCAGTTCTTGATTTCGTACTTGCTTTTACCGTGCCTTTTACGGACACATAATCACATCACGATGGCATACTTTGCTTCTCCCTCATCTGTATTTCTGCCAAACGCATTATCATTAAATGTCATGTGGTGTGTTTTTCCAAAGAACCTCTGTGCTGTTTATTGTCTCTGCTGATTCCCAGGAAATGTATGAGGCCGCTGCACCTCTGAACTTTCACTGCTGAAGCTACTTTTAATACTCGCGAAGCTGAACGTCTGCCAGAAATCTTACGAGTGCATCATCTCAAAATCTAAAGTGTATATTGTTCACCCACACTGAAGCAGAAACATGCAGCTCCACCCTGACCTACTGTAAACAAACATGCACATACTTGGCTCGTATACAGTGCATTTGTGATCTCATGTAACCAGTAGCAACAAACAAAACATGCCTCAGAAAAACTAGTTTAACCGAGTCTATTTGTCGCAAAATAATATTGAACTTTTTAATTCCTCAATCAAAAGCACAAACACGGATCTGGGAGCGTTTCTGTTTCGAATGGTTCCCTGAACTGATGATCCTGTTGTTGCACTCAGTGAGCGTTTTATCACTTAGGATAAGAGCCTGAGCTAAAAGCCTGGAGTCTAAAGTGACTGATGACATTGTTTTTAACATGAGCGGACAGATCCGCAGACGGCTCAGCTCAGCCTGTTAGCAGTGATACTGACTAAAACCCCGCTAATCTGAGAGCTGGGGGTTCACAGTCTCCGAACAGAACAGGAGGCCCTCTTCTCAACCAGGAGCTAATAATGCATTATGTGAATGTGCGTCTTTGTGTGTGAGGACAGCTAATTAGAGAGCATCAGCTAGACGACTCTGGAGTAACAAAGTAAACCCTCACTAGCTTACCTGCTGTAAAGACGCATCTTTGTCTGCTTCTTATGTTTCTGCAGGGAAATATCAACCAATAGCTAACTTGTGCTAACAGGCTGCTTAGTTAGCAACCAGTAGTCTAAGGAGTATTCTGATTCATATTAACAATACCACAATATAATCTGTTGCAAATAAAGATTCAACATTGTGGTAGTTAAGAGAATGATCAAGATTACTGCCTATGACTTACTTTATAAGGGGGGTGTTATTAATGCCTCAGACCAAAATGCCCCTAAACACTACAACCAGCCAGAGCCATAAGACTTGGGATGTAGCGATGGGCTGCTAGGCTAGGTAGCTAGTTCCAGCATCAAATTCACATGGATCTAGTTCAACATCATATACAGACATTTGCCACTGCATAATTTTTACATGAACTGCCATCCAGTAAGCTAAAAACTAAAGGTGCACTCAGACCTGACAGGTTTGACTTTACTCCGACAGTCCGGTTCGTTTGGACAGGTGCACTCGAACTCTGCTGCAGATCAATGAACAAACTGTCCGGTTCGATTCAGGTGAGAACATATCAGACTTAAAGTAGGGCCTAAAAAAGGATGCAAACTAAAAACAGTGCTTTGTGGGTTGTTATCGGATGTTGACACTTGCAGAGACAGCCACACAGCCAGGCAGCCATATGCACAGGAACACGGAGGTATTCAAACTGTTCAGTGAAAAACTAAAGGAGAGTGGAATTGATCGAACTGTGGAGCACTGTCAGTTAAAAGAAAAAAACATTTAAATCTGCGATTCTCTCTCTTCTCTCTTTGTGTACTTCAGGGAATTTTCTGACGTGGAAATTCCGACCAATCAGAGAGCAGTTTCCTCGCACATTAAAACTTTGGTCTTTGATTTGGCTCAAACACACGAACTTAGCGCCCTAATGCAATAGCAGATTCAGAATGTTCCAAATCAGCGGCAGTCATCTTGGTTTTTAAAGAAATCTTCATGCTGCTTGAACCTGCTCCAAATTAGATACAGAGATGTGATTGGCACAACCTAAATGTGGCCTGAAGGAAATCTGCCAAAGCAAATAAAACATAAGCTCAAAGATCTGTCGGGTTCCCACGCTCGAGCCCCACGGATACACCTCTCACCTGTTCTTAACATTTGTTTCCCGCTTTGTAAATTAATCCCATCAACATTTTACATTTGAGGTTAAATAAATGAAAGGTTATATGAACAAATATTGATTCAATCAAACTCTTGTGATCATAACTTTAAACTGTTTTGACAATGTGAAAATCCAAGCTGGATGTCTCAAGATGTAACATACATCCTACTGTTTGACACTGTGGGATACTTCTTAACGCTAACAACTCAACTATGAAGTGACAATCCATTTATCACTCTTCTATTTTAGTAACATAAGCAAAAGCAAAAGTAAGCTAGCTGAAAAAGTTGAGACGGACTGTAACTAAAGTGGGACCCACATGTGAAAGGTTAGTGTCGCTAATAAAAGCTGGTGAGCAGAGTTATTATATTGTTTCAGCTGCACTTAACCTAACAGCAGTAAAGTAGCCGTTGTTCCGTTGTTAGGCATCGTCCAGCCTTTTGGTAGTTTTATGGACCTCATAGATCCCCGGGCACAGACTGCACATCCTCATTATTAGAGGCTAAGTGTTCCTTTTAAAGCAGCGAGGTCAAGCGAAACGTCCTCACTTTACAGGATTTCTGCATCTTTGTGGGAACATTCGGTCCACATAGGAAAAAAAAATCAGTCACACATAAGTCAGGGCGACTTCCAGTGAGCAGAAAGAGCGGCTGAGTCACGCAGATTAGATATCACGGCTGATTAACGAGGTTATAATGACACATTAGAGCAGAAAGACGAAAGTGCAGACCTCAGAGTTGATTCACGATGCACCGTGTGACCTCACTGCAGCCTCCTCCTACACAGCTGCTTTCACCACAAGACCAAAAAAAGGAGACCTTATCGTTATTTAATTAATGATTCAGAAAGGCCGTGCCCTCTTACAACAGACCAGTCATACACAGATGCATTTACACTGACCCCTAAGACCTGCTTTGAACACCTGCAATCCTCTACTGTTCATGGGACCTGGTTGGAAACTGTGTAAGGTAAAAACTGAAACAACCCTGGTTCATCTAATTTTTAAAAAAAATAGATTTTTTACCAACTAGTTGTTGTTGTTTTTTTTTTTTTTACAGTGTTTAACCTCTTTGATAAATGCTATAGCTAGCATTTCATCATGACAATGAAAAATGTAGCGTGTTAGCATGCTAACATTTTCCAAAAAGCACAAAACCCAAAGGACATTAATTGGCATACATCAAATATTAAATATAGCAGATAGGACAAAAAGGCTCACTCACTAAGCTTCACCAAAAACTGTTCTATTTCTCACCCTCAAAGGAGTAACTTAGCTATCCCTGAAAGAACTATGAGTAAGCAGAAAATTGGGTTCTCAGAGTTGCCAGTTGCTGAAGTCTTGAGTATTTATTAACACACAAAACCGACATTCAAACCCAAACAGACAAGCAAAAACATCACATAAATCACAAGCTGACATCCTCATATCTTGTTTCATGATTTTGATATTTATTTGCTTTCTTGCCAAGAGTTGAATAAGAAGATACTACTCTCATGTCTATATGCCAACAATGAAGCTACAGCTAGTAGGCGGCTAGCTTAGTTTAGCACAAAGACTTTGAACAGTGGGAAACAGCTAGCCAAGCTATGTCCAGAAGTATTAAAAACAACCTACAAGCAGATCTAAAACTAATTGATTAACACGTTACATCTCTTTTGTTGAATCCATAAAAGAACAAAGTGTAAACAGTCCAGTGTTTATGCTAAAAGAAGCCGACAGACGGCTACAGGCTCTAGCTTCATATCTGTAGGACATAAGAGGGCTATCAATTTTCCCATCCGACTCTCTGCAAGTAAGAAAAAAACTATCCCAAAACTATTTCTTAAAAGAACAGGTCACCAGAGGGTCTTGTTGAAGGACACTTTGATAATGTTTATACTGTTAGCATGTCAAATTTATTAGCGTCTTAGCTTGGTGAGCTAGCTAGCTGGTTGGATCAAGTGTTATGGCTAAAGTTAACACAATAACCTCACCTCACTTTGAATTTAAACATTAATAAACACATGTACAGCCACAAGCCTACAACGTGTCTCTTTGTGACTATATTTTTCCATGATTACACAACAAATGTTCAACTTAATCTTAAAGATAGTGTCAAAAAACGACGCAACTTCAAAGCTAGTTTAATTCAATTTGGGCAAAATACTAAAGGATCACTAATCAATTGTATCTCTATATAGAAGAAGAAATGTCTCCTGTTGGAACAGATCTGTCATCAAAAAGATTGAATGATGTGGATAAATTTACACCTTGTTATTTCCTGGTCATTTTAAAGTCAGTGTGGACTTCTACAAACACACAAAGGAAGCTGTTTCACTATCATTAACGGTTTACGTTCATGAGAAAATTATCACTTCCAGTAAACGATTTTAAGGCACTAAGAATACAGCCTGAAAGTACTAATTGTTTACTGTCAATGTTTCACTTGTCTACAACAAACACTTTCCACAGAAACAGCAGGGCCACACACCCACATAACAAAGCCGCACACACCGTGTTATTTTATAAGCAAAGTGATCAGGTTTTTTTTTGGCGTGTTCACGTGGGGGCGAGTTGATGGAGTTACATGAGCGATAATGGAAGCAGTTCTCCCTTCTGTGGAAAAAAACTCCCTGACAACCACACAACGGCCTGTTCTATGGAATTCAGCTCACACACACTTGTGTGACAGAGCATAACCCTCTCCCCTAGAAAACCAGCCAAACATCTGGCAAAACGAGCCTCACCCTAACATTTGCGCTTTTCTTAATGCCCTACAGTGAAGTGCAAATGTATTTGAATAGAATAAAATATTGTGTGGTAGACTATGTGTTATCTGCTGATGTAAACACACCCCGTTTTCAGTGGAAACTGACTTCATAGCTGGCCAGTTTCCACATCAGCACTTCGCTGTTGCAGACGTGACTGTTCTTCCTGTGTATCTGTTAAGACTCTAACTGACGTGAACTTTGATTTGACTCAAACTCTGTTGAGTTACATTTACAGAGATTGAACAAAACATAAGAATAAAACAGAAACTTGAACAGAACAAGATAAACAATTTAAGCAGTTATACCAGATGATTCACAGCATTGTTCTGCCATGTGTTTTCCATTAACCGGGCAGATCAGTTACAACAAGTCAGGAACAACTGAGAATCTGCCCTTTCAAGATAAGTTTTCAGACAACAAACGTAGCATTTGTCGCTACAATAAAGCTGCTATATTAAATATTTTTATATGGCTCAAAAGATGGGAATGATTGGACTCTATATCTCGTCTCACCCAAAACTTTATTGTTTTAGTTTAGTTTAATCAGTCGAAAAAAGCTCTTAAACTCACTGTAAACCACCCGCCCCTTCACCAAACAGAGAAGTTAGCTATTAGCTGGTGGAAACAGTGGAACATTTAGCATTTAAAGAGACAGATACTCCATCAGGAGATGGTGGAGACCAAAAACAGAGCTTAAAAAAGTGAATGCTGGAGTGGCGTTAATAATGTGGAAAGAACTATGACTCCAAATGAATACCAATTTGTTCAATGTCTTCTCTGTGCCGAGAGCAATAAGCACAATTTTGATTAACTACTTCGCCTAAAGTTTAGCCTTATCATCTTTATAACGTGACAATATCTGAACTTGAACACTTGTGCCGCTAGTTGACATTATCATCAATTATTTTCTGTCTTGTAACTTAGGAAGATGCTTCCCTCATTCTTTAATACATTTTATTATAAATATATTAATTGCCTTATCTGTTAACCGATTAATAGGTTGTATGATTTTCAAAAAGTGTAGAAAGCGAACTTTATAATTTTGAGGAATAAATGCAGTGGTAGGCAGATGGGTACACAAATGGAGCGTTCGAGCAGTTTCTCTCCTTCCCACTGACTCTCATTAACACATTTCTATCCCTCCTACAAACACACACACAGAAACACACATATATTAACATATCGTAGATCCAGAGTCCAGAGCGCTGCACTGGAAGGTGGAGGTAGAGAGAGTCAGGCAGGGAGCTTCTATAATTAGAGGAGCGTTCAGGAGCCGTACTGCTGAGTTGCTGAATGTTTAATGTCGGGCCTGCAGGCGTTAGAGTCGCAAAGAGCAAACCTCTGAGCCTCTTTACACCACCACTTTTACACACACACACACAATGAGGCGAGCAGCAGTAACAGTAGTAAGCGGGATGACTGGATTCAGATTTCAGAGAGGAAAGAGCAGCACAATACACGGACACAGAAACACAGCACACGTGACAACTGAGCGTGTAATTTCCCAGCTATTGTCTGTAACCTGAACTACGTAATGACCTGGGAACCCAAACCTCCTCTGGGTGAGGTAATGGTCCAACACATCAGACCGGGAAGAGGGACTGCTCCCAACATGGAATGAGAGCACAGTCTGAACTGACATCGCTCTTAAAATAGCTGTTTTTTAAATGTCGTCTGGTTGGGGTTACTTTGCAATAAAGTGCACGTTTTACAACAACCGTCTTAAGGATAACACACAAAATAAAATAAGTTAAAAGTTAGGAGTTTGTAAATTAATTACTTGGAATAAGCCTGTTAAGATGGCTGGTTCACTGAATAGAGTACTGCCATGTATTGGGCTATTTAAGGCTGCAACTAATGAATACTTTAA
This sequence comes from Semicossyphus pulcher, assembly GCF_022749685.1. Taxonomy (NCBI): domain Eukaryota; kingdom Metazoa; phylum Chordata; class Actinopteri; order Labriformes; family Labridae; genus Semicossyphus; species Semicossyphus pulcher. The sequence continues at coordinate 6,802,677 of NW_027211726.1, forward strand.
TTATCAATTTTCTAGCTTTATTGTTAAGTCGTTTGATCTGTAAAATGTCCAAAGTGGTGTCTTTAGATGTCTTGTTTTGTCAGTCCAAAAACCCAAAGATGTGCAGTTTATTATGATTAACAACAATCTCAATATTTAGATGCTGTAATAAGAATTTGCTGTTATTTCCTGCCAGTTATTTTCCTATTTTTTGAATATACAATTAGCTGTCTAAAAGTTGCAGCTCTATCGCTATAATTGATTCCAAAAGTTATGCATGGTACAAGCCACGACAATTGCTGTACCAGTCTGGAACCAGCTTTTTTTGGTTTCCTCTACAATTATATTTAACTGCACTTTAAGGCAGAATTGAACCAATAAAAGGAAACAGGGTTTAGATAAAGATGTCCAGAGTTCAAGCCTACATGAGAGTGCTGCTGGTAAACTAGAGCTCCTCTAAGTAACTTTTTCAGACATTCAACATTGCCTACATTTTCAGTGATGTACTAACACAAAGGTTGAATAAGCAGCAATACCGACCTTATGAAACAGATGTGAAACCAACCACATGTGAGCAGGGGCGGATACTGAATTTTTTCGACTGTGGTGGCCCAACTGGGGCACTGAGTTATGCAGACACACACGCATACACACACACGAACTCTTTCTATCCCCACTAATCATATCTACTTTGACTACCAACGTTAAGTATCTAAAGTTGTTTTATTCTTTACATAATGTTTAACTTTCAAAGGAACACAACAGAGTGGCAACATATGAATGTTCTAAGCTCAATTCTGTAAGGACTCAAAAAGATGTTTGTCCAGAGTTACAATTTAAGTACAAACAAAAGGAAATGTAGCACACTGAAAGCTGCGAGCAGCCTGTTGCAACACAGCTCAAATTGTTGATTTTAAAATAATTCCCCCATCTGACCAGGCAAACAGCCAATCATAGTTAATTATTTTGGGGTTGCTGAGCCGGTTTCAAGGGGGCCCCAGGCTACCCGTGTCCACCCCCCTCTGGCTCTGCCCCTGCATGTGAGTGATCTCACTTAATTTCTAACTAACTAAAATAACTTAATTACTTCCTGTTGCGCAGTTTCTTTCTCATTAGCCAATGTGCTGTACGGCAAAAAGGACAATTTAAAAAAGTCAGAATTCTCTGATTCAGGCAAATCAAACTTGAATATTTTCTGGTTTATTGCCAAGTACACATACAAGGAATTTGACTTGGTGTTTAGGTGCAGAAAAATTATAAAAATGACAACACAGCTAGAATAAAGATAAGTAAAAGACGGCAATATCATTAATCTGGGCTTCATGTTGGGCATTGTTTTAAGAAATATCAATATATCATTAGAGCTATACATGTGACTTAAACCCTAGCTGCCATTATTGTAACCCAAAATCATCACCAGCTGGATGGATTTTACGGCGTCCAACTCTTCAGACTGATCGAGATGTAAGACGCAGCATTTGCTTTTTCTTTTCTCTTGTAGTTGAGACTTCCTGCCTCTTTGTGCAGCTCATTTCCACCCAAAACAAACGTTATAATTATTTGCTTCTGCTGGAAAATTACACACCTGTCATCTGTCAAACCTGAACAAACCCACCACTTCAGACTGACTGCCAAATATCTATGCAACAACAGTAAACTGTACACACTGACACAAAGAATAGCTCATTATACCCTTATCCAAAAGATCACAAAGCTGATTACATCTAATAACCTTATTAAAGACATACAACAGCCTCAGCTCAGTAGACAAATGTTGGCTGATTTAGTTTGCCTTTGGATTCAGAGTTTAATGGCTTTTACCCAGAAAGTCAATAATTTTAGGCACACAAAGCCAGTTCTTTCAACAGGGTAACCAAAATGTTACATTACCGGAAAATTTCCCCTCACCTTTTCCATCCTGAGTAAGTAGGATCATAAAATTCGTCCTCCAAGACCCATAAACCCCTAAAATATTCATATAATATTCCTGTGAGGAGTGTTTGTGCAGCTCTGGGTCTTTATAACACCTCCTCTAACAGCCTGCTTTGTCACATCTCTTCTGTCCTGAGCTCTCTTTTTAAAAATGACATTTAGTATCCTGTATTATTTTGTTCGCCTCACAGGAACATACAGCATGTCCACAGCATGTCCTCAGCCTGAACAGCGAGCAGGGAGTGGCGGAGCAGAGAGGAATGTTTTGAAGGGAAACCAGGGAGCACTTTAAGTCTCAGGCATCCTGGAGGAATTGGACAATGACTGTACTGAAGCTGAAGACATTTTGTTTCCATAGTTTAAGATTAAATCAAGACCTGCAGCAGCTCTGAGACTGGACACTGATTTTTAACTGTAAAAACCTCCTATAGCTTCTATTTTTTAGGGAGATTTTCCCCCCTGTCATTACATTTTGGGTGGTTTTGGTTTGAGTTGACCCTCCTGACTGGCAGATGCGCAATGTTCCTTTCATACTGTGAATAATCACACAAAAAAGCAGCAATTTTAGGGTAAATAGTGGCAAAATGCTACATCCTCTTTTTCGTTATATCCAGGACAGCTGTATAAATGTTAAGGCTATATGAAACAAGCAGCTCACACAGCACTCACCCTGCTCAGGAGCGGATTTCTTCGACAGGAGAGGCTGGGGAGCGATGCGGCGGCAGCTTCGGCTCAAATCCTGGCTCCCTCCCTCGGTCTGTCGCCTTGCTATTTACCGATAAGCTGCTCGGTAGAGACAGTCCTCCGTTACCGAGCCCGCCTCTATCTTCCTCTCCAGTTGACTGACAGACGGCCTCTGGTCTTTCTGCTGCCCGGGAAGGCAGCGCTGAAACTCTGTGTAATCTCCGCAGCTCGCTCCGCTTCTCCAACTGCCGCTCCACCGCCGCCGCCGTCGCTGCTGCCCTCTGACGTCATTGAGGAAAGCCCCGGTTTGGTGATGTCACGCCGTCAACAGTACGGTAAACCCCACCCCAACGGCTACACCTCCTCCCCTCAGCAACTTCAACAAGGGTTTACTGTAAAAACCAAGTGAACGTGTGTTTGCATAAGAGTCAAAATGAAACCAACTGCGACGTGTGGTGAAATAAACACAGTGAACGCTCAAAATTGAGGTCAAACGGCTACTTTAAAAGGTCACAGAACAAAAATGGAACACCAGGAAGTTAGCTCCTATAACCTGCATCTTCAAACATCTGAAAGTCTCTACATTTTTTGGTCACATTTCTGTTTTTTAGTATCAAAATAATAATAACATTTGAAACATTACATAAGCTACTGTAGAAATAGTAATAGAAAACGGCTTCATTTTGAATTATAATTTAAAAATCTGTTATAAGTCAATGGTAACTATAGATTACACACTTTATTTACATGACAAATGTATTGATGATAAATTAAAACATAGATATTTGTACATCATTTAAAACAGCTAATCTGTGATAACCTGTAGACAAAGAGTGCAGGAGAATGTTTGGGTTGCTTGGCAACAACAGTCCAGTTTCAGTTAAGTTGTGGAAGTAGTTGAGATGGTGGAGGAAAAAGTAATTGTGTTGATTGTTCCTTTTTAATTCTATTGTGTCACTGTTGCATAAAAAATATATCAAACTCTAGGGCGTGATGTTGTACTGTGAATATCAGCACTGCTGAGATTATCTGCGGCACGAGGCCTATATTCAGTAAAACATCACTCCCTCTCATGTGATATTGCTTAATTACAATTCTCATTTAATTTTAGCAACAAAAAAAAAAATCACTTTATCCGTCATCAAATCAGTTAACGTTATAATTTGTGGCCTTTAATATTAGTATCAGTCTCAGAAGTACCACACCAGTCAGGCTTTGATATACAAACACTTTCTTTACCAATCCAAGATGATTTGCCCAAACTGTATTAAGATTCCTCTTGACTTCCTTTCTTCTTAACATTACAGGATCTCTGCATACATCTCATCTAGATGCCGAAAACATCAAAATCGCCAACAAAAAAACCCACAATGTGCACAAGAAGATGACTGTAAGAAAGCAGGGGATTTATTAGAAGGGGAAACATATGACAGTAAGTGCTGACAATTAAGAGCCCCACAGCTCCGCAAAATTAACCTCAACTTATAGTTAAGGTTTTCTGATCCCCCTCCCCTCCATCTGTCCACCCACCCGAGATCTTTCCCCCAGCTCCTATCCTTCGCCCCGGTCGGAACAGAGCAGCTCAGGATTCAACCAGCTGGAAGAGAAGGGAGAGAGGGGAAAGAAAGGTTTCGTGTGAACAAGCAGCAGTGACTGATAATGCTCATTTGGTGATTTAAATGCTGGAAATGTCAAGAGCGATGGACACGAACATTTTCCTGTCCATCTGAGTGCAATTAGGCCAGAGCCAGCGTTCATTTTAAAGTGCACATTCAACAGTTACATTCATTTAGTTGTCAATAAAACAAACAGGATTCAAGTCGAGTTCTTTACATTCAAAAAGAGAAATAAAAAAGGAACACATGCACCATCGAACACAGGAGAGAACATTAAAGGACATGTAGCATGAAATCCTCCAGTTGAGCTGAATAAAAGACTGAAATCTGCCTACTGGGACTGCTGAACATCTGCTATTGTTTTTCATCACAACAACCCCCGAGAGCATAGAAACACATCAGTATTCAGGGAAACGTGCAGGTGACACAGTCTGCATGCAAGATGTTCCCACTAAACACAAACACCAGGTGACTGCCGAGCTGAGGGGGAAATAACAGGTCGAGGAGGAAGAAAGGATTCAAGGACAAACATTCAAAGATCGATGTCACACATCGATCAGAGGTGGAGTTTAACATCTCCAGTATGTCGGTTAAGTACAGGAGGAAATAAGCATGACTTATGTTGGTAATTTAAGATTGTTTCACATGACTCCCATGGTGCTTGTGAGTATAAATAAGGAATATATAAAAAGGGGAAATTAGGTCAAGGTCACAAGAGGACACCTTTGGGAGCTGCAGAGACAAAAGCCTCAAAGAACAACATTTCCGAGGGGGAATTTTTCTGCAGGTTTGGGAGACCAACATCCTTCAGCTCGTCTCTTTGATCCAGCTCACTTCACACAGTCTGTGACGTCTGTGTTGCTGCTGAGAGACTCCATCTTTAACTTTCAATGTCACAGATTAAAGAAACCGTTATTTACTCCTGTCTGAAGGATGTTTATCCAACCGGCCACTGAACACTGGACACTGATGTGAACACATCTTATTATTTTACAGAAACACAAACTTCACATTAGATACAGGAGACTTCAAAAGTGCTTCAAAAAAGGTGCTCAACATTTACACATAAGACTACAATTACCAGCATGCCCTCTTTCTTAAACAACACCGTGTGATACTGTAAGCCACACCGAGTTTAAAAATGTGTCTATCATGTCTGTGTGTTCAGAATTCAGTGAGTTATGACACTGAAACAAAGTGTTATGTATTTAGTGCAAAATGCAGCCTAAGGGCACTAAGAGTAGTATTAAGGTGCTATTAAGGTGTTATTAAGGTGGGATTAAGTACCATATTGCTCCACAAGTTCTGCGTCTCTGCGATGAAGGCGACTACTACTGCCAAACTATGATCACTAACAGCCCATTGTTTTCATGTCCAAAGCATTTCATGAAATGTCTGTTTCTAACCCAACTCTCTCACAGTTTGAAAACTACAATTAAAAAAGTCACATTCCAGATTTCTAAATAATTAAATGCCACTGGAATGATACATTTTGGGTTCTGGTCGGATCTTTTAGCTAACTTTTATATATGCAAATAAATGTATTAGTGCATGCAAGACATAAAGTGTGCAGGATATTTTTTGCTACTTTTGATCCACACTACCCTTTCCTATTCACCTGTTTCATGAAACACATGATGTGTCCTTTCAACAAATAACCTTTCTCCAATAACATTAAGCATCATTTTCTTACTCCTCAAAACATAAATGGTAAGAGCAGTTCCATGACTACGGAAGCCCTAAGCAGACGGAGATGCATCAATACTTTATAGCTGTGTCCCATTCCAGGGGCTGCAGCCTTCCAAGGCCGATTGTGTCACAGCGTCGCTCGCGTCGAAGGCTGTCCTAATACAAAGGCTCCTTCAGATGCAGCCAACAAATGCATCCTTCTTTTCCCGGGCCATGAAGGATCCATTGGGTTCATCCTTCACGTCCCAACGTATCCTAAAATTCATAGCGCACCAATTCAAACAAGATGGCCGACTCTTACGCGAAATAATTCACTTATAAATATACGTTTTTGGTTACAACTCAGTCGAATAGCTAGCGTTACACGTTTAAAAAAACCAAAGGGCCCTTGAAACAAATCATCTTTGGTGATTGGTTATGCTAGCTAATTAGCCCGCTAGCAACCTGTTGCTAGGCGACAGGATTGGTGCTTGGTGACGCAAGGGTAGGGCCAGGAACAGCTGGTGACGCAAACCTCTGTAGACCAGACCGTCTCATTAAAGTTCGGCTTCAACTGTCGACACAGGCTATGAATGACTCATCCTCCGTAGTCCGCTTCCTTCGAAGGTTGCAGCTCCTGGATTGGGACACAGTTTTCCCGTGATGATGAGTAATTTCTGGTTGTTTTCTCAAGATCATAAAGCTGGTTTTCTCGTGATAACACAATAGTTTTCTGGTGATCTAGAAAACAGAACAGACCGGTCACTTTGATACACTAGTATTAACTAGTATTAACACACTAGTGAGGCAAGTTAAGCCTGTTTCTATGTTTGTTTTGGGGATCAGTTATGATCATCTGATGTTACAGTGGTGCAGTGTTGTTATCGAGATTAATAAGTCGAAATCTCGAGAAAACAACCGGAAATAACTCGTTATCACGGGGAAACTAGGATAAAATGTATGGATGCATGTCCGCTTAGGGCTTCCATATATGACGTCTAATGAAGACCAACAGCTTTGCTTCCTTCTCAAAGCTACAAATAGAAACCAAGTTGAAAATGTTAAAGCCTACTGAAAGTGACAGTCAGGTTGGATGATGCTCGTCTTATGCTTCTAATGTGATTCTACCTTTAAAAGGGTGAAACGGTAGAAGAAATGAAGCTGAAAGAACAAACAGGAGATCTGCTGTATGTGAATGTGAATCAGGAAGAGAAAAGGGTAAAGTCATCGATTAAACAAGAGCAAACCTGTCCAGCGAAGGCAAACAATATGCAACAAATGTCAATATTTCGAAAAGCTTCTCTATAAAAACGTGCGCGGCATTCTGCTCCTCTAAATGTCAGAACCTTAAATGTCATTTTTCTATAAACACAAAAGGCAGAAGCAGCCGCAGGGTGCTAAGAGCCAGTTTGTTCTGTGGTTATTGATCAGTTCTACTTCGGCTTGTTGTCTGTCAGACTTTTGTGATGAAGAGGAACAAAAATGCGACTTTGAATCCTTTCTGTTTCTACAACAGGGATCACACAGGTGGAACATTGAGGCTCCATCTTCCACGTTTACACCTCGCAAAGTTACATTTTGTTGCCACTGGGAGACTCGATCAACTCTTGTATAATCTCCACCCTTGAGAGGAGGAAGAACCCGGTGGAGGGGATACAGGAAGGATGAGAAAGGTTTTAAATGAAGAACACTTGGTCTTTACAGGCGGTGGCGCGTGCTGGGATTTCCGTGGCGGCAGTGAAGGCAGCAACGATGGAGGCAAAGACGACACCCGGCTTCTTGGCGGCGTCGATGGCCATGTGCAGGCCCTGAGCTTTGTAGTACTCCACCAGAGGGAGGGTCTGACGGTGGTAGGAGTCCAGGCGGGAGTGCAGAGTCTTCTCGTTGTCGTCGCTGCGGCGGATGAGCGGCTCACCTGTCAACTGAGAGGAGACACGCGCGGAGAGAACACATGAGGAGGGGGACAAAGAGAACGAAGGACAAAAGAAACTGAATAAGAAGGTTAAACCTGAACAACAATGGGTACTCCTCTTCAAGTTCTGCACACTGATCTCATCCTATTGTCGTACTGCAACCTGATCAGCTGTCACAGTATCCCTCTCACTTTCATTTTCCATGTGTTTTACTGAGATCAGTCTTTGTACTGGACAACAAAACAGGCAATAAAAGCCTCTCTCTGAAGGAGGAGATTTTTGTTGCCGTTTTTTTGTTGCTTTGTTTGGAGAAGAACAACATGGCTTCATATGTTAAACGTGCATCTGAAGAGTGAAGCCCATTAGGTAGGGAAACCCAGACTTTAGATTACAGGAGATCAGGTATTGGTATACATGAGACAACATTCACATTAAATACAATTTACTCCTCATTATTACTGAAACATCAGGTGTATTTGCCATGATTTTTGTTCATTTAGTCACGACAGCACCACAGCAAAACCTGGTGTCATGCTACTGGTGTTATTACAATTACCCCGAGGGTAGTGTACGAGTTAGATCTCCTTAAAGAGTCCCTCCAGTGTAAATGAAGTGTTTAACCTTGTGAACATCTCCATGTGGTGTTCTTCATGCAGCATTCATCTCCATGGCTGGGCCTGTCTGCTTTTAAACTGCAGTGTACCAAGGACAGGCTGAACAACACGTTTTCAGATTGGCAGGTTTGAGACGTCACAAACCTAAGGAGCCAATCGCGTTAATGGACGGGGTGACGCTATGCATATCATTAGGTGTAACCTATGGCAACCACTTCGGTGATGCGAGAGCCAGCTGTAACCTAATATTTGCAAACTCACTACCGACTATTAATTTTCCGATTACTAAATTTCAAGCTAGCTAAGCTCAAACAAATTGCACTAAACGATGGCAGAGACGTGTTTTTTGTTTTTGGATATAATTTTCTGAAAGTAGAAACGTGGCACATAGTGGGCGGGGCCTATGCAGATTCATGAATTTTTAATGAGGAAGAAGAAGGAGATGCCTTGGGAGGATTTTTAGAAGGTAATTAACGGATTTTGCAGATCAGACACAATTTATTATTTCAAGCAGAGCATTTATAAGTCTGAAAACATGACTGGAGCTGCTCTTTAAAATATAAGGCCATAGTTTCGCCCACCAAAAGGCGTAAGCAGCACTGATAGGTTTTTTTTATCCCCAACAATAAACTCTGCACACTGTGGTATTTTGGTGTCGAACACATTTGGCACTAAGAATAAATGCCCATCTGTTGCAACGTCATTATGCTGCAAGTCTGATAATGCAAAGAAAAAAAGATATTTACCAAATGTAGATACATTTTAATTAATCTCTCTCCATCAAATAGATGTGCTTTAACATCAAACAATGATGTTTACAGTAATTAGAGAAGCAATCTCTCTCTGTTGAGAACACATGGCAAGGGGTTTTTGGACTTCACTTTTTGATACATTTTAACAGCTTCCTCGCTGACTTTGACTGTTTATCATCATCTGAAGGTCAAATCTGTTCATGTTTAAATTGAACTTTTACGGCCGACAAAAGCAAACCAATCCATCAGCGACAAAATTATTTCTATATAGTTATTTTTAATGCCTTGAACTGCCGGTGGGATGGAAGGCGTCAGACGAAGCGATTAACTGCACGCTGCCTTTGTTTATACTTTCCAGCTTTAAAATTTAAAGTGAGTGATACATGTGACTGTTAAAGAATGCAGGATGAGATTTTGGTTAAAAAGCACCACTTAAGCATGAACAGGACAAAATCAGCAAAGAGATAAGAGGTACGGCTTTGTCCACAGGGGGCGCCAAAATCGACACAAACGAAAAGCTCCTCACAGCAGCTTAAAAGTTAATCGTCTTCAGTCATGCAACTTTTCTTTGTTTGTTTGGCCATAGTAACCGTAACCGAAAAAGTAAACCACCTCCGCCCACTCTCTCTAGCAGACAACCCACTGCTTCTGATTGTTTTTACTCGACACCCATCTCTTTAAAACAAAGAAGACTGCAAATGCAAGGTCTTTGATCAGTAGGCTAAACGCTAAATCAGTTTTAACTCTTAACAGACATTATATTAACTGGTGATCGAATGAGATTATAACATTAAAGCAGAACCGTCTATCTACATGCATCTAAAATGGGCAATTCTCAGAGCATCTGTCTTTCATAGTGGCTTCATGCTGCATGAAAAGCTTCTGCTTCCAATTAAATCTGAAAGCAGCAGACACACACGCTGATAAATCTGCAGCCGGTGATTGGTGACGTAGCGCACCAGAACACAGTGCCATTAGTGATAGACGCATTCAGCTATAAATCCAGCTGATGATCATCTACACAATGGCCTCACTCTTTATTTAATACAAGTGCACTGATTTCCTCTGTTAGCCACATCAATAAATTAATGACCCTTCCACTTTGAGGCCAAATTAACTCTGCTGGGTGCCACCAGAACGCAGAAATCTTCTAGATGTTTTCCAAAGATGTTTTCTCGGATTGAAAATTAAAACCTCTTCTCTCTCCGAGTCCCGTCGAGCACATCTACTCTCCATTTAATGAGATGAATCAAAGAATGACGTCTTTAAGCAGAAATATCTCCAAGTGTTTCATTAAGAGTTAATGTCCCAGATATTTTATACTTCCAGAATGCGTCAGAGCACTTTGTCTGAAACGGCTGATTGTCACCGATTTCCAGCCTGGAAACGATTTTAGGTAGGAGGCGGTTTAGCCAGAAGTGGTTTCTAAGTGGGTTGATAGTGAAACTACTTACGTCATCCTTCATGGGCTCTTTGGGGGGGTTGAACTCCTCGTGGTAGGAGCGGCCACTCGGCTGATGAATTAGTCTGGGGAAACGAAGGGGAGACGGTGAGGGGGGCGGGACAAGGACGGAAAAGAAATCAGGAGTGAGAGCATGAGAGGAGGAGGACAGATGAGGGTTAGACAGCCGCGGTGACTCACTAACTACTTAACTGTCCTTTTTCACATCCCACACGCTGCCCTTGTCCTACTTGGGCCTGAAAAGGCAGCAGCAGGCCTCCTCCTCCTCACAAAGGACCCCTGTGAACAGAGAGATGGCTCTTTCCAACCTAACCGTGCCTTTCATGCGGCGTGGCGTACGAATAATGTCGTGTTTATTGTGAAGAAAGAGGAGAGGCACCGTGCTGAAATGACAAACACCAACAAACACACATTTTCTAAAAGAGCTGCAGTGTGTTCAGATGGTTCAGGTCCGCCTGTTTTATGTGTGGGTCAGCTCAAAATGAGAGCACAGCGTGTTACATTTAACGGTTTCAAAACAGTTATGTAAATAATGATTTGGTGCACAGTGGGGGCAGAAGAACTGGGAACATGGAAATGGACCAGAAAACAACCAGACGCTGCCAATTAAGTTGTTATAAGGTTTTTAACTTTCTCTTCAGTTCTCGCTTTAATCTCAACCTGCAGAGCTTACATAAGAGAACCAGTGCCAGGTCACAAAAAGTGGAACAGAGAAATGATCAGAGCTTACGGATGTTGTGACTACCTACAGGTGGTGCAGAGGCAACTGTTGGTTGTGGCTCGTTTTTAGGCAGAAATCGTTTTTAAGTAGAAACAAAGAGGAAGGTGGATTTACTTCTCATTCAGCAGAGCTTTATTAAGGCTGAAAACCACGTAAAGGCAGAAGTTAACCAACCACGTAGCTGAAGAGGCGTCATGTTGTCAAACCTGCACATCAGCCATAAAACATGTGACTGCTTTACGAAAACCTCACACAGGACAGCTTTTAAAACACAGGGCTGCAAGATGTTGGAAAAAAGCGATTACATTTTGTTCTGTGATATTTATTGTGATTTGAAATACAGGAAAGGATAAATGCTGTCTGTTTTCATGTACACCTAAACAATTAACACTTAAGTCTCCTTTCTTCTAACAAAACAACCCCTCCTTCTTTCACCACACGAGGGTTAGCGATTCTGAGAGCCTTAAGAAAAAGTATACAGAGTTCAGGAGGAGCGACACGTTTCTTAATAAAGTAAATATAAACAGACCTGTGGGCTGCAGCTGTGTTAGCCTACTGAAAGGATATGTCATCTACCTTTTCTCACAGTGTTTACATGTATGTTTAATCAGTGTGATCAGCTCGGTGAGGGTAACTTTTTGAAACGACAGCTCGCGTCTCCTTCCTGTCGACACACACATCCTCACGCCGTGTGAGCGCTGCAGGCGTAGTTCCTAAAAGTAAACGCTCTGCAGCACGTCCGCTCTGTGAACGGTCCGTGTATGTGGCCACAGTGTTAACCAGCACTGGGACGAGGCGCCGCTGTTAACGAGACCACTCTCACTTATAAGCCACCGCACGTAGCGGGGCGTCAGCCACGATCATCCCACCGACAGGATCTGTGAAGGCAGCAGCAGCGCATGCTCGTTTACAGTTTACAGGTAGGCGATTCACATATCCCTTTGCCCCCCAAAAACTAGCGCAATGATGCAGGTTTTTCAGACCCGGGAAGACCTGCTTATAGATGCCGATTGTCTCTTTCATTGCCAGTGGAGTATACGCCTGTTGGTGTCTTCTGATGTCACAAATGCACCCAAAACAGGGTTAGTAAACAGTGAAGATGATGTGGTGGTTAGGTCTTTATTGTATCTGTTACGCATTCAGTCTGTGTATGAAACTCGGTGCCGACAAATTTGTAAGGATGTTCGAGCGCTGCTCGGATGGAGACGGGCAGAATTTGTAGCTGAGATGACAAGGAGTCACCGAAGTTACCGACGGAGCATAGCATCGCGTCAGGAAAGAGGGCGGAGATTAGAGTGTCGATCCGAGTTATGTGTTCTCATGAGAGATAGACCGATATGGTTTTTTCAGGGCCGATACCGATACCGATTATTAGTAGTCAAGGAGGCCGATAACCGATATTTGGAGCCGATATTCATTTGCAGTAAAAGTGAAAATATTGGCGTCAAAATTTTGAATAATACAAACTCCAACACTTAACTTTGTTTAAATGCCTTTAAGCATATGTTTATTAAACAAACAAACAAAAAGCACAGGGAGTTCCCAGGGTCAGCAGCATCTCTTATAAAGTTAACTGAAAATTTAAATAAATAGCCTCCTGAAGTTTTATTAAGTAAATAAAACAAAGTTATCGGCGCCGATAATCGGTCTATCCCTTGTTCTCATCAATGACGATCAGAGCCGAGGCGATAATTACCCGGGTCTACTGCAAAGTCATTTGACCCGTGTCTGAATGCCGATTGTAACCGTTCTCATTAAGCAAAAAAGCCGGGTGTTGGCGGGTTTTTTGACCAGTGGGAAAAGGGCTACAGACTCTGCAGCACAGCGGTCAGTTCACTCTGTGCTCTGCTGAAGAGCTGTGATATCAGACAGACTCTTGTTGTAGATTAGTGATGGAAAACATGAAACTGGTGAGTTTTAGTTTTGCACCGAGCAACAAAGTAACAGCTTGACGCGTTTCACTTAATTTGCTTCACTATTGCACGTCCTGCACGGTGATTATTGCACATGTGCACATCACAATTGCGATTGTTAAACGATATATCGTGCAGCCCTACTCAAAAGCTACAGTTGTTAGTTTACCACTATAAAATCATGTGTTTTCACTTGTAAATTTAGTATCACTGATGAGCTGTAGCCTGATCCTGATGTTCAAACTCCCTTGTCCCTTTTGAGCTCCATCTACTGGTGCTCTGAGCAGCTCTGGTACTTTTCATCAGGGCCTAACAAGCAGACTTCTTTAAGGACTCAACCTGCGACCTTCGAGCTGCACGACGCTCTCAAGCCCCTTCAGGCCACAATCTCTCTTCGCCGCATGCTTTCACGCTCCACTTCTCTCCAGCATTATCTCACTGTCCCAGACTCTTCTGTTCACATGAATCAATCTACCTGCACGGGCGGATTCAACGCGCAGACAGAATGAGGAGAATCTCTGACAAAAGGAAACACAGCGTCCTAGGAAACCTTAAACCACAGGGGAATACAACAGGTGGAATACTTTCTCTCTGGTCTTGAATAATTAATCCTCTCTCCTACCTGCCACAGATCCTGCGCACCAACAGGGAATCGTCAACAGCAAACTCGATCACAGAGTCCAGCTTCTCGTGTCTCTTGTCCAACAAGTTGTCCAGCTGGAAGAGAAACACAGATAGGCTCAAACAACAACACCCGACTCTATCGTCCTGTAAAGAAACCTCTCGACCATCTTTCTCCAGTATGACGACTCAAACTACATTTCAGCAATTCTTTTTTTATGTCTTATAACATTTTAGACCTTCAGCTGATGTTTTTATGTAAAGTCTCAAGTAGTAAATAGCTGCATTTATAAAGGACTTTCCTCATAAGCACTTAACCCTGTGCTTCTTGTGCTGACCTGACCTTCAGGAGCAAGAACCCACTCCACCACCTGAGCTACAGCGGCCCTCACATGACGGTGACAGGAGCTCTCTTTACTTTCTCGATTGAAATAAAATGGCCGTGTCTTCACGTACACGGATATTTTTCAAAATGTAGCTTTCTCTCTGCGTTTTGGTCTTTGGTCCACACACGAACGCCATTTTAGTTTAGAAAACGGATCCTTTAGAAACTCCAGCCACGGGGAAGACGTTAGATCTCTTTTGCGATGCGTCACAAAAGAGGCGACATTCCTTGCAAAATGACGGACGTAACAAAAACAGTGATGCTTCTGACCTTGCTAACAGGACTTTTAACATGTTTACACATATGCCTACAGTTACTCATCCACTATATTGATATATCGCCCCCCCTTCCGCAATGCGCCATTGCAGCCCACCAGGTAGTCTTATGGCAATAGATTTTTTTCAGACTTTTGATTGGCTGTGATTTTCTTTTTCTTCTTTGCATGACTGGGTTATATCACCGCCTGTTGGTGTGGCAGTCTCATGACAGCGGCTCTGTTGTGTTTTTGTTTGGACAGGATTTTTTTTTTTTTTTTTTAATAACAATGCTTGTGCAGACGGTTTTTTTGGAATACCTGCATACGTGTAGACATGGCATATCATAATAATAATAATAATAATAATAATAATAATACATTTTATTTGTATATGATTGAATAGGCAACTTACTATTGGAGCCATGGTTTTCCCCATGCTAATTTCCTGTTTCAGTAAGTACATTTGATTATACTTCACCACTCCTTTAATTATATTTCATGGAGCTTTGTTTTCACATTTTTACACATTATTTGTAGATGTATTCATTCTGTCTTGGAAATTAATTTGAGCTCCACTTTTGTTTGAGAAGTAACATAATTTTACCTTCATGCATTTTATTAGTCAAGAGTCGGTTATGTTATGCAAAGACTCTTTGACCCTCTTTTTAATTAAAATAACAGCAAGAATATACAAACTGAAATGTCAACAGTGTGTACAGCTAGTTTTACAGCCTTTCTTTCTATAACGTGTACTTTTCTAAGGATTATTTTGGCCTTTTTATCCCTTTGTTGAGAAAGAGAGGACAGTGGACAGTGCTGGAAACAGGGGAAGAGAGTGTTGGGGATGAAATGTGGCAAAGGGCTGAGGGTGGTAGTCGAGCCCATGCCTGCATCGTGGACTGTGGCCTCTGCACATTGGATTCACGATTTCAAGTGGATTGTGATTCATCAAAACTACACCTTCCACCAATAAACCAAAAGGAATAGTTTGATATGTTTGGGTAATAGGGTCATTTAGTAAGACACTAATGGGGATGAAGTTTGAAGAGTCAGGACTTAGCTTAGCACACAGACAAGAAACAGTAAAGTAGAGTGAAAGCTCTCCTGCTAACTTACTATTCTGTTAATTTCTATTGTGAGCTACACGTTATTCCTGTACAGTTTAACTTTATTTAATCTGTCAGAAAAACTAAGCAAAAAGCAACAGAACACAATGTAATCCTCACCATCTCTGCTTGTCTGACTGTGCGAGGGAATCCGTCCAACAGGAAGCCGTTCCTGCAGGCCGACGTGTCCAGATTCTTCTCTATGAGCTCCACGACCATCTCATCACTGACCTGCAGGTAAACGGAGATAATTCTCTAATCCAGCTATTCACAATCTGTAATCTGCTACATCCTGCACAGCAAGGCTCTGTTAACGAGCCACATGAAGAGAAACATGTCGGTAGAGCTCAGGTGATTCTGAAACATTAAATACACAGTAAACGGAGGAATGTCTAAGGGACTGAAAACAGGTTCGATAATACAGCGGATCTTAAGTATCGGCTACAACAACAGCAAATAGCTGTGGGGGAATCTCAAGGAGAAATCAGTCACATGCTGAGAGCCTGACAAGACTGCAGAGCTAAAAGGTTATGCAACAGGTGCATAAACACACACAGCACTGTATGTTCACACTATGATACAGAGCGACACACTCAATTTAAGAATCAAGTGGTGCAGAAGGAAACATTCTTTGCTGCCAAGAGTACGAGTCAATAAACAAGCTAGAGCTAACATTAGTTTGAATATTTAACATCTCATGTTCCCTCCTTAACATAGTTTACTTTTCTCTATATATGGTTAAAGACAGAATGGAAAGTTGTAAGTGAAAAACCTTCACAGCATGAATGGGAGTCATTTGAGCAGTGAATGTCATTGAAGACAAAGAAACATAAGACATGTAGTCATGTGTGAGTGAACATGAATGCCTGTAATGTCAACATGGAGCCTCAGAGAAGACAGAGGGTCAGAGGAAGAAAATCACACACTGAGATCTTGAGAAGCAGAAGATGAGCGTTAAACGTTACCAGTTTGCCAGCATCCATGGTCTCTTTGAGCCTCTTCCCGAGCTCTGAGCCTGAAGCCACCATGGCCCTCAGCATGTCTCCGGTGGCCAGGTGGCAAACGCAGTACTTCTCTGCTAGCCGAGGGGCCTGCAGGGAGAAGGAGAGCTCACTGCTGTTAAAAGTCATTAATAGATTAATAAAGTGTAACATTATCACCTCCTACCAGACAGATGAAGATAAAGTTTGGCTGTGGATTGTAACTGTATTCTACCCACTGCTCTGTCAGAGAGCCAACCACCTGCACAGCTGACTGCTAAAAGCATGAAAGAGCTTTGTTTATTTTGTCGGTGAGACCAAAGACTTTTCAGAGGAAGAGATTATTATTAGGTTGCAGTTATACACAAAACTCACAGAAAGTCAGGTACAAACTTTCATTGGTTTCATCAGCCCTTACCTTAAAGAAACAATATGGACATAAGGAGAATGGTGCCTCTTTTATCCACACTCTTCACCCTGAATGCCTGCTCTTGAACTGTCAAACTTGAGTGGGTCTGATTATCTGAATAATTGTGCAACAGTGTTTTTACAGACAACAAAAAATCTGTTCTTTTAAGAAGGATTCGATCACCTTAAACGCTTGCAGTCTAAACTCATCTTTACAACTACACTGCAACTGTTCTCCCAGATTTCTGGATAGATTATTAGTTGAAAAGATCATCCAAAAATTAGGCAATATTCAGAAAATTACACTACATGTTTACCAGCATTAAAAACACATACTAGTGAATCCCCTTTGGCCCACAGAAGACGACTAGCTGACCCACTGGCTTGACGAGAATAAATCCTTCATAACATCACCCTTAAATGATCATCAGCCTAGAAATACCTCATTATGATGAACATGGGAGCAATTGATGATAATTTACCTTTCCTAATACTCATAAATCATACAGTCGATCAAATGTCAAAAATTGTGAAAACACCTATGGTTGCTGTTTGATGCTGTTGATGTTACATGTGGTGTTGGTGATGCGCGATGATTCCTTAAAAGCTCGACGTAATGCTACAATATTAACTCGGCGCAAGCCTGCACCACGCCTCTCTGTCAAGCATGAAGAAGGGTGCAAGATGTCTGCGGTATGGCAGTTTCTGGCCACTACTATAAGAGTAGGCATGATATCAATTCCATAACAGGGGAGACATGATGTTCTCTGCAATTAGTTGGAAAAATACATGTACCGAATATATCAGTATTGAAATCGGCAATCAGCAAAAAGGGTTGGAAAATATCGGCAAAAAATCTAATATCGTGCATCCATAAAAACACCCATTACAATTTGAAAGGATCTTTAAGTGGTTTTCTGTTGAGACCAACAATCTTTAACCCTAACATGTTAATTTCCAATGATAGACAGAATGAAAGAAACTAGCAAATCCTCGTGTTTCTTCAGCAGGATATTGATATAAATCATATGGAAAAATAACAGATTATAAAAATTGTAGCCTGATTTTCTTTTGATTGATAATTAATCGACGTGTGATGCAAAACACACACACAAAAAGATTTCCAGTGAAACCTTGTTGTTGTTGAGTATTTGCACACTTGGGATGGGGTTTTTCTGGTAGTTTGCCAAATTAGAAAATAGTTATAATCTTTATAAACATGTGACGTTACATTTTTATATACTGATGAAATCCGTTTAGAAATTGGCAATAAATAAAATCGAAAGTACAAACAGGCTAGCAAATTACCTTTAAATCTATATCTCTGTAGGTGGCACAATGGTATAATGGAAATAGGCTACAAATGCTAACTTTTTTTAAACAGGGGTTTTAATAATAACTTCACTATCAAATAAGAAAATAATGCGTCCATGCTGCATACAAATGTCTTAATATTTCTGATAAAAGCAGTTAACTTCATCATAAAACTGAACATTTTTAAGAACAATACAACCTTGATGTTCAAAGAGATATGCTTTGTTTTTCTGAGAGATGTATCCAGGTAGGTTAGCGTTAGCATTAGCTAGCACTTGTACCGACCATGCGCTGTGAACGCTACTGTTTGACTAAGCTAACGGCTAACAGCTAGCTGAGTTAGCTCTCCAGGGTTTCTCTCACTCACCTGAGTGCCCTTCCCGGCTCCGGGGGGTCCGAGCAGAATGGCACGGATACCATCTTGCACATCGGCTATAGCCTCCTTGAGTTGCGTGCTGGGGGCCATTTCTAGACCGGGACACCAGCAGGGCAGAAACTTTAATAAAGTCTGTCTGCGTCGTCTTGGTGACACTTCAGCCAAGTTGGCCAGGAAAGGAAAAGCCACCGCCCCCTTTTTTGCTATGACGATTAAGCCCCACCCACTACTGGAAAATACGCCGTTTGATTGGTCGCCAAACTTTTCCATCAACTATTACGTGCGTTGATTGGATAAAATTCTACAACGCCTTATTGTGTAACATCCGTAAAAGGTTTCAACCCGGAAGACTGAGTAGGTAAAGAAATGCACACACTTTTTAAAAATCTGTTTTGGTGTTTTTGAACATAAGCTTTTCGCTTTTTATGTTACTTTATTATTATTTTCCCTTTGGCTTATTTATTACCTGTATTGTTTTACTATCCCAGGGGATTTTGGGGTGAAGAACAAAAAAAAAAGTCACAAATAAAAAAATATAGAGGTCATCACATCATGGCTTCAAAGTTTAAAATTAAAGTATTTTTTGAGCAAAAAAGTGTATTCTTGATGCAGGAAATAAGAAAAAGAAAAAAAAAATCCTAACTCAAGGGTCACTTATCATCGAAACAATCTCCATCCACTGGTGAAACCGATGAGATGCATTTAAACTTAAAAGTTTTCAATAAAACAAAATAAATACAGACATTAAAAAAAATAAATGTAAATATCTAAAGTGAATGAAAATGTATTTTGTTCATTTTAAAATTATCTTAGTTTTGTAGTGACAGTGCAAATTCAGTCAGGGAAGATGCAGATGAGGACAGAGGGGAATTAGTTTTTTTTAGCATAATTAATAGTTTTTCACTGAAACAAACTTTTTCTGACCCAGTCAGTTTTGAGTTGTAAAGGAAATCTCACCACTGCCACAACATCACCTGTCTGTCACCTCACTGTTATAAAATATATAACATTGATTTTGTCGAAACAAAAGGGAAGTAAAACTGTACTCAACTGAACTCAAGAGTAAATTAGGGTTGATTTGCAGAACAAAATATTTCATCAAGCCCTCCCCACCAGTCACGTCCAACAGGAAGGATTTTTTTTAAACGCATGTGGTGAAACCTCACTTCAGTTCTGTTTCAAACTCGCTGATTGTCACTAAGACAAAATGCCTGAAGCTGATGTGTTGTACTCTGATGTGAAGTTCACAAAATCAAGAGATGAAGCCAATGGTAAGTCCTAAAAATATACTTCATCTTTCCATCTGCATCTGTTTATCTGTGTATTTATATTTATCAATCTTTCAGTTTTCTGTGCCATCTTCTTACTACCAGACATTTGAAGAAATTCCTCTGATTTTTTTTGGCTTACCAAAGTGTAAAAAAGTTACATTTGTTGAATCTCTAAAATTACCAGTGTGGTTATCGCATCTTTTTGACACATTTAGCCGCAGTTTGGTTTCTGGTTTTGAGTTGCAGGTACAGCTACCCATTCGGATGACACCACATACTCTGAAGTGAAGAGTGCAAAGACTGCGAAGCTTCCAACGCCGTCCACAGAGCTCCCAGGTGAGCAAAAACTGTGTCAAATCAACATAGGGAGGAACTTTTACCTCATTATGGCACAATCAGACACCAGTCTTAGTATTTATCAGCGTTTTTACAGAGTAAAAAGGTGCATTCTTCAAACATACTGAGCTTTCCTTAACAGATGAAGAACAGAACTTTATTTAAACACAAAAAGTTCACAACAGCCGCTTTAAATCTTATTGAGTGAACTTTACACAGTTAAATGTATATTGTGTATGACAACATTGATTTAAGTATCCTAAATAAAGAGAATTAATCCCTTTAACTTCTTGTACCTAAACTAAAAAGATGTGTGTTTTTCCTTTGAAGTGCTGTAACCTGATGCAACTACAGATACCCAACTAAAAATATGATGTAATACTTATAGTTCAAACAAAAAGGAAAGTAACATTTTAAATGTTAATTAAAAGGCCAAAGCCGACACTTTAAAAACCCTTAGATGTAATTTTAAGGTATATTGAGAGATTTGAGGTAATTTATGTGTTTTTCTCTGAAAATCTCATACAATTGCAAACATTACTGGTGTAAATAAAGTTATGACAGCATCCAAAGCTTTAAATAATGTCTGTGTCTATGTCTCCCAACTGTTAACAGCAACCATAGTGTGAAGATTTGTTGGCTTTTGTCTGCAAAAAGAAAAAAACGGAGGGAGAAGTCAAGGACGAGAAAATAAGGAACTGACCATAAAAGTTAACTTTTAGTCCTCCTTAATCATGCTTCATGTTTCCTCTTAGTCTTTTTTATATCTGCTGTGGCCCTTCCCTTTCTTCACTGGCTGTGTAAACACTCAACCAGTTTAACAGTTTGCATATGTACGTGTATGTGTGAGGATTTTGTGTTTCAGATGCTACATCTTATTGGTGAGGTGTGAAGAGACTTGCTGATCGTTATGCGATAGACAGGAACAGCACAGCTTAGCAAGTGTGTGAGGAAATGCTGCAATGTGTCTGAAGTGTGAAATGCATGTTCCATTGCACGAGTGTTTTCATATGTTCCTTAAAAAGGCAAAAAGGCTTACCACAGCAAGAACATTTTGCGCTCTGGGTCTTTATAACAGCTCTTCTCACCATTTTGAGATTATTTAAAAAACATTAAATTAAATAACAATGAAGAAAAACCAGCACATTTATCCATAATGAAAATAATCATTAGTTGCAGTCCTATATGAAAATAGCTCATGAGCTTCACCTCAACCAATTCTGACAGTAAAATCCTACTTTTGTTTAAATGCATGATACTAGTCTAATAATTGAATGTATAAAACAGTTAGGAGACATTTTCCTGCATTGACATAATGTTAGCTTAGCCTAACAAATTTGCTTTTTACCGTTAGCTACATTATCTATTGCCTTGAATTAATGCTTGTTTTTAATCATAAATAAATTAGTATAATGGAAAACTTAAAATTAAGTTAATTTGCCAGTTAGCCATGGAACATATCAACTTAGATAGTAGTTTGCTGTTAATAACGTTGGCTAGAAAGAAAGCCAAGAGTAGCTAACTAGCTGTAACTTAGCCTCGCTACATTGATCGTAATGTTAGCCACATAAGTAGGCTAATTTAGAAACAGCAAGCTAGTTAATTTAACCAGCCCGGGAGTCTACATGAATTAACTGACATCCACTCAACACAGTTTTTTCTTTGTTAGCTAGTTAATATCAACATCACATTGGCACGAAAGCTAACAGTAGCTAACAGAACTAAACAAAAGTGCTCCCTTAAGTTGAGTACCCAGTTGAACCTAGACCTAACACACCGGTCACATTTTTTTGTTTGGCCAGTGAGGCTTACAAGATAAAACTTCTTCAGATTTGTAGTGGTGGATTGCATTTACTTTTTGACAAAATTTCTGGTTTAAGCTAACATTAGCTTGTTGTGCACACTGTTGGGGCTGCAGGTTAGCTGACGAAAGAAAAGCACCTTCAGAAACTAAATTGTCACAAGTTCTTTACATAAAAAAATCATTCCCCAGGCTGTTATGAGTTAAATGAAAAAAGTTGCTGAAGATTATATCTATGTGCTATCCGACTCACTGGTGACGTCATTTGGAGCCAGAGTCTGTGCACACGGAGGCTAATTTCCCAGCTAGCTCAGTCAGCAGCAGAACAGCTTCTTGTGTTGGTCTGAAGCAGATATTCCTTCAGTGACTTGGTATTAGCGTTTGTTACGTCTCCTCTCTGTCTGCTGCTGTTCGACAGTTCCCCAGCAACAAGTGGTGTCAAATGGACGCTCGACGAACACATCAGAGAAAGTGGCGATGGCAGTTCTTTCTGTTCTTCTCGCAGTTGCTGTCGTCGCTCTGGCATATACCAGTGAGTTTGTACGATTGTTTTAAAAGTTAATTTGTGAACTTAAGACTTAATGGTTCTCAGAGTTGTTGTATCATATCAACCAATGCAGGGCTTTCACTTTACACTGACAGACAAATGTGACCTCACAATTTCAGACTTTTAGCAATCCAGATTTGATCTAAATATGAAGCTTGCAGGAGAGTTGCAAAAGGGGAAGGACCCAAATGCAGATGGGATGAGTGTATTTAAGTCCCTCCTAATGTCCTTTGTTCCCCCAACTTGTAGTCTCATTTTATCAAATCTAGGGGCCCTTTTCCTTGAAATGTTTTTTCCCTATGTCAAATGTTAAATGCAGTTTGCTGTGGTCAATATATAAAAACCACACATTTACATTAGCCTGCTAACAGTATTCTCCTTAAAACTTGTGCCCTCAAAGACATTTTCTTGACTTTGGACGTTAATATCTGCACATTGGCTGTACTGATTCTTACACTTCAAACTGCATTTTAAACCCCCGTCTCCCTTTGTTATTTAGCAACATGAACAATAAGAGATGCACAGGATTCTAGAAAATTAGGACCATAATGCAGACAGTTGAGATGGCAGGAGGATTTCAGTTGTTTAAGGGCCTGTGTCCGTTAACCTCAATTTTATTGCACTGCTCATCGACACTCACTGTTGCTAGGTTACGAAAGTATTCTGGCTGTAATTCCGTGTCCCTTGGTATAATCCTTGAGTCTGTTTTAAATTGCTCTTTATGCTTAATATTTGCTTATACTCACAAAAAATGTACAAAGAAAACATAAAAACAATGTAAAGGAATCGTGTTCGAGCATTAGCATTAGCTCTACACCTGGAAATTGTACCCTCGAAAAAACATAAGGATTAGCCTCATCTCTGCCATTAGCTGTGTCCCAATCCAGGGGCTCGTCGCGCGTCGAAGGCTGTCCCAATTCGAAGGCTCCTTCAGATGTGGCCGACAAATGCGTCCTCCATTAACCCCGGCCGTGAAGGACACATCGGGTGCATCCTTCGTGGCCCATCGTATCCTGAGATGCATTGCGCGGCAATTCAAACGAGATGGCGGACTTTTAAATGGCCGAGGAATACACTTTAAAATGTAAACGTTTTCGGTTTCAACTAGGTCGAATAGCTAGTGTCACACATGTTTAAGAAAACTAAAGGGCCCTTGAAACAAATTATCTTTAAAATAATAGTTACCTTAGGCAACGTTAGTTATGCTAGCTAGTTAGCCTGCTAGCTAGCAGACCTGCTAGGCGACAGGAGTGGCGTTTGGTGACGCAAGTGTAGACCAGACCGGCTCATTTCAATCCGGCTTTAACGCTCTACGCAGGCTATGAATGGAGCATCCTCCGTGGACCGCCTCCTTTGAAGGCTGCAGCCCGTGGATTGGGACACAGCTGCTATAGTTGTTGAAATCTGAAGTCCCGCCCCTTCTTGATTTTGATTGGTCGGTGAGGGAGAAGTGACACTGACGAGTGCAGCGGTGTTCCAAAAGTTATTTTCAACTGAGAGCACTGCAGGCGTTCTTTTGGGCTGAGGACGCTGAACTGCAGTGGATTCGTACAGAAAATAGGCTCTGCCAGCGCAAAAAACGTTGTAGTGGACACACCCTTTTGAACAAAAAAGTACAAAACAAGAAACAAACAAGGTCTCTAGGACAACCGGACAAAGGAGTGAATAAAAATGGGCTTGATAAATATCTAGAGGAGAGAGGAGGAGAGATTTTGATGTATTAATAATCATCATTCAAAGTTCATCTCTATTCTCTTCTGATAAACAGACTTTTGTTAATGGGTGTTCCATCTTTAAACTTTCCTTTTCTTCAAACAGCTTATAAAAACGTTCAAACCACAGAAGACCTTCGAAAGCTGACAGCCAAGTACGAAGCTGTGAAAAAAAACCTCACAGGTAAGCTCGTCACGAGTTTGATTTGGGGAAACTGTCTGGAAGTTATGGTTCATGATTACACTTAGTTTCATTCAGATTCCATTTATTTATTGATATCACACTTTTACAATTATAACCTCTTTATGTTCCCACTTAAAAGACTGTAATATTTTACTCTGTTCAGGCGTGAAAGTGAAATAATTGTATTCACCTTTATAACAGAAAGAAATTGTCATGCAAACCCAATCATCCTGAATCAATCATGCTACTCCGACGGTGAGTGATGGTTTCTGCTTTTCTTACACGTTTGCATTCTAAACAAACTGTACCTGTGAAAAGCACTCGCCCCTCTCTGATCGCCTCAGCTACTCTCAGATGAAATCTACCTGCCTCCTTATCACACAAACATAAACAGTGTTTGTTGAATCTGACTGAAGTCTCTTTCTGTGATCTCTCCAAAGGTAAGACGTGTCTGAAGTGTGAGACAGGATGGGAGAAATTTGAAACAAAGTGTTATAATTTCTCCACCAAAAAGTTTCTCTGGAGTCAAAGCCGAGCTGAATGTGAACATCAAGGAGGACACCTGGTAAAGATAGACAGCAGAAATGAGCAGGTATAACACTGCTGTGGGTTCATGAAGCTCTCTGGCTTTGTTCTCATTTGTTCCCTCACATGTGCTGCTGGGCTCCTCACGATTTAAACTGTGTTTTTTATCTGTTCAGGCATTCCTGGAGCTGAAGCTGAGAGACAAAATGGATAACGCTGAGGACAAGTTCTGGATCGGACTGACAGATGCAAAGGACGAGGGCACATGGTTGTGGGCAGACGGATCTCCACTAAATAAAAGGTTTGACTGTTGTACATGTTTTGTTTGTAAATAACCCAAATCAAAGTTAACAGAGTTATAGACGAGGCTCTTTCTCTTCTCTGTCCCATAGTTTGACATTTTGGTCGGGCAACGAGCCGGACGACTGGACGGGTGAAGATGATGATGGAGAGGACTGTGTGAGGATGGGGGAGAAAGGAGGCGCAAAGGACTTGAAGAATTGGTTTACTAAATCCTGTAAAATACGTCACAAACATATTTGTGAGAGAGACGCAGACATTGGACAAACAAAGTGTGCCTGACGTGCAGCTTAAGTCTCGCTCAGCTTGTTAAACATCTCAGTGCAGAATGAAAAGCAATGTTACTTATTAATACAGCTGAATATCACTTCCTTTTCCGCGTGCTGCGTTGTTTACAGAAAAAATAAAGGTTTTTTCTTGTGATTGACTTTAACTAACGGGTTTTACCTTTGCTGAAATTTCAATATCGTGATGCAGATTATTAAAATGTAAAAATGAAGCTTTGTCAGGTCTGTCCTCAAGAGGAGAAGAAAACTTTAAAAATGCTCGTTTGTTGAACGGAGGGGATCGATTGTTTCTGATGCATTCGAGGAAGTCAGGAAATCTGAACGACTTTCGCAACACAGCGTCAAGGGAATGTATCTCAAGTTGAATTTTAGATCTAGAACGGATTGTTAGCTGTTAGCATGCAGATGTCTTTTCATAGAGATTAATAAGAAGCTAAATCGTTGTCAGGCCACCCCTGATGGGAGCCGGCATGTCATTACGACGCATTACATGCCGCCTGCTTTTGCTCTCCACACGGACAGTTTTTCCTGCATACGCCGCAGCCTGCTGACACGTGATTGGCCAATATCATGGTGCGTTCCATTTACCTTGGAAATCGGAACTGCGAATGACGTCACACCCGAGTTGACCGCGTTTCAGTACAGTCTAATACAACAAGTCAACTACAGAGCAAATATGAGTTAACAACATGTCCACAGATAGAAGTTGGACAGTACTGTGAGTACGGCTGATTTTATGAGACACAAATAAGAGAGAAGTGATAATAAACAGTTCATACTACAGCTTTCATTTACTGTTGATGTACGGAGATATGAGGTCGAGGTTGGTGAGGTCCCCCCACTTTCCATGTTGGAAATCCGACCTCAGGGGGCTTTCCAGTTGAAATTTCCGACTGGGAACTCGGAAATTCCTACTTCCGAGTACAAATGGAACGCACCATTACTCGGACGACAAGCGTACTACAAACGGAAACCAGAACACCCGCTTTCCCTAAAATCCCCGTCCTACATTTCTATGTAGAATCTGTAAATAGAGATGACATAAAACCAGACTTCTATTTACAACAAAGAAAACTGTTTGGGTTTTCTCTTCATCAGTACAGTTCATACAGTAAACGAGAAGTTTGACACTTTCTTTGTGATTATAACTATTCTTCATGGTCAGTTCCTCTTTAACTTCTTCTCCATTTCACATTCTAATAAGTTGTATGTGTAAAAGTTTCTAAGAAAAACTTCAGTCATGCAGAAATATGTGTGACAAACCCTGTGACTGTTTAAAAGACTGTTTACATATGGTGCGAGCTGTCCTTGTATATACTGTCTGAAAGTGTAATGTATAACAACACATCATATTCTTTAAGTTCTTTACAGGTTTAGCGTGTGAAATAATTGCAGTGTAGTAAATTGTAGAATATTTCCATCTGAAATGTACTCCAGTCGAAGCAGAGCGTAGCACGTGTACATCAGAGTTCTATGAATGTTATTTTATTCAGTCACAAATGTTTGTAACCTTTTCCTGCTCTTGTTAATTTGTGCTACAATCATCTGTAAAAAAGTATCAAACTGGTTTCTGTCTTTTGTGCTCTACATTTTTGTTGTTACTTGAAAACATTTCCAAAGATCCCTCCGGTGGGCTCAGTCTGCAGCAGAACAGCTTCTTGTGTTGGTCTGAAGCAGATATTCAGATATTCACAGTTATGGAAGGTTCAATGACTGTCGTGTTAGTGCCCTTCCTCCTCTACTCCTCTACTGATTTGTCAACAGAGCTGTCAATCATGAGGTCACACCCCCTTTTTATAGCATCAAATTACTAATTCAAAATAAACTTGTCAGAAAAATTTACACTTGGACATAAATCAGCATGATAAGAATTAACTATAATGACAGAAACCATGTTTGAGAAAAATGTATTTGATGTGTATTTTGATTTTATAGTTTGACTCATGTCCCATCTGTTAACATGGAGGAGGCGGGCTTTATGACCGATACTGCAGCCAGTCAGCAGGGGGCGATAGAGAGGGTTTGGCTTCACTTGTGGGCCCATTTTTCCTGTGTTATGTTTTAATGTGAACTCCAAAGAATCAAACTGATGTTGGTTAATTTGAATTTGAGTAAGACTTGTCTGCACCTGTTGACGTATTTCCTCAAATAGATGATCAGATGTGGCATCCTCTCGTCTGCGGTCTCATATTTTTTAAATCTAATTTAAAGGTAAGAATTCAGGAAATACCTGACAAATGATTTCAGAGAATAAGATAATGATCAATACATATATATAGATATACAAGTCTCCTCCTCAACTTCAAGTCCCACATCAAAGCGTCACTTTCTAGTTAAAGCTGTTATTCAAAGCCTAAAAGAGCAGCGGTGAGTTTTTAATATGCTCAATGTTTCAGTGTAGTTATCTTATACATCCACAAGTTGTTTTTATTTGTTTTAACTATAAAATGTTTATTATCTGGAAGAGAATATGCACGCTTTGCATTTTGGTTTTGTTT
Source organism: Semicossyphus pulcher (assembly GCF_022749685.1). Classification (NCBI taxonomy): domain Eukaryota; kingdom Metazoa; phylum Chordata; class Actinopteri; order Labriformes; family Labridae; genus Semicossyphus; species Semicossyphus pulcher. The sequence goes on from NW_027211726.1 coordinate 6,830,838, forward strand.
TTTTGTTACAGAGAAAGTTTCCTAATTAACTGAAACAACTTCTTCTGGAGTCAGGATCTTGAAAGGCTGCATAATGAGCCGTCCACAGTTGATGCAAACCAGTGATGCAGTGGAACTGAGTTATTTTAATCTAGGACTTAATGAAGTACATAAAATGCACTTAAAATCTGTGAGAATATAAACCACCAAATACCTTTAATCCAATATGTGACGATTGTCCGAAGGGTTTAAAGGACCCTTCAAGCATTTTATACCTCCATATTGTTTGAGCAGCTACAAAGACAAAATAAAACCCCTGTTTTAAATGGTTCAGGATCTTTTAAATTTAAGACTCTGTAAGAAAGAAGGTGTCATATATTTTTATGACGTATGTTTCCATGACTCCCTCGAGGGTATCAGCGACTTTCATCAGGGTGCAGTTTCTTACTTTATCACGGCACAAAAACATATTTATGTTGACACGAATGCATTTCTGCCAAAAGACTTAATCTGGTATGAAAAATGAAAAAAGATTGTTCTGAAGCTCTTAAGTCTTGACATCTGGGACAGGAATACTTTGGGTGAGCATCTACAAACACGATTCTTTCATCAAAAATAAATTGAAGTTTAAATTAGTGACAAATGAGGGGAAAACACGACAGTTGTGTTTATCAAATGATTTACATATTAATTATTATTTGTACACTGCATGTGTGCATATCGTTGGTTTTAAACTTGGTATGAGATACCTCATGTTTGATTGTTATTTAAGCTTTTTATTCTGTCTCATAACTGCTACTGCTCAGTCACCAAGGAGAGATACAAGAGTAAAGTTCAAGTTAAGTCAAGAAGTCAAGTCAAGGTAAAGTGAAAATCAATGGATGATGACGAGTTAAAAATGGTCATAACTCTTGTTATCTGTAGCAGGAACTTGAGGCGAGAAAACCACTTCCTGTCTTTAGGAGATAACAAAACTGCAATGGCAAACTTTATGCAACACACACAGCAAAATGCAAAACTGGGCGGCTGGCTAAAGTTTAAAAAATAACAAGGTTCATTCTGTTGTTTTGTTATGACGTCATCCCATCAGGCTATGACGTCAGCCCAACGTCGAGATTTGCCGTCATCCCAACGTCGAGATTTGCCGTCATCCTAATGTCAGGCTATGATGTCATCCCAACGTCAACATTTGACGCCATCCCCATGTTTTTAGTAATGCAACAGAAAATCAGAAAGTAAAAGATAGAAAGTCAAAGCCCAGATATACGACATCACGAGGGTTTGGTTCCTCCTTTATTGATCTCCATTACTTTAATTTCAAGAAATAAACCTTGTTAAACTTACCTGAAGTTTCCTGGTTGATTCTGTGCCCATAGTAGACCTCTAGATTTGAACCTCCTTCTTATAGTAATAACCGGACTGGGTGTCTGCGGCAAAATTCCCGGAAAAAAAATCACAAGCGGCGCCAAGTTAGTGACGCGTTTTCCATCACCCAGCAGTGGTTGGTCTGCCAGAGAGGGTAGGCGGAGCTAAGCGGCTGCTTTTCCGCTCTCTGCAAGTGTTGCGAGTAAACAGTAATCTACTATGGCTGAACAAACAAAGAAAAGATGGATGACTACAGATACAACTTCAACAATAAGTCAAAATCCAAAGAAAAAGAAACAAACTCGATGCTCAGATGAAGACAAACAGTCTGAAAAGGAAAGCGACCGTCAGCGAGGAAAATCAAGAGTTACAACCGGCCAACAGTGGACGTCTGCATAAATTGGTAAGTGTACTCCCGCAGTTACCGTAATGCCCCAAGGTGCCACTAAAGAGAACAAATCTGAAATCTTCAAGATTACATATTTAACAATGATAAAAAACGCTTAATAAAAGCTAAACAAGGTTTATTGTTTAATATTTTTATTTAGCAAATATAAAAAAAGGCAAACCTCAAGTCACAACTGAAAGCATCAGACTCGAGGGACAAAACAAAACAAAGTCTTTACAAACAAAGTCAACTTTTTTTACACCAGTCTTTAGTGTCTTGGATGAGTCTACAGCAAGTTAAACTGCTTAAAAAAAAAAGATGGACTCATTTCGTACAATAAAAAATGGTCTTTTACGCTCTCTTCAGTCTGAATCATCTTCACGTATAAATGGTTCCTCCTCTGGCGTCTGCTGGTCCAAGCCTCCTCCATCTTCCCCCCACATCTGTCGGATGGCGAGGATTCGTACGAGCATGGCCTCCATCATGCTGTCGTCCAGAGGGGTGGAGGAGAACCACAGAGGGCTGCTGGGAACACAGCAGCCATCGGGCTGGAGGTAGAACAAGCCGGGGTGCCGCCTGGCCGACTCTGAGCTGGAGAGAGGAAGGGAGAGAAAACAGGAAATGAAGGGCGTTGTTGTGATGTTCAGCGATATCAGACAGATCCACAGCTGTCGGTGGATGCAGGTCATCTTGTATTTTAATTGAATGTCCTTCTGGCTGTACACTGTGTGGTATGGTACAAATCTTGCACCTGGTAATTTCTTGGATTAATTTTCCTGAACTTTATAAAAATAATTGCCATCCATTCATTTTCTTCCGATAATCCGGGGCCGGGTGGCGGTGGCAGCAGGCTGAGCCAGTTAGCCCAGACGTCCCTCTCCCTAGCAACCTTTTCCAGCTCCTCCTGGGGGATCCCGAGGCGTTCTTAGGCCTGGTGGGATATACAATCCCTCCAGCGAGCTCTGGGTCTGCCCTGGAGACTCCTCCCAGTTGGACGTGCTTGGAAAACCTACACAGGGAGGCGCCCAGGAGGCGTCCTAACCTGATGCCTGAGCCACCTCATCTGGCTCCTTTTATTGCGAAGGAGTAGCGGCTCTGCTTAAAAACTGACTGACATGAGGTGATTGTGATCGATTATAGGACATTATGATGTTACAGTGGAATCGACCTTTGACCTTTTGGGTAAAAAAAATGCATCATATAAGATATTTGTTTCATAATGACTTTATGAATTCTTGACCTTTGAGACCCATAAAATTACCCTTCACTAAGTCCCGCCCCCCTTGGTTACTGTTGCTACGCCTGTCAAGCCTGCGCACCGGCATGTAAATATTATGACACTTTTAACTACAACAGTGAGAGATGTTCCAGGGGAAATAATAGCAAATTTCTGGAAAAATAGTTCCCAGATATCAGAGAGAAGTCGACAGAAAACACAGCAATGCACATCTGGAAGATACATCCAGAATATAATTTGTCAGCGAAGTGTTGAGAATGAAAATCGAGGCAAAAGCTCACCGGTCCCAATGCGAGCGTCAGTCACCCCACGTCCTGACACTTCATGTTTAGGACAATCACACAGGAAGAACAATGTTCTTACACAGCGGGGTGAGTCAATATGTTGTTTTATTTCAAGCTAATGTTTAGCTATGACTCAGCACACAGCACATTACCAGCAAAACTAAATTATCCCACTTTTTTATTTTGTTTAAAGCGCATCAGGATGTGGCTCATGTCCTGTCATGGGCTTGATCCACACACTGGATCTCCTAAAGGCAGGAAGGAAAGCCCAACAAAATCCTGCACAAGTTTGCAACAACAATGGCTCAAACCAAAGGGTGGTAAAATAAAGACAGTGCCGATATCATCGGCGGTGGTAGCAAAGGTCAGACAGGATCGCAAGCGGACAATTTATAATCCATGTCCGACAACCGAAAAATATGACACCCCCTCTAAACTTTGAGGATATCTGCTGTCGGACTTGCAGGTTCCATTTGCCCGCCGTTTTCAGCATTTCGCCTTGTTCTGAAGCTTGACATGCCTCCCTTACGGTTGCTGACAGACTGGACACTGGCCGTTCAAGGGAGGGACTTAGCGAAGGGTCAGTTGTAATCAGTTCATGCTTCTTGAGACTTAGTGGATGTTTGTGTAAAGTGTAATTAAACTCCCTCCAGATGTTTCAGAGGGATCGTGTTAACACAAGATGGAAAGACGGTCAGATGGACAACCCGAAATACCTCCAGCCAAAGCTGTCCCCGGACTTTATCGTTAGATCCACCACCAACATTTGTCGTTAACCTGCTGCTTTACTCGGCTATGGGTCAACTTATCTTACTCAACTCGTATGATAAAGTGACTCCTGCTAATCTGTGCCGCGACTCTTTCAATGGAGTCGCAGCAGCATGTAACACAGACTGCTGCAGCAAGCATAAGCGCGTCTAATGCTGAAGAAAATTAAGTACAAACCACTTAGAGAGGTAGAACTCGTAGAGTCGGACCGGACAGCGGAGAGGGTTCTCCGTGTTCTCCATCATCACAGTGATGCTCTCATTTTTCTTACGCTTCTTAGCTGGGGCGCCGTCTGCATCTGAAAAACAAAGAAGAAAAGATTTTTAACAGTTAATAAAGTTAAATATCAAACACCTCTTTAAACAAATTGTAATAAATTTAATGTCAGAAGACGTTAAAAGATGTTCTGTACTTTAAATTAATACAATTCCTCAACAATCAGGTATTGCACTTTGACCCTCGGCCGTGTTGGTACCTGACTCGTTTATGGATTTCGGGAGATAGAAGAGCAGAAATCTGGACTTGGTGTTGTTCGGGTTGGTTTTTGTGCGGCGCACAATGTGTGCGAAGGACAGCTGACAGTGCTGCTCCACCGTGGTGAAGCCGAGGTACTTGCAGCAGAAGAAGAGCAGCGTGTTGAGGAGGACGATGGGGGAGTACGCCCCCAGCTGTTTACAGTCCCACAGGAACTCCTCCTCCACCTGAGAACGGATGTGACCTGCAGAGACAGAGGGAGAGGTCTGTCATTTATCTGGTTGATCTGCTTTTATCAGAGACAAGACCAAACTTTTTCGATGACTCACCGCTTGCTGTGATTGAGGGTTTGAAGCCTCTCAGGATGTCGGTGAACTCAGTGCAGAACTTGTTGTAGATCCGATCACTGAAGATGTTCTCCATACGGCCGTTTTCAAACAGGTACTAAAGAGACAAAACAAAAACAACAGTAAGGAATGTGTCACCAAATTCAAGGGGCCTCTGAAGCACAGGAGAGAACTGATCTGAAAATGTTGGAGTGTGTGTATTCTTCCAGCAGAGGGTGCTGGTGCTGTAAAGATGATACAACAAAAATCAGTCCCGAGTTCAGCAAGTATTTAGTGACAGGACAGTGGTTTGGATTTAGGGTGTCTAAGGGCCGAGCGGAAGGCACAAGGCACAGCATTAATTATTTAAATCTCAAGACAAACAGGAACTTGTGTTAATTAAAGTTCTGTGTGCTGACCATTAAAGAAAGTTCGTCTGTAAATGTTTATTTACTTATTGTTGCTGCTGGATCACATGGCTGTATTCTCCAGTGTGCGTAATGCTGGACAGTCTATTCATGTTTTTGTCGGTGCTACAGGCAGTTATGGCTTAGGATTATAATAAATGTACCTCTTAGTTGCATGTGTGTAAGTGTGTGTTTGTTTCTGCGTGTATTAGAGAGAGAGCACATCAGAACGAGAGCGCGAGATGGAGAGCTTGGTGTGGCATTTTGGCCCATGCGTGGCTCGAGCAGGAATCTCCCCGAGGTGAATCTCTTCTGAAGCAGCGTTGAGATTGTCCTCGTCTTCCGGCGTCACCAGATCGGTAACAAACCGAAAGCAGTAACCTGATTTAAGGAGACGAGGGATCAAAAGCTTTTTCCTCCTGAGTGAGAGCGCCGCTGTGCGTCCCTGTGTGTGTAACAAGCACAGGCTTGTGTTGTGAACTTGTGAATGTATGCCGATGACGCACCCTCCAAATAGCAAAGACAGACTGCGCCATAGACGCCAGGTTTTTGTTGGTGTATGGCGCAGTCGCTTTCTTCGTCCTCAAGATAGCAACACACCACCCGTTTGCCTGACCACACCTCATTTCAAAACCAACACGCCCATGGGCGTTAACAGTGGCACAAGATCACTTGCTGTTTACACAACGTGAGCGCTGATCGTGAAAATGACGACTGCGTCGGGTGGAAAACAGCAATGACACTCGCCTGCTGTATGCTGAGACAGAGGTAGAACAGGCGGTCGGGGGGGCACGGCTCTCCATCGGGTTGTTTCACCTCAGCGATGAAACCACAGAGGCCGTCGCTCAGCTCAGCCGCAGAGCAGAGAAGAATATCCTCCTTAAACGTCACAGCACGAGCTAACGGAACACAGAAGGAGGGAGACAGTGTCAGAGGATGTGTCGGCCATGTTTGTGTGTGCCGTGTTACATTGCAGTAATAAGGCACAAACTATAACCATCGTATATATTAAGACAGAAGACGGAATAACATACAAGACAAAAGGTTTGTGTGTGATTCCCTCCACTGTATCCATCTCTTCCAGGCGTCAACTCCACACTGACTCCTCAGTTTGTGGCGCTTCCTGCACACGGCCTTAGAAAAGTCTCTTTGAGGTGTTTCCTCTGTAGCCTCCTGGGATAAATCCTGCAGCTTACGGCCCTTCAAAAGAAAATAAAAAATTACACCACAGGAAGATGATCCCACAGCCTCTTGACTCATTTCTTAGGTGACTGTTACCTTGTTCTTGTTATGGCCCTTCCTCTCAGGTTGTGGTAATCGTGGAGAGGGCGGTGCAGAGCTTTGGGAGCTCTGGGGATCCTTTCTCGTCTCCGGAGCAGGAAGAGGAGATGGACTCAGGAGGTCATGTTCAAGCTCACAGGATAAAACTGGAGATTGTTTTTCGTGGGGTTGAGAGAGAGACCCAACACTTGTGCTGGAGAAGGAGTCTTCTTGGTTGTTGAAAGCGGCCTGATGGTCTGCATCCAAGTCATCAGTGCAGTTACTGGAATGCTCTGTAAACAGTGAAGAAGCTGTGAATGTCAGGATAGCCCGCGCTTTGGGAATGCATAACTTTGATTGACTTCATTTACAATTAACGCTGACTGTACATCCACAAACAATGAGGGAAAAATTCCCTTTTCACACTGTACAAACAAACTCTGTTTGACTCTGTTCACAACCTACACAACATACTGCATGTAGGAGTTTATCAAGTTCACAGAAACCCACATTTCAAATGATACATATTTATTTGGAGGTGATTATTTAACACTTGCTTTATTACATTAAGCCCGGTTTATTGTATGTAAAAATGTGTATGTTTCAGTTTTGAACTGTAAGCGTGCACGCAACGTGTTAAATATTGCACGCCCTTTTAAATAACAGAAATTAAATAGTATATAAATAATAATATAAAAGATTATGGGCTGAAACCTGCGCTTTGAGGTCAGGTTTGCCAAACAGTTTAAGTTTCTCTGGTAAACCTTCCTTCCTTCCTCCTGTCCTGTAAGAGTTTCATCCCTTCCTTTTATGTTGATCAAACCTCTTACCCTTTAGAGTTTGAACGTCTTGTCTTTGTCCATCTTTTTTCACCACTCTGTCCTCTTTCTGCATCTCAGCCTTAAAGCTGAGCCCTCCCTCGAAAGAGTCGCGCTGGATCCTCTTCTTCTTAGATTTTGCAGTTAGGTCGGGACTGTCTGGTGGGACAGGAAGAAAGACGGGCACAGGCAGCTGCAGAAGGGACAGTTTGAGAGCAAAGTCTTTTAAATATGGAGGCCGTGCTGCAATGTGCTGCAAATCCTGGAGCTGAGTGCATCAGCTGAGCGTATGGGTGTAACGTTACGTCCGTCCTAGAGCTGAGAATTACGACAGACTTTAAATGACTCCTTGTTCACCAGTTAGATTTAAGCTCTGTTTGTGTTGCACCACATCTCTTACATCTAGGATGGAGCAGGTGTCAGACTTCAATCGGAGGTAAAACAAACAGTAAAAGTAACGGTCACAAAACTTAAAACACAATGGCAGCGCGTCTTGTTGTTTCACAGGATGATTCATGAAAGGGCATTAAAATGAGAGAGAGTCATCAGTGATCGGACCAACCCGCAGAGAATCTACTCGGAAAGTGAGTGATGGAAATGTCTCGTTTTGTCAGGCAAGACCTGTTTGAATTAATTGAAGAGCTCTCCCCTCAGCTACGGCATGTGTGGGACAGAAACGCGGCGCTGTCCCCGCCCTGCAGGTGCTGACTGAGCTCCAATTTGATGCCAACGGGTCCTTTCAAAACACCGTAGGCACTACGTATAGCTTTATCGGACAACGGCACGCTTATCATCATTAATTGCAGTGGTGATCACTTTCCTTGTTGATAGCTTTTGTTTTTGTGTGTGCATATCTTCTGTTGATGGGAGTATTAGAGAGTGGAGACGTGTGTTGCTTGGCAACAGTCACCGCTTTGCGAGTGTTCACGTAGACGCGCATCACAAGACCGGGCGCAGCTTCGACCGTGTCAGTGAGCTGAGTCGGCCGTAAGAGAAAAGACTCTTTCACGCCCAGCTGATGCACTCGGCTCCTGATGTTTAAGATTAATATTTAATGTTAATGAACAAAGTAATATAAAGGAGGGTTTTACCGGTAAGGGCAGGCCTACAGGCTTTGGTGTATACTGGCTGTACATGTTCAGCGGCAGGGGAACATACACCGGCACTGGGATGGGCAGGACGATGGCTTTGGGAACAAAGTTTTCTGCACAAAGACAAAACACAGACATAATAAGTTATTGGCGGACGTTTGGCTAAAATTCAAACTGAAACCAGGATGCACTGAAAATGAAAAACTCCTGGGAGTGAGCGTTACCTGTCTGTGCTTCTGTGTCGACCGTCTGTGTTGTACAGGAGACTCCTTTGTTATGGACCAGCGGTGTGCACAGCATGGACTTGTTCTTCAGCTCCTTGGGGACTGTTTGAACGCTGGCCTGAAGAAGAAAACAAAATGATCACTTATAAACTTTAAAGTAAAAGAAATAATTAGTATAGGATAGTTAAAATATGCAGAGGAACAGGAGTTAGTTTTGAAGGCTAATGCTGCGTTCACATGGACTCAGACAGACGGCAGACGGACAACACCTTCCGCACGGCACGGGAAAAGTAAACAATGGCAGGACAGCAAACGTCAGAGATGTTGCTATGGTGATGTTAAACAAACTATAAGCGATACATTTATTTTGTGTCATCATTCTACGTGATTATTGCTTATTATTATTGATATTCTATTGCAAATATTCCCTTAAAATGTAAGCTAATTCTTTCATTTACAACATAGTGAAAGGAGAACTGCACTTTGTTTATCTACGTCTGAAAAATAGACAACAAAAACAACAAAAACAAAAGCGCATATGGTAATTTAAAAATAAGACAAGCTTCTTGTTGTCGCCGATGTTTTCTTGCTGTGATAGGGAGGTACGTCACCTCCGGTTGTAAATTCCGTTGCGGCCTCGCTACATTTTACCGTCCTGCTCTCGTCCACTAAAATTATTTCCGGTTTGCCGTCTACCGTCGGCCTGAATCCACATGAACGCAGCAGAAGACTTCTGGAGGAAACTTACATGTCCAACAACCTTCGTTTGAATGTCAGGAGCAGAAACTGTGAAGAAATGACAGTTTGAGTCAGAATAAAAGCAACTTAGACAAGTATCTTAATCACAGTTAACAGCTATTCTACAGAGTGTACATACATGACGTCTGTGTGTGTGACTGCACAGAGCTGGCAGAGGCACTGGGCCGTCTCGCCAAGGCACCAGCAAGTGAGATAACGTTAGCGATGACCGGGAAGGACTCTGCTGTGCTGACAGACGAGACTGCTGGCAGGGCACAAAAAGATCCAGCAGGGAGTGTTAGAGGTCGATTTAATAACATTGTATACAGTATCTCGTAAAATATCACACAACTTGACTTCAAGAACTGAAAATAAAACATCAAATGGCAGCTACAGCTCATACCTGTGTCGGCCACCTTGACCTTTTTACTGCAGAAATGCAGGAGACATTTCAGGTCACAGAAGTGTTTGACCTCTCCGATCAAGGAAATGCTCTGCTTCAGTTTACCTTTGCGACTGCAGTTGTTGCACTTTGCAATCTGAAAGACAGCAGAGAATAAAGTGTAGTCACTGTTTTCATCAGGATTTTAAAAGCTACAGTTTCTAGACGTCTTTAAAAGCACGTGGACCTGCAACTGAGGATAATTTAGATCTCAATTAATCCGCTAAACGTCCAGCAGAGAGGAGATGTAACAATTTCCAGTACAAAATGAACACACAGATAATAGGTAAACACTTCCCACTTCTACTTACATTGATGAAGAGCATATAGTAGCTTGAGCTGCAGACGTCAGAGCAGAACTCCTTGTCGGCGTCTCCGTACCGCGCTTTCACAACCGTCTTCGAGATGGAGAGGCAGTAAGAACACGAGCTACAGTGATCCCCCCACTGTTTTTGCAAGTCGTGTCGAAAAAGCATCTTGCATCCTGGGAGAAGAAAGAGTAGAGGCTCGGGGACTGAACTTTTTTAGTAATAATGAACACAAGCTGGGCCACACAGTCCCGCGTTAGTCGTACCGTCGCTGCAGAAGCAGCAGTCTTTGCCGTTGACCCTCTTGGCGTCTCTGATGATCTTTTCAGTCTTACAATATTCACATATTCCCATGATGTTTCTGACCCTCTTGAACTCTTGAGAACAGGCCAGGCCGCACACGAAATTCAATTTTCCCTGTGCAAAAACACCCAAACATATTCACACATATATCATAGTTAACAGTATTGTTTAAGGTCAATCCTGCTGTAATAAAACAAATCAATGGAGATTAGGCTTGGGTGATATCAAGGTATACCAGGGTATTTAGAAATTCTGACGGTATGAATACCACCAAAAATCAAGACGCTCGCTCTTCTGTTGTAATGCACAATATACGCCAGCAGAGGTCAGGCTACCGCTGGAGGAACGGGTGAACGGCAGAGCTGAGAAAGATGGCGACCACAAGCAGGGACGAACTTGTGAAAAAGAAAAATACCTCTGCTCCTGTTTGGGAGTTTTTTGGGTTTAGATCTGAGAAAGGTGAGCCAGCAAACGCTGATGAAGCTGCGCGTGTACAATGTCTGGCTCCGGAGAGTTACAGCGGGAGCGCGCCGCGGAAACATGCAACAGGCAGTGACCCGGAGAGCAAAGAGATCAGCGACTAATTAAGCTGTGTGTGCGTCCTTCTGCGAGTCGTATCATTTAGTCAACATTTTATTTAATCTGGTTTTATAAAACATGGCGAAGAAATTGCATAACCATGTCATACATGTGTGACAGCGATTCCCCCCTCCAACCAGCCGCTCCACAGTTTTCCAGCACTTGTTAAAAAAATACCTTTTGGCAAGAAGGTATTACGGTATGAAAAAATGGAAACTTCCCAAGCCTAATGGCGATAACATGAGATTTAATTACATTACATGCATCACTTCCAAAAGAAAATGACATTTTTCACACTCACAGACCTTTGCAGATAGCTCACAAAACCTGCTCTTTTGAACAGTTTTCATTGAAAAGGCTGATAGAAAATGCATCTCAAGTATTAAACTATAAAAACAGACCCAACACACCTGATTCTGGATGACTTTGGGGGTATTTTTTAAGATGCGCTGACACTGGGCGCACGGCAGTTTCTCCGGTGTTTTGAGGACATCACACTGGGTTTGGTCAGAGGTTCCTGCAGGGTTAGCTGCAGCATTCAAATCCTTCTGGGTCTCCTGTGGCACAAAACAGCAAAAGAAACGTGTTTAATATTGTATCTAGTATAACATAGTCCGAGAGTAAACCGGGCATCTAGAACTCGCCAATCACAGAATGTATGGTGTGTCTCTTGTACGTATTTTTCTCGGGTCGGGTCGGCTTTCGTGACACAGCGTCAAGAGAATTTATTTCAAGTTGAATTACGACGCATTACATTCTGCCTGCTTCTGCTCTCCACACGGACTGTTTTTACTGCATACGCTGCAGCCTGCTGATACGTGATTGGTCAATATAACTCGGACTACAACCATAAACACTTCCCCGTGCTAAAATCCACGTCCCTGCCTACAGATTGTACATTTCTAAGTAGAATCTGTAAATAGAGATTTAATAAATAAAGCATTTATTAGAAGCTATTTTAAGAGGACATCTGGAGCCTTGGTGAGTATTTACAGAATCAGCACTACTGTTCTTGTTTTACCTTAAAAGCCATGGCACAGCTGAGAGTGCAGAAGTTTGTGATGGAGGCATCTGACATGGCGAGGTGGCAGGCTGGCACTGTGGTTTTGTCGCAGTTGTCACAATTTAAGGGAGCGCCTGTGGAGAAAAAGAGGTGTCATTATTTATACTATCTGCTACAGCTATTTACGAATACCAGAAGAACTAGACTCACACGTTTGTAAACCTTCATCAACTTTAGTTTCAATGCCACATTATCATAAAAAGCTTTATTATTACTGTACCTGAAGCGCTGACAGCCTGGATCTTAGACGCCACCACACAGCTGCTGGTACAGAAGAGCTCCACCTCGCCCTCACTGCTCTTACATTCAAACATGTCTGACATCGAGCCGGTGGTGCTGCACATGGCACATGGCTGCGGTGTTTGGATTTTCTGCAAAGCAATAAAAAGAGCACAGAGAGAGATTATTAAGTGCGAATCAAGATGATCATCTATGTTTGTTTTTTCATGTTATTGCCTTTACTTACTAAATAAACCAGTTATACTCCCTTACCTGATAAAATAAGAACTAAACTAGATCCTGCCACAGCCTTGAAAAAAGCTCCAAAGCTTTAAAATAGAGTTTAAAAATATTCTATGATAACGTGTGTTTTACCTGTTTGTACTGGGTCACACACTCTGCACTGCACAGCCTCTTGCTGCCACCGTCTGTTCTCAGCATGAGAGGTGTGTTGCAGTTTGAGTGACAGTTCACACAGAGCGACAGGTTGTTCAGATTGCAGAAGCGGAGGAAACAGGGATCACTGCAGATGTTGTGGACGACGTCCTTGTGTATGAACTCGTGTTTGATCTGCAGGAGGATAAACAAAACGACATTAACGTGTACCCATTTTAACAGAGGGCAGTGGGTTAAAACTTTGTGTATACTATTTATTTAAAGGTTACAAAAAAAGGGACGCGCTAAGGCAAAGATCACTTTACTCTAACCTAGGGATGCACAATATTATCGGTATCACGTTATTGGTATCGGCCGATATTGGCTTAAAAATGAACTATCGGATATCGGTCAACACGCCGATATCCGCCGATATAATTAACCGATAAAATAATGGGCTGCTGCATACTTGATTAAATGCCGGACCTCGGCGCAATGTCCCCGGCGCGAAGAAGACCTGCGTGATGACGTCACGTGTGTCTACCTGCAGCATGAGAGAGTTAGAAGCCAAAATGTCCGTGGTGTGGAAGTTTTTCAAAGTGTCCCAAATAGATATCAAAACTGCTATTTGCAATGACTGCTCAGCTCCGGTGATGCGAGGAGGAGCCAAGGCAAAGTCTTTCAACACTACAAACTTGATTAACCATCTCAAGACCCGTCACCCCGACCGTTGTAACAAATGTGATAAGAGTATCACCATTATACTGTACGCTAATTCCAATACAGAAGAGAGTTGACCATCTCTGCAATTAGGCGTGCGGGAAAAAAATATCGGTAATCGGCCAAATGAGGGGTAAAATAACGGCATATCGGATATCGGCAAAAAATCCAATATCGTGCATCCCTACTCTAACCAGAATGTGGCCATTTATACAAACTGTCTTTACATCAAAACAACACAGTTTATGTTAAGTTCAGGATATCATTCTAACAGCAGACAGTAGAGGTGATATGACCTAACATTTATATCACATGATTCTAGCTCCACATAGCTTCACACAGGAGATGCCGACATATTCCACCACCGATAGGAGCATCAGCAATTTATTACTCTATTTAAAGGTTATACTGTTTTTTAACCATCAGAATTGTGCGTCACTCTCCACCATATGTTACTGTTTGTTCACAAACCACTTTAAACTGTTCACCTTGCATCTCTGGAGTTACCCCCCCCCCCCCCCCCCCCGACACACACCTCTGCCATGCCTGCACACAGCGGCTCGTCCCTCCCCTTCCTGTTTCTCTCTCCCTACATTTGTCTGCTCTGTTGTTCATCACGAGCTCTATGTTTTATCAACATCGCCAAATTTACATAATTTGAGTTTTGAATTTTCCCCCCGCGATTCAGGAGAGCCGCACATGAAGGAGGCTCGTTCAAAGTGCAGGTGCAAAGTAGTAAATCTCCCTCTCGTGCGCACTAAAACCAAAACGTGTGTGTTTATCCCGATAATGACGGTATTGCAAAATCCATGTCGTGGCAGAACGTGACACTGGTGGCGGTATTGAAACCTGTGTACTGCCCACCCCTAGTCTTTGGAGTCTGTTCCCTTGTCTCTTACAATGCAGTATCTGCTGCACATGCTGCACTGTGAGTGTGAGGCGACTGGCACGATGGGCACTTTGGTGGACATCATTCTCTTGTAGTTGAAGGAGGAAATGCAGGTGTTGCTGCAGAAGTCCTTCATAGTCCCCTCGTTATCCGCCGGGGCCTGGAGGACGTCCTGAGGTCGCGTTATCGCCCTGAGAGAACAAAAGGATGACGTCTACAACCTTTGGCGATAAGAATGTGTGACTACAGGTGAGAAGACTGTAGGTGAAGGACAAAGTTTTCTGTGTGACTCACTGAAGGCAGAAGGTGCAGCTCTTCTTAACTTGTTTCATCTGGTAAAACTTCAAAAGGCAAGCAGAGGAGCAGAAGATGTCTGCGTGGCTCTTCCTCTGATAAACTGTCTCTCCGTCCATCAGGACCTTTCTGCAGTCGGAGCAGGACGCAAGTACGTCCCTGTGGGTGAGGGTGGGCGCTGTAGACGTGGAGTCTGCTGACGAGGAGGGGACTGAAGCTTCTTCAATCTTTAAGTCCTCCTGTCAAACACAGAACAGAGAACTTTGTTGGGAAGCAACCTGCTAGACATTTAGATGAATGTCTACTACTGTTGCTCGTGTCATTAGTCTTCTATGTGGTGAGATATACATAAAATATTGGCTTTATTCTTGCTTTTAAAATGTGTCCTACCTTAACCACACGAGGCTCGTCCTTGATGTTTTCCGGGGACACAGAAGGTGGGAGATCCGGCTTGTACTCCTCCTCAATGGGCTCTTGTTTAATCTTGAAGAGGAGTGAAGAGCAGAGAGACGGATTAGCTGTGTCAAATCTTAACGCTGAAACCCACCAAGAGAAAAAAATACTAATAATGTAGCACGACTTTCCTGCTTTACTAAATCTCACATCTAGGGCTGCACCCAACGATTAGTTTTTTAACGATTAATCTAACGATGAGTCAGTTAATCTAACGACTAATTTGTTGTTTGTTCTAAAGATATTTTTTATGACTTTTTTTAGTCTCCAATGTCCACATCACTGGGATAATAACAACAACAACAACAGAGTATTTGTCAGATGCATGTTCAGAAAAATTCCAAAGGATTGCTTTGACACACACATTAATGTAATCACTGTATGTCAGAGCAACTCTTTCCCTGAACTGGAGAATCTGTATTTTCACTTAAGTACTTATAACGAGCAGCTAATTAAACAACAGAACCTACCTCAAACCACAAATCAACAATTTTTGAGAACGTGCTACAGAGGTCTACTACTTTCCCTTTCCTCTATTCAAAGATCGAGTTTGAGTTTTTCCACACCTGGACCTGAACGCATCCCTCCTCTCCTCTCGTTGTAAACTTTTGAAGAGCGCACTGAGTAATTGGTCGAGCAAGTAAGAGAGAGAGAGAGCGGCAGAGTGACAATAAATACGAGCGGAGCAGGGAGAAAGTGATGCTTAACACCGTACCGGGGCTTCATTCAAAACGTTTGAATCTCGAGCCAGTGCTCCTCAGCAAGTGGCGCCCGAGGAGCCGGACTCGGCTCTTAACACTATTTTGACAGCCAGCGGTGAGTGACGAGATCCGTTTCTTTACTGTGCTCCAGCTCTTAACTCAGCCCTCTTGTCTTTGCAACGCATCGACGCACATTATACAAGTTTTTCCGTAATCGATTACGCTGATTACGTAGCCGAGTCGCCCCAGCCATAGTCACATCACACCAATCCCTACAGAAATTGTAGAAACCATATTCTTGTGTCTGTTGAATCAGTGTATTACATAAGGAACATAACACTCACAGAGATAAAGTCAGGTAGCGGCTTCACTTCTTTGCTGTCCTCCTCTTCGACGGACGGGCAGTTCCTCTCTGTAAATGTGGTAAAACATGACCCAAACATTTAAGGACTAAAAACCAAATGTGATCTTGCATTACTGGAGACACTACAGACACAATCCCTTGCATAGAAGGGGTCTGGACGCTTGTCTATAAGAGGAGGGGGAAGTTTCCTCTTATTACTCCACACAGAAAGCAGAAAAATGGAGTCACAGCTCGATAATTATTCTGTAGTTTAGTGAACAAGTATTTCAAAAAAGTCCTGGGAGACACTGGAAGAGACACTATGGCATTCAAGGATGGAGCAGTACCTGACACCGTGAGCGACTGAGCCTTGTGCACCATCAAACAGCGGCTGCTGCAGAAGAAGTCCAACGTGCCTTCGTCGTTTTTATTTTCCACCATGTCTGATATCTGATGGGACGTCTGGCACATGGGGCACAGCTGCGGAGTCTTAATCTTCTGCAAAGTAATGAATTAAAAAAGGAGAAAAAAGTGACACACAGTTTAGACATTTCGCTGAATAGACGCTATCGATGTGAGACAACCTTCAGTGTTGTTTAAAGACGATATAAGCCTGGGTTAAATATTTAACATGACGACAGTTTTGATGTTTGATTTCCGCACCTCTTTGAACTTGACCAGACATTCGTCACTGCAGATGGATTTAAAGCCGTCCTCCGTCTTCAGCATGAATCGTTTGAGGGAGGCGGAGCTGCAGACGTCGCAGGTCACCACAGGCAAGTTGTTGAATTTGTGGTAGTTGATGAAGCAGATGTCACTGCAGACCTTATGCTCGAACTCATCCAGGGTCAACTTAAAGTTGCTCTGAGGAGGAAAAGGTAGATTTGTGAATGTTTTAATGATAACTGATCACAACTGAACACTTCATAACATAACAAACACACACTGGGGAATTATGCGACAAAAAGTGAAACAACAACTTTTCCTCACAGAGCACAACTTGGTGCACATCTTGCACTGGGACGGAGGCTCTGCTGGAGGAGCGGGTTTAGGGGCCGTGACGGTCCTCTTGGAGTTGACAGAAGCGAGGCACTTGCTGCTGCACAGCTCCTTCATAGTCCCCGAATCATCCACCGGAGCCAGGATGATGTTGTGAGGCCGCAAAATCACCCTGAAGATGAGAATCAGCATCAGGAATCAGCTGTACATTGGGCGTTGAAGTTGTTTGAAGACAGATATCCTGGACTTACTCGGAGCAGTTGTGGCACTTTTTGGTGAACAGTTTGACGTGGGGATTCCTTCTAGAGACGCAGGAGCTGGAGCAAAAAACTCCCGGTGAGCCCTTCAGCTGGTAAACGCTGTCTCCTTTCTCTAGTTTCTTTCCGCAGCAGCCACATAAGTAACACACGTCTGCGATGATGATCGTTGGTGCGCTGGACGATTCAGCAGCTGGAGATGCAGCGGAGTCTGAAGGGTTCCTTTCATCCTCCTGTGAGACAACGCAGAGTTGTTGTTATTAGAAGCCCTCCCTGGACTCAGGGCTAAACTGTGTTGACATCAATCATCATCCATCAAGCACACAAATAAAAGTACGCTATATTTAAAAAAACAAAAGCAACACGTAAACAAACACCGTCTGCCTCGTGTCGCTCTTGTTTGTGTCAAATTTAATTTATACCTTGATGTTTTCATTTTTATACTCACAGTATTCAAAACTTGTTCTGATTGCTCGCCTCCCTTTTTGTTCTTCAACTGAGCAGAGCTTTTCCATCCTGAACGGAGAATCACAAGGTAATTAGGTCTACGGAAAATGCAGATTCTGCACATAAACTAACCAAACAGCTTTTATTTAGTGGTTAAAAGCCCGATATAACCACTCAATAAATGGTTTGTAACATTTTAAATGATCACTAATGAACAGGATTTGTTAAGAATTAAGGTATTCTCATATAAACCACATTTTGTACTATAAAACGTGTTTAATTATGTTGTAATTTGTTTATGTTTATAAACCCACACGCCTGCTGAACATTATTATTCTATTATGACTTATACAAGTTTCATTGGAGGATGTCCAAGAGTCCTTTCTTCTTCATCTGCACTTCCTGGATGTAATTCTGGTACCTGTAGCAACTTCCTGAATTTCCCCGCGAGGAAAAATACTTAATTTCTGATTCTGATTATCGACACCTACAAAAACCCATATTTTTAATGAATGTAGTCTCATTCCCAGTCTGAGTACCCGCTAAAGAGAAGAAGACAGCGAGGAGTAGATGAAGGGACGTTTTAGTTTATCGTCCCGTACCTTGACGCTTGGATACAGCTGCAGGCCGCAGCCTGTACGACGTCACACACCCATTAGTGCAGAAGAGCTCCACCATGTTATCGCCTTTGTTGTGAGTAACCATGTCTGACATCGGTCGAGAAGTGTGGCACATGGTGCACCGGTGGGGTGTCTGGATCTCCTGCAGAAAAAAAAAGGAAAAGAAGAAAGAAAGTTTCAGTCAGGGTTCCCACTCTTTCCCTGAAATTATTTTCCAGGACTTTTCCAGGACATTTTCAGCCGCTACAGAGACAAGTTATCACGTCATACACTAATACATTCCCCTGTCCCCCTCATTCTTTGTAAGTGTTCTGAACGACACGCCCACTATAACCCTCCTCAGCTCCTCTGCCCGTCACTCAACGGAGGACAGAGAGGAGCCTGTGGCCGCGGGAGAGAAAAACCTCACACTCGCGGACCAATACTAGCGACACTTTTCAACATAGAGTCGCTAGTTTTGTCTCTAGGCACTAAGTCCTTAACGGGGTCTGAAAAGTTGCTAAATCTAGCGACAAAGTCAATTGGAAGCACTGGGTTGCAGAACTGCTCTAAGCGGAAATGCAAATTTGATTGGCTGGTAGCGTCACGCGGGGCGCTGCGCAGGCTAGAAGCAAAGAAGCACTGTGCCTTAATGTTGCCCAGAAAAAGGTGACAACAGATATGCATGCGCATAACTTTTATCCCGTTTGCATTCGCTCACAAGGCAGGGGGAGGATAAATACCTTTTTTCTCATTTTCCATATGTTTTCCATGACTGGAAAATTGGTCAATCATTTTCCAGGTTTTCCAGGACGCGTGGGAACCCAGTCAATTTAACTCTGAAGCTTCAAACACCAGAGGAAGTATTTCTGTGCCTTGATTTGGGCCCTTTAGTTCCAGTTAAAGTAGATCTTGTTTTTGCATACATTAATATTTCAGACAATAGCAGAATTTCTACTTTGTGTGGCAACAAGGTTAGGGAAGTTGCTTTAATGCTGCAACGTGTTCTCAACATCAGTGCCAGACCTCACTAACGCTCATGCAAACACTATTTCATTCCCTTTAAGGGTCACTGTAAGCGGCACCAATAATAAGTGATACAGTGGGAGTTTTAGAAGGTAAGCCAGTAGCTAGCAGGATTACAAACTCAAGATGGTGAAAACAGATGGTAGGCTGTAATTTGCGTGTGTTTTGAATGTGTTTTAAATGAAAATAAATTGAAATAGTGTTGAAATAACTTGTATACACGTTTTTATTAATAAATAGCTAAAGAAAACCTTTTTCCTCTGTGATACCCCCAAAACAGACTGCGTCTTATATCTTGGTGCGACTTATATTCTGGATTTTACGGTAATAATCGACAGCTAGAAGGTCTCTAGTGGGAATCCCGGTTCTGTGTGGAGTTCGCATGTTCTCCCTCGTGCATGTGTGGGTTCCCTCTGGGTACTCCGGCTTCCTCCCACAGTCCAAAGACATGCTCGTTAGGTTCAATGGTGACTCTTAAATGCCCCTAGGTGTGAGTGTGAAAGGTTGTCTCTCTCTCTGTGTCGGCCCTGTGATTGACTGGCAATCGGTCCAGGGTGCACCCTGCCTCTCGCCCAATGGCAGCTGGGATAAACAGCAGCCCCCGCGCGACAGTCAACAGCCGTATAAATAATGGCTGGATGGTTTAAATTTCCTAACTGTGAGGATTTGCTGCTTTTCTCACTGTTGGAAGCACGGAGTAAGACTATATAATAAATATCTACAGACTGTGCCTTCTAGGTGAACCTTGATTACATCATGATTTGGATCTACATACTGTTCCTCAGTGCTAATGGTGAATACATCTGTACGTCAAAGCTTTTATGATTTCTGACTTTGTCAATTTGAAGGACTGATATTTTGATGTTTCCGAACCTTCTTGAAGTTGTCCAAACATTTGTGACTGCACATGGTTAGGGTCTCCTCCTCCAGGTTCAGCATGAGCGGTTTGCAGCAGGTGCAGCCGCAGTTCTCACAGAGCTCCATGTTGTCCCTGCGGAAGTCCTCCAAGCAGAAGTCGCTGCAGAACTTGTAGTTAAAGTTGTTTACTATGAGCTCACGTTTGAACTGTGAAACACGGAGAGATAACGGTCAAATCGACAGTTTTGTTGGTGATGATATGAAGAGAAAATAGATTTGTTTTTGCTTACAATGAATTTCCTGCACATGCAGCAGACTTGCTGCAGGGTTTGGATGGGCTCAGGGTTGGACTTAAAAGAGCAGAGGCATATCGTACTGCAGAAGTCCTTCATAGTTCCCTTGATGTCCACAGCGGCCATGATGAGGTCCAGAGGCTGCGATATCACCCTGACAGAGCGAGGAGGGAAAATGTTGAACAGTTGGGAATAACATCAGCCTGACAGGATATTGGTTGAATAAACTTTGACACAAGGAAATAGTAGTAAAGAGGTTTGGTCTGATAGCTAGCTGAATTACTTATTATTACACGGCTGTGTTAAATACTTGATTCTGATTCTGAGGTCTGCTATTGCTCTAGAACAGACTGTTGCTATGAAGAACAGACTGTTGCTAGGGATGCACCTCTAATCACACAATCCTGAGGACTAACTGTATACATATCTATCCGGCAAAAGAAGTCTGGTAAATTTGTCGGTTTGTTTACAGAGGGGAAAAAAGAAAAGAGACGAGAACAGCGGAGAGAAAGTAATAAAGGTTAGACGATGCAAAAACTGAAACTACGAAACTGAAGATGGCACATGAAGTAAACATTGAACAGAACACAGTGTAAGGTACAGCGGTGTTTCAAGACGGGGAATGGAAAAGAAAATGTCAACAGACGAGACAGAAAACCTCAATCAGGTGCTGATTCCTGCGGTCCAGTTCACCGTGTCTTACTTGACCACCAGAGGAAATGTTTCATTTAATCTGAGTAAAAACAGCTAGCTTAGCTCATTTTAAGAAGGCTGTTGTTATTTAACAGAAATGTAATCATTTTTAAGTTAATAAAATAATTTCCAAATCAATATTTTATGTCAAATAATTGATTTCGTAGGTAAACAGCCGTGTAATAAGCGGGATAATGTATAGTGAGCAGGTTGTTGTCGCGCAGGAACCCCTTTGCGTCGGGGTTCCGTACATTATCCCTCATGTGATGATTTCCACAGACTCACTTGAAGCAGTTGTAACAGGTCTTGGTTGCAGGTTTGTTGATGGGAAACATTTGGAACAGGCAGTCTTTGGAGCAGAAGACGTCTGTGAATCCTTTCTTCTGGTACGCCGTTTGGCCCTTCATCATGATCGTCTTGCAGTGGGAGCAGATCATCTGAAT